>NC_086098.1:215178073-215828787 GCF_963921235.1 Mobula hypostoma | reverse complement strand
GTGGCCGTCGTCGACGCTAGAGGGATGATCTCTGGCTAGCTGGTGGTACGGTCCACCATAATAAGGAGGTGAGTGAAACCTTGGGGGCGGGGGGAAGAGGACCAATCAGGTCCACATTGATGTGGTCAAACCATTGCTCAGGAATCTCAAAAGGTGCCAATGGTGCCTGATCATGATGGTTAAATTTCGCCCACTGACGCTCAACATAGGCTACACTCCAATCATGCATGTCTTTTCTAAGGCCGAGTCACACAAAAAATAGTGCCGCCAGTTTCTGTGAGGCTTTTTGGCCCAATGCCAGAGGCCGTAAATGGAGTTAAAAAAAAGTACACCTCCAGTATGTGGGCACTGTGGGGAGAGGGTGACCGATGGAGACGAAACTCAGCTTTCACAAATTTAATGTCAGCCAACTGCAGACCTGTACCTGCTGTTCGGTAACCCTGGACCTCTGGATCAGTGGCTTTGTTGGCTGTCATGTCAGAATAGGCAAACCCTATGTATATGGCCTGAATAACTGGCTGTGAAAGGCAAGCAGCCACAGCATTATTTTTACTCTTCATGCGTTGTATATCAGTCGTGAACTCTGCTATCTAGGCCAGGTGGCATTGCTGCTGTGCAGACAAAAGGTCTGATATTTTGGCCATCACGTGCACAAGGAATTGTGGACAACGAACGCTGAAAAATAGCGACCCTCTAGTAGAAACACAAATGGCAGACAGCCAGATAGAGACCAAGAAGCTCGCGGTCAAATGTGCTGTACTTCCTTTCAGGAGGGTTGGAGCTACTGGCTGAAGAGGTGAGTGGTTGCCACACACCTCTGACTAGCTGTTCATGCACAGTACCCACAGCATAGTCTGAAGTGTCAGTAGTAATGGCTTTAGGTGCATTGGGGTGTGGGTGTGGCAGTAGGGTCATGATGAAAAAGCTCGTTTGGTGTCATCAAATGCTCTGGTGATGTTTGCTGAGCAGTCAAGCACTTGATTGGGGCATTGCTTTTAAGAGCACAAAACAAAGGAAGTATAAGTTATCAACTTGCAGAATGAAGCAAAGATGGAAATTCACCATACCTAAAAACTCTTGTAGTTTTTTTTTGTAGAGCAGGGTGGTGGGAAATCTGTAATAACAGTGAATTTCAACGGGAGAGGTTTTACATCTTCTGTGGAGATGTGATGTCTGAGAAAATCAATAATTGACAACCCAATCTAATATTTAGCAGGATTAATAATCAACCCGTGTTGGCTTTAGTGCTTGAAAAGTGTACAGAGATGTGATACTTATTCAGATTTAGATGCACTGTTGACAGGTATGTCATCCAGGTAAACAAAAGAAAATCTACATCTTCTAATACAGAGTCGATCAACCATTAGAAAGGTTGTGCTGTATTTTTCAGCCCAAATGGCATGCACAGAAACTCGGAGACCAAATAGGGTTTTCACAGCCATTTTGGGAATGTCCTTTGAACACACATACACCTGAAGGTAGCCCCTAAGTCAACTTTAGAAAAAAATCATCTTTCCAGCTAAACATGCCGAAAAGTCTTAGATGTGTGTAAACAGATGACGATCAGTGTTGGTGACCTCACTGAAGCATCAATAATCACCAGCTGGGTGGCAGCCACCATCGGGCTTAAGGACCATGTGAAGAGGTGAAGTCCAGGGTTTATTCAGCCTGGGTACAATGCCAAGCCTTTCCAGGTTAGCAAATCAGCCATGGCTGTGGTCAGCTTTTTTGGGTCCAATCTACGTGCGTGGATGTGGGCTGGCAGGTTAGTTGTGGAAATGTGGTGCTCAAACCCATGATTTATGACTGTAGTTGAGAATGCGGGCTTAGTGAGGTTTTTTTGATATTTGCCTAGCAGTCAAGTGAACTCACATGCGGTGGTGCTCTTGACAGAGCTGTTGTGGGGAATTTACTGCGGACAACAGGGTAATGACCCAAAGTCTTTGACATCCATAAGTCAGCAGTTTTTACGATCAACCAACAGACCTTGGGCACAGAGGCAATCTGCATTGTGCTGAGGTCTAGCCACTTTAACCAAGACAAAGTCCCATGTGTAATGTTGCCCACTGAAGCAGAGCATCACCCTTCGTGTCCCATAAGTCTTGATCCTGCTGCCATTGCCAGTGAGGTTTTGTCGCTCTTTCCCTTCTGATCAATGGGCGATGTTGGCAGCACATTCAATTGAGTGCCCATGTCACACAGGAAGCGTTGCCTTGATAGGGTGTCTGTACTGAACAGTAGATGACCTCTGATGTCTAGATACACTGGATTGAATCCGCTTGAAATGAATGCCAACATTGCATTTGCCTTCTTACCTCTGACTCAACAGGAAATTAGCCTTCTGGGAGTCTTGCACTAGGACTCTTAAGTCCATTTGCACCTCTGATGTTTGAATTTTCTCCCCATTTAGATAATAGTCTGCACTTTTGCCCCTTCTACCAAAATGCATTATCAACATTTCCCAACACTGTATTCCATCTGCCACTGTTTTGCCCATTCTTCCAATTTGTCTAAGACCTGCTGCAATCACATTGCTTCCTCAGCAGTAACTACTTCTCCACCTGCCTTAGTATCAGCAGCAAACTTTACCACAAACCTATCAATTCCATTATCTAAATCATTGACAAACAACGTGAAAATTAGCAGTCCCAATACTGACCCCTGAGGAACAGCTCTAGTCACTGGTAGCCAACCAGAAAGGGTCCCATTTATTCCCACTCTCTGCCTCCTACCTGTCAGCCTTTCCTCTATCCATGCCAATATCTTTCTTGTAATGCCAGGTATTGCCTATCTGTAATTGCCTCTGGACAAAGTGACTTGCTAAGCAATTTCAGGACACTAACTTTAGGAAAGGAGAAATGCAACATTAAAGGGAAAATTGAGTCATATTAATGGGGCAGAAAGCAAGATTTTATTTCTGTTTATTTCAGCACTATGATAATTGAAAATAAACTCTGATCACAAGTATTTGCAGGTAATTTAGTGACATCCCATACATCACTGGGCAATCAGTTGTGTGAGCTGTGATTGTAACTTCAGGGACAAAGGAACACATTATAGCATTTCCCATGTTGTACTCCTTTCAGGAATGATAGCTATGTTGTCCTGGGATCAACCATTGTCAGCCTAAAGACGTCTCTTCTTTACGCTCAACCACCATACCAGCAATGTGTCTCCTCCTCCCCTAACGAATCCACTGATCTCTCATTCTTCTTCTATAACTGTCCAAAAGTAGCTGAAGCAGTCGAATTGCCTGAGGCCCTCAACCTTACAATCCCCCAATGTCATTTCTTTCACCAATATGAATGTACCAAAATTCCACTCAGTATATTTCAGCTCTGTCACGTTTGAGATAAACCAGAGTTCAAGTACACACCACTTGAGCATGTCGGATATACCACAGCTTGGTTTCCCTGTCATTTACAATTCAACACTTCCTTACCAATTAGGTTCTTACAGAAATTCATTCCATCATGCTTCAAATAGTTTATTTCTCCATCTCGTCAAAAATGTTGCAGTCAGGATTTTAGTCACAACTGGTTCTATTTGTAACTAAGCTGCAGTGGCTTAAGTATGCTTACTCTATAAAGAGGACATCAATGATGAAAGAATGATGTGTTTTCTGAGGAAAAACTGGAAGTTACTTTATTTCACAATATGTTTATCAGATTTTTATCAAAAATTCATTTTAGCATAATATGAAATCATTTAATATGTAATGTAAAGACAGTCATAAAAATAAACTGACAATGAGTTAACATGAATTAGCCTGCATCTTCAATTTTTAAATATCAATTTTTAAAGTAAAGCTGAAAGTAAATTTATTATCAAAGTACATATGTGTCACCATGTACAATCCTGAGATTCGTTTTCTTGCAGGTGTACTCAGCAAATCCAAGAAAAATAATAGAATAAATGAAAGACTTCACCCAACAGTACAAAAGAAAATAAATAAATAATAATAAATAAGTAAGCCATAAATATCAAGAATATGAGATGAAGAGTCTTTAAAAGTGAGCCCACAGGATGTGGGAACTGTACAATGGTGGAGTGAATAAAATTATTCTCTCTGATTCCATATCCTGATGGTTGAGGGGTAATAGTTGTTCCTGAACCTGGTGGTGTGGGTCCTGAGGCTCCTGTACTTTCTTCCTGGTGGCAGCAGTGAGAAGAAAGCATGGCCTGAGTGGTGGGGGTCCTTGATGATGGATGGTGCTTTCCTGTAACAGCCGTCTTTGTAGATGTGCTTAATGGTGGGGACGGCTTTCGTAAGAACATAAGAAATAGGAAGAGGATCAGGCCATCTGGCCCGTTGAGCCTGCTCTGTCATTCAATACGATCACGGTTGATCCGGTCATGGACTCATCTACACCTACCTGCTTTTTCCCTATAACCCTTAATTCCCTTACTATGCAAAAACCTATCTCAAATATAAACCTTATCTTAAATATATTTACTGAGGTGGCCTCCACTGTTTCATTGGGCAGAGAATTCCACAAATTCACCACTCTTTGGGAAAAGCTGTTCCTCCTCATCTCTGTCCTAAGTTTACTCCCCTGAATCTTGAGGCTATGTTCCCTAGTTCTAGTCTCACCTACCAGTGGAAACAACTTTCTTGCCTCTGACTTATCTATTCCTTTCATAATTTGATATGTTTCTATAAGATCTCCTCTCATCCTTCTGAATTCCAGTGTGTAAAGTCCAGCAACTCATCCTCTCCTCATTGTCTAACCCCCTCACCTTTAGAATAAACATGGTGAACCTCCTCTGCACCACCTTCAAAGCCAAGTAAATCCCAGGAAATCAGCAGATTCTGAGATACTCAGACCACCCCATCTGGCACCTCACTCAATTAAGAAGACCAGAATTGCAGCACTCCAGGTGCAGCCTCACTAGTACCCTGTACAGTTGCAGCATAACACCCTGCTCTTAAATTTAATCCCTCTAGTAATGCATGCCAACATTCCATTTGCCTTCTTGATAGCCTGCGGCACCTACAAACCAACCTTTTGCAATTCACGTACAAGCACTCCAAAGTCCTTCTGCACAGCAGCTTGCTGTAATCTTTTACCATTTAAATAATAATCTCATCTTCTAATTTTTCTTCCAAAGTGGATGACCTCACCTTTACCAACAATGTACTCCATCTGCCAGATCCTTGCTCTCTCACTTAACCTATCTATATCTCTCCGCAGCCTCTCCATGCCCTCTGTACAATATGCTTTTCCATTCAATTTAGTGTCATCAGCAAACTTAGATACATTACACCCAGTCCCCTCTTCCAGATCGTTAGTGTATACTGTGAACAGTTGTGGGCCCAGCACCGAACCCTGAGGCACACTGCTCACTACTGATTGCCAACCAGAGCAAGACCTATGTAGCCCAACTCTCTGCTTTCTGTTGGATAACCAATCCTCTATCCGTGCTATTACATCACCCCCAACTCTATGCATCCTTAGCTTATGGATGATTTTTATGATTAGCTGCTTAAATTCCCTCAGCAGAATATTTTCCCTTGTTCTGCCTATGTCGTTGATACCCACATGGACCACAACAACTGGATCTTTCCTCTCCCACTGTAAATTCCTCTGCAGGTCAGATAAGATGTCCTGAACCTGGGCACCAGGTAGGCAACACAGCTTATGGGATGTTATGTCCCTGTGACAGAGGACTTTGTCTATTCCCTGACTATATTATCCCCAAATACCACTACATTTCTCTTCTCTCCTCCCTTTTGAATGGCTCCCTGGACCACAGTGCGCAGTTAGGTTGCCCATCCTTCCTACAGCCCGAACTCTCATTGCACAGGGAGCAAGAATCTCAGACCTGTTGGACAAGCTCAAGGACTGAGGCTCCAACAGCACTGTCTCTTGGATTCCACCACCTGCCTCACTTGGAGTTACACTCTCTTGTCCCTGACCACATATCAAATTTGAAGCAACTAATCTAATAGGTGTGCCTACCTCTTGAAACAGTGTCCAGGTAACCCTCCCCCTCCCTGTTGTGTTGCAGTGTTTGAGCCTGAGTTCCTCAAGCAGCTGACACTTGCCACTTGCTGCAGATGTGGTCACCGGGAACCACAATAGGGTCCACCAGCTCCCACATCATGTAGCTACGTCACATCACCTGATCCTGGATCTAGTACTAGATTTAATTAGTTGTAATTTCCCTGTGATGGACTGGGCAGTATCTACTACTTTTTGTAGGATTTTTCTGTTGAAGGGCATTGGAGTTTCTATACCAGGCTATGAAGCAACTAGTCAGTGTACACTCCATCATAGAAGTTTGTCAAAGTTGTCATGCTGAATCTTCACAAACTTCTAACAATGTAGAGGCACTGCCGTGTTTTCTTCAAAAATGCGTTTATATGCTGAGCCCAGGAGATATCCCCTGAAATAATTACACTGAGGAATTTATAGTCGCTGACCTGCTCCACCTCTGATTCCTTGATGAAGACAAGCTAATGGTCCTGTGGTTTCCTCCTCCTATAGTCAATAATCAGCACCTTGCTCTTGCTGACATTGAGTGAGAGTTTGCTGTTGTGGCACCACTCAGCCAGAATTTCAATCTTTCTCCCATATGCTGATTCATCACCTATTCGGATTTGGTCAATGACAGTTGCATTGTCAGCATACTTAAATATGACATTGGAGCTGTGCTTCCCCTCACAGTCATAAGTAAAAAGTCAGTAGAGCAGGAGACTAAGCTTACAGCCTTGTGGTGAATCTGTGCTGATGGGGATTGTGGAGGTGATATTGTTGCCAAACCAAACTGACTGGGGTCTTCAAGTGAGGAAATTGAGAACCCAATTGCACAAGGAGTTATTGAGGCCAAGGTCTTAAAGTTTATTGATTAGTTTTGAGAAGATGATAGCATTGAATGCCAAGTTATAATCGATAAAGGATATCCTGATGTATGCATCTTTGCTGTCTAGATGTTCCAAGATTGAGTGAAGAGCCAATAAGATGGCATCTGTAGTAGGCCTCTTGAGACAGTAAGCAAATTGGAGTGGATCCAAGTTGCTTCTCAGGCAGGAGCTGATATCTTTCATCATCAACCTCTCAAAGCACTTCATCACAGTGGATGTAATGCGACCGGACAATAGTTATTGAGGCAGGTTATCACGTTCTTCTTAGGCATCGGTATAATTGAAGCCTGCTTAAAGCAGGTGGTCCCTCGGACTGCTGAAGAAAGGAGATTTTGACTGCTGAAGACTTTGGTGATCCCTCCAGCCAATTGATCAGCACGTGTGGTTACTACTCGGCCAAGTACTCTGTCTGGGGCAGATGCTTTCCATGGGTTCACCCTCTCACATTGACCTCAGAAAGTGAAATCACAGGGTCACCATGGGCTGTGGGAATTCATGAAGGTTCCCTTGTGTTTTGATGATCAAAGCAAGCATGGAAGCGAAACGATGTTGTAACTTATGTCTCTTGGTTTCACTTCGTAAGAGGTAATAGCATTCAAGCCCTGCCGCAGATGTCGAGCATCCTTCAGTGATTCAGTTTTATTCTGGATTGCCACTTCGAACATGAGATCGTTCTGGAGATTGTACCTGGACCACTGGTACCTCGCCAGACCTGAACGCCACTGATTTGGCCCTCAGCAGATTGCAGATCTCAGGGTTCATCTTGGACTTCTGGTTAGGGAAGACTCTGAATGATTTTGTGGGGGCACACTCATTAATGTCTGTTTTTATAAAGTCTGCGACAACTGTGGTGTATTGCGTTAGATCCTCTGATGAGTCCTTGAACATGGCCCAGCCTACCAACTCAAAGAAATCCTGTAGCCTCTCCTCTGCCTCCCATGACCACCACTTTGTTATCCTTATCTCTGGAGCTTTGCTCCTTATCCTCTGCCTGTAAGTAGGTAGGAGAAAGACAACCAAGTGATCATATTTCCTGATATGTGGTCTGGGCATGGAACTGTAGGCACTCCTTATCACAATATGTAGTTCTCTTGGTGATGGGATCCTACTGCTGCAAGATTTACGCTGATGGTAATTGAGCAGAGATTTCTTCAAGCAAGACTGTCTGAAGTCCCTGAATATGATTTGAAATGTATTAGGGTGGATTGTTTCTTGCTTGGTGATGGCAGCATTCAATATATCATATATTTACATCCAGCTTTTGACGGTATGTAAACATGTCCACTTATCGACTGGGAAGTGAGTAATGTATTATTACCCACTTCCCAAACAGTGCAATTCTTTTCTATATTTTTGTAAACTTAAGGTAATTCTCAAAACTATATTGCCTCATATTACAGGTGTCCCCGCTTTTTGAACGTTCGCTTTACGAAACCTCACTGTTACGAAAGACCTACATTAGTTCCCTGTTTTCACTAACAGAAGGTGTTTTCACTGTTATGAAAAAATCAGCGTGTGATAAAAAGTCAGCGCGTGAAAAAAATCAGCGGGCGCCCCAAGCAGCCGCTCTCCCCTGGATTCAGAATGGCATTGCTTAGACACGTACCTGTGAGCAGTCGTTAGCAAGATGAGTCCTAAGGTATCGGAAAAGCCTGAAAGAGCTCGTAAGGGTGTTACACTTAGCGTAAAACCAGACATAATTAAGCATTTTGATCGTGGTGAATGAAGTAAGGACAAAGTGAGTTTGGCTTGTGGAAGCTGACAAAGATGATGTTGAAGAGGTTTTGGCATCCCATGACCAAGAACTGATAGATGAAGAGCTGATGCAATTGGAAGAGGAAAGGATAACAATCGAAACCGAATGCAATAGCGAACTGAATGTGAAGCAACTGCGTGAGATTTTCGCTGCAATGATAAAGTGCGACTTTACTTTTGAAAGAGTGCGTAGGTTTAGCGGATATTTGCAGGATGGTTTGAGTGCTTACAAAGAACTGTATGATAGAAAAATGCGTGAGGCTCAGCAGTCAAGCAAGCCTTCCACATCAGCCACAGCAGACGATGAACCTCGACCTTCGACATCGAGGCAGGCAGTCATCTGAGAAGATGAGCTGCCTGCCCTAATGGAAACAAACGACGACGAGATGACACCCCAGTGTCCCACCACCCCAACCCCCAGGCTGCAGACAGATACCGATTCACGGAGAATGCAGCTGTAGCTGGGAGGTACACAGCACATCTTTAAGAAAAAAGCCAAAATAAACATGCTAATTAATTAGGTGCTGCCCGACATGTAATTGTCGGCCCAGATCAGAGGCGACACAATTGGCATCGCTTTTGATCTGGGCCGACAATTACGTGTCGGGCGGCACCTAATTAATTAGCATTTTTATTTCAGCTTTTTCCTTAAGGATGTGCTGTGTGCCTCCCGGCTACCGCTGCACCATTGCATGCTTCGCGGATTGGTATCGGTTTGCTGCCCAGAGGGTGGGGGCCACTGCACCACCCAAACTCAGATGACTCAGTCTAACACACCATCATCAGTGTGCTCCGCGCTTTCCCAATTCCGTTAAGTAATACTACACTGTACATACATTATTTCTACTTTATATCGGCTGTGTATTTTTACGTGTTATTTGGTATGATTTGGCAGCTTCATAGCTTAAAGGTTACTGGAGAGAGTGTTTTTGCCGACGGCACTTGCGTGAGATTTTCGCTACGGACAACAGTGCAGGCAACGATTGTGGAAAAGTATTTCTACTTTATATAGGCTGTGTATTTATCATATCATTCCTGCTTTTACTATATGTTACTGTTATTTTAGGTTTTATGTGTGATTTGGCATGATTTGGTAGGTTATTTTTGGGTCTGTGAGCACTCACAAGATTTTCCCATATAAATAAATGGTTCTTTTATATAATTGGCTTCTTCGCTTTACGACATCCCGGCTTATGAACCGTTTCATAGGAACACTTGACCTTCGGATGGCGGGGGAACCTATATTGCAAATGATGAGCCAAATGATGGTATCCCTTATACATATAAATATATGAACATACAGGCAGCCCCTGTGCCATTACTTGAAAATTTCATTCCAAAAATGAATGACGAGAGAATGTTGAACTGTGAGGCAAGGGCATGAATATTTAAAAATGAGTCAATTAGTGATGAGGAAAGCTGTTAAAATTTGAAGAGATTGATTTCCTTTATGACATGAGTAGCATGGATAAACTAGTTCACTGGTTTAGCTCATTTTTCTTGGTACAAAATTGTTTCTAGACTTGGATGTCTTCGCATCATTGCTTGGGGATCAGGAGATGTAGCAAACCCATTCCATGGTTTCCCAAATAGACCACATCCATAATGACGATTTGCTCCTCCTCTCGAAGATCCCTGTTCAGACTTGCAGGGGATTATTGAGGAAACCCTTCTCCTGCAGACAGAAGAGACTGCAGCTGCTGGACTCTGGAGCAAAAAACAATTTGCTAGAAGAATTCGATAGATCAAGCAGCAACATCTATGAGAACAAAAGGATTTATAACTGTGGGAGGCAATGAGTTATATAGCTAATATATAAAAGAATTTCAGGATGTACATTGTATAGATTTCTCTGAAAGTAAATGTACCTATTGAAACCTATTAAAATATCAGTGGATAAAAGTGGGGGAGAAATAGCCACCCTTGAAAGCAGGGCAGATGTTGGTGGTGCAGGTGATAGAATTGATGAATTCTGCATCGGTGTAATTTTCAGCATCAATTCAGTCATCAGTATAATGGAAAAATAATTATGAAGTGGACAAGGACTGTAGCCAACAAAAAGATAGACATAGTTGGCACTCATGCAGGTCCCATGGCTGTACCTTTGATTTGTAGAATTTGAGTGAAGTCAAAAGAAAGGTTGTTCAGGCTAAGAACAAGTTCAGTCAAGCAGATCAGTGTTGGTGAAGGGGAACTGTTTGGATTTTTGTTGTAGAAAGAAGTAGAAGGTTTTATGACTTTCTTGAAAGGGCTTGAGGGTGTATTACAGTTGGGCATACATTGTAAAGTTGAGGCAGTGGAGGCCAGGGAACCAAAAGCTGTCAAAATGGTGGAGAACAGGGTCCTGAAGCAGGGTTTTGACCCAAAGTGCTAACAATTCCTTTCCTTCCACAGATGCTGTTTGATCTGCTGAGCTCTACAAGCAGATTATTTGTTAATCTTTTCTTCTGGATTGTTCTTTAGACTTCTTCACACTTCCTCCTACTCCAGGGTGCCTGTCACCCATCTGTACACAAACTCTACATCAGGCCGACTGCAGAAGCAAGAAAAGAATGAAATTAGTATCAAGATCCACTTTATTCAAAGACTTACCTGAGCCATCAATCCCTTCCAACATGTTCCAGCAGCCACCTCATGCACCTTTCACACACAGACCACCACTTAGTATCTGGATGAGTGAGTCCAGAGAAAAAACTCGACAGCTATTAGTGATCAATCATCATGTCCTTACTTCACTCTCTAAATAAGCAGACTCAGATCAGCTAGAGTCATTTTTGCGATTCATGCTGAAGTCAGTTTAGATTTTGCCTCTTTTAACATCTTCCTGCAAAAAAACAGATTGGAATCTCTAACGTGAGTTGCAATTTATAGTCATAGTCATAGTCATACTTTATTGATCCCAGGGGAAATTGGTTTTCATTACAATTACACCATAAATAATAAATTGTAATAAAACCATAAATAGTTAAGTAGTAATATGTAAATTATGCCAGGAAATAAGTCTAGGACCGGCCTATTGGCTCAGGGTGTCTGACCCTCCAAGGGAGGAGTTGTAAAGTTTGATGGCCACAGGCAGGAATGACTTCCTATGACGCTCAGTGTTGCATCTCGGTGGAATGAGTCTCTGGCTGAATGTACTCCTGTGCCCACCCAGTACATTATGTAGTGGATGGGAGACATTGTCCAAGATGGCATGCAACTTGGACAGCATCCTTTTTTCAGACACCACCTTCAGAGAGTCCAGTTCCATCCCCACAACATCCCTGGCCTTACGAATGGGTTTGTTGATTCTGTTGGTTTCTGCTACCCTCAGCCTGCTGCCCCAGCACACAACAGCAAACATGATCGTACTGGCCACCACAGACTCGTAGAACATCCTCAGCATCATCCGGCAGATGTTAAAGGATCTCAGTCTCCTCAGGAAATAGAGACGGCTCTGACCCTTCTTGTAGACAGCCTCAGTGTTCTTTGACCAGTCCAGTTTATTGTCAATTCATATCCCCAGGTATTTGTAATCCTCCACCATGTCCACACTGACCCCTTGGATGGAAACAGGGCTTACCGGTACCTTAGCTCTCCTCAGGTCTACCACCAGCTCCTTAGTCTTTTTCACATTAAGCTGCAGATAATTCCGTTCACACCATATGACAAAGTTTCCTACCGTAGCCCTGTACTCAGCCTCATCTCCCTTGCTGATGCATCCTATTTTGTCATCTCAAGAGGAAACAATGAGATGAAGAAACTACTGGGAATTTTTAAATGTTTAAGATATTAAAATTCATCATCTGCAATTTTATATTCTCCTGTGGAAATAATTTCTGTGAATTGGAGTTGATGCTTTTAGATAAACACTTCCCAGCACTTGAGTGAAAAATCAATTTTGGGCAAGTGTCAACAAGAATCACACGGTGCTGCTTAAACCTTCAGATAATTCAATTGCACGATAGATTGATCATTTCCGTGCAAAGATATAACAATCAAATTATTGTGCCAGATGATTAGCTTAACAATGCGGTTATTCTCTATAGGCAAAATTGTACCACATTTAGGCTGTTGCACAAAACTGAACAGAACATGAATCATCCTTGAAATTAACAGCTGAATCTGATCTCAGTGGGAAATGTTTACTGTCACTCTGCACTCGCTTCTCAGTGGCAGTTACAACCTTGCGGAGTTCTGACAGAACAGCTATTGATCATTAATTGTCATCTTTATGAAATGGATTATGATTCAGTATATTGGTTTATAATATTATACATTATGAATTTAGCGATAGTCCAAATGCTTTTGGCATTTAAACAGGTGAAGTCTCAATGGTACAAAAATGCATATTTATATATACTTTATACTTTATTGTCGCCAAACAATTGATACTAGAACATACAATCATCACAGCGATATTTGATTCTGCGCCTCCCGCTCCCTGGAGTACAAATCGATAGTAAATATTAAAAATTTAAATTATAAATCATAAATAGAAAATAGAAAAGGGAAAGTAAGGTAGTGCAAAAAAAAAACCGAGAGGCAGGTTCGTGTATTTGGAGGGTACGGCCCAGATCCGGGTCAGGATCCGTTCAGCAGTCTTATCACAGTTGGAAAGAAGCTGTTCCCAAATCTGGCCGTATGAGTCTTCAAGCTCCTGAACCTTTTCCTGGAGGGAAGAGGGATGAAAAGTGTGTTGGCTGGGTGGGTCGTGTCCTTGATTATCCTGGCAGCGCTGCTCCGACAGCATGCGGTATAAAGTCAGTCCAAGGACAGAAGATTGGTTTGTGTGATGTGCTGCGCCGTGTTCACGATCTTCTGCAGCTTCTTCCGGTCTTGGGCAGGTGAATTGGCCATTTTGATTCAGAACTGGCTTACCCAAAAAATGGCAGAGAGTAGTGATCGATAGAACTTAGTCTAGCTGAAGGTCTGTGATTACTAGTGTTCCACAAAGATCTGTACTGGGACTTCTGCTATTTGTGTTGTATATAAGTGACCTGGATGAAAATATAGATTAGTGGGTTAGTAAATTTGCAGATTGTACAAATATTGGTAAGGTTCTGCATAGCTTATATGGCTGGCAAAAAAATACAGCAGGATATAGTCCAGTTGCAGATATGGGTAGAAAAGTGGCAGATGGCGTTTAACCTAACTAAATGTAAAGTGTTTCACCTTGGTAGGTCAAATGTGAAGAGACAGTATGCCATTATGGGCAAGACCCTTAATAGTGTTGATTGCAGAGGGATCTTGAGATTCAAGTCCATAGCTTCCTGAAAGTGGCTAGACAGGTTGATCAGGTGACTGATGACATGCTTGCCTTTATTAGTCAAAGCACTGAGTTCTAAAGTCAGAAAGTTATGTTGTAGCTTTATAAAACTCCATTTAGGCCTCATCTGGAGTATTGCATAGAGTTCTGGTCGCTCCATTATAGGTAGGATGAGAATGTTCTGTCCTCATTAAGGGCCTCACCTTTGTCCCCCTACACCCACACCTCAGTGAGTTCTGCAGCCACCATGATGCTGAGCTCTTCTTCTGCCGCCTCCATCTCCAGGCCTACTTCTTTGGCAAACACACTCCACCCTGCATGGATGACCCCTTCTCCTGGACACCCCACTCTGGTCTTCTGCCTGCTCTGCTTCTTTTTATTGCCAACTGCCGACGAGGCATCAACCGTCTTGACTTCACCACTCATCTCTCCAATTCCAACCTCACTCCTTCCAAACACACTGCTCTCCTCTTTCTCGGCAGTAATCCTAACCTCGCCATCAAATCCGCAGATAAAGGGAGTGCTGTACTATTTAAGCAGACTGACCTCTACCTTACTGAGGCCAAGCAACAACTGTCAGACACCTCCTCTTACTTACACGTTGAACAGGATCCCACTAAGAAACACTAGGCCTTTGTCTCCCACATCATCACTGACTTTATTAAATCTGGGGATCTCCCATCCACTGCTACCAACCTCATAGTTCCCACACCCCACACCCCCTGTTCCTACCTCCTTCACAAGATCCACCAAAACTACCTGTCCAGGTAGAGCCATTGTTTCTGCTTGTTCCTGCCCCACTAAACTTATAAGTGCGTACCTCAACTCAGCTTTATCCCCCCCCCCCCCGGTTCAGTCCCTTCCTACCGACATCCGTGACTCTTCACATGCTCTTCATCATTTCAATGATTTCAAGTTCCCTGGCCCTGAGCAATTTATTTTCATCCTGGATGTCCAGTCCCTATACACTCCCATCCCCCTCTAGGAAGACCTCAAAGCTCTTCATTTCTTTCTGGACACCAGACCCAAACAGTTCCCCTCCATCACCACTGTCTTCTGTCTGGTGGAACTTGTCCTCACTCTCAATAATATCTCCTTTGGCTCCTCCCACTTCTTTCAAACAAAAGGTGTAGCCATGGGTACTCACATGGGTGCTATGCCTGCCTTTTTGTCAGCAACGTTGAACAGTCTATGTTCCAAGCCTACATTGGTGTCACTCCTCCAACTTTTCCTATGCAACATCAATGACTGCATTGTGCTACATCCTGCACCCATGCAGAGCTCGTCAATTTCATCAACTTTGTCTCCAACTTCCACCCTACCCTCAATCGGATCTCTTCAATTTCATTCATGTCTGCCCTTACTCAATCCTCCCGCTACCTCACCAAGAATAAGGTTCCTTCTGTCCTCACCTCCATCCCCACCAGCTTCCGCATCCAGTACCTAATTCTCAGGAAACTTCTGCCATCTCCAACGGGATCCCACCTCCAAGCATACCTTTCCCTTCCCCCCACCAAACTTTCAGCTTTCCACAGGATCGGTCCCCTGCATGACTCCCTTGTCCATTCGTCCCTCTCCACTGATCTCCCTCCTGGCTCTTATCCATGCAAGCAGAGCAAGTGCAATGCCTGCCCTACACCTTTTCCATCACCAGCATTCAGGGCCCCAGAGAGTCCTTCCAGATGAGGCAACACTTCACCTGTGAGCCTGTTGTGGTTATCTACTATACCCTCAGCTCCAGTGTGGTCTCCTGTATAAGGGTGAGAACAACATAGATCAGGAGACTGTTTCACCGATCACCTACACTTCGTCCAACAGAAAAAGCATGATCTCCCAGTGGCCACCCGTTTTAATTCCACTTCCCATTCCCATTTGACATGTCAGTCCATTGTCTTCTCGACTGTCCAGATGTGGCCACTATCAGGTTGGAGGAGTAACTCTTTATATTCCATCTGGGTAGCCTCCCACCTGATGACCAGAACATTGATTTCTCAAACTTCTGGTCATGCCTCCTGCCTTCACCATTCCCCATCCATTTCACTCTCTCAACTTAGCTCCTTACCTGACATTCACCTTCGTCTGGTGCTCTTCCTTCTTTTCTTTCTTCCATGGCCTTCTGTCGTCTCCTATCGGATTTCCCCCTTCTCCAGCCCTGCATCTCCTTCACCAAACAACGTCCCAGCTCTTTATTTCACGTCTTCCCCCCGCCCCCCAGTTTCACCTATTACCTTGTACAGTATTTCTTCCTCCCCTCACCTCACCTTCTGAATCTAGTCATAGTCATACTTTATTGATCCCGGGGGAAATTGGTTTTCGTTACAGTTGCACCATAAATAATTAAGTAGTGATAAAACCATAAATAATTAAATAGTAATATGTAAATTATGCCAGGAAATAAGTCTAGGACCGGCCTATTGGCTCAGGGTGTTTGACCCTCCAAGGGAGGATTTGTAAAGTTTGATGGCCACAGGCAGGAATGACTTCCTATGATGCTCTGTGTTGCATCTCGATGGAATGAGTCTCTGGCTGAATGTATTCCTGTGCCCAACCAGCATATTATGTAGTGGATGGGAGACATTGTCCAAGATGGCATACAACTTGGACAGCATCCTCTTTTCTTCACCACTGTCAAAGAGTCCAGTTCCATCCCCACAACATCACAGGCCTTACAAATGAGTTTGTTGATTCTGTTGGTTTCTGCTACCCTCAGCCAGCTGCCCCAGCACACAACAGCAAACATGATCGCACTGGCCACCACAGACTCGTAGAACATCTACAGCATCGTCCAGCAGATGTTAAAGGACCTCAGTCTCCTCAGGAAATAGAGACGGCTCTGACCCTTCTTGTAGACAGCCTCGGTGTTCTTTGACCAGTCCAGTTTATTGTCAATTCGTATCCCCAGGTATTTGTAATCCTTCACCATGTCCACACTGACCCCCTGGATGGAAACAGGTCTCACCATTACCTTAGCTCTCCTCAGGTCTACCACCAGCTCCTTAGTCTTTTTCACATTAAACTGCAGATAATTCTTCTGATACCATGTGACAAAGTTTCCTACCGTAGCCCTGTACTCAGCCTCAGCTCCCCTGCTGATGCATCCAACTATGGCAGAGTCATCAGAAAATTTCTGTCATCTTCTGAAGATGACAAGACTCTGTGCAGTAGTTGAAGTCTGAGGTGTAAATGGTGAAGAGAAAGGGAGACAAGACAGTCCCCTGTGGAGCCCCAGTGCTGCTGATCACTCTGTCGGACACACAGTGTTGCAAGCACACGTACTGTGGTCTGCCAGTCAGGTAATCAAGAATCCATGACACCAGGAAAGCATCCACCTGCATCGCTTTCAGCTTCTCCCCCAGCAGAGCAGGGCGGATGGTGTTGAACGCACTGGAGAAGTCAAAAAACATGACCCTCACAGTGCTCGCTGGCTTGTCCAGGTGGGTGTAGACACGGTTCAGCAGGTAGACGATGGCATCCTCAACTCCTAGTCAGGGCTGGTAGGCAATCTGGAGGGGATCTAAGTGTGGCCTGACCATAGGCCAGAGCAGCTCCAGAACAAGTCTTTCCAGGGTCTTCATGATGTGGGAAGTCAATGCCACCGGTCTGTAGTCATTGAGTCATCTGCCTCCTCATCTTTTTTTCTCCAGTCCTGATGAAGGGTCTTGGCCCAAAATATCAACTGTACTCTTTTCCACAGATGCCGTCTGTCCTGTTGAGTTCCTCCAGCATCTAGGATTTCTAGCATCAGCAGATTTTCTCCTGCTTTTGATAGCTAGGATGTCGATAGTTTGAAGAGGATGGAGAAGAGGTTTACAAGGATCATGCCTGTTTTAGAGGATGTGCTATAACAAGTGTTTGGACAAACGGGTTGTTGTCTCTGGATTGGCAGAGGCTGAGGGGAGATCTGATAGAAGTTTATAAGGTTATGAGAGGCATAAATAGAGTAGACAGACAGTATCTTTTTCGTAGGACTGAAATGTCTAATATCAGAGGGCATGAATTTAAGTTGAATGGGGGTAATTTCAAAGCAGATGTGAGGGGCAATTGTTTTACACAGAGGATGATGGGTGCCTGGAATATACCGTCTGCGATGGTGGTAGAGAGAGGTACATTAGGGACACAAGAAATTCTGCAGATGCTGGATATCCAAGGCAAAACACACAAAAAGCTGGACGAACTCAGCATGTCAGGCAGCATCTATGGAAATGAATAAACAGTTGATGTTTCGGGGATGAGCCTCCTGAAGAAGGGTCTTGGTCCAAAATGTTGACTGTTCATTCATTCCCATTGATGATACCTGACGTCCTGAGTTCATCCAGCATTAGGTATATTACGGACTTTTAGGAGATGTTGAGCTAGGCACATGAATGTGGGGGAAATGGAAGTATATGTACACTGTGTAAACAGCAGTCATTAGTTTAGGTGGCCATTTGATTACTAATTTTATTAGTTTGACACAACATTGTGGGCTGAAGGGCCTGTTCCTGTACTGTGCTGTTCTATGTTCTATGTTCCATGTTGTATGAGTTCTGAGATCAACTAAGATGTATTCAGCAGCAGCATGAAACCACCAATGAAGTTTTTCAATGGATCAGGCAGATCAGTTTCTGATTAATTTCCACCAGCCTAATTATGATTCTCCAGGGGTGTATTGTTTTCAATTGTTCCTTGAAATTTCCAAAATGATCCAGCAAGTGTTGAAGAACCTTGATGTGACTTCAAAAGCCCTGCACAAAGGCAATTCACATAAACAGGAAAATATATGTAGGCATTTCTTTGGTGTGAACCATGGCTGAGGGGATGAGTGGAGCGTATGCTCTGTAAGCCAAGAGTACAAAACAGGGTTGAAGAGATGCAAGCATAATACTCCATGTGGAAGCTGGGGTAACAGAGACCTATTTAACAGTAGGGCTGATTTCTAAATACTTGGATAATATAGGGAAGACAGAGAGGTGGAAATTAGGGTTAAGTGGATAGAAGAGAAAGTATTCAATATGCTGAACACACAGAATAACCTAGAGTGGTCAAGAACAGAATCTACTCAACGACAGTTAAGAACAATAAAGGTGTCATTACAATGTAGAAAGTATTCCTAGTGACAAGTAGCGAGGATCCTTACAAATAGGTGCTCTACAGTGATTCAATTTCACAGCGTGTGCTTCGCATGGAAATAAGAGTTGCATTTCCCAATTGATTTTGTGTGTCTAATCAATCAATAAAATCTATGCACCAGTGAGTGAACTTTTAAGTTACCTTATTCAAGTGTGAATTTATATCTGACAGGAAGCAGGCCAACTGCTTGATTTCTGCTTGTATCCAATAGCCGTGTCTTATTTTCCTATCATTGTTTAAATCAGTTCCAGTGACTCACCATAATTGTTTCAGTCACTGCCTTTTACTCAGATGCTGACTATTTCAGCAACTGCTGAGGAAAAGATTCTAATGTTATTGGCTGCAAATACCTGGGGGACTGCATTAGCTATTGCTTTGTCTGGAATAGATTTCACAGAAACAAATAACAGAAGTACTTCAATGGATTAAACTCATTTATTTAATACAAGTTTACAGTAATACTGAACTTGATTGTAGCAACATCTTACAACAGGATTATATATGTAATTTGAAAGTCAATTGTGACCAATGGGAGAAATATCTCCAAATAAGTCTATCTTCTTAGGGAACTTAGATACTACAGTTCATATGTTGAAACAAATACTATTATATAACTTGAACTCTGCATAGCATGGTCATACACAGTTCAAAAATATGCAATAATACACTTTTGAAATGATCTCTTTTGACTTAATACATTAGAAAAAAAGATATATGAGAAGTAATTATGCTAAATAAATGAATTATATTCTTCTGGTGGACAATTATTACATATTCATAGCAAGTAAAAGGAATAGTTTATCCCTTAACAGAGGAAAGCCTGATATCCCTCCAAATACAAAATTCATTTTAAAAACTATAATAGGAATACATTTCCCCATGAGGGCTTATTTCAGTACTGCAAAGATTTTCTGTAGCAGTTCGACTATTGATTGCTGGATATTTTTTGTGGTGATAATTGCTCACCAGAATAATATAATTCATCTATTTAGCATAATTACTTTTCATCTATCTGTTTTTCCTTAGGTATTAAGACAAAAGGGATAATTTCCAATCAAGAATTTTTCATTCACTGATTGTAGGTCAAGAAATATACCATTACAGCTGTAACAAAATTGTTGTATGCTTGAATATCAAGCAGTTACAAATGTGTCCTCTTCGGGTTAGCTTTACCAAACCAAATATCCAAATATTATCCATCTCAAAACAGAAATTGTGTATTTACCATATGTATCAGTAATACACTGTTTGCTTTTCCCCAATATAATTATTGAGCCATTGGGAACATACTGTAGAATAATACAACAGGCCCTTGGGTCCAAAATGTGTGTGCTAAACACACTGCTGGATTAAATTAAATCTCTTCTGCATATGGATAATTCATATCCATCTTTTCCTCATTTTTCCATCTTCTCCCAGTAAGCTTTAACCCACTTACCAATCAAGAATGTCTTAATCTCTGCCTTAAATGCACCTAAAGGCTTAGCCTCCCAACCCTGGATGGGAATGAACTTCACAGATTCACGACCCTCTGAAGAAATTTCTCCTCATTTCAATTTTAAAGGAAGATCCTGAGGCTTTGATTTTAGATCATGGTGGAAACATTCTCTATGTCCATCTATCCAGTCACTGTACACCCACGATTGCGTAGCCAAGTTTCCTTCAATCTCAATATATAACTTTACTGATGATACAACAATTGTAGGCCGTATCTCGGGTAACAATCAGTTTGAGTACAGAGAGGAAATTAAGAACCTGGTGGCATGGTGCGAAGACAATGACCTATCCGTCAACGTCAGCAAGACGAAGGAATTGGTTGTTGACTTCAGAAGGAGTAGCGGACCGCACAACCCAATTTACATCGGTGGTGCACAAGTGGAACAGGTCAAAAGCTTTAAGTTTGTCGGGGTCAATATCACAAATGTCCTGACTTGGTCCTACCAAGCAGAGTCCACTGTCAAGAAGGCCCACCAGCGCCTTTACTTCCTGAGAAAACTAAAGAAATTTGGCCTGTCTCCTAAAACCCTCACTAATTTTTATAGATGTACTGTAGAAAGCATTCTTCTAGGGTGCATCACAACCTGGTATGGAAGTTGTCCTGTCCAAGACTGGAAGAAGCTGCAGAAGATTGTGAACACGGCGCAGCACATCACAGAAACCAATCTTCCGTCCTTGAACTCACTTTACACCGCACGCTGTTGGAGCAGTGCTGCCAGGATAACCAAGGACACGACCCACCCAGCCAACACACTTTTCGTCCCTCCTCCCTCCAGGAGAAGGCTCAGGAGCTTGAAGACTCGTATGGCCAAATTTGGGAACAGCTTCTTTCCAAATGTGATAAGACTGCTGAACGGATCCTGACCCGGATCTGGGCTGTATCCTCCAAATATCCAGACTTGCCTCTCAGTTTTTTTTGCACTACCTTACTTTACATTTTTCTATTTTCTATTTATGATTTATAATTTAAATTTTTAGTATTTACTATTGATTTGTAATCCAGGGAGCAGGAAGCGCAGAATCAAATATCGCTGTGATGATTGTACGTTCTAGTATGAATTGTTTGGCGACAATAAAGTATGAAGTATAAAGTATTTCAGAATTCAGTTGGTTTTAATGAGACACCGCCCCCCCCCCCATTTTTTTGAACTCCATTGAGTACGGGTCTTGAGAAATGTCTCTCATATGTTCAGTGAATTGGCAGGTGTATCTAGCAGAGATATGTGCCAAAACAGAAATTAGTGGGAAGGGATGAATGAACAAAAGAATTACAGAAAGATCGATCCCTCCAGTAAGTGGAGAGTGGGGGAGGAGATAATGATGTGTTTGGTAATAGGACCCCATTGAAGAATGTGGAATTGAGAAGAATGATGTGTTGGATGTAGAGGCTCATGGGGTGATAGTTGAGGACAAGAAGAACTCCATCCCAGTAAAGGAGGTGGGAAGATATGGTGAGTGTGGATATCCATGAAATGGAATAAATGTGGGTGAGGGCAGCACCAATATTCTATCCATGTTAGTACCATGCCCATGTGCTCTAATCTTCTTTAGCAACCTCCTGTATATGGCATTATTAAATGCCTTCTGAAAATCTAAGTAAATAACATCTACTAACTCTCCTTTGTCAAACCTACTTGTTACTTCTTCACATAAAAGTTGCTGGTGAACGCAGCAGGCCAGACAGCATCTCTAGGAAGAGGTGCAGTCGACGTTTCAGGCCGAGACCCTTCGTCGGGACTAACTGAAGGAAGAGTGAGTAAGGGATTTGAAAGTTGGAGGGGGAGGGGGAGATCCAAAATGATAGTAGAAGACAGGAGGGGGAGAGATGGAGCCAAGAGCTGGACAGGTGATAGGTGGCTCCATCCCTCCCCCTCCTGTCTTCTCCTATCTGCCTATCACCCGTCCAGCTCTTGGCTCCATCCCTCCCCCTCCGGTCTTCTCCTATCATTTTGGATCTCCCCCTCCCCCTCCCCCTCCAACTTTCAAATCCCTTACTCACTCTTCCTTCAGTTAGTCCTGACGAAGGGTCTCGGCCTGAAATGTCGACTGCATCTCTTCCTAGATATGCTGCCTGGCCTGCTGCGTTCACCAGCAACTTTTATATGTGTTGCTTGAATTTCCGGCATCTGCAGAATTCCTGTTGTTTGTTACTTCTTCATAGAATTCTAACAGATTTGTCAGGCAAGATCTCCCTTTTATTAAAATATGCTGACTTTGTCTTATTTTATTGTACGTGGTCAAGTGCACTGAAATTTTTATCCAAAGTAATGGATTCTAAAATCTTACCAAATACCGATGTCAGGTTAACCTACCTACAGTAAAAGTTCCTGTCTTTTGCCTCTGTCCCTTCTTAAATAGCAATGTCACATTGTGATTTTTCATTCCTCTGGGACCACCACCCCCCCAACTCCAGTAATGCCTTAAAGATAAATCGTAATGCTACCGCAATCTCTTCAGCTACCTCCTCAAAACTGCTTCTATCACTAATGCAACAGCCCATTTCAAATATCATATATGAAATATTCCTTCCAGATCTACTTTGCCCACTATCTGTCTCAGTCCATTTTGGTTTAGACTCAGCTCAATTCAGAGGCAAAGTTTTATCAGCTTCTTCTATTTTCTGAAGTTAAGTAACCAAAGCCATTTATTTTCAAGTTAGATTATCTTTTCTTCACTGATTATTAATTTAGGCATTATCATTTGCAGCTCATATTTTCCAAATTATTCATCCTATTTGAAGACCAGCTAGTTTGTTCCTAACTGGAATAATTGACACAGCATGAACTGTTTCAGATAAGAGAAGATTTCTCATATGCAGACTTCAATGACAAAGAATCTGCTACATCTTACAGTGGAGGATGCTGAATTTTAAATTGAGGTGCTTTGGTTCTGCTCTGATAATTCAACCTCAAATGCTTGCTTCTTATACATGATCATTTTTTAAAAATCGCTAATATTAGTTGTGCATTTTTTGATCCTTTCCTTTGTTAAAACAATAGTAATATTCTTTGGAGCTGATGATCCTTTTTATTTGTCAAAAATGTCCTAAAATTAGAAGAAGCATATTGAATTAGGATTTCTCAAGTTGTTAAGATTAGCTATGAATGAGAACAGTAAACTTTAATGCTCGTTAATGTCTGAATGTTATTGTATGCCTAAGTTACCAGTGAAAGAATGGAATTTTATTTTGTTTGTTACATGTCTCCCATTTGCAGAGAGAATCAGTGCAGATCTGTAAGTAGTTGCAGTGTCTGCTGTTATGAATGGAAGTCAATATGCTTTCCAAGACTGGACAAAAAAAAAGTGTCCTAGTTCAACCAAGCAACACACTCAAAATGCTGGAGGAACTCAGCAAGCCAGGCAGCAACTATGGAAAAGAGTAAACAGCTGATGTTTTGGGCTGAGACCCTTCATCAGGACAGGAAAAAAAGATGGAGAAGTTAGAGAAAGAAGGTGGGAGGAGGGGAAGAAGAAGTACAAGGTGGTAGGTGATAGGTGATACTGGAAGAAGGGCAGGGATGATGTAAAGGGCTAGGAAGCTAATTGGTGAAAAAGATATAGGGCTGGAGAAGGGGGATTCTGATAGGCGAGAAAAGAGGGAAGAGGGAAGAGATGGGCAGGTAAGGAGATGAGGTGAGAGAGGGAAATGAGAATAGGAATGGTGAGGGAGGGAGGCAATTACTGGAAGTTTGAGGAATCAATATTCATGCCATTATGTTGGAGGCTACCCAGACAAGATACATAACATGTTGCTCTTCCAACCTGAGTGTGGCCTCATCACAGCAGTAGAGGAGGCTAAAGATTGACATGTCAGATTGGGAATGGGAAGTAAAATTGAAGTGGGTGACCACGAGGGGATCTCACTTTTTCTGGCAGGTGGAGAGTACATGCTTGGCGAAGTGGTCTCCCAATCTATGTCAGGTCTCATGGATACACAGGCGGCCACACCAGACGCTGCTGCCTACAGACTCGCATTTTGTGTGTGTGTGGCTTGGATTTCCAGCGTCTGCTACTCTTCTTGCCTTTGTTCCACTTCAAATATTTTGGATCTGAAGTACATGAAAGAGATCAGGTTGATTTGAGATTAACAGTGGTGGTTTCCTTTGGGAAATGCTGATCACCAGTTGTTGACAACTTTGTGAATGCTCTGCTGAATGTGGATATCTGAAACAACCTAAAACAGAGATGCTGATACATTTGATCTCCTGCAAGACATACACAAAATGCTGGAGAAACTCAGCAGGATTGGAAATGTATGGAGGGAAATAAATTGTCAATGAGTCAGGCTGAGACACTTAATCAGGACACTCTCTTCCTCTTACCAGCTTTACGACCTGCCCATCACCTCCCTCTGGTTCACCACCTCTTTCACTTTATTCCATTATCTACTGCTGTACCCTCTCAAATCCTTTCTAGGCCCTTTACCTCTCCACTTATCACCTCCTAGCTTCTCATATCCCCCTCCTCTGGACTCACATATGCTGGACATGTGCTGCACTCGCTTCCCCTACGTTTTTATTCTGGCTTCTTCCCCTTCCTTTCCAGTCCTGATAAAGATCTTTAGCCCGAAATGTTGACTGTTCATTTTCCTCTATAGATACTGCTGAGCTCCTCCAGCATTTTATGTATGTTGTAAAAGTTCTCCAGCAGAACCTGTTGTGTCTATATTTGATTCTCTTACCCACTGTTGATTTACCACTAAATACAGTGGCAGGGTACCGACATGTTATAATAAAAAGGTCTTTGCACCCAGATCCTCACCTTCTCAATCAGGAGGCCTGGTGTATACATTATATATTGGCTGCTCACGTTATTTTGAGTCAATAGTTTTTTTTTCAATTATTTCTTAGTATTTCAGTTTTAAGTTCAAGTTTAATTATCATTCAAACATACACATGAAGACAACCAAAAGAAACGGTGTTCCTCCAGGACCAAGGTACAAAACGCAGTACCAACATTCACACACGGCACATATCACACACGTAGCACGTATAATTACAATAGCAGGGAAACATACAGTCTCAAAAAAAAAAAAATCCACAAGTCCCTGAATGTCATGGTCTCTAGATTGATGGTTCATAGGATGTTGTCCTGGAGGAAAGTATTTCACAACACTTTTTCAAAAAAGTTTCTTACTTAACATTTAAAATAAATTTTCATTCATGTTTAATTATTAATGTATATGAGCATTTTTAAAAATGCCTGACTATCAGAGATTTTGAGAATCGGGAGCTTCCATGGTGCATCACCTGAAACCTATTCTTTTCTTTGTACCTGCACACATCCTGAGGGTGCTTGATCGACTCATAAGGTTTTTTCCTCCAGGTAGGCAAGCAATACAGGCTGCAACTTCTTGCAGTGCGATTGTGCTAGATTTTTAGTGAATTCTAATCAAATAAGTCTAATAACCTCTGATTTTTTTTTTAATGTGCAATTTCCATGGCACTGTTCCAACACAACTTTATTTTGTAAAGTGCATTCTGAAGTACATTCGACCAGACTCCTGATTCCAAATAACACCGATCTCATCTGTAATCATTGGTGACTGAAGGGGCTATTGAAAAACAGTGCTGATATACCAAAACACCAGAAAGCACACTAGCAAAAAACTGGAATTAACTCAGAACAAATTCATTATTATCTATCTGTTGTATAGAGCAGAGAGGAGTGATTGATGGAACCTGAAAAGAGCAAGGACTTTGATAATTGATAACTGACAATGGAAGACAGGAGTAACAGCAATTCCAATGCTTTCTACTTGTGCAATGTTTCAAGCATATTTAATAATCTGAAGCTTGGGATTGATTGATTTTTGTCAATGAAAAGCTTCTGCAATTGGAGAGCTCCCTTCTCACCACTGCAATGAACTAATCTCCATCCTCATTCTGCTTTCACCCCATGCATTATCTTCTGCTCTCACACTGAAATGCAGAGCACATTTGATTGAGTTTGCTGATTATTTTTCATGCAGACATGCCGCGTATTTCTGGTGCTGCCCCACATGTATATGAAATGAGCATTTGCCCACTGCGGCTGACTTATTTCCATCAGAGGTCTTGCTGCACAAAGCAGACAATCAGAAACGAGGATATCTCACTACCGTGCCACTTTTTGGGGGATTGGGTGACCAGGACTATTAGTCTATTAGTCCTGAATTGTAGACAGGAGGAGATAGATGGAATAATGTTTAATGCTGTGTTGCAGAAGGAAGACAATGATACCAAGAGGAGAAGAGGCATCAGAGACTTGCACTTTGATCAAGTGGGGGAGAGGAGCAGTGCCTCAAATCAATGGAGGGAGGTGGGAGAGGAAGTCCATACTATGAAGGAGAATTGGACCAGGCAGTGGGAATTAGGTGAAGCTAAGGACTGGATCCACTCTCAGAGCAAAAAATTGATTGATGTTGAGTTAAGTGGCTGATTTAGAGGTGGTAGGTAGGGTATTGAGATGAAGAGTTCATTGTATCATGGAAAGAATTGGAGAGCAATTATGAAATTGGGCTTTTGTGGACTGGTGGCAGAATATTAACCGTGAATACAAGGTGAGTGAGAGGCATAATTGCAGTATGCAGCCTGCAGCCTGCAGAATGAAGGCAAGCCATAGATACTCAGTCCAGCGCTGCACAGTAAGAGATTAATTGTTCCTAGAAAGGCCATCAATGAATGTATTCAACTGTCACATGCAGTCTGCAATGCCATAATGTGTGCAAAACGCAATCATATTTCAGGAGAGCAATATTAAACAAACTACCATTAGCACATTTCACTCTAGAATAAAGAACAGAAAAGAAATACATTCTGATGCAATTGAATCGCTGGTCAATATATCCTGTTTTCAAATCTTCAGTTAATCAATAGCAATAAAAAAGCAGAGTAAACAACTTCTCATTGATATATCACAGGGAAGAACATTGATAACATGGTTACACATTCATGGGCCGGCTTGTGAGAAACACTTGGTCAGAACTGGTACTGTAAGCCAATTATTTATGCACAATGATATTTTCAGAAATGTTCAATTCAAATCTTTGCTAGATAGTTAAAATATCATCTGTTTGCTTTTTTCAGAATACCTGTGTCAATTGATGCTCCCAGGAAGCAGATGAAATGCATGTATATACTTGTTGAAAATATAAAGGATCAAAGCAGAAAGGGTTACAAGGGGAAAACATGGAAAATATGAGAAAGGTATTGGATTGGAGATGGTTGCTACACGTCTGGTGTACTTATTCAAACTTAAGTTATCTAACCTGATCCCAATTCCTGTCTTAATCCATCAAGTTGCATATAAAATCCTAACGACATTCTCCTCTCTGAAGTGGAACATTCTTTTCTCAACAAGAGTCTTCTAACCTTTGTCTCATTTCGTCCAAGCCTCAGTGAGTTCTGCTCCTACATGACATTGAGCTCTTCTTCTGTTACCTCAATCTCCAAGCCACTTTTTGGAAAGAATTCCCCACCCTACACCAATAATCACTTCTCCCAACTCGAATCCTCCTTTGTTTCTTGGCCACCCTGCTCTGCCTGCCCTGGATCTATTCACTTGTAATTGACGATGAGAAATCAACCAGCTCAATTTCAGCACTCCTCACTCCTCCTTAAACCTTAACACCTCTAAACGAACTCCCTCCACTCTCTGTACCAATCCAAAACTTACTATCAAACCCACAGGCATTGTGGGTGCTGTTGTAGTGTGGTGGACTGACCTCTAACTTGCAGAGACCTGGTAGTAACTCTTAACCACTTCAGCTAACCTACTCCTTGAAGAGGACCCCTCTCTGGATCATCAGAAAATTACCTCCAATGCCTTTATTGACCGTGACCTCTGAAGGCTCCCATCCACTGCCACCAAATTAATAGTTTCCTTACCCCACGGCCTATCCAAGATCCACAAGCCTGACCGTCCAATCAGCCAATTGCCTCTGCCTGCTCCTGCCCCACTGAAATTGTGTTCTTATACGTCTACTCCATTCTATTTCCCTTGGTTCAGTCCCTTCCCACCTACAGCAGGCACTTCACATACTTTCAATCTCCTCTACAAATTTCAATTCCTCTCCCTGGCCACCTCATTTCCACCATGGATGTCTAGTCCATATACACTTCTATTCCACATCAAGAAGGCCTTGAAGCTCTCTGCTCCTTTCTCAACAAAAGAATCAACCAAATCCCCTCCACTAACACATTCCTCTGTCTATCAGAACTGTTCCTCTCCATCAACAATTTCTCCTTTGGTTCTTCTCACTTTCTCCAAACTCAAGGAATAGCCATGGGCTCCAGCTGTGCCTGCCATTTCATTACATGTTTAGGACAGTCCCTGGTAATGCTCCCCAATTCTTCCTTCACTATAGTAATGACTGCCTTGGTGCTGCTTCAAGCACTCATGCTGAACCCATCAATTTCATCAACTTTGCCTCCAACTTCCATCCTGCCATTAAAATTACCTTGTCCATTTCTGATACCTCCCTTTTCTTTCCCAATCTCTCTCTCTGTCTTCATCTAAATGACTACTGACAGATTTTATAAACCTACCGATTTCCACAGCTATCTTGACTATACCTCTTCCCATACTCTCTCCGGTAAAAAATACCAATCCCTTTTCTCAGTTCCTTCAGCTCCACCACATCTTTTCCCAGAATGAGGTATTCCTTTTCAGGACATCAGAGATGCCCTCCTCCTTCAAAGAACGGGGGTTCCCTTACTCTACAAATGATGCTGCCCTTACCCACATCTCCTTAATTTTCCGGCATCTGTGTCACTCCATCTTCCCACCGCCTTAACAGGATAGAGATAGGGATAGACTTCCTATTGTCCTAACCTACATATCATCTAACGTCCAACACATCATTCTACACAACTTCTAACATCTTCAATGCGATCTTACCACCAAACACATTTTTACCTCCTCTGCCACCCACTGTGATTTCCCTTGTCCATTTGTCCATTCCCATTAATCTCCCTGCTGGGATTTATCACTGCAAGCAGACAAAGTGCTGCCTGCCCATTCCCTTCCTCCTTCACATCCATTCAGAGCCTCAAACACTCCTTCCAGGTGAGGTCACACTTCATTTGCAAATCTGTTGTGATGATCTATCGTATCTGGTGCTCCCAATGCAGCCTGTTTTGCATTGGTGAGACCGATCGTGGATTGGGGCACCCCTTTGTTGATCACCTGTGCTCCATCTGCCAAAAGTAGAATTTCTCGAAGACCAACCATTTCACTTACTATTCCCATTCCCACTTTGACATGTCGAACCATGGCTTCCTCTTTTGTCATGATGAGGTCACTCTCAGGGTGGAGGAGCAACACCTCATATTTTGGGTGGCCTCCAACCTGATGGCAGAACATCAATTTCTCCTTCTGGTAATATTTTTCCCTTTCCTTGCCCTCTTCTATTCCCCACTCTTGCCTCTTACTTCTCAGCTGCCTATCACCTCCCTTTGGTGCGCTTCCATCTTCCCTTTCTCCCACAGTCCACTCCTTTTCCCAGACCTTTACCTTTCCCATCACCAGGCTTCACCTATCAACTTCTAGCTAACCTCCTTCCCTCCCCACAAACCTTTTTATTCTGGCATCTACCCCCTTCTTTCCAGTCCTGAAGAAAGGTCTTGGCCCAAAACGTCAAATGCTTATTTATTTCCATAGATACTATCTGACCTGCTGAGTTCTCCAGGATTTGTATTTGTCACTTTGGTTTTCTAGAATCTAGAGAATTTCTTGTGTTTATATAAAACCTGTATTCATTTCCAATTACAGTGGTGTTAAGTCTCTGTCACAGTCTTCATTTGCGGTTGGATTCCATATTAAATGCCCTTGTTTATTGAAACTGCATTTTATACATTTTAAATGGCATATGAAATCACATTTATTGTTTATTAACTACAAATATAGAGAGAAACTTAAAAAATATGAAAAGTGATATTACAATAGTATCTCAATTTATTACGGCAAACCATTTCCAGGAAGGCAGAAAAGAACAATTCTAAAGTTCCTTTAAAATTTCCTTGGAAAAACTGACTGCACTCTCTGAACTATGACCATTCAAAGTAATGAAAAAAAAGTATGAGAAGGCATCAAGTATTTTGTGTGCCTCCAATAAAAAAACATGAAAACCAAGGAAAGGCAACACAAGAACTCTATCAGCCATGGAGTGTACTTAAGGATTTATCTTCGCATCTGGATGAGTATGCCACAGTTGTTACTAATTTCATTGAAACCTGTGTGGTTGACTATCTGCCAACAAAATCTTGTTGTACAGTCCCAAACCAAAAGCTCTGGATGAACCAGGAGATTCATCGTCTGCTGAGGGCTAGATCTGTGGCATTTAAGTCTGGCAAACCTTTAAAAGTGTCCCAAAGAGTGTTAACCGAAATATCTTCTGTATAGTTAATTGTAAAAAAAAAGCTCAATCTGTTCATTCATAAAATTAACAAAGTCCGAGTCCTGAAGCAACAGCGAATTAAAACGCCATTGTCTATTGTTTGGTATATTGGCCATAATTTTAATAGAAAGCTTAAGTGGAGCATGATCCGAAATGGTTATAGAATCATAATCACATTTAATCACTGAAGGAATGAGACGAGAATCAATGAAAAAATAATCAATTCTTGAATAGGAATGATGAACATGTGAAAAGAAGGAAAAATCTTTTTCCTGAGGATGCAGAAAACGCCAAATGTCCGTCGACCCAGAATCAGAAAGGAAAAAAATTAATCAAATTTGCAGATTTATTAGGTAAAGTCCGTAAAGGAGCCGAACGGTCCAAAGCTGGAGATAAACAGGTATTAAGATCTCCGCCCCAAATCAATGAAAACTCGTTCAAATTCGGAAACTGATCAAACAATGATTTATAAAATTCCGGACAATCCATATTAGGAGCATAAACATTAACCAAAACTACTTTTTTATTAAATAGTAAACCACTAACCAATAAAAATCTACCATTCGGATCAGAGATAATATCCTGTTGTATAAAAGTAACTGAGGAATCTATAAAAATAGAGACGCCTCGAATCTTAGCATTAGAGTTCGAATGAAATTGTTGTCCCTTCCAGAATTTGAAAAAACGTAGTCTGTCCCCCCTCCGTACATGGGTCTCTTGTAAAAATAAAATTTGTGCTTTAAGTCTCCGGAACACTTTAAAAACTTTTTTCCTTTTAATAGGATGATTAAGACCATTAGTATTCCAGGAGACAAAATTAATAATAGACTCCATAAATCCTAAAGTCAACCCACAACAAGGAGGATTGACAATAGGCGCGACCCACAAACCCGGAGAGGAAACAGAACATACAAAAGATACCGGGGAAAAGGACGCAACCAGTACTTCAATAATGTATATAGCCCAAAGAGAAACAAACTAAAACGTGAAGCCCCTCCCACCACCCACCACCCCAAGACCCCAAGGCAAAATCTAAAGCAGACCCGCCAGAAAGAAGCAAGCGCTAAAACTACCCCCATGACTTCCGGTATACGCTCCCTAAAAAAAAGGTATAAATATGAAAAAGATCAGCTAATTGTAAAACAGTAAAAAAAAAGTAAAAAAAAGTTAGCTCAATTAAGATACATACAGAACAGAACAAAAGCCGGAAAATATATATTAAAAAAAAACCACAATAAACCTCAAACTCATGAATAGACACAGCAACAAAAAAAAATAGGATTATTAACATAAAGTGATTATAAAAAGCAAAACAGAATAAAATTTTAAAAAAAACTACAAAATTTAAGGCCGCACAGGAAATACGTAAGATGACAAAAGGGAAGTAACCACCCAGAATCCCCTGGGAAAAGAAAGAAATGACGCAGTTAAAAAGAAAGTTTAGCAGCCATATTAAGAAATCAAAAGTAAACTTTTCTGCCCAAATAGGGCACAGAAAAGTTAAAACCAACCAATTCACAGCCTCCGATCAACGGAGATAATTAAAAAAAGGCAATTAAGATGTTGAAGATGAAAGTTGATCCAGATAACTCTGGGCATCCGATGGAGAATCAAAAAAACGAAGGGCTCCATCTAACATGCGAATCCTTAGACGTGCAGGGTACAGCAGCGCTGGTCTTAAATCCATCTTATAGATTTCCGACATCACGGATCTGTAACGGACCCGTTGGTCCCAGATTGGTTTACTGAAATCTTCCACGAATCGGAACTTAAGATCCGAAAAATCAATGAAACCTTTAGATCGAGCGAATCGAAACAGTCTCTCCTTGTCTTGAAAATAATGAAAACGTAAAATAACATGCCTAGGTCGCAGAGTATAATCTGTATGGCCCAGTGAAGCTTGCCTGTGGTGCCTCACCTCATGGCATAAGTGCAGTCATGTCACATGTTATGAATGATGGAAGTGAACACCCATAACCTTTGCATCACATTGCCTTACTGCTGCAGAGAAAAGTTACTCATAGATTGACAAAGAGGTCTTGAGTCTGGTTTGAGGCATAAAACATTTCAACCTCTACTTGTATGGGAGAGAGTTTACTCTTGTTACTGATCAACAACCACTGTTGTCCATTTTCAACCAACAGAAGGGTGCATCACTAATAGCAGCAGCACAAATGCAGAGGTGGGCTCTGTTTCTTGGAGGACTCAATCTCAAGGTTGAATACAAGGGGAGAACGAGTTATGGAAATGCTGATAGATTGTCCTTTTTACCCTTGAAAGAAGAAATAACTGAAAAAATTACAAAGGAGGACACTCCTCTTGATGTATATGCCCTAATGCAAATCGAAAGTTTCCAAATTACAGCAGAAATTAAATAAAGGGAAACCAGAAAAGACACTTGTCCTCACTCTAAATAATTTCTTCTTTGGCTCTCCACTTTGCTCAAATAAAAAGTGCAGCCATGGGCACTCGCATGGGTCCCACCTATGCCTGCCTGTTTTTTGGCTATGTGCAACAGTAAATTTCATTTATTTGGCAGAATAAGAATCCGAGACTGGGTAAAATACATTTACAGAAAGCTAAGAGAGATGGAGGTTTAGCATTACCTAACTTTAGATTTTATTATTGGGCTATTAATATTCGACATATGAAATTTTGGTTACTTGACCGGGACATACTATCTATACCTAAATGGGTAGCATTGGAATTACAATCTGTTCAGGGTTATACACTTGGTTCTATTTTAGGTTCCTCTCTTCCTTTTGATTCGAAACGCCTTAAGCAGGTCTCTAACCCGATAGTTAAATATGCTTTGCGCATTTGGTTTCAATTCAGAAAATTTTTTGATCTTAATCAATTCGGGTTAGCGATTCCTATTTTAGGTAACATATTTTTTCCTCCCTCTTTTACGGATCGCGCTTTTCAAACTTGGAAGACTAAGGGTATTTTACGGTTTTTGGATTTATTTTTAGATGGTTCCCTTATGTCTTTTGAACAATTATCTAATAAATATAACTTATCAAGAATACATTTTTTTAGATATTTACAAGTTAGAAATTTCCTAAGTACTATACTTTCTTCCTTTCCAATGCTTCCTCCTATATATATTTTAGATTCGATAATTAACCTTAATCCATGTCAGAAAGGTGCATCGGCTATGATTTATAATATTATTATGAAACTTAGGAAAGCTCCATTTGATAAGATTAGGGTAGATTGGGAACAGGAATTGGGGCTTACCATTTCTGTGGATGATTGGGGGCAGATTTTACAATTAGTTAATACTTCCTCTATTTGTGCTAAACATTCCCTAATTCAATTTAAAGTGGTTCATAGAGCACATATGTCCAAAGATAAGTTAGCGCGTTTTTACTCGCATATTAATCCTTTCTGTGATAGATGTTCGGGGCAGATAGCCTCTTTAACTCATATGTTTTGGTCTTGCCCTACTTTGGAAACTTTTTGGAGAGATATTTTCAATATTATTTCTAAGGTATTAAATATAGATATCTCTCCTCACCCTATTACTGCTATCTTTGGACTACCTAAAATTTCTTGTAATCTTTCCCCTTCAGCCCGTAGAATGATTGCATTTCTTACTTTAATGGCGAAAAGATGTATTTTACAACATTGGAAAGAGCTTAATGCTCCAACTACCTTTTTTTGGTTTTCTCAGACGATTTTATGTTTGAATTTGGAGAAAATTAGAAGTAACCTTTATGATTCTTCATTTAAATTTGAACAGATTTGGGGACCTTTTATTCGATATTTTCATTTAATGTAATATTTACCCTTCTTGTTTTTTTTTCACTGTTTTAATGGAGGTCGGGATTGAGGACGTGATTTTAAGTTTAACTCTGTTTGGTTTCAAGTTAGCCCATTGCTTTGCCTTGCTTTTAGTTAGTTGCACGGTGGGTTTTTTTTGGGTTTTTTTTTTCTTTTTTTCCATTGATATATATAAAATTTAGTATACTATTATGTTATCTTGGTTTCTTATGCTTAAATTACATTGTAGTATTTTCTTTTTGGTATTGTTATCTTTTGGAATTTTATTATACTTTAACATTGTATTAATGTTTATATGGCTTACCTTTTTTGTATACTTACTCAATAAAAAGATTTAAAAAGAAAGAAAGAAAAGTCTGGCAAACCACGTCTGTATAAGAAACCCAAGTATCAATGTTCAAAATTCAAAGATCAAAGTAAAATTTATAATCAGAGTCATACATACATGTCACCTCAAACAACCATCAGATTCTTTTTCTGCAGGCAGACTTAGCAAATCTGTGGAATAGTAACTGTAAACATGAACAATGGATAACAAACTGTGTAAATGCAGATAAAAAATAAATAGCAATAAATAATGAACATGAAGTAATAAGATAAAAGAGTACTTAAATGAGTGTAGTTAACCCTTTTGTTCAAGAGCCTGATGGTTGAGGGATTGTACCTGTTGTTAAACCTGGTAGTGTGAGTCCTGAGGTAACTGTACCTTCTACCTGAAGGCAGCAGCGAGGAAAGAGCATGGCCTGGGTGATGAGGATCTTTGATGATGGATGCTGCTTTTCTATGGTAATATTTCATGTAGATGTTCTCAATGGTTGGAAAGGTTTTGCCCCTGATATACTAGACCAAATCCTCTACCTTTTCCTATTTTAACTTCAGCAGTCCACAGGACTTATTTCCAAAATGCATCAGGCTTGTTTAGATGTTCCTTTGAACCTTTTTGATTCTAACTTTTTGACTGCAATGAGCAAAGGTATGTTTGGAGAAAAAAGGGTGCAAAATTTCATGAAAAGAACCCCTCTCCAACTGTTAAACACTGGGGTGGATCGATCATGCTTTGGGCTTGTGTTGCAGCCAGTGGCACGGGGAACATTTACTGGTAGAGGGAAGAATGAATTCAGTTAAATACCAGCAAATTCTGGAAGGAAACATCACACCGTCTGCAAAAAAGCCAAATATGAAAAGATGATGTCTTCTACAACAGAATAATGAACCTAAGCACAGCTCAAAATTCACAATGGACTACCTACAGAGGAGCAAGCTGAAGGTTTTGCCATGGCCCTCACAATCCCCTGACCTAAACGTCGAGAATCTGTGGATAGACCTCAAAAGAGCAGTGCATGCAAGACGGCCCAGAAATCTCACAGAACTAGAAGCCTTTTGCAAGAAAGAATGGGCAAAAATCCCCCAAACAAGAATTAAAAGACTCTTAGCTGGCTACAGAAAGCATTTACAAGCTATCATACTTGCCAAAGGAGGTGTTACTAAGTACTGCCATGCAGGGTGCCCAAACTTTTGCTTCAGGCCCTTTTCCTTTTTTGTTATTTTGAAACTGTAAAAGATAGAAATAAATTTTTTCTTGCTTAAAATATTAAAGAAATGTGTCATCTTTAACTTTATGCCTTTTGGAAATCAGTTAATCTTTTACTCGCTTAGCTATTCACAGTAAACAGAAATTTTGACTGGGGGTGTCCAAATTCATTCATTTCCTCCTACAGCTGCTTCACTAGATTCATCTAGAACTGTAGAGAGAGCAAGTCAGATTTATTAATAAGGGACTGTCTGAGATGACTCCAATATAAATTAATTCATTCACTATTAAGTATCAGACTTTGAAATTATACAGCTTGAAGCAGACATGAAGGGAAACTATTGTATTATCTGTTAAGGATACCACACCGTTCTCTTAACTCAGAATGTTGTTAGACAAGCTAATGCTAATAAAGTACTTTAGAAGTATAGTCACTGGTATAAATTTGAAAAATGTGGTAAACAGTTTAATCACAAAGAGCAATGTAATGTTAATCAAATAATCTATTTTGAATGTCATCTACTTTGAGGCTTAATTAGTCAATATGGCAGATCTTATCCGAGAAAGTAATGCTAATTCTTTTACATCTACCTTAATGCCTAGTCACAGACTTGACTTAACATCTTCCAAAAGCTGTGATTCCAAGGTACTACATTGAAGGTTCAGCTTAGATATAGTCTCCTGAGCAGGGCAGTAACCCACAATCTTTTCAGTGATGGGTGGAAACTCCACCAACAAAGCCACAACCAACATGGATGGAAGGACCATTGGAATGGGGATGTGGTGTAAAGAAAAAAGATAAATATTTACGATTTGTTCCCTGTTAGAGTACTCCATGTGAAAGAAAAATAGGCAAGGTACATAATAGCTTACACCCAGCCAAAAGCAATTTATCATTTTTAATATCATACAACATTATGGAGATGTTGGAAATTTTGAGCAAAACACAGAGTACTGGGGGAACTCAGCAAATCAAGCAATTTCTATGGCGGGAAATAAACTGTCAACTTTTTGAGCCAAGACCTTCATCAGGACTGGAAAGGAATGGGTCAGATGTCTAAAAAAATTGTGTTTTTTTTAGTTAAGGTCTCAAAATTTTTAGAAGAATGTGGTTATGAACTTTTGGGAAAACTTGCACATAGATTCTTTAAGATCATAGTTGGAAATCTATGGTTTATATTTAAAGAGATATATTCATTTTTTCAGTATGTTGTTCTCTTCAGGATGTCTTCTCAGTAGCACTCATATCATATCGGCAAATACAAAAATATTTACTAGGTCATATAAATTGCAACAAAATCATCAAAATAATTTTAGCTAAATTTTAGGTTGTGACTGCAGTAGCTCTCTGTTTGAATCCTGTATTACTAGTCTAATAATTTTTAATCCAATGGAATTTTAACAGTTACTGATGAATCGAGACACATTGGATTGCAATCATTTGATGATCTTGTTATTCACAGATCTGTGAATAGACAAAACCCACAAGCAGATCAAAGAGGAAAAGTCTTTCTTCCTTTTCATTTACAGAGCCTTTGGTTCTTTTACAACATGCTTGGAATTTCAATTTTGATCAGTTTCTGGATGTGTTAGTCACAAACTGCTTTTATTGTGATGTTGCATCAATACAAGTACAGTTTCTCATGATCTGTTTTCCAGATATGGCTTATAATTCTCTAAAATTCCTTTATTTTAAATTCAGGTTCCACTCGAACTGAAAATGTTGCCTTCTCGTCACTTCAGTGAAGTAAATGTTCTTCATTTGTTATTCTATAAAGCTAGGATTATCAGCCTACTTTACCAGTAAAAAAGAATCAGAGCTCAGTTTAATTCTTTGCAGATTTATCTACAAAGTCACTACCCAGGCAAACTTTATCAATTCTACTGCCCACTTTGAGCAGAAATCATGAACCAAATTGAAGCATTCTTGATCCACATAGCTCAGTTCCAGAGCATGCAGTAGAATTATTAAATGAGGCTTAATTAACACTATACATGATTCACAGTTCATTTAACAGAAAACAAGATCTGTTTTCTAATAAATTTTCCAAACCAAATAGTAAATTATGAACAATACTCTTGTCTATTTTCTGTTTTACTTAAAATGATTGAAATAGAAAAAGTAATTAGACAAATGATAAATCTGATTTGTGAGGTTTGTATCAAAAATGCTAGAGAATAGTTTTTGATGAAACCATGTCCCTTAATATATGTTTGCATTTGGCACTTCGTAATTTCCACTTAACTAGAAACACAAATTACAGTATGAATAAATATTTGGAAAGAGAGCAACTCGCTGAAAAAATAAAAACAAATTAAAGCCACTGACTAAAAGCAAAATAGTTTTGTTCTATATAACGAGCTGGGTTGATCAGACCAAATTATTTGAGCGTCCAGGAGATGTGGTACTAAGCGTACAAGCACAACACAGTAACTTAAAACCTAATTTATTATCCTAAAATAGAAAGCACAAATAAAACACACAAAATATTACGTAGCAAGTCAAAAAGATTTCCACAAACATTCAAGATTCTTAATCACCACTTGATTATTGCTGTTTTCAGGAGAACTCTAAATTCTGACTCTCTTGTGAACCCTCCCTTGGATCGCAATTTCCAGCCCTCACTTGAAGTCTGACAAAATGGTGAAAGGTAACCCAATGAATACGAGTTTCACAAACATAGAGCAGCCATAAAACAGACAAAATTTTTTTTTAAGTCAAGTTTCTTTCATTCAAACAACACACATGTCCGTCAACACAGTGTTCACTACTCCCTCAATTAGATAAATTAATGGTCACTCTTCATCCATTAGTCCACCAATTTTTTGGACACAACACACAACATTCCTCAGACTTACAAAAGAGCATTAATATTACATATATTTGATAAACCTGAATCCAGAAAATAATTTATCACACCAACTTGACATTCACATTTTAATGGTGCCTAAGACTAAGAAAGAATCCATCAACGCAGCTCTCAAAGTGACCAACAGCCATTTAGTCACTAATAGACTTTCTATAGACATTAATAACATTTAATCTGTACAGACACATCACAACCATTACTCACTTTCAGAAATACACACCTCACATGCTAAAGGATCAGAGAGAGTTAAGTCACAAACGAGAGAAAATTTGCAGATGCTGGAAATCCTAGCAACCCACTGTGCTGAAGGAACTCAGCAGGCCAGGCAGCATCTATGGAAAAGAGTACAGTCGACATTTCATGCTGAAACCCTTCGGCAGGACTGCCATTTCGAACTGTTCAGACATTTATTCAATGTTCGCAAAATTCCATAGGACATACTAACTAGAAGTAGCTTTTCTGACAAAATACTATATTGAAAATAAATTGTGACTTATAATTTCTTTAAGATTACATTGAGTTTTTTGAATATTTCCATCAAATCTACTATTGTAGTAAAACTCAACTATATACTGACCAAAGCCCATGTTCCTTTGTTATTGTTAATTTCCTGACTGAATGAGGTTAACAATGAAAAGGTATACAATTAAATTAAGTTCATATCCAAGGCAGTTGCTAGTATATAATTTGACAAGGCAAAATAACATCCTGTAAAACAAAATGCAGCTGCTTCACAATACTTGCTGTAAAATCCTCATGGAATTTGCAGTTACATCCATTATTTCCATTAACTAGGCTAAGTATAGGACATAATTCAAGCCATAATTCTGAACAACATCCTGTTTGTTCATTTCAGCAACCAGTGAAGGATTTCTTTAAAATATGTCTGAATGACTGAATTCCAAACAGAGGAAGAAATTCCCTTGAGCATTGGAACAAGCTGTTGAAACAAATTAGTGTTATCTAACAATTAAGCTGAATTTAATAATATGCAATTTTCACCTTAGCTAATCATGAATATTTACATGAAACTTCCCTTAAATTAATCAATACTGTTCATTCCATATGGAATGCCTTTCCTCCCACAGATGTTGCTCAACCTGTTGAGATCTTCCAGAAGATTGCTGGTTGCTCCAGATGCCAGCATCTGCAGTTACTTCTGTTTCCATTATTCCATATGGCATTGGTTATATATTCTCACTCTTCTACGTTTAAAGAAATTCACTTTAACTAATTTTATTTAGAACACTATGGCACAGGGACAAGCCATTTGGCCCATGCAGTCCGTGCTAAACATGTACCACTCTCTAATGCCTGCACATGATCCATACACCTGCATACTCATTTGTCAATTTAAAAGCTTCTAAAACATCACTATTATACATGTTTTCACCACACACCCCGGCTGACCAGTACATGTACCTAACATACTCTTTGTTGAAAAAAAATGCCCTGCTCATCTCCTTTAAATGTTCTCCCTCTCACCTTAAATGCATGATCTTGAGGTTTTAGCATTTCTACCCTGGAAAAAAGATTCTGACTGTGTACCCTATCTATGCCTTTCATAATTTTATAAACTGCAGAGGTCTCCCCTTTGTCTCCTGTGCTCCAGAAAAAAACAACCCAAGTTTGGCCAGCCTCTCCTTATAGCTCATACCCTCTAATCCCAGCAGCATACTGCATAAAACTCTTTGGCACCCATTCCATAGCGTCCACATCTATCCTATAATGAGTTGATCAGAATTCAACATAATACTCCAAGTGCAGCTTAACCGAGGTTTTATACAGCTGCAACATGACTTCATACAGGGCTATGATGCAACCAGTCCAAATGCTCTCTGGTACATCAGGTAAGCAACACACCTGCCTACACACTAAACAATGATGATACCGGATATGATATACAACAGGGGTCCCCAACCTTTTTTGCACCGCGGACCGGTTTAATATTGACAATATTCTTGCGGACTGGCCACCCGGGGTGGTGGGGGGTGGGGTGGTATTCAAGTAGGGTTATACTCACCTCAACATGTTTTTTACAGTTAGGGTTGCTAACTTTCTCACTCCCAAATAAGGGATAAAATTAGCAGTCAAATCTTGATGAAGGGTCCCGGCCCGAAACATCGACTGTACCTCTTCCTATAGATGCTGCTTGGCCTGCTGCATTCACCGGCAACTTTTATATGTGCTGACGAGACACTTGTGTTTACCCCAAGAATGACTATCATGACCACAAAGCATTGCACGGGCGTCTGTGTGTGCATGCGTGACGTTCGCTTATGTGACATGCGCATGCGCGTACGTGCCGATTTTTTTTCCCCACCAATTGGTTTGGGCTTAATCTTCCCGACTACACTGTACATACATTACTTTTACTTTATATAGGCTGTGTGTTTATCATATCATTAATGCTTTTACTATATGTTAGTGTTATTTTAGGTTTTATGTGTTATTTGGTAGGTTATTTTCTGGGTCTGTGAACGCTCAAAAATTTTTTCCATATAAGTTAATGGTAATTACTTCTTTGCTTTGCGCCATTTCGGCATGAAAGTTTTCATAAGAACGCTCTACCTTAGTGGGGGAAATATGGGACAAGGGCAGTTCCGCATGGGACAAACCAATTTAGCCCAAAATATGGGATGTCCCAGCAAATATGGGACAGTTGGCAACCCTATGTTCAAGTTCAACAGTGCGTGACAGAGAATGAGGAAAGGTGCAGCTGACTCATATCGTTTTCTCACGACCCGGTAGCACATGCTTTACGGCCCGGTGGTTGGGGACCATTGATATACAATACTAGTTATCAAAACTCTAAGGCAAAACTATTCCTTTATATTAACTTCTTTTTAATACAAAATCATATTTGGGTTTCATCCAATATGAATTAATTGATTCAACTACATAGTTTTGTGTAATTCTCCAGTTATATCTGTTGGCATTAATAGTTTTTTGCCCTTGCTCCACGTAATTTTCCTTTCTTTAAGCAGTTTCATTATCTACTTTATTACACACTTAATAAATATTGAAACATCTTTTATTCTTGCTAGTCTTTACAGGACATAAATTGGGATCTGTGTGTTCAGAAATTCATATAACATCAATGGTATTGTAGTCACATCATTGCTTTGGCCAATGCCAAAATTCTTCCATGGAAGTCAGTTATGTCGGAAGTGAATCTGAACCTGGGAAAGGAAACTGGCCTTCAGGGATTTCAGGCAATATACCAAGAGCCTAGGAGAAGGAGAAAGTTGAGATATGACTGAGGCAAGAGGTCTTCCATGAGCAGAGGTCCACCAGATGCATCCTCAGATGCTGGGTGGTGCAAACTCTACAGAACGTCAATGGCAGGAGTCAAGACATGAAATTGTTCAAGTTGTTCAACAAACTCATAAGAATACTTATCCAGACCATTAATCATAGCACCAATTTCCCATTCCCCAATAACCCCACAATTTACTGTCTCACGTCACTGATCATCACTGTGAGTATTTGGCTCTCGTACAATAATAAAAGTTAAGATAAAATAAACACTCCAATGTATATTTCTAATTGGGAATGTGCTCTGTTGATTAGAAACATCAACTAATCATACTTCTGCCTGTCTTCTGGGCTTGTCCTCCCAATCACCTTGCTCCCTGCTACTGCAGCCGAATGAGAGCAGAATGGCTGGTGGATGCTCTCTGACTTTCAACAGATGAGATTGCAGGTAGCCTTAGAGGATGACCTTAAACAGCTCTGGCCCAATGTCCACAAAATGGCTCTACAGTCTACTTTAACATGGACATTTGTAGGCCGGGCCAGTTAGTTGACATACTATTGAAGGGCAAGGGAAGAAGTAAATTAACAAAGCAAGAAGGATTTAAGGCATTATCTAGAGTGGAAAGCAGGTTTAAGTAACAGGTTAAGGTTGCTAAGCAGCAAATTAATGGTGCACAACTGTTGCTTAAACCACTAGAGGTAGTGTATATTCATGCATTATAACTGAGTCACAAGTGTGATAAAGCATTTGATCATGCTTCCCTTCCAGAGACGGTAGGCTACAAATTGTATGCAAAGCCCCAAATCAAGGTGGCCTGAACACTTTGACAATGCAAGAAGTCTTTCTGGCAGATGTCCCAAAAACCAGACACATAACCCTGTGTATTCTTAACAATATTCTTCTCTTTGCTGCCGCAGTAAGTAACCCATCTAAGTTTAGGCTAATCTTTAAGTAGAAAGGATCTTCAACGAAGTAAGTATCCTAATCCATATTTGCTCTGAGGACAACTTGCACCACTCTATATATGTGTGATTCTTTTCTTCCATAATACTCAACTACCTCAGCTAACACAGTATATATTCTCAGAAAGAAGACTACAAGCTGGATCAGTGTTAAGAGGCCATTTTAGCATCATAAAAAAAGGAACTGGCCCTGGAGCCTTGTGCAAACCTCATTTCACCCCATTTTGTTGGGGGACCCAATTGAGAACTTAACCTTTCACCGGCATTCCCACAACAGTGAAGCAAATGATCTACACCCATCACCGAAATAGAAGAAAACACTGGGCTGCAGTGAGCTATCCAGCCAAGCAAAGAAAGTAGCTTCCATCAAACCCAACAGGTTGTATCAAGGGAGATCACTAGAACCAGATGGTCTGCAAGCACATACAAAACTCACTACAAACCACAGCAAAGGCCTGCGCTCAGAGTGCTGACCAGGGTGCAGTGTGATCCTGATATCATAGCACTGAGCACCTGAAATGATTGAAACTCACCTATATGGTCAACTTGCACATTTTTATGCATTACATTTGAAAGCATGTTGCAGGTCAAAGTCATTTCCTGCCCCAATATACAAGTCACTCTTTGATAGTGTAACTAAATTAATAAGCTCAGAAGTGAGCAGCTCACTGGAATTTCCATGTATAGCTCCAAGAATCTGCAAAATTTAGTGACATTGTGTTAATGCTCTCAGGAATAACAGAGTTTGGAGTCAGCTCCAACATAGTGGCAATACCCCTAAGTTACCTCTAAGGCAGTCTCTGAAGTGACCAGAGGCGTGTGAGGGCAGAATCACTGACATAGGGCATACGGACAGGTCCAAGCAGTAATATATATTGAGAAAAATGCATGTATACTTGTTGCTCAAGAAATTGCATGCAATGGGAATAGTTACTAACAAAGCACTATATAAGAAGCACCACAAGGTGCCTGGAAGGAAACTAGTATGAAAACATGCTTTGTAAAATCAAAGAATGCCTCCTACTCTCCTTTCACAGACAATGAAGGACTTAACTGTCTGATATGAATACAGATCATATGAGTGATTTTGCTATTCAATAACAATAGCTCACACCAGTTGAATGAACATTAACACCAACTCCCCTGCACATTGCCTCAGTGGCTAACTCCACCCCGAATAATACTGTGATAAGATCAATATTGCATTGGTTTGGGAGCGCCAAGTTCTTGCAGCTCCAGTGAATTTCTTTTTTTTAGTGGCACCCTACAAGTGTTTGGGCTCTGGAACCAGCATTCTACAGAGTGATGCTGGGCAGATTACCAGTGTAACACAGATAACAGGTGACTTGTTTCAGTGCGCCAATGGTGTTTGCATTCATATTTTGTGTGAAACTATAATCCCTTTGTATGTATTTTGCACATCTGTGCTTAGGTTGAGCACCAGAATCATAAGCCATCAAACAACTGGAATTGGAATGGAATTGTTTATTTTTGTCACATGTTCTGAGATAATGTGAAAAGCTTCTCTTACATACTCTTCATACAAATCAAACCATTCTGCATCGCATTAAGCTGGAATTATGAAAACAATAACAGAATGCAGAATGAAATGTACTACTACTACTACGTTGACTCAGGCCTAGGGGGCCGGCATCAGCACGGACTCTCCACTTCTCCCTCTCCCTCATCAGTGCGTTCAGTTCATCTACATTAACTGCGCCACTGTCTTCTAGGAGATGTAACCGCTGCAGAAAAAGTGCAGTGCCGGTAAATAACAAAATACAGATCATAATGAGGTAGCTGGTAAGGTCCAAATTCCATCTTATCATATTGGACAACCATTTAATGATCTTATAACAGCAGGGTAGAAGCTGTCCTTGAGCATGGTGGTATATACTTCAATGTTTTCTTCCCAGTGGGAGAGGAGAGAATAGAGGTTGGGTGGGATTTCTGATTATGCTGGCTGCTTTACTAAAGCAGAGAGAGATATAAACAAAGTCAATGGAGAGGGGGCTGGTTCCTGTGATGTGCTGAGCTGTGTCCAGAACTCTCTGTAGAGCATAAACACAAGAGATTGACAGATGTTGAAAATCCAGAGCACCACACACAAAATACTGCAAGAACTCAGCATGTCAGACAGCATTTATGGAAGGGGCCAATAGTCAATGTTTAGGGCCAAAACCTTTATCAGGACAATGGGTACCAATTGCGAAGGAGCCAATTAAATAAGTTCATTACTATAGTCACCTTGGCAGACACTGATAATGTAGTTATGGTTCTGAGCAACACACACAAAGTACTGGAGGAGCTCAGCTGGCCAGGCAGCCTCTATGGAATAGAGCAAACAGTCAATGTTTCATGCAAAGCCCCTTCATCAGGACTGGAAAAACAAGATGAGAAGTTAGAACAAGAAGGTGGGGGCGAGGGAAGGAAGAAGTACATTGTGATAGGTTATAGGTGAAACTGGGAGAGAGGGAGGGATGAAGTAAAGGACTGGGAATCTGACAGGTGAAAGAATTAAAAGGCTGGAGAAGAGGAAAATCTGATTGGAGATGATAGAAGACCACGGAAGAAAGGAAAGGGGGAGGAACACCAGAGGATGGAGATAGGCAGGTAATGAAATGAGGAGAGAGAGGTAAATGGAATGATAATGGTGAAGGGAGGGGGCAATTACCAGAAGTTCACAAACTTGATCTTCATGTCATCAGGTTTGAAGCTACCCAGATGGAATATAAGGTGTTGCTCCTCCAACCTGTGTGTGGCCTCATCACAGCACTAGAGGAGACCATGAACTGACATGTTGGAATGGGAATAGGAAGCAGAATTAAAATGGGTGGCCACTGGGAAATCCTGCCTTTTCTGGCAGATGCTCAACAAAGCGGTCTCCCAAACTACTTTGGGTCTCTTTGATATACAGGAGGCCACTCCAGGAGCACGAGAAGCAGTAGAAGACCCCAACGGTCTCACAGCTGAAATGTCTCAGCTGGAAGAGTGGTTTGGGGCACTGAATGGTGGTGAGGAGATAGGTGTAGGGTCTGGTACAGCACTTGTTCCACTTGCAAGGATAAGTGCCAGAAGGGAGATCAGTTGGGGGGAGGGGGGGAAGTGGGAAGAATGGACAAGAAAGTCACATTGGGAGCGATTCCTGCAGAAAGTGGAGGGCGGGGGGAAGGAAAAATGTGATTGGTGGTGGGATCCCGTTAGAGATGGCAGAAGTTATGGAGAATTATGTGCTGGATGCAGTAGCTGATGGGGTGGTAGGTCAGGAAAGAGGAATTCTATCCCTGGTGGGTTGACAGGAGGATGGGGTGTGGGCAGACATGTGCAAAATGGAAGATATGCTAGAGAGAACAGCCATGATGGTAGAGGAGGGAAAACCCCTTCCTGAGAGACATACGATTGCAGAGTGGTGGTGGTGGGGTAACAGGAGATGGAGCTCCAGTACCAGTGCGTAAAGCCCCGGCCTGGAGATACTGTCGGTCAAGGTCCAGGATGAAGTCGGAGATGGAAGTTGTGGAATGGGCACTCTGAAAATGTTTGGGATCTGTGGAGCCTACATGGATGGTAGTGGGCTCCATGTTCTGAATCTGCTTGGAACTGTTAGAACCATTGAGGTCAGCAGCTGGATTGCGATCCGGGTACATCCATGCCTACCAGCATGGAGACAGCAGGTTCTGTAATCTGTAAAACGGGTGATCTTCTGAATCTTGCTGGATGTGAAAAATGACTCCCTTGTCCATTCGCCCCTCCCTACTGATCTCCCTCCTGGTACCTATCCTTGCAAGCAGAACAAGTGCTATACCTGCCCCTACACCTCCTCCCTCACTACCATTCAGCATCCCAAACAGTCCTTCCAGGTAAGGCAACACTTCACTTGTGAGTCTGTGGGGTCATCTACTGTATCCAGTCTTCCGATGTGGCCTCCTGTATATCGATGAGATCTGACATAGATTGGGAAACCGCTTCACCGAGCACCTACTCTTTGTTTGCCAGAAAAAGTCGGATCTCCTGCTGCCCAGCCACTTCAATTTTAATTCCCATTCTGACATGTCAGTCCATGGAGTCCTCTTCTCCTGTGATGAGGCCACACTCAGATTGGAGGAGCAGAACCTTAAATTCTGTCTGGGTAGCCTTCAGCCTGATGGCATGACATCAATTTCTCAAAATTCCGATAATTGCCCCCTTTCAACATTCCTAGTCCCCTTTCCCTCTCTCACCTCATCTCCTTATCTGCCCATCATCTCTCTCTGGTCCTTTCCCTTTCTTCCATGTTCTTCTACCCTCTCTTATCATATCTTCCCTTCTCCAGCCTTTTATCTCTTTCACCTATCAGCTTTCCGGCACTTGACCTCACCCCTTCCCCTCTCCTGATTTCACCTATCACCTACAACCTTGAACTTCTTCCTCCCCTTCCCCCACTTTTTTGCTGTAGCTTCTCATCTTTTTTTACAGTCCTGCTAAAGGGTCTCGGCCCAAAACGTCAACTGTTTATTCTTTTCCATAGATGCTGCCTGGCCTGCTGATTTCCTCAGCATTTTGTTTGTGTTACTTGGCTTTCTAGCATATGCAGATTTTCTCATCTTTAAGCTGCAGTTCTGAGGTTGGACTTGTGGTTGCAAGGCCCAGATTACTGTGAAAACCCCTTTACTGAAGCTCTGTTTGCTCAGATATTGCTGCAATTTATCACTGAACACCCCTGGATATATGTGTACCCAGAGAGTGAGCCATTGCAATACTAATCTTGGATATCTGGGTTTTATGTGCTCAGAAACTTTTAGACTATTCTGTTTGTCTCAGCAAAAAGTGTTTGAACACTCAGAACCTCCTCTGCTTGTCTTATGGCAGAATATATCACAAGGAATTGCTTATTTACACACATTTAGCAATTAGCTTGTGCACAACCTTGAAATCAGAAAGACCTTCAGTTCTATCTGTTGGCCTTTTAACTTGGAAGAACGGTGCAACATCAAATGCCTGTAGAATCATAATAATTGCTGAAAGAAAATCAATCAACAAACAGTAATTAATAATCCCTTTAAATCATAGAGAGCTCATTCCTGCGACTTAATGCATGTGAACCCTTCAAGGATAAGAAAGGGCAAATGAGAACATGCCTATCAAACCAATGTTGTTGACCTCCTTTGTCCTGTGGTGCCCAAATTGCTGCTACTTAGTACAGCTTTGCTATTGCAAAACTCATCAATTCTTCATGTTGCTAAACGACGGATAAATTTCCAGTATTTCCATGTCAGATAATTTAACCACCACCTTCCTTGCTTCTCAATCTACGTTATTTTGAACACTGAGCCTGTCAAGACATCTCTGAATGTTCATAAATCTTTGCTGGGTCAATTCACACGAATAGTCTGAAAGCTTCTGAAGACATTGAACCAAGGTGCCTAAAAGTAGTGCTGTGAGGGCTGACTCTCTGGGTACTCAGCAATACTGCATGCCTGGTTAGATGTAAGCCAATTAACATGCTACCATTGTCTTACCTTTGACTGATGCATGCAAGGACATTTCATGGTTATGTAAATTGTAAACCATAGCTCTGGAGCAGCATCATGCTGTGGGTCAGTAGGCTTTGGTCTGCAGACAGCTCTAGTTAGAGAAATTACACTAATTTCAAAACTGGTTACTGCTTGTAATTTGTTTTTGCACAGTTTGTTTGTAAGATCGATTCTGATTTGTAGTAATGCCTGTTAACATCATAATTACTGTTCCCATGTTCTTGTTTATGACAACTAAAGTTCAATATTCCTTATATTAAAATGCTCTCTTATTCCACACTGTGGCCTTTAAAGCTGTACAAGTTCATCAATATTTATCATATAACAGAGAAAGAAACCTCGCATGTTTATGGCTTTCAAGAAAGGAGAAAAATTCAACTGATGCAATTACAGAGGGATGTCACTGCTGCCTGTCATATGAAAAATCATCTCAAGTGTCCTCCTCCCAGTAGCCGAACAATTGCTCCATGAATCACAGCTGTATGACTATATCCCACCCTTGGCCAACATCAGGCGGACACTGAAGGAGCTGAGCACTGTGATCAGCAGTCATTAAACTGCGCAACCTGATGCCTTCTCTATCTTTGTGTGAGATTTTAATCAGGCCAACTTGAAGAAGTCTCTAACCAATGACCACTAACATATCACCTGTGGAAACAGAGGAGCCAACACACTTGACCACTGTTACACCACCATCAAGAATACTTACTGTGCTATCCCACATGCGTACTTTGGAAAGTCCAATCACCTGGCTGTACAGAGACTAAAGACCATAACAACAGTGGTGAGGATCAAGAAACATAGAAACATAGAAACATAGAAAATAGGAGCAGGAGTAGGCCATTCGGCCCTTCGAGCCTGCACCGCCATTTATTATGATCATGGCTGATCATCCAACTCAGAACCCCGCCCCAGCCTTCCCTCCATACTCCCTGACCCCTGTAGCCACAAGGGCCATATCTAACTCCCTCTTAAACATAGCCAATGAACTGGCCTCAACAGTTTGCTGTGGCAGAGAATTCCACAGATTCACCACTCTCTGTGTGAAGAAGTTTTTCCTAATCTCGGTCCTAAAAGGCTTCCCCTCTATCCTCAAACTGTGACCCCTCGTTCTGGACTTCCCCAACATCGGGAACAATCTTCCTGCATCTAGCCTGTCCAATCCCTTTAGGATCTTATACGTTTCAATCAGATCCCCCCTCGATCTTCTAAATTCCAACGAGTACAAGCCCAGTTCATCCAGTCTTTCTTCATATGAAAGTCCTGCCATCCCAGGAATCAATCTGGTGAACCTTCTTTGTACTCTCTCTATGGCAAAGATGTCTTTCCTCAGATTAGGGGACCAAAACTGCACACAATACTCCAGGTGTGGTCTCACCAAGGCCTTGTACAACTGCAGTAGTACCTCCCTGCTCCTGTACTCGAATCCTCTTGCTATAAATGCCAGCATACCATTCACCTTTTTCACTGCCTGCTGTACCTGCATGCCCACTTTCAATGACTGGTGTATAATGACACCCAGGTCTCGTTGCACCTCCCCTTTTCCTAATCGGCCACCATTCAGATAATAATCTGTTTTCCTATTTTTGCCACCAAAGTGGATAACTTCACATTTATCCACATTAAATTGCATCTACCATGAGTTTGCCCACTCACCCAACCTATCCAAGTCACCCTGCATCCTCTTAGCATCCTCCTCACTGCTAACACTGCCGCCCAGCTTCGTGTCATCCGCAAACTTGGAGATGCTGCATTTAATTCACTCATCCAAGTCATTAATATATATTGTAAACAATATAGGTATGGTCAAGGGAAGCAGAGAAGTACTTATAGGACTATTTTAAGTCAGTGGACTGGACAATATTAAGGGCTCTTCAGTCTGAATGAATACGTCACAGTTGTCACCAACTTCTTCAAGACCAGTGTGGATGAGTGTGTACCTTTCAAAACATATGAGACATACACAAATCTGTGAACAAACCAGGAGATTCATAATCTGTGGCATTCAAGACCAGTGATTCAGTCCTATGCAGATGCTGCCAGGCCTGCTGCGTTCCACCAGCATTTTGTGTGAGTTGTTATAAAAGAAGTCCAGGTTTTGACCTACAAAACCCTCTTTTAAGAGTGAAAAAACAGTTCCAATTGAAGTTAGAGATGGAATCGGATGCTCATCAGTTCTGGCAAGGTTTGCAGGGCATTACTTCTACAAGTCGAAACCTAACGTCATGAATGGCTGTATTGCTCACTCCTAAATGAGCTCAATAGATTTTATGCTTGCCTTGGGAAGGAGAATGAAACTACACCAGCGCAAATCCCTCCAGCATCTCATGACCCTGTGATCTCTGTCTCGGAGACCAACGTTATAACATCTTTCAAGAGATGAACTGTCTCACGTTCCTGGGTGTCGACATCTCTGAAGATCTACCCTGGACCCAACAGCATGGTGAATTAACAAATATTTACTACACCTGTGCAGCGTCTGGTAACCCTGTAATCTCTGTTTCAGATATCGTTCATGAGGGTGAGCCCTCACAATGTATCAGGACTCAATGGTGTACTTGATAGGGCTCTGAAAACCTACGCCAACCATTTGGCGGCAGTGTTCGAGGACATCTTCAATCTCTCAGTGCTGCATTCGGAGGGTCCCACCTGTTTACAAAAGGGCGTAAACCATCCTGGTATCCAAGAAGATCAGGGTGAATTGCTTCAATGAATATCAACCAGTTGCATTCACATCTACTGTAAGGTTGATCATAGCCAGAATTGCTTAAGCAGGGACCTGGAACTGCTGCAGACTGTCTATTGTTACAAGAGGTCTGCAGCATCTGCAGTCTCACTGACTCTCCAATAAGCCTTAGATCACCTGGACAACAGCCTATATTAGGCCGCTGACTATTGATTTCAGCACAGTATTAAACACAATCATACCCTCAGTACAAATGAACAAGCTCCAAAACCTGGGAATCTGTACTTTGCTCTGCAAATGGTCCTTGACTTCCTCACTGGGAGATCATAATCAATGCGGTTCAGAAATAATATCTCTTCCTCACTGACAATCAACACTGGCGCACTTCGAGGATGAATGCTTATCTCACTGCTCTACTCTCTCTACACCCATGACTGTGTGGCTAGGCAAAGTTCAAACACTACTTATAGTTTTGCCAATGACACTACGGTAGACAGAATTTTAGAAGGTGATGAGGAGGCATACAGTAGTGAGATAGGTCAGCTGATTGAGTAGTGTCACAACAAAAACCTTTCCCTCAACATCAGTAAGACCAAGGAATTGATTGCAGACTCCAGGACGTTGAGGGAACACACACCAGTCCTCATTGAGGGATCAACAGTGGAAAAGATAAGCAGTTTCAAGTTCTTGGATGTCAGCGTCTCTTGAAATTGGACACTAGGGGTTGATAGTCATAGTCATACTTTATTGATCCCAGGAAAATTGGTTTTCGTTACAGTTGCACCATAAATAATAAATAGTAATAAAACCATAAATAGTTAAATAGTAATATGTAAATTATGCCAGTAGATTATGAAATAAATCCAGGACCAGCCGACTGGCTCAGGGTGTCTGACCCTCCAAGGGAGGAGTTGTAAAGTTTGATGGCCACAGGCAGGAATGACTTCCTATGACGCTCTGTGTTGCATCTCAGTGGAATGAGTCTCTGGCTGAATGTACTCCTGTGCCCACCCAGTACATTATGTAGTGGATGGGAGACATTGTCCAAGATGGCATGCAACTTAGACAGCATCCTCTTTTCAGACACCACCGTGAGAGAGTCCAGTTCCATCCCCACAACATCACTGGCCTTACGAATGAGTTTGTTGATTCTGTTGGTGTCTGCTACCCTCAGCCTGCTGCCCCAGCACACAACAGCAAACATGATAGCACTGGCCACCACAGACTCGTAGAACGTCCTCAGCATTGTCTGGCAGATGTTAAAGGACCTCAGTCTCCTCAGGAAATAGAGACGGCTCTGACCCTTCTTGTAGACAGCCTCAGTGTTCTTTGACCAGTCCAGTTTATTGTCAGTTCATATCCCCAGGTATTTTTAATCCTCCACCATGTCCACACCGACCCCCTGGATGGAAACAGGGGTTACCAGTACCTTAGTTCTCCTCAGGTCTACCACCAGCTCTTTAGTCTTTTTCACATTAAGCTGCAGATAATTCTGTTCACACCACGTGACAAAGTTTCCTACCGTAGCCCTGTACTCGGCCACAACTCCCTTGCTGATGCATCCAACTATGGCAGAGTCATCTGAAAACTTCTGAAGATGACAAGACACTGTGCAGTAGTTGAAGTCCGAGGTGTAAATGGTGAAGAGAAAGGGAGACAAGACAGTCCCCTGTGGAGCCCCAGTGCTGCTGATCACTCTGTCGGACACACAGTGTTGCAAGCACACGTACTGTGATAATCAGTAATGAGGGTAAAATCTCTCCCATACAAGTACTGGTTGAAAAGTTTTGCACCCCAACCAGACTCAAAGCCTCTCTGTCAATCTGCACATAATTATTCTCTGCAGCGGTAAGGCAATGTGATGCACATCTGTGGGTGTTCACTTCCGTCACTCATACCGCACCTATACCATAATGTGAGGGGTCACAGGCAAGCTTCACTGGATGATGTGGATCATAATGTGTGAGTACCGTGTCTTACATAACCATTTTCTTTGTCCTTTGGAAAGCCACCTCACACTGCTTGTCTCTTGCCTTTTCTTCGTAATCGGTAATAATGAGTTCAAAGAGTGGAACAGAGTAGCCAGGAGTGGAGTTTCAGGGTGGAGTTTGAGGGGTAGAGTTTGAGGGATCACGTTTGAGGCATGAAGTTTGAGGGGTGTAAAACCTTGTCAACCACACTGGTAACAAAGGGTAGAGCAGAGTAGGTTGGTTTGGCAGGAACCTGTTATAATAAATGACAACAACTGTGGCACAAGACTGTTCCCTGAGGCACCTACTACCACTGCCTAAATGTTCTCCAAAACACATGTGTAAAATTTGTCTGTCAATGGTGTAACCACAGTAAGCAATATTTGGTCTAAAGAATTCACACTTCTTGTGCTGTGCTCTGGGCCCATAATCTTCTTATCTTTTTAAGGCTGTCCTGATATTTCAGAGATGCTCTTTGTCAACCACACTGGTAACAATGCTGTCATCCAGGTAAAACTGAGTACCTGGGCAACCTGTCAGCACATGATCCATAGCTTTCTGCCAGTGTCTAGGTGGGTGAAAATGCTACTCCAAAAATAACCCTATTATAGTGATAAAGTCATCTGTGAGTGTTTATGGTGAGAAACATTTTGCACTCTCATTTCATCTCCATTTGTAGGTAGGCCAGAGCTCAGTCCACTTTGTTGAAGTATTGCCCTCCAGAAAAATATCCTCTATCCTGGGCAAAGGCTAATGATCTACTTTCAGAACTGGGTTGATGGTAACCTTAAAATCACCACAGATCCTGACAGGCACATTCTCCTTGGCTCTGAGACCACTGGCATTCACCCATGGGCACCGTTCAAATTTGCAAAGAATTCTTTTAGCCTCTATGCAATCCAGCTCAGAGATGGTATAAAGAACTGGACACGCTATGCAAACCTTGGGTGTGGCATTTTCATTTTACTCTTGGTATGTTGGAGTTTCCCAAAGCCATCCTTGAACATTGCTATGGCATTATCCAGTACCTTTCTTGCTTTGCTTTCAGTTGACTATTGAAGGGATGTGGCATGCAAATGGTGCATTGATCTCTAATCAAGTTGCAGTTGTTTCAGCCAATCATGGTCCCATAATGCTGGCCTTCCTGTTATTACAACATATATGCCCAATGTGGCTTGTTAACTGTTAAATTTCACTGTTACTAATGGCATTCCCACAACTGTTATCTTTTCTCCAGTATAAGTTCTTAGTTGGATATCTGCAGGCTTCAGTTCAATATCTTTGAAATGCCATTCGAACTCATTTTTTGAATTGACTGAAAAGGCCGAGCCAGTGTCCAATTCCATTTTAATTAGTTTCCCTTTCACTTCTGGTGTAAGCCATATTGCTTAACTATTGTTAATTTTCACATATTAAATCTCAAGGCTACCTAATCCAGTGTCCCTCTCATTATTTTTCAGATCTTTTATCAACAGCATAAAGATTAGTGCTCTTTTGAAACTGCAACTTGACCTTTTATATTTTTCTCCTCCTTGTGTAGTCCATTGATTTTTGTCTGCCTGACATGTTCTTTGTAAGTGTACCACTTAGTTGCATTTTCTACAAGTTTCACCTTTAAACCGGCATTGGTCTAGTACTGTATATGTGAGTCCCTGTCACAGTGGTAACATAATTTGTTTTGCCTGGCTGGTTTCTTTAGATATTGCAATTTTATTCACACTTGCTTTCTTTCCTGATCACAACTCAATTGCACCTCTGTCTGATCTTTCCATTGATACAGTGATCTCAACTACACATTTAAATATACGTTGTGTTTCAGTTAGGAGCTGTTATTGAATGTTTCTTGTAAGATTCCACAAACTAAATAATCATTCAGTATATCATTAAGCCCATCACTAAATTGACAATGCACATACAAGTTCTTCAATTCAGCCACCGATGCTGAAATGGAATCCCCTTCCTTTTGATTCTGCATACGATACATAAAACATTCAGCAATCAACAGTGGATTTGGTTCTAAATGTTCCTGCATTACTTTCATGATATCAGCAAAGCACGCTTCAGCTGGTTTGGTTGGAGCAGTCAAACTTCTAAGTTAATTGTTTGCTTTTCTACCCAATACACTCAGCAAAACTGGCACTTGCTTTTCATTAGCTATTTCATTTGCTTTAAAATACCGCTCAATTTACTCAGTGTACAATATCTCGTGTCTTGTGCAATCAAATGCATCTAACTTTCTTTTGTATCCATCCATTCTGCTTTATTAAATTTATATTTATTATCACTAGGTTCTTACTGCTTATGAACTCATGAGTTTTGTCCACTTTTTGCCTTTTTTAAAGTCAAACGTCTCACTGCACTTCAAAAAATAGCTTATCACCCTTGTTATTTTTTATAACTTAGAAGCAAAAATCTAATCAAAAGAAAGACACTGGAGAACCGGGGATAGTTTCCATCTTTACTTTAGTGAAGAGTGTATATATGACGTGGTGGTGTAATGACGTATCCCGTTCATATACTTCGTACATATAACCTACAATGAATTATGTAAGCAACATAGAATGCTTAATCAAACAATATATTTATAATATACTCACATATTACTGAAACATTAAATACACACAAATCTTAACTCCAACAAATCTTCTGATGGAGTGGATTTGATCTACAAGATAAATAGGAGATGATTTAATCTCTATCATTTCCATTCCAGACCCAAGGTTACCCTACCTCACATATCAAAGTTTATTTCTAATGCTGGACCCCTAATTCGAATGAGGGTATGATCCTTAGTTTAAAAGATTTGTAGCTGGATAAAGTAGAGCAGATAACACGAGCTTATCATATCCAGTATGGCAAATTGTTACCATAAGCAAGAACCAAGTTGATTTTGTGCAAGGGCAGGGTTGGGGAGGAAAAAGTGACATACATTAGGCCAACAGACAGCATGAAAAAAAGTGGCAGCAAACCTAAAGAATAACCCAAAAATATTCACAAGTGAACAGTAAAAGATTATTAGTTTAAAGGTAAGAAATAAATCTATTAATTGAGAGTGAAGGTCCTATAGATCTGAGCTTCTAATTCGATACTTCATAGTACTTTTCACAAAATAGCAATAGAATATTGGGGTCTCAGCAGAAGAAGATCCAATGAATCACTGAGTGGATTAGAAGTATTAAAGGGGAGATACTAGAAAGATTGCCTGCAGCTAAACATATAAATAACCAAGTTCCATGAGTTGTCTTGCTGAGTGAAATAATGGAGGAAATTGTTGAAGACGGTGAAGATTGATGGAAAACACTTACTTAATTCACAGCTGTTTATTTGATGACCGTTACTACTTCTCCAGTATCATTTTCCAGTGGTCAGCTTACTTTCACATTTAATCTTTTCTCCCAGTGTTGTTCGTTTAGTTGCCTCTAGTTGGTTTTTAAAATCTTCCAAATCCTCAAGATTCCCACTACGTTTTTCAATATTGTATCCCATCTCCTTTGCTTTTATATTGTCTTTGACTTCCTTTGCCAGCCACAGTTGCCTGATTCTCCCTTTATAATGCAACATCTTCTTTAGAATGTAAAGATCCTGTATCTTCTTTTTCACTCTCAGAAACTCCTGCCATTGCTACTCTAACATCATCCCTGCTTGACTCCCCTTACAAAAAAATTTGGCTCATTCCTCTCTCACACCCCTGTAGTTCTCTTTACTCAACTGTAATATCAATAAGTATGATTTCAGCTTCTCCTTCTAAAACTGCAGTGTGAGTTCTGTCACTTTATGATTGCATGCTGCTAAGGGTTCCTTTACCTTCAGCTCCATAATCATGCATAGCAGCAAATACATTTTCCCTTGTGGACTTGACAACCAGCCTTCTTGCAGGCATTCTACAAATCACTTCTCTTATTCAAACTTTTTGATGAAGTAACAAAGAAGGTCTGTGGCAGAACTTCAACTGATTGTAAATGAAGTTCTCAAAAGTCTTTCAGTAAAACACTGCATAAAGGGCTTATCATTAAAATTTAAATGTAGCAATATGGATAGAAAATTGGCTAAGCAACAAAAAAGGTGTGTTAGTGAAAAAGTTCCAGGGTTCATCATTGCTTAAGAACAGTTACTGCAATACTCTCGTGGCCCCAAGAAATATCTAAGCTTATTTTTGCTTGCCTTGCCAGTTTAGCTGAAAATGATGACCTCCAGTTAAAATCATGTGATGTTCTCACAGAGCCATCATCAATAGCACCTTTTTAATTACTGATCCACATTATATGTATTTTAGACAGGAATATTTGATAGAATTTTAGCAAGGAGACTCCAAATAAGCACCACATTTAAATTATCCACTTACATTTTATCATGTTGACAAGTTGCTGGCAAATCATGATGCAAACTTTTGAACTAGCTTGTGAAAGAAAACTGTTCAACTTTATTATCAATGATTTTGCACTTAAAAATTAGAGTCTATTCTATAGAAGGCACAGGATTAAGTCTTTCTAAATTTACTATTGAAGTTGTACTATGTTAATCACATGTCTCTTTTTCTAAAGGTTCATTTCATATTTAGGATAAGTATAAGCCATCCTTCTCAGAATTTGGGTACTTGTAAAGGGCTGGGTGAATCAGACCCAAATACTCAAGTGTCCAGGAAATGTTTTAATAAGTGTACAAGCACAATAAAGTAACTTCAGCCGATAGAAAGCACAAATAAACCAAACAAAATACTACATAGCAAGTCACAAAAACTTCTGGGCTCACTATTCTTTCACCCCTCAGTTGTTGCTGCTTTTGGGGAAACTCCGATTTCAAACTTGTGAAACCATCCTTGGGTTTCAGGCACCAATCGTGATTCCAGTCCCAAATGAAGTCCAAAGAAATTTCAGATAACAACCCAATGTATCCACAAGCTTCACAAGCACAGTGGCAAATGATCTCCTTGATTTTTTTTGTTCACATGCCATTAATATAGCCTTTTTTTTTTCAAACATATCCTGAGTCCATTAACATAGACCTCAGAAATCAATTAGACATTTTAATAGTCACTCTTTATTCATTAGTCTCCCAATGTCTGGATACATTATATCCCCTAGGCTAACAAAGTACATGAATGTTTGCACATAAGCAATACCTGAAGAAAGAATCCAGCTTTGTACAGTACAAACATTCTCAGTGTTTACTCACTAATAAACATTCTACAGACTGCACATGCTACAAGAATTGAAAGAGTTAAGTAGTTATTGACCTGACAGACATTCAGTCAATGTTTCACAAAACCTAATATGCTTCAACACAGTAGTTGATATTTCTCATGTACGAAATGTTAATGATCCAAAAAGCACAATTGGTCATTGATTTCTGTGACTAACTTCAACCTTACAACTTCATCAATTTATCTCAGCTTTACAGGTCAGGGTATGCAATAAGTCATATTACAATGTAGTTAACTATGGACCTATATCCATTAAGCTTGGATATAAACATGTCATAAAAGCAAAATCAGTCGCTACAAGTATCCTACTAGGGCAAGCTTTAATAAGAGCAGATATCATACTAATTTGGTGTGGTTGATTGTTAGGAACACAATTTTAATTGGAAAAAAATGTATTAACAAGGTCATTATATAACTAATTCAGAAAGTCTCCATGGATATATTCATAGGCCATTTACTTTGGTTATGCCAATGACTACTTATTCCATAGTGGGAAATTTGTACATATTTCCACACAAAAGAAAATCAACAATTATAGTTTTATTTGTAGAATTCATTGCCAAATCTTTAGACTTTTATAACATCCTAATGCAGGTTTTATAGTCTGGACATTAAATAGGTACTTGACTTTAACCTAGCAGATTTTGTGACCTTACTCCAGTCTTGACTTTCAGAATGACTCGGAGTGTTCTCTTGTGTAGTATCCATATCTGCACTGTAATTGTAAAATGTTCTTCAATTAAGATGTTACCTATTGTATTACTGATGTTAAATATAACTACATGCAGCTCTTAAAAATTAATATTCCCTCTGACCTTAACTTGAAGAAAGATGAGATATTTACTCTCTCAACTGCTCAGCATGCTTTGTAACCATATTTGCACCACTGAAAAATTTGCACAAGCCTTAAGATTTTTTTAAAAATTATCTGTTTTCTAAAGAATTACGCTTTCATGCTAGAGCTGAACCCTGCACATACTTAAACAAATGGTGTGAATCACAAAGATTAAAATATATATTAAAACACATTATACCAAAACACCGTATTTAAATGTTCAGTTAACTCACATTCCTGCTAAGCCCTGCCAACTCTCTAATCACCCTCAGTCTCACTCTGAAGTTACTGACAAATGATTCCTTTGCTTATAAAATTGAAAATCCCTTCTCTTTGTTTTCTGTAATCCTGAATCCTGTAATTCATTAGTGCACAGAACTAATGCCAGCAAAATATTTATTGATACAAGACCTGCTGTCAGATTACAAATCTTCAATGTATCTATTATTAAAAATAGAATATACAACAATCCAGTGCAGTATAGCCCATTCAGCCCAAGAATTTGAGCCAATCTGTTAACCGACTCCAAGTACAATCTAACGCTCGCCCCCGCATAGCCCTTTATTTTTCTTTCATCCATGTGACTAACTAAGATTTTCTTAAATCTCTCGAATGTACTTGCATCTACCACCACCCCAGGCAGCATATTCCATGCATTCTCCACTCTCTAAGTAAAGAACATAACCCTGACATCTCCCTTATACTTTCTTCCAGTCAACTTGAGATTATGGCCCCTTGTATTAGCCATTTCCACCGAGGGAAGAAGGAGATGGCTGTCCACTCTATCAATGGCTCTTCATCTTATACATCTTTATCAAGTCATCAACTTCATCTGTTAAACTTTATAATCCTAAACCTGGTTCACCTTACAAACAAGCAATTAGACCTAAACTAATACCCCATTAACTACTTCAATAATGCAATTAAACTTTATTTTTTAAATATTGTAAGTCAGAAATGGTTTCACTTTACTTAAGATCTTCTTCATAACTGGTTTCTTCTTGCTTTCACATGTACTCAGTTTCTCATATAACTCCCCATGGAAAATGGCCCTATCCTTATTTCTGATGACCTCTTTGTGGTTAAGAAATTATTGCCTGCGATCTCCCTGATGGACACTTTCCAATTCATTACCCTTCTCAGCCTCTTTTACTACACTTGGCTATGGTATGCTGAGCCAATGTGATTAAGTTCAAATCAGCAGTAAAGTAGATCTTTATACTCTTTATTACACCTCCACAGAGCAATACAATCGTTCCATAATGCATCCATACAAAAGCACACTAACCCCTCAAACCCATTTCACTGTTCCATATGATCCTGGGTGATCACTCCTCTCCTGTGCTAGTTCCACATAGCTTCCAAACTCCAGATGTTCAAAAATGTATTCAACATCACAGTAAAAAGCTCCAACAATCTTGCCTCCACAATCTCGGGTAATGATGAGTTTGAGTACAGAGAGGAAATTAAGAACCTGATGGCATGGTACGAAGACAATAACCTATCCCTCAACGTCAGCAAGATGAAGGAATTGGTCGTTGACTTCAGAAGGAGTAGCGGACCGCACGACCCAATTTACATCGGTGGTGCGCAAGTGGAACAGGTCAAAAGCTTTAAGTTCCTTGGGGTCAATATCACAAATGATCTGACTTGGTCCAACCAAGCAGAGTCCACTGCCTAGAAGGCCCACCAGCGCCTTTACTTCCTGAGGGAACTAACGAAATTTGGCCTGTCCCCTAAAACCCTCACTAATTTTTATAGATGCACTGTAGAAAGCATTCTTCTAGGGTGCATCACAACCTGGTATGGAAGTTGTCCTGTCCAAGACCGAAATAAGCTGCAGAAGATCGTGAACATGGCTCAGCACATCACACAAACCGATCTTCTGTCCTTGGACTCACTTTACACCGCACGCTGTCGGAGCGTGCTGCCAGGATAATCAAAGACACGACCCACCCAGCCAACAGACTTTTTGTCCCTCTTCTCTCCGGGAGAAGATTCAGGAGCTTGAAGACTCGTACAGCCAGATTTGGGAACAGCTTCTTTCCAACTGTGATAAGACTGCTGAACAGATCCTGACCTGGATCTGGGCCGTACCCTCCAAATATCTGGACCTGCCTCTCAGTTTTTTTGCACTGCCTTACTTCCCATTTTTCTATTTTCTATTTATGTTTTATAATTTAAATTTTTAATATTTACTAATTTTAACTATTTTTAATATTTTTAATATTTAGTATTTGTAATCCAGGGAGTGTGAAGTGCAGAATCAAATATCGCTGTGATGTAATCTAGTACCAATTGTTTGGTGACAATAAAGTATAAAATATCCTCTGGAGAAGAAATTCTAGAGATTCAAGTCCATCTGTGTGAAGGAATTCCTACGCACTTCAGATTTAAGTGTTCAGCCCTTTTCTCGCAACTATGTCTCCTCATTCTAAATTTACCTTCCGTAAGATGGCGGTGTATGTAGACGCAACAGTCTGTTGGGGGCCAACCAAAGCCTTTATTGATCATAAGTCTATACTAGACTCCAATAATTACATGCACAACAGGTCTAACACATCAAAGAGCTGCTCGTTGTTCAGAGTAGCCAGCCGGCATGAGATAGAAGCTAGCATGAGAAGGGGAGGCCAGCTGTTAGGCTGTGGGGCCATGATGGGAGCTGGATTGGATTCAGGGGAGCTGACCTGTGTGTAGGCTGTGTGTCTGCCTGCTAGTCAAAGGCATGTGAAGGTGGCTTGCAGAGAAACTGAGATTGACTGCCTTGGACATTAATTTTGCATTCAAAAGACCCTGTTTGACATTGAATGGCTCAGCCCTGTTTCTCTTATTTGGTGGTAAGACAGGAGGCGAAGCAGTCATGCCGCCTCTGTTGTAGAGAGGACTAGGACTCAAGCCTTGGGCTTCCCTCCTGCTGAAGCCCAGGTGAAGAGAGGATGTCAGGGATGGTGTAGTGTAGTGACCTTGCTCAGTTAAGGGTGGCCAGGGTCTTGGACTAAAAATTTGTTTCCTTGCGTAACTATGTTCTTTGTTTACTCTCTCATTACTTTGAATGCACATATATATTTTTTACCTTGGCCCTAGAGGAATGTTGTTGTGTTTGTCTGTATCCATATATGGTTTGAATGATAATTGAACTTGATTTGATTTAATTTTGATTGATTGATTTTCCCATGAATGAAAACATCTCAACAGCTATGGAAACATCAATGCCCATAGACGGAAAACCCTATAAAAAGTAATGGATACAGCTGAGTCCATCACAGGAAAATCACTCCCCACCAATGAACCCATCTATAAGGAGTGCAGCATCCATCATTAAGGACTCCCACCATCCAGGCCATGTTCTCTTCTCATTGTTGCCATTTGGAAAAGAAGTACAGAAGCCTCAGGACCCATACCATCAGGTTCATGAACAGTTATTGTGCTTCAACCATCAGTATCCTGAACCCGGGTAGATACCTTCGCTCACCTCAACACTGAATTGATTCCACAACCAATGGACTCATTTCAAGGACTATACAACTCATGTTCTCAATATTATTTATTACTTATTTATTACTATTTATTCTCAGCTAAAGCTGGTAAAAACCTGAGGTACAGGCATAGCCAAGCATTCTCATTTCTCAATTGCTAGGAACTTCCGGACTATTCGAGTGGTGTTTAATATTGTGGCTTTCTGAAGATTTACATATATGTTGCTATGCAGCCCTAATTGTTTAATGCTATTGTGCAGTGACTTTGGGATGATACCAGTTGTAGATATTCCTATTGGGACAACGTATACCCTGCTTGTGTTCCAAAGTCTTTCAATTTCTTCTTTTAATTTAGTATATTGCAGGTGTTTTTCACTTATTAATTTCTGTAAGTTATGTGTGTTTGGAATGGCTATATCTACTAAATAAGTTTGAGTTTTTATCCTGTATTACCATATTCAGATGGTTATTATATATTGTCCCATCTGTAATAACGGATCGGTTGAAATATAATTTGTGGTATTCTGACTCTAAAACTGGATCAGACTTATATTTATAGTCAAGTATAATTTATTTTATGAGTTTGTATTTTCAAGCAAGATTTTGGTAAATGATATTTGCCACTTGATTGTGCTGGTATAAGTAATCAGGTTGAGTTGAACTGCTATGGAATCCTAGAATGTGTTGGATTGTTTCTGGTTTTCCTTGGCATTTTCTACGTTTATCATCTTGAACTTGTTGATCTTTTATAATGTATTTTTGAAAACATTTTTTGTTAACCACCTAGTCCTCTATTGCCACAAGGAACCCTTCTGTTTCTGGGAAGAGTCTCTAACTCTGAGCTAGGTGTTTGATGTTTCCTTGTCGATACCTAGTCTGTTCAGATTGTGGGGATATCTTCCACGGAGGGTCGTGCTTTTCCATGGGTCAACTTTTTCTTCAATAGTGATAATTCATTCATTTTGTGAATTGTGCTCTCATTTAAGTTTAGTGGTTTCTACTTCTTATCAGAATTTTATATGCTCACATGAAGTGCTGAATTATGTTTTCATTGATGAAAATATATCCTTAGAAATTTTATCTGACTGTTGTGCAACTTTAAAATATCTTATGGTTTATTATTATTATTATTATTAGTTTCTCATTTTGGGTTTGCACATTTTTGTCTTTTGCACATTAGTTGTTTATATGTCTTTCTTTGTGTATTATTTTCCATCGATTCTGTTGTGTTTATTTGTACCTACTGTGAATGCCCACAAAAATTTTATCATACACGTAGTTTGATAATAAACTTACTTTGAAATTTGGACTCTGTACCCCATCATATCGCTTAATGTTCTTATCTGTTTTTACAAGATCATTCCTCTAAATACCAAAGGGTATGAATGTAAAATTTTTCACTGTTCATCAAAGAAAAACTCTCCCATTCTAAGAATTAGCTCAATGAATCTCTTCTGGATTGCCTTCAGTGCCCAAATATATCTTTTCTTAAATAAGAAGATCAAAACTGCATTACACTCTGTCCAGTTGCAACAATACTTTACTCTTAATCTACAACTCCTTAGCAGTAAAGGAGTAGAAGAGTCAAATATCCCATGGTGGAACTTCTGGATGTAGTAAAATTTCAACTTGTTTATTAGATAGATAGATAGATAGATAGACATACAGACATACTTTATTGATCCCGAGGGAAATTGGGTTTTGTTACAGTTGCACCAACCAAGAATAGAGTATAAATATAGCAATATAAAACCATAAATAATTAAATAATAATATGTAAATTACGCCAGATGGAAATAAGTCCAGGACCAGCCTCTTGGCTCAGAGTGTCTGACTCTTCAAGGGAGGAGTTGTAAAGTTTGATAGCCACAGGCAGGAATGACTTCCTGTGACGCTCAGTGTTGCATCTTGGTGGAATGAGTTATTAAAACATTACCAGGGTTTGTGTTCATTGCAGAAACATAGTCTTCTCCTTCTTATTGTGTCCACGGACAGTCTGTACATGGCCCAGCCAGAAATTGACACATTTTTGCGCCTTGTTGTTGAATTCGGCAAGATCTGCAATAGAACAGAATTCCTCTAGCAAAGTGCATTGCAGGAGATGTTGCATAGTTTGTGGCTCAGTTCCACATACACAAGTTGTCGGGCTGGTTGTATACAGGTGTCCCCCGCTTTTCAAACGTTCGCTTTACGAAACCTCACTGTTATGAAAGACCTACATTAGAACCCTGTTTTCGCTTTCAGAAGGTGTTTTCACTGTTACGAAGAAAGGCAGCACGCGATAAAAGGCAACGCGCGCCCCAAGCAGCCGCTGTGCCCCGGATTCGGAACGGCATTGCTTTAACACGTTGCATTGAGCAGCCGTTAGCAAGATGAGTTCTAAGGTGTCGGAAAAGCCTGAAAGAGTAAGGGTGTTACACATAGCGTAAAACTAGACATAATTAAGCGTTTTGATCGTGGTGAAGGAATCAAGGACAAAGTGAGTTTGGCTTGTGGAAGTTGACGAAGATGATGTTGAAGAGGTTTTGGCATCCCATGACCAAGGACTGATAGATGAAGAGCTGATGCAATTGGAAGAGGAAAGGATGACAATCGAAACCGAATGCAACCGAATGCAGAAAGTGAAGCAACTGCGTGAGATTTTTGCTGCAATGATAAAGTACGACTTTAATTTTGAAAGGGTATGTAGGTTTAGGGGATATTTTCAGGGTAGTTTGAGTCCTTACAAACAACTGTATGATAGAAAAATGCGCGAGGCTCAGCAGTCAAGCAAGCCTTCCACATCAGCCACAGCAGACGGCGAACCTCGACCTTCGACATCAATGCGGGTAGTCATAGGAGAAGATGAGCTGCCTGCCCTGATCGACGATGAGATGACACCCCCGTGTCCCACCGCCCCAACCCCCGGGCCCCGGACAGATACTGTACCAATTTGCGAAGAACGCAGATCTTTAAGAAAAAAAGCCGAAATATACATGCTAATTAATTAGGTGCCGCCTAGCACATAATTGTTGGCCCAGATCAGAGGCGATGCTGTTGATGTTTGTTGGTTTTAAACAACCTGTGATAAGTCAGCAGCTTGCATTCAGAACGGCACCCGTCTTCTTAGCTTGAGTAGATCTTTCCCATGCAGGGCAGGTGTATTCGGCAGTGGAGTAGCAACAAGCAAGTGCACTAGCTCGCAATGTTTTCGAGCTTGCTCCCCATTTTGTGTTAGTGAGCTTATTCAGGATGTTGTTTTGTGCGCTCACTTTTGCCTTTGACTTATTGATGTGGTTCTTGAAAGTGAGGCATCTGTCCAGGGTCACTCCTAAGTAGGTAGAGTGCTCGCAATGCTTCAGTGCTGCTCCACACCAGGTTACTTTAAGATGTCATGTGGCTTCACGGTTCCTGAGGTGGAATGCACAAACTTGCGTCTTTGATGGGTTTGCGCTGAGGTGGTTCTCTTCATAGTAGGATGTTAGTCCCTCCAAGGCCTCAAGAAAGTGTTTTCTCCACGGTGTTAAAATCAGTGCTTTGGGCAGTGATGCATAAGTCATCAGCATATATAAAACGGCATGTGACATCATCTATAGGTTGGTCATTCATGTAGGTGTCGTACAGCTGCGGTGAAAGCACACTTCCCTGAGGAAGACCACTCTTCTGAATACGCCACCTGCTGCACTTCCCACCTCGTTCAACATAGAACCAACCATTATAAAACATGCTTTCTAACAGCTCTGTTTAGTGAATATCTTTTGTCATCTCTAGGATCTTGCAGAGGAGACATCTATGGTTCACTGTATCATAAGCTGCTGACAAATCTACAAAAACAGCACCTGTTACAATCCCTTGCTCGAAACTATTTTCGATATATTGTGTGAGGTTGAGTAGTTGGCTTGTTGTTGATTTGCTGGGGCGGAAACTTGCTTGCTCTGGAATAATCTTCTCATCAACAGTTGGTGCTGTCCTATTGAGTATCAGGTGTTCAAACAGCTTATTGATGTGGCAAAGCAGTGAGATTGGCTGAAAACTCTTAGGATCTGAGGGATCTTTTTTGAGCTTTAATAATGCTATTACATGTGACTTCTGCCAAATACTAGGTAGCTTGTGTGTTGCCAGACAGTGGTTGAATAATTGTAGGAGCCATTCTTTTGCTTGCTGTCCAAAATGCTTTATCTGCTCCAATGCTATGTTGCTAAGACCAATTGCTTTCCCGTGTTTTAGACTAGATATACCAATTTCCAGCTCTTCCATGGTGAATGGTCTGGTGAAGCCAGGGTCATCGCTGTACTTCTTCCTATCTAGCTGTGCTCTTGGTTGTTTCTTGTTGGTTTTTCCATTTAGGAGCAGCTGGTGTGCAACTTGGTTAGCAGACTCATTGGGATATTGGACAGCTTACTTGGGATCGCCTCCAAGTTTGCGTATGAGAGACCATGCCTTCTTGCTGTTTTTTGTAAGATCTGTTGTCTCTATCAAGGTGTTCCAGGTGTTTTGACGCTCTTGAGAGATACTTAACATCACCCTCAGACCGGTAGTCATTGTTTCCTCTGAGAAGGGGTCAGATTCAAACATTGAGATATACCCCCTGCAGAGTTCAGCACTCTCTTTGGTGAGACCAGAGATGTAGCGTGCTCTACAACCTCAGGGATATTCCTTTTGACTGTTTTCTGGACAGCTTTTGCAAACAGGTTGTAGTGCTCATGTAGTGGTTTAATACATTTAACCTTGTAGTCAAGCGCTCTTGTGAACCCGTTCCAATTGGCCTTCTTGTAGTTGAAGCAGCTTTTGAATGGTATGACGGTTGGTAACACTGCTGCGTTTATCTGAATACCAATAGGACGGTGCTGTGTCCGTGGTGTTGGGCCTGTGACAGGCTTCTTGCAGAGGCCAGCGATGTCGTTGCTGACAATGGCAAGATCCGGGTTATAACTGCACTTCCAGCGGGCACTGTGGAAGGAGGCTGGCAATTTAGGATCATGGATGAGACTAAGCTGGTTAGCGTCCATCCATTCTTTGACTGTTTCTCCATCGTTGTTAGACTCCTTGTACCCCCACTGGGTACTGTGGCTATTAAAGTCTTCAATGATGATCTGCGGTTTACTGTGCAGGTTGGATACAGGGTTAGAGAAGCTGAAAACTATGCATGGTGGCTTGTACACTGAGGTCACTACTACCTTGCTCAGCTCTACAGTTAGAATTTCGATGTTGTCCTCCTCTGTTTTAGAAGTGGCTTCTATGACTGAACCAGCTCTAACAAATATGGCACTGCTGTATTATCGACAAAGTCTTTCAATAACCAGGAACATTCCTGCTATTTTTGGGTGGTTGTTTTCGCTTCCTCTGTGTGACTCCTGCAGGGAGAGGACATCGCACTGCAACTCGTTGCATAATGTAGCGAGGGTGTTTTGTTTAGCTGCAGAGGATCCTTCAACGTTAGCAGATGTAACAGTCAATGCCGGTCTTGAAAAAGACCTATGTTTCTGACATCGATGACCTATGTCTTCAGGCATGATCAAAACAATGGTACAAAAATATTGAATACACTACTTGCTGTGCGTGGTGGTGGTACAATTGGTTGAAACAGGGTCGCAACGTGAACACTTCTACCTTGGACCCAGAAACATGGTTAATATTTTAAAGAATCCTCCCTCATGAGCCTGTTATATGAACTTTTAGATTTGTTTTTGTTCCTTAGAAACCAACAGTGTTGCTTCAGTACTTAATAAAACTCCCTTTAGATTCTCGAAGAAATAACTTCTGGATGATGTTAGCTCCAGAGGCAGTGCATGTCTTCATTAAATGTTGCTAGAGGGAATCCAATTCTAACTTGCAGTATGGCGGAGTTAATTCATTTTATATGTCAAGCTAGTAAACTGCTGATTAGATTTTCTAAGAGTGCATGGTGCAATAGCAGGCTGTTCAGAGGCTGATATACTGTTGGTGCGCCTTAGTTACCAATCTCCTGTCTTTTGTGCATTATGTTCACTGCCTCTTCTATATTCTACCAGTATCACTACCCAACCTTTCCTAAGCACTGGTATCACTCCCCTACTTTTCCTACACTACATCGACGATTGCACAGGGGCTGCTTCCTGCACCCATGCAGAGCTCATTGACCTCAGCAGCTTTCTGTCCAACTTCCACTCGGCCCTGAAATTAACCTGGTCCGTTTCCGACACACCCCTCCCATTTCTTGATCTCTCAGTTCCTCTGCCTCTGCCACATCAGTTGGCAGGATGAAGCATTTAATTCCATAACTAATGAGAAATCCTCCTTCAAAGAAAGAGGCTTTCCTTTCCCACTGAGTCTGCATCATGGCCGACCCCGAATCCTACTCAACCCCATATACTTGCCTTCTCGCCATACCTTTTGATGCCTTGACAATCAGGAAACTATCAACTTCCACCTTAAGTATACCCACAGATTTGGCCTCCACTACAATCTGTGGCAGACCATCCCACCAATTCACTACTCTCTGGCTAAAATATTCCTCTGCTCTAAAAAGTCACCCCTCAATTTTCAGGCTGTGCCCTCTGGTTCTGGATACTCCCACCATAGGTAACATCTTTTCCACATCCACCTTATCTAGTCCTTTCAAGATTCAGTAGGTTTCAATGAGATACCTCTGCATTCTTCTGAATTCCAGTGAGTACAAGCACAAAGCTGCCAAATGCTCCTCATATGTTAACCCCTTCTTTCCAGGAATCATCCTTGAGAACCTCCTCTAGATACTCTCCAATGACAACACATCCTGTCTGAGATATGGGACCCAGAACTGTTGACAATACTCCAAGTGTGGCCTGACTAGAGTGTTTTAAAGCATCAGTATTACCTCCTAGCTTTTATATTCTATTCTAAATGTCGGCATCGCATTTGCCTTCTTTATCACAGGCTTAACCTGTAAATTAACCTCCTGAGAGTCTTGCACAAGAACTCTTCAGTCCCTCTGCATCTTCAATATTTGAATTTTCTCCCTATTTAGAATTTAGACTTACTGTTATTATCATACATTTCCAAACACTATAATTGCAACTGCTACTTTTTTGCCCATTCTTCCACTTTGTCTAATCCTGCTGCAATTGCATTGCTTACTCAGCATTACCTACCCCTCCACTTACCTTCATATCATCTGTGAACTTTCCCAGATGCCATTAATTCCATTATTTAAATCACTGACAATGTGAAAAGTAGTGGTCCCAATACTGACCACCGATGAACAGCACAGGTCACTGGCAGCCAACCAGAAAAGTTCCCCTTTATTCACACTTACTGCCTCCTTCCTGTCAGCTATCCTTCTCTTCATTCTTAACAATCCCCAATACTCAAACAAGAGAAAATCTGCAGATGCTTGAAATCCAAGCAACACACACAAAATGCCGGAGGAACTCAACAAGCCAGGCAGCATCTATGGGAAAAAAAAACAGTAGTCAATGTTTCAGGTCTAGTCCTTCAACTGGACTAGAAAAAAAGCTGAGAAGTAGATTTGAAAGGTGGGGGCAAGGGGAGAGAAACAGCAAGTGACAGATGAAATCTGTGACCATGTTTGATGCGCTAAGTGACAAAATCTGTCTGGTCTGCAAACTTCCTTGAACTCAATCACAATATTGGAAATAATAGCTTTAATTGCTGGTTTGAAGCAGGCCAAATAACATAACCTCATTGGCTAAACAAGAATTCTCATGGTCACTAGACTTTGCAAACCATATCTCTTAGCAGCCAGAACCCCATCAAACTGCCCCCCCACACTATTCCCACTACAGATTAACAGCCTGTGCTTGGTAATTTTGTTTGCAGAGGTGCTCTTTTAACTTCAGACTGATTTCTGCTTGCAATTTACATTACCATCTCAAAACTGTTTTTTTGTTTACAACAAGAATCTGAACAAGGAACGTTTGTTACAAGTTTAGCTTTATCATGTCGCTGTGCTAGGAAGCTAAGGTTAGCAGTAAATCTCTCAGGCCCTGGTAAGTGAATGCCCATCACATATAAATGATCAAGGATCCCCACAATTCTGGACATGCCTTCTTTTTACTGCTACCATCAAGTAGGAGTACAGAAGCCAGAAAACCTACACCACCAGGTTCAGGATCACTATATCTCGACAGTCGTCACTTTCTTGAACCAACCTGCACAATACTAATCGTACCTTAGCAATGCAGCTCCACGGTCCACCTCCTGCTTTACCATGGAGTTGTTTCTAGTTGTGTTTGTCTTGTTTTGCAGATTTTTCTTCACTGCCTTACATAATTTATATATAATTTATTTTCTGTATGTTTTTCGAAACATCCCATGTGTGATGCTGCTGCAATCCAGTTTTTCATTTAACCTGTATCTCTCTGCTATAAACTTGACTCGATTCAACTTGACTTGATTCGACTGGAGGTGTTGGAAATCAATGGGACCAGCATATTGGAATGTTCAGAAAAATATTCCTTGAGATGTTGTGCAGGGGATTGCTAAATAATGTTATGGCTGATTGAATTGGGAATATGGTATGAATTGGAATTGAGTTTAACTTCATAGATAGAAACAGAATGAAGCAATGAGCCTGAAGTGTATGTATTCGAGTGCCTTCAGGACTAATGAGACTTCTGTCGTTTACAATCTATATCAATAACATATATATATAGATAAAGAGACAAAGTTTGAGTATAATATAAAAGCTATCTGCAGAAGTGAATTTTGAAAAGAAGCCACAGGTTCATACAATATTTAGGTAACTTGGCAGGAAGATGGCAAAAGTTATAAAATTTTGAAGATTATGTGGAAGTGTAAATATTTGAAGAAATAGTGGAAGAGAATTCACGTTTTCATAAGGTGAATGATGATGCTCAAATGGATATTCATACATGAATACTTAAAATTAGCATGTAAAGGACTTCCAGGTTGAGCAAAGAGTGATGGCAAATAAAATGTACCTTCGAAGTAAAACTGGGGAAAAAGATAACGAAGCCTTGAGCAAGAAAGCTGATGTTACAGTAATGGCACTGTTGCACGCTGCTGGACCTGGACCTGTGCTACCCAATGACCTGGAGAGGCTTTGTTTAGTACTTCTTACTGACATGACGCAAGCAGTGCATTCTGCCCTAAAAAGAGAACTTGAAGATGCTTTGTCACCAGTGAATGCTACCATGGAACAAATTATGTCTTATTACAAGTCGCACGACGAACGCATTCGTGAGGTTGAATAATTACAGTGACCAACTGGTGAGCGCCAAAGCCGCCATTGCAGTGTTGCAGAGTGAAAACGCATTTCTGAAAGGAAAGCTAGATGACCTCGAAAATCGGTAGCGGAGATCCAATTTGAGAGTGGTCGGCATTTCTGAAAATTTGGAAGGTTCAGACCCTGTTAAATATATGGCCGAATTCTTTGACAAAGTGCCGGTGACAAATTTCTTTTCAAGGCCTCTCGTACTTTCGCGTGGTCACTGAGTTGGGCATAAACCATCCGGTGTTTCTGGAGCCAAGCAAATGAGACCAAGAATGTTCCTGGTTCTCTTTCACTTCTTTCAAGATAAGCAACGCATCATCAATAGACGGAAGCAGGAGCTGTATTTCCACGGACACCGTGTGTTTTTTTATGAAGATTTTAGAGTGGAGCTGGGGAGAAAATGAGCAGCTTTCAAGGAGGTGAAATTCCTGCTTTATGGGAAAGGGGTCAGGTTTGGCCTTTTGTATCCTGCCCAGCTCCGGGTCGTGCATGAAGGTAAAAAGCATTATTTCAATACACCAGAGGCGGCCAAAGAGTTTTACCATTCGCGCTGGGGAGAAGAAGAACTAGAAGAGCAATGACTTTTTTTTTTAGGTTATTCATGCAGCATTGAAGGGGCCTCCCGCCGAGGCAAACTGTTAATTTTCGTAATCCACTTCTTTGTTCATTTTTTCCAGTTTAATTTGTGGAACGAGATCGGGTCGAACTGCTATGCTGCGGAATCTGATTAACAAAAACTTTCAACCAGCAAAATGCAAATATTTGGGATTTGTATCACTGGCATTTAGTTTCCTAGTTTTTTTTTAATGCTTTGCTTGACCTGTGTTATCTTTAGCTTATATATAGATATATATATATATATTAAAGGTAGAATAAGTGATTGTATAAATTTTAAGGAAGGGAGCCACCCTAGATTAGATTGAAAGTTTAGTTGTCTGGGGGATGCTTTGGAAGTTTTTTGTTTGCTAATGCCTGCGATTATCCTCAGTTAGGGAGGTAGATCTAGGTTTCGGGGGGTTAATTGGGTTTTTTTGTTGTTTGTGTAAAGGGGTGGGGTAAGTGCTTTTGGGGATTACCATGGCAGTTTATTCTTTTGTGTGTTATGGATTGGCCAGATTTACTTTTCATTGTGCGATACTGTGTGCAACTTGTGCCTTTGCACTGTTTTGGATTGTAGGCTCTGTGTGTCTTTTGATATGGTTAACATGGATGATGCTGATGGAGGCCACCCTGTGAAGTTTATTTCCTGAAATGTAAAGGGGCTCAATGGTCCTGTTAAAAGAGCTAAAGTTTTCTCTTATCTGAAACAATTAAAAGCAGATATATTATTTCTACAAGAGACACATTTAAGTGTGGAAGACCATAATAGACTTCGTAAAGCATGGATTAGTCAGGTTTTTCATTCCAGATTTAATAGTAGGTCCGGGTGGGTGGGGGGGTGGTGGCACTATTAATCACCAAAAGAATGCAGTTTACTCAATCTGATGTAATCATTGACCCCAATGGTCATTTTATTATAATCTCTGGAACTCTCTTTCAGATACCTGTCATTTTGGTAAATGCCCCTAGTTGGGACGACTTCCACTTTGCAAATAAGGTTTTGTCATTAATACCTAACCTGAATACACACCAGCTAATATTTTCAGGAGATTTGAACTATGCTATTGAGCCAATGCTTGATAGGTCTAGTTTTAGGGGAACATCGTCTGGTATGGCAAAGGCCTTCTTGATGTTTATGCAACCAAATGGTTATATGGATCCTTGGAGATTTTTGAATCCATTAGTAGGCAATTCTCTTTCTTTTCTCATGTTCAGCACTCCTATTCCAGGCTAGACTATTTCCTTATAGATAGCTCCTTGATACCAATGATTAGACAAATTGAGTACACTGCTATATTTATATCTGATCACTCGCTCGAGAAACTGGATCTATGTTTTCCTTTAAGCATTAGAGAACGGCCACTGTGGGGACTTAACCCCTTTTTGCTTTCCAATGAGAAATTTTGTAGTTATATATCGGCTAACATTGACACATTCTTCGATACTAACAAAACTGATTCGGTATTGTACTCTTTATTTTGGGAAACTTTAAAAGCTTACTTCAGAGGTCAAATAATACCTTATACTTCACATGCCAATAAAGAGCGTAGGAAGGAAATGCAAGTGTTATTATAATCTATTTTGGACCTAGATAGGCAATATTCTGAGGCTCCCACTGCGGAATTATATAAACGCCGGGCTGATTTGCAAGCAAAATTTAATCCTCTATCTACAAACCTATCAGAACAATTAATTCTTAAGACATGCAGCCTCTATTACGAATATGGTGACAAGGCAAGCCGGCTTATGGCTCATCAGTTGAAGCGTCAAGCTGCATCACAACTTATTCCCCAGATAAGAGACACGCACCAAAACTTGACAAGCAATCCAAAAGAGATTAATAACATCTTTGCAACCTTTTATTCCTTTTTGTATGCCTCAGTGTTTCCCACAGATATAACAAATATGGAACGTTTTTTAGATAATTTGGAAATACCAACTCTTGAACCAGAGGAGGTAGAGAATTTAGATCGGGCTCTTGGGCAGGAAGAAATTAATAATGCCATTATGGCTATGCAGAGTGGTAAGTCCCCAGGTCCTGAAGGTTATCCAACAGAATTTTATAAGAAATTTAAGGATAAGCTCATACCGGTCCTTCTAGAAGTGTTTCAGGAATCTTTGGAGAACGGCTCCTTACCCCCTTCTCTTTCACAGGCAGCTATTTCACTTCTTCTTAAAAAGGACAAGGACCCGACTCAATGTGGATCATATCGCCCCATCTACTTTTGAATGTGGATGTGAAAATTTGAATGTGGATGTGGATGTGGATGCTAGAGTGCTTGCGTTCCGTTTAGAATGCCCCCTTCCCAAGATAATCTCAGATGATCAAACAGGTTTTATTAAATATCACCATTCTTTTTTTAATATCCATCGACTGGCTAATGTGGTTTATTCACCCAATGATTCACTGAGTCCGGAGGTTGTTATCTCCTTGGACGCAGAGAAGGCGTTTGATAGAGTGGAGTGGTTATACTTGTTTAGTGTTTTGGAGAAATTTGGATTTGGCAGAATATTTGTAGCTTGGGTTAAGCTATTATATCGCTTGCCTTTCGCGTATATACGCACAAATCATTTTCAAGCTGACTATTTTCCATCAACACTTGGCATTCGCCAAGGCTGTCCATTGTCCTCTCGCCTTTTTGCAATTGCAATTGAGCCTCTTTCTATTGCACTTAAGTCAACTATATTATTTCAAGGTGTTAGGAGAGGGGACATGGATCACTGTATATCCCTATATGCCAATGACCTCTTACTTTATGTTAGCGACCCTGTAGGTAGCAGTCCTGCTATTGTGTCATTATTAGGTCAATTTGGAGCCTTCTCTGGCTATAAACTGAACCTTCAAAAAGCAAATGCTTTCCCATTAATAACTTGGCCCTGCAGATCCGACAGAAATCTTTGCCTTTTTCTTTATCTCAAGATGGTTTTTTATACCTAGGAATACACATTACTCGCTCTTTTACATCTCTGTTTGAAGCTAACTACAGGACTCAGGTTAGCCAAATGAAGGCTGATTTTGGGAGATGGCGCAATTTACCCCTTACTATAGCTGGGAGAATTCAATCGGTGAAAATAACTAGCTATACTTTCCAGATTTTTTTATTTGTTCCAATGCTTGCCAGTTTTCTTATCTAAGTTATTTTTCAAATCAGTCGACCAAGCTATAACCTCCTTTATTTGGGAAAATAAGGTTCCAAGGGTTAATAAGCGCATTCTCCAAAGAGGTCGTGATGTAGGTGGAATTGGCCTTCCTAGCTTTATTCATTATTACTGGGCATCGAACATTCAAAAGGTATTATTTTGGCTTCACTGGCCAGATATAAACTGCTGCCTGCTTGAGACATGGTCTTGCCACTCCTCGTCTCTCCCAGCTTTAGTGTATTCTTCCTTGCCATTGAACTCCTCTCAATTCACATCTAACTCAGTCATGCTTTCCACCATCAAAATTTTTAATCAATTTTGCTGCCACTATAAGTTCACATCGGCTTCAGTTTTGGGTCCCATTCATAGAAACCATCTATTTCTTCCCTCCACACTCGATTTAGTTTTTAGACAATGGGGTTTGAACGGTCTTATGCGCATTAAGGATTTGTACACTGATAATATATTTGATAGTTTTGATAACCTGTGCTGTAAATATGGTCTTCGGCATAATAATTTTTTTAAATACCTGCAGATTCGCCACTTTGTCAAGGAAAAATTTCCCTCTTTTCCTGATTTACCACCTGCTATGTTGAGGGAAAAACTTAGCTTTAATAATAAAGGGCTGATTTCTGTACTATACTCTCAGCTGATGTCTTTGGGAGTTCAAGATCTGAACAAAACTAAGACATAGGTGGGAGGATGACCTTGGTATGGATCTGGCTGAGGAATATTGGGCAAAAGCATGTGCTAGACTGGGGCTCATACAATTTAAAGTTTTACACAGAGTACATTTAAGTAAAGCCAGGCTTGCTGATATATATCCCGGGACAGACACTGCCTGTGATAGGTGTTCCTTCTCTCCAGCTGGTTTAGTGCATGCATTTTGGTCCTGCCCTCGGCTTGATGGCTATTGGGCACTGGTTTTTAAAATTATCAGTGAGGTTTTGAGGGTGACACTGAGACCTTGCCCGCTTATAGCTGTATTTGGTGTGGCAGATGATGCTTTGGGTTTAAATGCAAGCCAGTCGGATACCACTGCATTTACATCGCTATTGGTCCGTAGGAGAATCTTGCTGGTCTGGAAATCTGCCACTCTCCCACCTGCTGCTGCTTGGTTAGAGGACGTAATGTTTTTTTCTGAAATTAGAAATGATTAAATTCACTTTGAAGGGATCTGTGAAAAAGTTCTATTCGAAATGGGGACCTTTCTTGTCATATTTTTGGAGTCTTAAGGAATTACCTACTAGTTGAGGGCATTTGATTGTACTTGGGAAGTTGCCTCCCTTTTAACACGCTTATAATTTACCTCACAGGGTGGTTGATGAATTGTAATATGAGTGTATTTTGGATCATCTGACATGTTGTAGATTTGTGTGGGCCTTTGTCTTGAAGTAGTGTGAAATGTCTGTACTTGTATTTGTGAATTGTTGTATTGTAAATACATTAGCTGCCGTGGTATGTTCGGGGAGGGCAGGTGAGAGGAGGTTTGTTTAGGGGTAAGATATAAAAGCAAAATGGAGGAAAATGTAATCCATTATGTATTCTGTATTGTGTTATTCCTTCAATAAAAATATATTTTTTTAAAAATTAGTGTGTAAATGCACAAGTAAACAGGAAGGAAGTAATGTATATGTATTTACAGAAAGTGAGGTATGGTATGAACATGAAGGAGTCTTGCTAGAAATATGTTAGACTTTGATGAAGCAGAATACCAAGTAAAATTTTAGCCTTGTTACCTAAGAAAGAAAATGTTTGTTTTTGAGTGTTTTCAAAGACGTTGCATTAGATTTTTTTTTGAAGTTTGATCACAAAGGATATTGAATAGTATAGGACTGTGTGTTTTAGTTTTGTAGTCATAAAAGATGGTGGCAGTGAAACATAAAATTCATAGAGAGATTAACAGATTATATAGGCTGTGAAGCTAATCATTTCTAAAAATTAATTTAAGAATATTCAGATGAAGATTGGGCTTCCATTGGTAGAGCAGAGGAATGCATAGGAAATGTGATAGTCTACATAACTAATGATCTCAATTTTTTTAGCTGATTCTATCATTTTCTTGCATGTACCCACTCAAGAAAGTGACATTCAAATCTACAAAAAATAATTTACCAACCTAGTAAGGCAATGAGTAAGAAAGTAAAAGAGCAGCTCAGACACAATTGTGCATAATCTATCATATTGATAGAACCTGGTGGCATGGTGCAAAGACAATAACCTATCCCACAACATCAGCAAGACAAAGGAATTGGTTGTTGACTTCAGAAGGAGTAGCGGACCGCACGACCCAATTTACATCGGTGGTGCGCAAGTGGAACAGGTCAAAAGCTTTAAGTTCCTCGGGGTCAATATCACAAATGACCTGACTTGGTCCAACCAAGCAGAGTCCACTGCCAAGAAGGCCCACCAGCACCTTTACTTCCTGAGAAAACTAAAGAAATTTGGCCTGTCCCCTAAAATCCTCACTAATTTTTATAGATGCACCGTAGAAAGCATTCTTTTCGGGTGCATCACAACCCGGTATGGAAATTGTCCTGTCCAAGACCAGAAGAAGCTGCAGAAGATCGTGAACACGGCACAGCACATCACACAAACCAGTCTTCCGTCCTTGGACTCACTTTACACCGCAAGCTGTTGGAGCAGTGCTGCCAGGATAATCAAGGACACGACCCACCCAGCCAACACACTTTTCGTCCCTCTTCTCTCCGGGAGAAGGCTCAGGGTCTTGAAGACTCGTACGGCCAGATTTGGGAACAGCTTCTTTCCAACTGCGATAAGACTGCTGAACGGATCCTGACCTGGATCTGGGCTGTACCTTCCAAATATCCCAACCTGCCTCTTGGTTTTTTGCACTACCTTACTTTCTATTTTTCTATTTTCTATTTATGATTTATAATTTAAATTTTTTAATATTTACTATCGATTTGTAATCCAGGGAGCGGGAAGTGCAGAATAAAATATTGCTGTGATGATTGTACGTTCTAGTATCAATTGTTTGGTGACAACGAAGTATAAAGTATAAAAGTACGAAGTATCTTCCATTTTTATTTCTGATTTACAACTTAAGACCAAAATACCATAAGGTATTGAGTAGAATTAGGCCATTTGAGCCATCAAGTGTGCTCTGCTCTTTGATCATGGCTGATACATTTCCCTTTCAACCCCATTTTCCTGCCATCTCCCCATAACCTTCAATGCCCTGATTTATCAATAATTTATCCACCTCCATCTCAAATACATTCAATGACCTAGCTTCCACAGCTGCCTCTGGCACTGAATTCCAAAGATTCACCACCCTCTGGCTAAAGAAAGTCCTCCTCATCTTCGTTCTAAATGGACGTTCCCCCTATTCTGAGGTTGTGTCCTCTGGTCCTAGACTAGAGGAACGATGCTCTCCACATCCATTCTACCTAGGCCTTTCAACCTGGGCTTCAATTAGATCCCCCTCATTCTTCTAAGTTCTAGCAATTAAAGGTCTAGAGCCATCAAATACTCCGCATATGATAAGCTTTTCAATCCTGGAATAATTTTCATTAACCTCCTTTGACCGCCCTGCTATGTCAGCACATCCTCTTTTAGATAAAGGGGCCTAAAGCTGCTCACAATAGTCCAAGTGAGGCCTCAGCAGTGCCTAATACAGCCGCAGCATTATATTCTTGTTCTTTTTATTCTAATCCTCTCAGAATGAATGCTAACATTGCATTTGCCTTCCTCACCACTGACTCAACTTGCAAGGTAACCTTTAGGGAACCCTACACAGGGATTTCCAAGTCTCTTTGCATCTTGGACTGTTGAATTTTCTTCCTGTTCAGAAAATAATCAATGCTTTTAGTCCTTCTATCAAAGTGTATGACCATATACTTCCTGACACTGTGTTCCATCTGCCACCTCCTTACCTATTCTCCTAATCTAAGTTTTCCGAACCCGCCCTGCTTCCTCAACACTACCTGCCCCTCATTCTATTTTTGTATCACCCGCACACATGGCCACAAAGCAATTAATTTTGTCATCCAAATCACTGACATACAACATAAAAAGAAGTGGTCCCAATGCCAACCCTGCTGAATCCCACTAGGCACTGGTATGTAAACATAATAGTCTCTCTTTGTTCCCGCTCTTTGCCTCCTGTCGATCCACCAAAGCTCTCTCCATGGCAGCATGTATCCTGTAATGCCATGGGCTCTTATCTTGCTAAACAGCCTCATGTGCGGTACCTTGTCAAATGCCTTTTGAAAATCAAAGTACAAAACATCAATTGATTCTCCTTTATCTATCCTGTTTATTATTTCCTCAAATAATTCCAACAGATTTGGCAGGCAAGACATTCCCTTGAGGAAACCATGCTGCCCACAGCCCACTTGGACTACTTTATCATGTGCCTCCATGTACCCCGAAACCTCATTCTTACCAATTGCCTCCAACATCTTCCCAACCACTTAAGTAAGGCGAATTGGCTTACAAATTAGTTCTTCTTCCTCCCTCCTTTCTTAAAGTGTGGAGTGACATTTACAATTTTCCATTCTACTGGAACCATTCCAGAATCTAGTGATTCTTGAAAGATCATTACGAATACCTCCACAATCTCTGTAACTACCTCTTTCAGAACTCTGAAATGTAGTCTATCTTCTACCTTCAGACCTTTCATCTTCCCTATCACCAATATCTGTAAGTTTTTTTTGCTTTTTTTTAAGACTTCAAAAGGTGGAGGCAGAGTAAACAGGAAGTGTCCGAGAAGTAATTAAAAAGGTTCAGAAGAAGCATAAGGAATTGGAATGAAAGGTAAGTGGAGAATGAACACATAAGCATGTGTGATCAATTTATTAATGAAATAACATCAAAGACTGTGCTTCTCATGGAAACATGGTTAATATTTTTAAAGAGCCCTGCCCCATGAGTCTTTTAAATCAACTTTTGGTTTAGTTCTTTGGCTCCTTCATACTTAATTAATGCTTTTAGATTCAAAGGGGAAAATAGCTTTCAGACAATTTTGGTTGCAAAGGCATTATAACCTTCATAATATGTTACTGGTGGGAGTCCATTTCTCAATGCCTTGCTGGCAGATTTAAACTATATTATACTTCAAGCTTATAAATCTCTGCTCACAACATGCCTTGATCATTGACCACTCTGTATACGCTTACCTGTTTAGAAACCTCGATGCTATAAAAACTGCTGCTTTCCTTCTGCTAGTTCAGCTAATCTATGATATTTTATGATTCTAATGAACAAATTATAAGAATTGTTGAAGCCTGCAGCAAAGATTTAGATCAAGAGCTGAAAACGCAGTTTTACATTTATCAGATCAAACTGTGCAATCTAATTTTCAAATTCAATTTCTGAGAGAAAGTATTTGACAAATATTTTATTATGAGAAATAGAAAGACATAATTTATTACTAAATGAATCAAGGTCTATTTAATCAAATTGTATAAATGCAATTTGATATTCTTAGTCATTGGTGCAGATCTAAATTTGTACAGTTAGTGCGATAATGATTTTACAGAATGAGGACAAAACTGTTCCATTAATGCCATGCTACCATATAATCTATAGCTGCAGATTTGCATTTGAAATTAGTTTAAAGTAAGAATATGTAAAATTTTGGAGAAGCAGTTACTGGGAAATAGTGAGGTTAAAAAAAAATTAACTTACTAGTCACTTTTTTTGAACGCATTATCACAATTATACTATGATACTTGCTGGTGTCATATTCCCTACAGGAGCTCAATCAGCTTATAAAATGCCCTGCAAAATGCCTTGGAAAGAAGAGAACAGAGATTGATGCAAATCAGAAATTGTTATATATTTTATAAGTATTACAAAGTTTTCAGTTGTTGAGAACGTGAGATGCACACAATTAAAATTGTACCAGTCCAATAATTACATGGTTCTGTGGAGCTAGAGTGCTCCTGGCTGTTCTTAGTTCTTCCCTTACTGATGTCCCAGCAACTTCAAATAAGTAACCAGCTATCAGAAAAAATAGCTCAAAAGCATATCAGTAAGTAAATTGCCAATTTACTTATAACTCTACAGCAATAAATGCATGCATATTCAGCAAGGCAACCCTTAACACACTTGAGAAACAACACTTCATTGTAGTCTTTGAGACTCAACATCAAGTTGAGAAGTTTTAGATAATGAGCATCCCAATTTTACATTATATATTTCCAACATTTATTTTTTATCTTTCTCCTTCATTGCTGTTTCAGATTCCAATTGTTTCCTGCAGTTTACACCTTCCTCAGACACAGCTGGAAACACCATCTCCTGTATCATTGCCTTATCAGGGCCTGTCTGCCTCTCCCACTCTCCCTGAAAAATAAACTTATTTCCATTCCATTTGCTCCTAATTATGAAGCAAGATCATCAACCTGAAATCTAAAATCCATTTCTCTCTCCACAGTAATCTGCTGAGTACTTCAGACATTGATTTTATTTTAGATTTGCTGGGTTCATTACCTGTGATGACTTCAAAATTGTAAAAGAAACAAAAAGAATAGGCTACTACTTCCTGGATATTAAGAGTTTATTGAATTCTATTGCTATTTGGACATTCCCTATCGTCATTTGGAATTTTTCAAAATGAGCAAAATTAATGCAAAGGATCAACATAAATTAGTGAAGAAGTAGCCATTTTCCAATAGACTTAGTATAGTCATAGTCACAGTCAAACTTTATTGATCCCGGGGGAAATTGTTTTTTGTTACAGTTGCACCATAAATAATAAATAGTAACAGAAATAGTAATAGTAATATTACTATTAGTAAATAGTAAATAGCAACAGTCATAGAAATAATAAATAGCAATAGAATAGTAATAGAAAATAGTAATAAATAGTTAAATAGTAATATGTAAATTATGCCAGTAAATTATGAAATAAGTCCAGGACCAGCCTATCGGCTCAGGGTGTCTGACTCTCCAAAGGAGGAGTTGTAAAGTTTGATGGCCACAGGCAGGAATGACTTCCTATGACGCTCTGTGCTGCATCTCGGAGGAACGAGTCTCTGGCTGAATGTACTCCTGTGCCCACCCAGTACATTATGTAGTGGGTGGGAGACATTGACCAAGATGGCATGCAACTTAGACAGCATCCTCTTTTCAGACACCACCGTCAGAGAGTCTAGTTCCATCCCCAAAACATCACTGGCCTTACGAATGAGTTTGTCAATTCTGTTGGTGTCTGCTACCCTCAGCCTGCTGCCCCAGCACACAACAGCAAACATGATAACACTAGCCACCACAGACTCGTGGAACATCCTCAGCATCGTCCGGCAGATGTTAAAGTACCTCAGTCTCCTCAGGAAATAGAGATGGCTCTGACCCTTCTTGTAGACAGCCTCAGTGTTCTTAGACCAGTCCAGTTTATTGTCAATTTGTATCCCCAGGTATTTGTAATCCTCCACCATGTCCACACTGACCCCCTGGATGGAAATAGGGGTCACCGGTACCTTAGCTCTCCTCAGGTCTACCACCAGTTCCTTAGTCTTTTTCACATTAAGCTGCAGATAATTTTGCTCACACTATGTGACAAAGTTTCCTGCCGTAGCCCTGTACTCAATCTCATCTCCCTTGCTGATGCATCCAACTATGGCAGAGTCATCCGAAAACTTCTGAAGATGACAAGACTCTAAGCAGTAGTTGATGTCCGAGGTGTAAATGGTGAAGAGAAAGGGAGACAAGACAGTCCCCTGTGGAGCCCCAGTGCTGCTGATCACTCTGTCAGACACACAGTGTTGCAAGCACACGTACTGTGGTCTGCCAGTCAGGTAATCAAGAATCCATGATACCAGGGAAGCATCCACCTGCATCACTGTCAGCTTCTCCCCCAGCAGAGCAGGGCGGATGGTGTTGAACGCACTGAAGAAGTCAAAAAACATGACCCTCACAGTGCTCGCTGGCTTGTCCAGGTGGGCGTAGACACAGTTCAGCAGGTAGACGATGGCATCCTCAACCCTTAGTCGGGGCTGGTAGGCGAACTGGAGGGGATCTAAGTGTGGCCTGACCGTAGGCCGGATCAGCTCCAGAACAAGTCTCTCCAGGGTCTTCATGATGTGGTTGGTCAATGTCACCGGTCTGTAGTCATTGAGGCCGCTGGGGCGCGACGTCTTCGGCACAGGGACGAGGCAGGGTGTCTTCCACAGTACAGGAACCCTCCGGAGCCTCAGGCTCATGTTGAGTACATGGCGAAGTACTCCACATTGCTGAGGGGCACAGGCTTTGAGCACCCTTAATTACATACAGTCCTAAACAGCAATTTATAATTTGAATGCATATTTGGCTTGTAATAAATCAAACCGAAGAAGAGCAAGGTGGTATGCCTGAATGACTATCGACCTGTGGCTCTGACATCAATTGCTATGAAGTGCTTTGAGTGATTGGTTGTGGCACACATCAACCACAGCCTACCGGTCAACCTCGACACTTTGCAATTCAACTACCGGAGCAACAGGTCAATGGCAGATGCCATCTCTCTGGCCCTACGTTCCTCCTTAGAACACCTGGAGAATAAAGACAAATACGTAAGGCTCCTTTTCATTGACTACAACTCTGCCTTTAATACCATCATTCCAAATAAACTGATTCCTAAGCTCCGGAACCTGGGCCTTAGCAATCAGATCTGCAGCTGGATCTTCAACTTCCTCACATACAGGACCCAGGCTGTAAAAACAGGGCACAAGCTCTCCTCTACAATCACTCTGAGCACTGGTTCCCCACAAGGCTGTGTACTCAGCCCCCTGCTGTACTCTCTGTACACCCATGATTGTGTAGCCAAGTTTCCATCAAACTCAATATATAAGTTTGCTGATGACAGAACAATTGTAGGCCATATCTCGGGTAATGATGAGCTTGAGTACAGAGAGGAAATTAAGAACCTGGTGGCATGGTGCGAAGAGAATAACCTATCCCACAATGTCAGCAAGACAAAGGAATTGGTTGTTGACTTCAGAAGGAGTAGTGGACTGCACGACCTAATTTACATCGGTGGTGCGCAAGTGGAACAGGTCAAAAGCTTTAAGTTCCTTGGGGTCAATGTCACAAATGACCTGACTTGGTCCAACCAAGCAGAGTTCACTGCCAAGAAGACCCACCAGCGCCTTTACTTCCTGAGAAAACTAAAGAAATTTGGCCTGTCCCCTAAAACCCTCACTAATTTTTATAGATGCACTGTAGAAAGCATTCTTCTAGGGTGCATCACAACCTGGTATGGAAGTTGTCCCGTCCAAGACCAAAAGAAGCTGCAGAAGATCGTGAACACGGTGCAGCACATCACACGAACCATCCTTCCGTCCGTGGACTCACATTACACCACATGCTGTCGGAGCAGTGCTGCCAGGATAATCAAGGACACGACCCACCCAGCCAACACACTTTTCGTCCCTCTTCTCTCCGGGGGAAGGTTCAGGAGCTTGAAAACTCGTATGGCCAGATTTGGGAACAGCTTCTTTCCAACTGTGATAAGTCTGCTGAACCGATCCTGACCTGGATTTGGGCTGTACCCTCCAAATATCTGGACCTGCCTCTCAGATTTTTTCACTACCTTACTTCCCATTTTTCTATTTATGATTTATAATTTACATTTTAATATTTACTAATTTTAACTATTTTTAATATTTAATATTTAATATTTGTAATCCAGGGAGTGTGAAGTGCAGAATCAAATATCGCTGTGATGATTTATGTTCTAGTACCAATTGTTTGGCGATAATAAAGTATAAAGTATAAACTAAAACCATGATAGTAGGTCATAGAACTATTTTAGAACTGTACTTAATTGTGTAAGTATTTCTTTGCTTGAAGGCCAACTTTGCATCATGCTTTTCTCACAAATCTATGCAAATAGTATTGCAGTTGATAAGCAATAGTAGAAACCACAAATGAAATGTTTTAGTGAGACTGCTGATTATTTGAGGAGGAATTGTTGACTGCCTATATTGAGGTCCATTCTGAAGGTCATGTTGTCTGCCATAGTACTGTAAAGTCACTGTCAGTAGCTGAATCTTTCTATGTGTATTCTCACAGAGTATCTTTTCCAAAAATAATCACTGGCATGATAAGTAAAAGTGTTACTCAATATTGATCATCAATGCTATAACCTGGATCTCATATCTCATTTTCTCAATGTCTGAATAGAATCTAATGGATAATTTTTGTCCATTGTCCTCTGAAAATAGCTAACAGAGTATAAAGTCAGACCAAAAGATACCACATTTGATACCCCTACTCTTTGGCAATGTATCAATTTTCACATGGATGGTAATAGATGGTGCAATTACCTTTACAGTAGAGTTTTTTCTGCATGAATACGAAGCAGTCAATCAAACTTGCTAACTCCAGGATCACTCACAGAAACCAAGAAATGTTTTTGTTTTGAACCAGTTGGTAATATTCTTAATTGTGGGTCAGAGGTTTGTCCCATTCCACACAGTGAAACTGCTGCATAGATAGAGGCACAAATATCCAGATGAGGCCTTCAAATAAACTCCCATCCATCTGTAAATTAAATATTGTATTGAAGAGGGAATCTGGAATTTATAAGAATAGGATTAGGAATAGTCCCCACCACCCCTCAGATCTGCCCAGCTATTAGATCAGATTGCATCTGATATTTTACCATAGTACTGCTTTCTTGCATTAACCTTGTTAGAGATTCCCTTAATGCTCAAAAACCTATGTAATGAAAATACCCATCACTTGACTCTCTAAAGCTCTCTTGGGTAGGGAATTCTGAAATTCTGAATATTCACTGACGAAATATCTTGTTAATACAGGAATGAATGCTAACTTTTATTTTGAAAGTGACCATGGATAACGGAGTCCCTGTGTCTTCTTGTAAGAATTTAATGATTCAATGATATCATCTTTCATCCTTCAAACTCTGCTGTCTATTTAATTTCTCCTCAGTGGATAAGTCTCCATCTCAGGAATCGATATAAAACACTTCTGTTGCTTTTCCTCTATTGCAAATATATTGTTCCAAAAGTGAAGAGGCAACACAGATCTGTATTCCTTATTTAAGAATGAATATACTTGTGATCTTATCACAACTCTTTGTAATTCCAGATGTCTTTACTCTTATAATTAATCTCTTGCAATAAAGGCCAAAGTAACATTTGACTTCCTAAGTCTGCCATCCTGGAACTGCATGAGAAAATGCAGGAGACAGTGGCCCCTGAGGTTAGAGTTGTATATTCGAAGTAATAATAATGGCTGAAAATGATACCCCTGTTTCCAAAGGATAAGTCTTGCATTCTTCATCAAAGGAAGCAAGTCCCTGGGGCCACCACCTCACCTACAGAGTACCAGGAGAATGCAATCTTTCAACATATTGGAGTACTGAAAGGATGACTGATGAGTATCCAGGGGTTCTTTGTGAAGTTCTGGGGCTCTGAGCTAACCTCACGCTAGGATCTTGGACCATTCAGTTTTAGGGGAATGGCTCAGAGTTCAGCAGAGGATTAGAGGGTTCCGTCTGGGAAAGAACTAACAGCCCTGGGGATGGTAGGAAGGCAGAAGTAAAAGATACAGTGGGCATATTGCAAGCAAAGGAAAAAGGAAAAACTAATTGAGACAGCAAGGGAAGTGTGATTGAGTTGAGAAATCTTAAAAATGAAGGAGAGTAACGAAAACAGAAGAAAGAAGATATAGGGTCTTTTAAAGGAGGCAAGGGATCAGGGGAAGGATGGTGGCTAAGGAAAACTATAACTGATGGGATTGTGAGTTTGTACCCCACATATACATGTGATCAGATTGCACCTGTATGCATGTAGGTTGGTTGTGCAATGAAGTCTGGTCTCCAGTCACCTTGGACTTCCATGACATGTGATGAAGGTTAGCCATGTCCATGTGGTGGCTGGTCGATATAGACATCACATGTTAAAAGCAGTTTTCCCCTTGAGGAAAAGCTGCATTCTATACCTTCCTATTAACTTTCAGATACCTGTATTCATGTACAAGGACACCAAATTCATTCTGAACACTATAAAATATATATTCACTTCCTTCCATCCACTTGCCTTGTTATATCCCTGTGGATCTTTAATAAGCTTGTCAAACATCAATTCTTTTCATAAAACCATACTAATACTCCTAATTATATGTCAATTTTCTAGCTCTCTAATCATAGATTCCCCCATTTTGCCAAAGACAGACTTAGGCTAAGTAACTGAATACTTTCTTGTTTTCTGTCTTTCTTTCTCAAATAGCAGTATTTCATTTGCAATTTTCAAAATTGTTGAATGTTAAGAATTCTGGAAAATGACAACAAATAGATCAATTAACACTGCAGTCATTTGTTTTAAAATTCCAAGTGAAGGGGGACTTGTCAGCCTTTAATGACATTTGTTGACTCAGTATTTTTCCTTACCCAGTGATAATAATCCTCCTTTGATTGATAACATAGGGATAAAAAGACTTATCAGTCATTCAACTCATGGAATCATGGTGATTCTTCATGACTTTTTTATCCTACAGGAGTCAGTGCAATCAAAACATATTTAACTTTATGAAGCAGTTGGGGAAGTAATTCTGCTGCACCCAAATGGTAGTGCTCCTAACGTGCATTATCTGGGACTGAGGGCGATTGATGTAGATTACATAGATGCCACCATCAAGAAAGCTCACCAACGCTTTTACTTCCTCAGGAGGCTAAAAAAAAATGACATATCCCTGTTGACCCTAACCAATCTTTACAAATGCACCATTGAAAGCATCCTATAAGGATGCATAATAACTTGATATGGGAATTGCTCTGCTCGTGTCCAGAAGAAGCTGCACAGAGATGTGAACACACTCAGCACATCATGGAAATCAACTTCCCCTCCCTGGACTCAGTCTATACTTCTCATTGCCTCAGCAAACTAGCCAGCCTAATCAAAGATCCCATCCATCCTGGACATTCTCTCTTCTCATTTCTCCCACTGGGCAGAAGATACAAAAGGCCTTGAGTACATACCACCAGGTTCAGGGACAGCTTCTACACCATTTTACAAGAATATTGAATAGTTTTATAGTACAAAAAGATGAGTTGTTTACCTCAAAATCTACCTTGTATGATCTTGCAGCTCATTATTTACCTGCACTGCAATTTTTCTTCAGCTGTTACACTTCATTCTGCATTGTTATTGTTTTACCTTGCTTACCTCATTGCACTGTATGAACAGTTTGTAAGTTTTTCACTGAATCTTGAACTAATTCTAATTCTAATTCCAACTGATGCCTGTAAGTGCTCTTTCAAATAACTTGAGTATTGCTTATTATCATAGTAGGGAAAGTATTATCACGACTGACCTTTAATATATACATATTAATATGCTGATATGGGCATTCAATAGCTAGGGGGACAGAAAGGAGATTCTGCGGCCACAAAAGAGACACCAAGATGGTGTGTTTGTCTCCTGGGTGCTAGGGCCCATGATGTATCTGAGCAGCTGTGGGATATTCTTAAGAGGGAGAGGTAACAGCCAGAGGCTGTGGTACATTTTGGCACCAATTATATGCGCAGAAAAGGAAAAGAGGTCCCACACAGTGAGTATATAGGGTTTGGAAAGAAGCTGAGGTGAAGGCTGTAATCTCGGGATTACTTGCTGTGCCACAGGCTGGTGTAGCTAGGAATGGGGTAATGGCACGGATGAATGAATGGCTGCAGAGAAGGCACAAGGGACAGAGTATCAACTTCTTGGATTATTGGTACCTTTTCTGGGGAAGAGGTGACCTGTACAAGAGGGACAGGTTCCACCTGAACTGGGGTGGTGCCAATATCCTGGCCAGCAGATTTGCTGATGCTACTCGGGTAAGTTTAAACTAGTTTTGCAGGATGCTGAGAACCAGAGTCCAGGTCTTTAAGCAAAGGTTTGGACCAGAAAGTCGATGTAAGGGAAAATATTGAAAGGCAAAATCAAAATAACAGATATGATGGTTCAGATAGTTTGAAGTGTGTATATTTTAATGTTACAAATATTATGGATAAGGGTGATGAACTTAAATCATGGATTGGTGTATGGAACTATGATCTTGTGGCTATTTACTGAAAGATGGCTGCGAGAGGGCAGGAATATGTGATTAATCTATCATGTTTTCACAGTTTTAGAAATGATAGAGGATGAGGTAAAAGAGGGGAGTTGCACTACTAATCAGGAACAATATCACAGCTACATTCACGGAAGACACAATGGAGGGGTCAAGCACTGGGTCCATTTAGGTGGAACACAGGAATAGGAAGGGTGTAATCACACTGATGGGGTGGTACTACAGAACCACAGATAGCTACCGGGACATTGAGGAACAATTATGAAAACAGATTAATGAAATATTTAAAAATAATAGGGTTGCTGTCATAAGGGATTTCAACTTCCCTAATATAAATGGAGACCTTCTTAGTGTAAGGGGTTTAGATGGGGCAGAACTTGCTAAATGTATCCAGGAAGGTTACTTAAATCAACATATGGATAATCCAATGAGAGAAAAGTTTGTATTGGACCTGATGTTTGGTAATGAGCCTGGGCAGGTGACTGAACATTCACTGGGTGAACTGATAGGGAGCAGTGACCACAACTTTCCAGATAGCTATAGATAAGGAGTGGTATGGTCCTTGTGGTAGAGTTTTAAGACCTTAAGACCATATGATATAGGAGCAGAATGAGGCTATTTGGCCTTTCTAGTTTGCTCTTCTATTTCATCATAGCTGATTGAATTTTCCTCTCAGCCCCAATTTCCTGCCTTCACCCCATATCCCTTCATGCCCTGACCAGTCAAGAAACTATCAAACTCTGCCTTAATTATGCATAAAGATTTTGCATCCGCAGCTGCCTCTGGCAAAAAATTCCACAGATTCATCACTCTCTGGCTAAAGAAATTCCTCCTCATCTCCATTCTAAAAGGAACCCCTCTATTCTGAGACTGTGTCCTCCGGTCTTAGACTCTCCTACCAGAAGAAACATCCTCTCCATATCCACTCTATCAAGACCTTTCACCATTCGATAGGTTTCAATGAGGTCACACCTTATATGCTTCTGAATTCCAGTGAAGACAGGCCCAGAGCCTTCAAATGCTTTTCATTTGACAAACCATTCAATCCTGGAATCATTTTCATGAACCTCCTTTAAACCCTCTCCAGTTTCAACACATTCTTTCTAAGATAAGGGGCACAAACCTGCTCACAATACTCCAAGCAAGGCCTCAACAGTGCTTTATAAAGTTTCAACGTTACATCCTCGCTTTTATATTCTAGTCTTCTTAAAATGAATGCTATCATTGCATTTGCCTTCCTCACGACAGACACAACCTGCAAATTAACCTTTAGGGAATCCTTCACCAGGGCACCCAAGTGATGCCTACATTATACCTGCCAATCTGTAACTGTGCTGCAAGTTCTTCTACCTTAATCCATATACTGCACACTTTCAAATAAAACACCTTCAGTATTGTATTCACCATTTCAGATTTTGTCTGCCTTTTTACGTTGCAATTCATCCTGTTGACTGCAATTCTGCCCTTTCAACTGCTTCTCCTCACTACGTATTGCCTCCGTTTGTAAACCACCTACCTCGTCTTCAGCATTATTATCCACCTTTCTGACAATACTTCTTGCATTGAAATATAGGCAGCTCAGAACAGTAATCGCATCATACGCAACCTTTTGAATTCTAAATTTGACTGAGGTCTTACCAACATCTGCGTCCTCAACCTCTTCACTAACTGTCCTGACACTCTGGTTCCCATCTCCTTGCAACTCTAGTTTAAATTGCATGACGCAGCATTAAAAAACCTTCCTGCTGTAATATTAGACCCTTCCAGTTGCAGTGCAAACCATCCCTTCTTACAGCTCCCATCTTTCCCGGAAGAGAGCCCAATGATCCAAAATTGTATGCCCTTCCTTCTGTACCAACTACTTAGCCATGTATTAAATTGTATAATCTTCCTAGTTCTGGCCTTTCTAGCATGTGGCATCGGTAGCAATCCTGAGGTCACAATCCTAGCTGTCCTTCCCTTGAACTTAGCACCTAACTCCTTGAACTCCCTTTGCAGCACCGCGTCACTCATCCTACCCATGTCTTTGGTATCTACTTGGACCATAGCTTCTGACTGTTCGCCCTCCCTCTTAGGAGTACTGAGGACTCGATCCGAGACATCTCCAACCCTGGCAGCCGGGAGGCAGCATACCATCTGGGAATGTCGCTCTTGCCCACAGAACATCCTGTCCATTCCCCTAACTTATGAATCCCCCTATCACCACAGCATGCCTCTTCTTCCCCCTTCCCTTCTGAGTGACAGAGGCTGACTCAGTGCCAGAGATCCAGTCACTGTGACTTTCTTTGTTAGGTCAGCCCCACCAACAGTATCCAAAGTGATAAAACTGTTCATGAAGGAGATGGCCATGGGCGTGCTCCTCAACTCCTACACAGGCTCCTTCCTTAACTTCTTTCCCCTTCCTTTCATTTCAATTTATTAAATCTTTTTATTGATACATAATCTTCTACAGCTTTAAAATTATACAAGACTTCAACAAGTTGATATATATATATATATACACATACACATTTAATAAAGCTGAGGAAAAAAACTTATCAAAAAAGAATAATATATGATACTGAAAAAAATATATTTTTTATAAAGAAAAGAAGGAAAAAGGAGAACCCCTACTAAGTAAAAGAAAAAAAGCCCACTAACTACAAGAGAAAGAAAAAGAAAAAAGAAGAAAAAAAGAGAAAAAAAAAACCATTAGGAACCAACTCCCGGAGCAATATGTCTTACAATCATCTATATATATATATAAAGAAGAAAAATCATCAACCACCAATTCACATTTATATAATATAAGATTGGAAGGAAACCATATAAATTAATTCAAATTAAATGATAATATTTGGCAAAAGAGCCCCATCTTCTCTTAAAATACTTCTAATTTTTTCCAAGCTAAGATATGACATTACTTTAGAAAACCATTGAATTAATGTATGGACAGAGGTATCTTTCCATTTCAATAAAATAGCCCTTCTTGCCAACAACTTCATTGGTGGTGGTGGCAACCGTTAGTCTCACGTGACCATGGATCTGCGCCTGGAAAGTCTTGCTTCAGACTGTGTTAGAGCAGCGTCTGTTGTGGCTGTAGAGGCCCACATGGGAGTGACAATCTCGGCTGCAGTGACTGCACTTGAAGACACTGTCCTCCAGTGTTGTCTTGGCGCTGTTTTGCCGACGAGTGCGCTTTTCTTCAGCAGCAAGCCTCAGCTTCTCTTCTCCTCTTTTTAGACCTCTGCGTAGTTCCAACCTCCAGTGAGAGCGATCACTTGCGATGTCCTCCCACCTCTCGACGTTCATTTTCAGTGACTTCATGTCTCTCTTGCACACGTCTTTGAAATAAAGATGGAGCCGCCCTTGTGGTCTCTTGCTGGAGGCCAGTTCCCTGTACAGCAGGTCTTTCAGGATCCTCCCATCTGACATGCGGTGTACGTGTTGGAGCAGGGTGAAGAGGCTGGGTATCTGGGCGCTGGCCAGGACCTCATTGTTGGTGACTCGGTCAGTCCACGTGATGTCCAGGATGCGTCTCAGGCTGCGAAGGTGGAAGGTGTTGAGACGCCGCTGTTGTCTGTAGTAGAGGCTCCAGGTCTCGCTGCCGTAAAGCAGTATGCTGAGGACAACAATGTAACAAATGCAATTCCCCTTCCTGACTGTCACCCAATTTCCTGTTTTCTGCACTTTGGGGTGTAACAACTTCTCTAGATGTCCTATCTATCACCCCCTCACCTTCCTGAATAACCCGGAGTTCATCCAGTTCCAGTTCCAACTCTTTAATACGGTCTGTCAGAAGCTGCAGCTGGATGCACTTCTTACAGTTGTCATTGTCAGAGACACTGGAGATCTCCCTGCCTCCCCATATCCCGCAGGAGGAGCATTCAACTATCCTGCTTGGCATTTCGCTGAGCAGATTTCAAGAAGAGAAGGAAAAAACAACTTTTCTTTCCTTCGCTTTCTCTGACTGAGGCCACTCTTTGTTGAAGCCTCAAAGAGCTAAAGCCACTGTATGTCCATTCAGACGACATCTGCTACACTTGCCCTGCCTTCCTTTCATTTACTCTTACTATCAATCCCAAACACCAATTGGCTGCTGATTAAAGCTTTTTTTTTCACTGCCGTGGCCTGCTGCTGCCTTTTATCCTCGGGTAGTGGACCTGATGGAAATCACTCCCTCACAAAACTTCTGATGTCCGGATTGGCCGATTAAATTGGATTAGGGCAAATTACGAGGGCATTAGGCAGGAACTAAGAAGCATTAATAGGGAACTCCTTTTCTCTGGCAAGTCCACATCAGACAGTGGAGGGTGTTTAAAGATAAACTGCACATGATTCAAGAAAAGAATATTCCTGTTAGAAGGAAGCTTGGATAACTAGAGAGGTGATAAATATAGTCAAGAAGAAAAAGAAAAAGTATATAAAGCTTCAGATGTTGTGATCAAACAAAGTTGCACGAGGAGGATAAAGAAGTCAAAAATGAATTTAAGAAGGGAATTACAAGAGCCAGGAGGAGCCATAAAAGAATTTGGCAAGTAGGATTAAGGTGAATACCAGGGCATTCTATATATACATCAATAGCAAGAGGACAACTAGGGAGAGGCTGTGAGCACTCAAGGATAAAGGGGGGAACATTTGCTTGGATATGGAGTGTGTGAGTAAGGTACTTAATGAGTACTTTGCTTCAGATATGGAGGACCAGGAGATCAGTGCTGGGTGTATAAATATTTTAGGGCATTTTTGGGGTCAAGCAGGAGGAACTGTTGGGCCTCCTAACGAGTATTAAGGTGGATAAGTCTCCAGAGCCTGATGGGATTTATCCCAGGGTATCGAACGAGGCAAGATATAAGATTGCTGGGTCCTAGAACAGTATCTTCATGTTGCCTCTAGCCACAAGCAAGGTCCTGCATGGCTGGTGAGTAGCTAATGCTGTACCTCTATTTAAGAAGGAAACAGGGGAAAATCCAGGGAACTAGAGACCGGTGAGTCTCACATCAGTTGTAGGGAAATTGCTGGAGAAAATTCTTAGGGATAGGATATATGAGCATTTAGAAACTCATGGCCTAATTAGGGAGAGACAGCATGGCTTTGTGTGTTACAGGTCGTGCTTTCCCAACTTGATTGTGTTTTTTGACAAAGTATGGGAGAGATTGATGAGGGTAGGGCAGTGGATGTTGTCTACATGGATTTTAGTATGGCATTTGACAAAGTCCCTCATGGGAGGCTAATCCAGAAGATTAAGATCTTAATCTTCATGGGATCCATGACGAATTGGCTATTTAGATTTAGAACTGGCTTGCGCATAGAAGACAGAGGGTAGCAGTTGAAGGACTTATTTGAGCTGGAGATCTATAATTATTGGGGCTTCGCAGGGATCTGTGCTGGGACCTCCACTGTTTGTGATATATATAAATGATTTGGAAGAAAATGTAGATGGATGGGTTTGTAAATTTGAGCATGATACCAAAATTGGTGGATTTGTGAACAGTGTGGAAGACTGGCAGAGAGTACAGCATGATATAGATCAGCTTCAGATATGGGCTGAGAAATGGCAGGTGGAGTTCAACCCAGATACATGTGAGGTGTTGCACTCAGTAGGGCAAATGCAACGAGACATTACCCTACTAAGGGTAAGATCCTTAACACTGTTGCCGAGCATAAAGATCTTGCGATCCAAGTTCACAGCTCCTTGAAAGTGGCTACACTGGTCGATAAGGTGATTAAGAAGGCCTATGGAATGTTTGCTTTTATTAGTTGAGGTATTGAGTTCAAAAGTCAGGAGGTTATGTTGTTACTTCATAAAACTCTGATTAGGCCACATCTGGAGTATTGCATACAGTACTATCCACTCCACTATAGAAAGGATGTCGGGCTTTTGGAGAGGGTGCAGAAGAAGTTTACCAGGATGCCGCATGTGCTATCACAAGAGGCTGGATAAACTCTTCTCTCTTTTTTATATGACTGTACTCTTTTCAAAGGATGCTGACTGGCCTCCTGAGTTCCTCCAGCATTCTGTGTGTGTTGCTTGGATTTCCAGCATCTGCAGATTTTCTCTTGTTTGTGAAAGATTGATAGGTACTTGTTTGGTAAGGGTGTCAAAGGTTATTGGGAGAAGGCTGTTGAATAGAATTGAGAGAGTTAATAAATCAGCCATGGATGAATGGCAGAGCAGACTCAGTGGGCTGCTCCAGTCTTATGGTCTTATGGACCTGTTCCAAACTGTGCATTAAGTGGCAGGGATATGGTTTCCCAATGTGTTAATACAGGAAATATCAAATTAATGCCTTCTGACACATCAGTCCATGTGCCATGGTGAGGTCACCCTCAGGGTAGAGAAGCAACAAGCTTATATTCCAATTGGGTACCCTCCAATCTTCGATTTCTCCTTCCAGTACAAAACAAAATTGCTCCCCTCCCCTCTACTGTCTTACCTCTTCTCAGCTGCCTATCATCTCTCAGACACCACTCCTCTTTTCCTTTCTCTTATGGTCCACTCTTCTCTCCCATCAGATTCCTTTCTCTCCAGCCCTTTACTTTTCCTACCCACCCGGCTTCACCTATCACCTTCTAGCCATCCTCCTTCCACTTCTCCCAAATTTTTATTTTGGCGACTTCCCCCTTCCTTTCCAGTCTGGGAAAGTTTAGACTAGTTTTGCAGGATGCTGGGAATTGGTGCTGCAAGTCATCAGCTGGAGGATCTATCAGCCTCTGCCTTAAATATGCACAAAGGCTTGGTGTTCATGGCTATCTGTGGCAAAGAATTCCACAAGTTCACCGCTCTCTGGCTAAAGAAATGCCCCCACATCTCCATTCCAAAAGGGCGCCCCTCTATTCTGAGACTCTAACCTCTGGTCTTAAATTCTCATACAATTGGAAACATCCTCTCCACATCCACTCTATCAAGGCCTTTCACCATTTGATAGGTGTCAATGAGGTCACCCCTCATTGTTTTGAATTCTAGTGAATAAGTGCCCACAGTGATCAAACACTCTTCATATGACCAGGCCATTTAATCCAGGAATCATTTTTGAGAACCTCCTTTGAACCCTCTCCTCTTTCAGCACATCCTTTATAACAGAAGGGGCCTAAACCTGCTCAAAATACTCCAAGTGAGGTCTTACCCATGCTTTGTAGAGTTTCAACATTACATCCTTGCTTTTATATTCTAGTTTCTTGAAATGAATGCTAACGTTGCATTTGCCTTTCTCATGACAGGCTCAACCTGCAAATTAACCATTAGGGAATCCTGCACAAGGACTCTAGAGTCTCTTTTCACCTCAGTTTTTTGTATTTTGTCTCCACTTAGAAAATATCAACCGTTTCATTTCTTCGAGCAGAATACATGACCATACACATCCCGACACTATACTGCATCTGCCATTTGCTTGCCCTTCTCCTTAATCTGTCTAAGTTTTTTGTAGCCTCTCTACTTCCTCAAAACTACCTGCCCTTCCACTTATCATCATATTGTCTGCAAACTTTGCAACAAAGCCATCAATTCCAACATCCAAATCATTGACATATAATGTAAAAAAAATTGGTCCATACACAGACTCCTGTGGAACACCACTAGTCATTGACGGCTCCTTTTCTTCTCATTCTTTGCCTCCTGTCAATCAACCACTGCTTTATACTGTCTATGGCCTATCTTATCATATGCCTCCAAGTACCCTGAGACCACATCGTTAATAATCGATTCCAGCAACTTCCCAACCACTGAGGTCAGACTAACTGCTCTATAGTTTCTTTTCTTCCACCACCCTCCCTCCTTGAAGAGTAGAGTGACACTTGCAGTTTTTCAGTCTTCCAGAACCATTTCAGAAACTAGTGATTCTCAAAACATCATTCCTAATGCCTCCACACTCTTTTCAGCTACCTTTTTCAAAACTCTAGGCTGTATACAATCTGATCTAGGTGACTTATCTAACATCAGTCCTTTCAGTTTCCCAAGAACTTTCTCTCTAGTTATATAACCATATAACCATAACAGCACAGAAACAGGCCATCTCGGCCCTTCTAGTCCGTGCCAAACTCTTACTCTCACCTAGTCCCATCTACCTGCACTCAGCCCATAACCCTCCATTCCTTTCCTGTCCATATAGCTGTCCAGTTTAACTTTAAATGACAACATCAAACCTGCCTCAACCACTGCTGCTGGAAGCTCGTTCCACACAGCCACCACTCTCTGAGTAAAGAAGTTCCCCCTCATGTTACCCCTAAACTTTTGCCCTTTAACTCTCAACTCATGTCCTCTTGTTTGAATCTCCCCCACTCTCATTGGAAAAAGCCTATCCACGTCAACTCTATCTATCCATCCCATAATTTTAAATACCTCTATCAAGTCCCCCCTCAACCTTCTACGTTCCAAAGAATAAAGACCCACACACTCCATGTCCCCAGTCTTCCACAGTGAAGACCAATGCAAAATACTTATTCAGTTCATCCACCATTTTATTTTCTCCCAATAGTACCTCTCCAGTATTGTTTTCCAGCAGTCCATTATACATTCTGGCTTCTCTCTTACATTTTATGTATACAAAAAAACTTTTGGTATCCTCTTTAATATTATTGGCTAGCTTACTTTCATATTCCACCTTTACCTCCTTAATGACTTTTTTAGTTGCCTTCTGTTGCTTTTTAGAAGCTATCCAGTCCTCTAACTTCCTACTAATTTTTGCTCTATTATATGCCCTCACTTTGGCTTTTATATTGGTTTTGTCTTCTCCTGTTGGCCACAGTTGTGACAACTTTCCTTCAGAGTACTTTGCCCTCTTTGGGGTGTTTATATCCTGTGTCTTCTGCATTGGTTCCAGAAATTTCGGCCATTGCTGCTCTGCCATCATCCATGCCAGTGTTCTTTTCCAATCAATTCTGGCCAGCTCCTCTCTCATGCCTATGTAATACTCTTTACTTCACTGTAATACTGACACATCTGACTTTAGTTTCTCCTTATCTAATTTCAAGGTGAATTTGATCATGTTATCTTCACTTACCCCTGAAGGTTCTTTTACTTTAAGCTCTCTCATCAATTCCAGTTCATTGCACAACACCCAATCCAGAATAGCTGATCCTCTAGTGGGTTCACCAATGGACTGCTCTAAAAAGCCATCTTGTAGGTCCAGCACCAACCTCATGTTCCCAATCTACCTGCATATTGATTCTAACATTGCCCTTATGGCATGTATTTGCTATCTCCTATTGTAATTTTCAAGCTACATCCGTACTACTATTTGGAGGTCTGTATACAACTCAGATCAGAGTCTTTTTATCCGTGCATTTCCTTAGCTCTATCCATAACATCTTCCAATCCTATGTCACTTTTCTAATGAATTGATCTTTACCAATAGAGCAATGCCACCCTCTCAGCCTTCCTATATATCCTTTCAATACAACGTGCTTTCTGGGACATTAAGCTCCCAGCTATAATCAGCCTTGTTTCAGTGATGCCTACAACATCATACCTGCCAATCTGCAATTGTGCTGCAAGTTCACCTACCTTATTCCGTAAACTGTGCGCATTCAAATAGAACACTTACAGCACTGTATTCACCCTTTTGGATTTTGTCTGCCCATAACTGTTGACTGCAGTTTTGCCCTATTATCAGCCCCTCCTCACTGCACGCTTCTGTTTGTAAACCAGCTATCTCACCTTTAGCATTATTATCCGCCTTTCCAAGGATATTTCCTGTATTAAAATGTATGCAGCTCAGAACACTAGTTGCACCATGCTTAACCTTTTGATTCCTAACTTTGTCTGAAGTCTTACCGATATCTGCCTCCACAGTTTATCAACTACCTGTTCTGGCACTCTGGTTCTCATTCCCCAGCAACTCTAGTTTAAACCTCACCATGCAGCATTAGTAAACCTTCCTGCGAGGTTATTAGTCCCCCTCCAGTTCGGGTGCATACTGTCCCTTCTGTACAGGTCCCACATTCCCTGGAAGAGAGCCCAATGATCCAATAATCTTCTGCCCTCCCTCCTACACCAACTCCTTAGCCACGTAATAAGCTGCCTAATCTTCCTAGTCGAGGCCTCTCTAGCACGTGGCATGGGTAGAAATCCTGAGATCACAACCCTGGAGATCCTGCCATTTAACTTGGCACCGAACTCCCTGATCGCCTTCTGTAGAACCTTGTTGCTTGTCCCACCCATGTTATTGGTACCTACATGGAGCACGACTTCTGGCTGTTCACCCTCCCTCTTAAGAATGCTGAGAACTTGATCCGAGATATCCCAGACCCCAGCACCATGGAGGCAACATACCATCTGGGAATCTCATTCTTGCCCACAGAACCTCTTGTCCATTTCCCTAACTAATGAATCCCCTGTTACCATAGCGTGCCTCTTCTCCCCCCTTCCCTTCTGTGACACAGAGGCAGACTCAGTGCCAGAGACCCGACCACTGTGACTTTTCCCTGTTAGGTCAACCCCCTCCAAGAGTATACAAAGTGATATACCTGCTGTTGAGGGGGATGGCCACAGCGGTACTCCGCACTGGCTCCTTAGCTCCTTTCCCCTTCCTGACTGTCACACAACTTCCTGTGTTCTGCACCTTGTGTGTAACTACCTCTCTATATGTTCTATCTATCACCCCCTCAGCCTCCTGAATGATCCGGAGTTCATCCAGTTCCAGTTCTAACTCCCTAATGCAGTTTGTTAGAAGCTGCAGCTGGAAGCACGTCTTGCAGTTGTCACTGTGAGAGACACTGGACGTCTCCCTGCCTTCCCGCATCCCGCAACAGGAGCATTCAACTATCCAGGCTAGCAGTTTTACTATCCTAGCTGAGCAGATAGAAAGAAGAGAAGGAAAAAAAATTCTTGAGATTTCTTTCCATTGATTTCTCTGACTAAAGCCTCTCTTCGTTGAAGCCACAAAGAGCTAAAACCTCAAGATCACCACTCCATGTCCATTCAGACAATGGTCGCTGCACTTGCCCCTGTCTTTCTTTAATTTGCTCATACTAATCAATCCCAAACATCAATTGGTCACTGGTCAAAGCAGTTTTTCCCTGATGCGACCTGCTGCTGACTTTTATTCTCGGGCGTGGACCTGATGGAAGTCCTCTCCTCTCCAAACTTCCAATGTCCGGATTGGCTGATTAAATTGAAGTAGGGCAAATTTCAAGGGCATTAGGCAGGAACTAAGAAGCATTAATAGGGTACACCTTTTCTTTGGCAAGTCCACATCAGACAGTGGAGGATGCTTGAACATAAGTTACACATGGTGCAGGAAAGGTATGTTCCTGTTGGAAGGGATGAAGAGGACAGAAAGATAAGAAAACTTTGGATGTCCAGAGAGTTGATGAATTTAGTCAAGAAGACAAAGGAAAAGTATATAAATCTTCAGAAGTTAGGATCAAGCGAAGCACATGAGGAGTATAAAGAAGCCAGAAAAGAACGAAAGAAGGGAGTTAGAAAAGACAGGAGGGGACATGGTCTAGGTAGGAAGGATTAGTGTGTGGGTGTTTTAATCCTTGACAAGTAAGATTAAGGTGAGTCCCCAGGCATTCTATACATACATCAACAACAAGAGGATAACTAGGGAGAGGGTGGGACCACTCAAAGATAAAGGGGGGAACATTTGGTTGGATGTAGAAAATGTGAGTGATGTACTTAATAAGCACTTTGCTTTCGTATTTACCAAGGAAAAAGGCATGGCAGACCAGGAGATCAGTGCTTAGTGTATAAATAGGTTAGGGTATTTAGAGGTCAAAGAGGAGGAAGGGTTAGTCTTTCTAATGAGTATTAAGTGAAAAAGTCCCCAGGGCCTGATGGGATTTACCCCCGGTTATTGAAGGAGGCAAGAGATGAGATTACTGCACCATTGAGCAGCATCTTCGTGTCACCTCTAGCCATAGGCAAGGTCCCGCAGGACTGATGAGTAGCTAATGTTGTACCTCTATTTAAGAAGGAAACAGGGGAAAATCCTGGGAACTAGAGACTGGTGAGTCTCACATCAATTGTAGGGAAATTGCTGGAGAAAATTCTTAGGGATAGGATATATGATCATTTGGAAATTCACGGCCTAATTAGGGAGAGCCAGAATGGCTTTGTGTGAGGCAGGTCGTGGCTTACCAACTTGACTGTGTCTTTTGACAAGGTAACAAGAGAAATTGATGAAGGTAGGGCTGTGGATGCTGTCTACATTGAATTTAGTATGGCGTTTGACAAAGTCCCTCATCAGATGTTAATCCAAAAGATTAAGATGCATGGGGTCCATGGCAAATTGACTGTTTAGATTCAGAACAGGCTTGCGCATAGAAGACAGAAGGTAATGGTTGAAGGGACTTACTCGAGCTGGAGATCTGTAATTAGAAGTGTTCTACAAGGATCTGTGATGGGACATCTGCTGCTTGTGATGTATATAAATCACGTGGATGAAACTGTGGGTGGATAGGTTAGTAAATCTGAGGATAATACCAAGATGAGTGGATTTGTGAATAGTAGAGAAGACTGGAAAAGCGTACAGCATGTTATAGATCAGTTGCAGATATGGGCTGAGAAATGGCAGAGTTTAATTTAGATAAATGTGAGCTGTTGCATTCAGTAGGGCAAATGCGAGGGAACAGTACACTGTTAAGGGCAAGATCCCTTAAAGATCTTGGGATCCAAGTTCATAGCTTTTTGAAAGTGACTACACAGGTCAATAAGGTGATTAAAAAGGCTTTTAATAGTTGAGGCATTGAGTTCAAAATTCAGGAGGTTATGTTGCAACTTTATAAATCTCTAGTTAGGCCATATCTGGTGTATTGCATTCAGTTCTGGTCGCCCCAGTATAGAAAGGATGGTGAGGCTTTGGAAAGGGTGCAGAAGAGGTTTACCAGGATGCTGCATGTGCTATCACAAGAGACTGGATAAACTTGAGTTCTTTTCTCTGGAGCACCTGAGGCTGAGGGGAGATCTCATAGAGCTTTACAAGATTATGGGAGGCATAACTGGAGGGGACAGACTGTATCTGTTTCCCTGGGTTGAAATGTCTATTACCAGAGGGCATGAATTGAAGGAGAGAGGGGGTAGGTAGATTCAAGGGGGATGTGAGGAGTACGTTTCTACTCAGAGATTCATGGATGCCTGGAATGCACTGCTTGGTATGGTGGTAGAGACAAATACATTAGAAACTTTTAAGAGACGTTTGGATAGGCACATGGATGTACGGAAGATGGAGGCATATAGACATGGAGTAGGTAGGAAGGATTAGTGTGTGTGTGTTTTAACCTGCACTATGATCATTCTAAGACTTTCCTCCCATATAGCCTTTCAATTTTCTTGATCATCCATGTGCCCCTCCAGGAGTCTGGCATTGGTACTTACAATATAATACACAATAAATGGACAAGATGGAAATATCTTCATACTTGTGCAAATGATACCCTGTGAACATAGAAATATTAACACTTGAACAATCAAGGTCTGAGTCGCATTGATGAGCATGTGATTAGAATTTATTAAACAAGTATTGTTTTACCGAATAGTTAACTGGACTAAGTAATTGTGTCTCAGAAACAGACAAATGATTGTACTTATGAATAATTATTACAACTCTCCTGTTTTATTTACATACAAGACTATTAAACACATGCACCTTTCATTCCTGATACTTCAAGATAGCTGCATTAAGGGATTTGTAACCTAGGCTTATTGATTGACACTGATTCAATCCCAGTTTTATATTCTCTCTCCACATACACATATAACGGCTATTTCTTATTAGCTTGTGACTGGGCATTCATTGTGGAAGCAAAGCCAGTCAGATCAACAGGTGAAATAGTTTTAGCACTTCTTGAAAAATGACTCAATTTAAAAAAGCAACCCAAAACACAAAGATTTAATTATTGGTTAAGCTTTCATTTCTCATCAAAATTACTTTACAGAACTGGGAATCACTTCACGATGACAATGCATATTCAGTTTAGCACTGAATGTTAAAGGTTCCTTTCAATGTTCCCAACTCTCATTTTTCAGTCTACCCATGTATATGAAATATGAAATTAAGCTAGCCAATAGAACAGAACAGAATACCAAAAGTATCTCAGATATATAGACAGTAAAAGAGAGGTAGGAGTGGATATTGGACTGCTGGAAAATTACACTGAAAGGGTAGTAATGGGGGACAAAGAAATAGCGGAAGAACTCATTAATATTTTGCATCAGTCTTCTCTATGGCAGGTACCAACAGCATGCCAAAAATTTAAGAGTGTCAGGGCGCAGAGGTGAGTGAAGTTGCTATTATAGGGTAATGTAATTAATGGAAATGTACATAATTCATAGACACTGATATTGAGTTGGGGTTTACTTTAAGAGCCTGGTCTGATCTGATGACATAATTACATAACAAACAACAAACAACAACAACATAATTACATAAAGTTATTTTACTGCCCTTTGTGTTCTGTGTATGGAGTACAATAAATGAGTTGTTATGTTTTTTTCTTAAGCATAAAATGCCTCTGCTGTTTTTACTTGAAAAACTGTTACCAAGGAGAAGGTGCTTGTGAAGTTGAAAGGTCTGAAGGTAGATAAGTCACCTGGACCAGTTGGACAACACCCCAGGGTTCTGAGAGAGGTAGCTGAAGAGATCGTGGATGCATTAAAAGTGATCTTTCAAGAATCACTAGATTCTGGAATTGTTTCAGAAGACTGGAGTTTTGCAAAATCTACTCGTTAAGAAGGGATGGAGATAAAAGAAAGGAATTTACAGGCCACTTAGTCTGACTTCAATAGTTGGTATGATGTTGGAGTCCATTATTAAGGATGACGTTTCAGGGTTCTTAACAAAATAGGCTGAAGTCAGCATAGTTTCCTTAAGAGGAAATCTTGCCTGACAAATCTGTTGGAATTCTTTGAGGCAATAACAGGCAGGATAGATAAAGGAGTCAATAGGTATTGTTTACTTGGATTTTCAGAAGGCCTTGGACAACGTGCAGCACATGAGGCTGGTAAACAAGAAAAGAGCCCATAGTATTACAGAAAATATACTAGCATGGATAGAAGATTGACTGACTGACAGGAGGCAGAGAGTGGGAATAATGTGGTCCTTTTCTGTTGGCTGCCAATGACTAATGATGTTTTGCAAGGATTGGTGATAGGACCGTTTCTTTTCATGTTATATATCAAAGGTTTGGACGACGGAATCGATGGTCTTGTGGCCAAGTTTGCAGAAGATAGAAAGATATGTAGTGGTGCATGTCGTGTTGAGGAAGTAGGAAGTCCACAGAAAGACATAGATAGATTAGGAAAATGGGAAAAGGATGGCAGATGGAAAATAATGCAGAGAAGTGTATGGTCATGTACCTTGGATGAAGGAATAAAGGTGTAAATTTGTTTCTAAACAGGAATCAAATTCTGAAATCAGAGATATAAAGGAGCTAGGGAATTTTTGTTCAGGATTCCATAAAGGTTAACTGTACAGCTTGAGTCGGTGATAAGGAAGGCAAATGCAATATAGCATTCATTTCAAGAGGACTAAAATATAAAAGCAGGAATATAAATCTGAAGCTTTATTAGGTATTTGTCAGACAGCACTTGGAGTACTGCGAGCAGTTTTGGGCCACTTATCTCAGAAAAGATGTGCTGCCATTGGATAGGGTCCAGAGGAGGTTCATGAGAATGATTCCAGAAATTAAAGGGTTAATGTATGAGGACTGTTTGATAGGTCTGGACGTGTAATCACTGATGTTCGGCAGAGTGAGGGGATATCATGGAAACCTATCAAATATTAAAAGGTCTAGATAGAGTAGATGTGGAGAGGATGTTTCCTATAGTGAATGAATCTAGAACTAAAGGGAACAGCATCAGAATAGAGGGACATCCATTTAGAACAGAGCTGAGGAAGATGGTAAATCTGTGGAATTCATTGTTTGTGGAGGCCAAGTCTTTGCATATATTTAAAGCGGATGTTAATAGTTTCTTGATTAGTAAAGATATCAAATGTTATGGGGAGAAGGTAGGATAATGGGGCTGAGAGGGATAATAAATCAGCCATGATGGAATGACAGAGCAGACTTGAAGGACTGAATGGCCTAATTTTGCTCTTATGCCTTATAATCTTATGGTAACTAACAGGGAATTGGTCATTGATGTGAACTTCAAATTCCACCCACTGAAAACCACGGTAGTATAGCGGTTAATGCGATACAATTACAACTCGGGCATTCCAGAGTTCAAAGATCAATTATGGTACCATCTGGAAGGAGTTTGCATGTTCTCCATCTGAGTGCATGGGATTCCTCATGGTGCTTCGGTTTCCTTCCACCGTGCAAAATCGTGCTGGTTAGTAGGTTAATAGGTCATTGTAAATTATCCTGTGTGAGCACGTGGCCAAGTGATTAAGGCATTCGACTAGCGATCTGAAGGTCGTGACTTCGAGCCCCAGCCGAGGTAACGTGTTGTGTCTTTGAGCAAGGCACTTAACCACACATTGCTCTGTGACGACACTGGTGCCAAGCTGTATGGGTCCCAATGCCCTTCTCTTGGGCAACATCAGTGTCGTGGAGAGGGGAGACTTGCAGCATGGGCAACTGTCTGTCTTCCATACATCCTTGCCTAGGCCTGCGCCCTGGAGTGTGAAGACTTTCCAGGCGCAGATCCATGGTCCCGCAAGACTAACGGATGCCTTAAATTATCCTGTGATTAAGCTAGTGTTAAGTATATGTGTTGGTGCGGATTGCAGCTCACTGGGTCAGAAGGGCCTGTTTCGCATAATATCTCTAAATAAATAAAAGTAAATAAATAATTACAGTAAATAAATTAATGAAACTCACCACCTCTTTTCACGCACACACACACACATATTCTCCAGCACAAGAAGGCAATCTTTTCCATTGAATCAATACTAAATTTCCATAAAGCAATTGTTCTTCTGCATTTTCTCCCTAACCTTGCAAACTTTTTTATTGTTCTGTATTTCCAATCCCCATTTTAAAGCCCCATTTGTCATTGCCACTTTCTCAGCCAATGAGTTCATGACTAGTTTCCACATATGTATATTTTTTCTCTTCTGTCCTCCACTTTTAATATACCTTGTGTCCCAGGACTATTGAACTATTCACTACTAGGACCAACTTCCCTCTATATACCCCATCTAAACTGATGTTGATTGTGCACATTTTGGACAAATCTCCCTTTAATTTTCTTTGCTTCGAGAACAATCCCACCTTCGCCAATCTAAATTTGCAGTTGAAATCCCATAATCTCTATGGCCTTTATAATAATCCTTTTTTTTCTGCACCCTCTCCAGGACTTTCATATCCTTCCTAAATTGTGATGACCAGAAATGGCAGCAGTAATCTAGTTGTGGCTTAACTGTGATTTCTCCAAGGCTTTTACACAACTCTTGTGATTTTGAGTTTTTCATTGTATATTAATGAATCCCAAGATCCTATGTGCTCTGTTAATTCCTCATTCATTATGTCCTTCCACTCTCAATGATTTAAAGTTTATGGTATTTCCTTTTCTACTTTATCCAACTTCTACGCTGTTTTCTGAAAAAATATGTATCAGTTGTCAAAATTAGTTTTATTATTAACATAATTGCTCCTGAATATGACAGACCCAGTACATATGATGCTAGACTGAACATCACACTGTAAAAAAGATAACCATGATCTTTATGTGCTTAGGCATTTTCAATGAATCCTGTCCCACTCTTTCATTTTGCAAATGTATCTGCTTGAATTAAATCATTCACGATATACATCCAGCTGTTATTATTCCCTTTCTCATTCCTCATGGAGTCCGTTTTACACAGCCTCATGTTCCTAATCTCCTGGGTAGGTCAATACTCAGACCTGCAAGATGTTTTGTCTAATAGATGATCTCATTCATATCATCCTTTCCAATTTGTACTATTCTTCTTTACCTGTCAATGGCTTCCTGTTATATATGATCTGTTGAGATGAGCAATGAAAGATGGTCTAGATCCACAGCCTTTAGGTCAGGGATGAGCAAGTCTATTATGAAGCTGATTTTAATAAACTTTAGACTTGACCTCTTGCATGCATCATTTATTCTTTACCTTTTTGTGTTGCTGTAATGACTATTTTAATATTTTCTTCTTAAGTCCTCACTGAATAAATTTTAATTCATCCCAATTTCTTACCTTCTGCTTCAAATGTATCTTTCTAATAGACATCTAAACTGTGTTTTGTTGTAGTGCCACTCAAAGACCAACCATAGTTCAGTCTTGATAAACAGGATTGAGCATGTGAGCATTGCTGGCTATTTCAAGACCTGTGTTCCAGTCTTCTGGGAAGATGAATTAAGAGAGTCAATTTAAGTAATCTAGAGACAACATCAATAGAAGAGACTTATCAAGTGTCCTTCAAGAAAATTCTTTACACTCTGGTGTTAGAATTTAGCCTCATTTAAAAAAAATGGATGTGCCGCTGGGACCTGGCATTATAATTATTCCTGATTTTCTGAATAAAATAGTTTTGGATCCAAAGCACAAATTGATTCATAAAGCTCACCCAGAAATGTCATAACCAGAGATGAATAATGAAAGGAAATGGGTCAAAACAATTAGTTTTACAGAGGAGAGAGAAAGTTATTCATACCTGATGTAAGATAATCTGACCTGAAAATACTTTTTGCGTATATTTATTTCTACAGAAGAGCAATCATAAAAAACACCGTAAAATCCATCGCCTGTCAGAAAGCATAACAGAACTTAGCATTAGTTCCCTTCTTTCTGGCATGACTAACTTTTTTAGGAAGAATGACTAAAGATTCTGTTATCTGCTATTAAATCTGTGATTGTATTTTTCTCTGGGAATGAAATGAATCACAAACCTCTGATCAAAAGGCAAAACAATAAGTAGACTGTTACAGTGCATTTATATTTATTCTTGGGATGTATATTGAAATATCTGGAAAGGACTAAAGACTCAGTGCCACCTAAAGGTGAACATCTTTTGCAAAATTCTGCAAATTTTAAGCCTTGATTGACTAAGATACGTTTGTATGAAAATCCTTCATTGTTTGCTAAATGTGCCATCAAGTAGCTAGACAAGAACAATATGATTGGAGGTTACAGCATGGATGCGTAGCATGATGTAGTGTTGAAGAGCAATTACTAGACAAAATGCTGAGGTTGAAAAGATGTTTCATTCAGACTGAACTGTGGTTGGTCTTTGAGTGGATATCATGACTGCAAAGCACAGTTCTGCTGTTGATGAGAAATGCTTGTGTGAAGATAAATGTGAGTACAAGTGGGGTCAGCTAGATTTTTTTCTAGGCAAACTTTTTAAAAAATGTGACCTTTTAGGAGTTAATTTTGCACACATAGAAAATCCCTCACCAGTGAGAATGCTTGTAAGAGCATTTCACAATAAGGCACAGGAACAGAATTAGTCCATTTGGCCCATAGAGCCTTCTTCAATATTCCAACATGGTTGATTTATTATCCCTCTCAACCCTATTCTCCTGCCAACTCCATGTAACCTTTGACACCCTTACTAATTAAGTACATATCTATTCTCACTTTAAATATACCCAATGACTTGGCCTCTGCAGCCATCTATGGCACTCTTCCTAGACAAGTTCTTCCTCATCTCTATTCTAAAGGGATATCCTTCGATTCTGAGGCTGTGCTCTCTGATGCTAAACTCACCTACCAAGGGAAACATCCACTCCAATCCATCTAGGCCTTTCAATATATTGTATATTTTAATATAAACCACATCATTTTCCAGTGAGTACAAGCCCAGGTCCAGTTAGATGAACACGTGTCATAAACTGCGGTATCCTTTGGTTGCAGTGGACGATCATGACATCCACTGTGCCTTGTCATGCCCTTTGCTTTCCACAGAGCATTGGAGTACCGGCTTCCTAGCCATTGGGTCTCATTGTAGATCTCATTCACCTGGTCTGCCAGAGCTGATTTCTCACACTAGGACATCTCACTGGAGAATGGGGCTGCCAGTAATCCTCATCTGGTTTATCCCACCTGTCAAAGTGAAGTACCATGGTGTGGCTGCTGTCACAAACAAACAGCTACTTGGAGCCACAGGTGAGAGCTGAGTGTCTGGTGGGGACTAAAGGTGAGTGAGCTGCCCCAGAATGGACATGACAAACCTCTTCACCAGACAGAGGTGCTACTCCTCCCCGGACACCCCATACACCTCAAAAAATTAATAGAGATTTTGATTAATAGACTTTGGGGTTATGACGTCAGCACACTTCCACTGTGCCACTCCGCTGCTGGGACCCAAAACTGCTCGTAATATTCCAAGTGCGGACTGACCAATTCCTTATAAAGTCTCAGCATTACATCTTGCTTTTATATTCTAGACCTCTCAAAATTTATGAATGCTAACATTGCATTTGCCTGCCTTATTGCTGACTCAACCTCCAGCTATCTTTGAATTGTCTGCAAACCTGGAAACAAAGTCACCAATTTCGTTGTCTTAACATGAACAGAAGTATTCCCACACCAACCCTTGCAGAACACCACTAGTCACCAGCAACCCACCAGAACATGCCCCCATTATTCCCACTATTCGTCTCCTGGCAGTCTGCTGATCTCTTCTATTCATGTTAGCATCTTTTCTTTAATACTATGGACTTTTATCTTGCTTGGCAATCTCGTATGAGGCACCTCCTCAAAAGTCATCTGAAAATCCAAGTAAACAACATCCACTGACTGTCCTTTGTCTATCCTGGCTATTTCCTCAAAGGATTACAGCAGATTTGTCAGGCAAGGTTTCCCCTCAAGGAAGCCATGTTGACCATGCTATTTTATCCTGTATCTCCGAGTACGCCAGAACACTATCATTAATAATGGAATCCAACATCTTCCCAACCATTGAACGCGGGCTAACAGGCCTACAATTTCCTATAATTATAAGAAGGCCTCTCTCCCTTCTTGAAGAGTGGAGTGAAATTTGCAAATTTTCCTCTGCCTTTCCTCTGTCCCCACATTAAATGAAGGTACTTGTTGCTGTTCAATCAGGTAACTGCAGCTCTAAGCACCTATCAAACCTAGGACTTCTTTGACATAATATGATAGATGAGAAAATATTGAATAAATAATCAAGAATTTCCAACAGTCTAAGGAGTTATCTATTAAGATTGCATGGAAAGTGCAGTGAGTTGGAAACACATTTTCAAAAACAGAAATCCACCTGAACTAGACAATTGTTTGCTCTTTTGTTTACAGCTGGGAGATTCTTAAACTATATATTATAAACTCCAGTTATTGAATTTCATTAAGCAGATAAAGGGAAATAATAAAACCAATGAATACTGATTTTGAAAAGGGCTTGCCTGACTAAAATTTTTAATGTATTTTCAAAAGGTGGTGTATGATAAATAAAGAGAATGCTGTGGATTTATCAGTACAAGCAGGGAATTGTTGAAGAATACAAATTACGAACAGTTTAAGGAGGAGATAGAAATAGAATGATGAGAGGGGAGGAAATATCAGAATTGCAAGGTGCTTCTCAGCGTACTTGACAAGACAGGTGTAATGTATCATGGGATTCTGTTCTATGAGATCAAGGGAACATGTTTTACACAGCTGGAGACTGATACCAAAAGAGGAACCAGTATAAATCAGGCTGGTGATTAATGTAAGCATGTGATTTAAGACAACATTCTGGAAAAGATAACAAATTGAGATAGAATCTGTATTCTCTCAGCCACTAAGACACGAATATCTTAAAACAAGATTTATATCTATGGTTACGTTTCTACCCCTTGCTCTCCATTCTATGACTTATCTGAAAATTTAAGATGGACAGCTGCTGGAACTTGCTGTATAAAAGTATAGTACATGAATAACCTTCAAGTATAATAAATAAGACCACAGGACCACAAGACATTGGGTCCATCAAGTCTTCACCACTATTCCACCATTAGTGTCCTTCTCAACCCCATTGTCCTGCATCTCCATTTAACCTTTGACACCTGTCAAGAGCCTATCAACCTGCACAGCAGCATGGTTTTTCCAAAGTGTGAGAGCGGTCGGTGATAGAGATAAACTTTAACAAATATTCTTTGCTCAGCATTATTGTGTGTTCAGAGGGTCAGACTTCATAGCATTAATTGTGGATAATTGAGATCTCAGTCACTAGACGTTATTAAGGCCATCTATGTGAATTACTTTATCCCAGCAAAGATACCTGAAAAACATCACATGCATATAATGCCAACTAGTAATAAAACAGTATAAATGTTAGGAAGCATTGGGGCTTGCTAGAAATGACAAGAATAATGACAGAAAGATGGAGGTTACAGCAAGAAGAACCAGAATTGCTTGGATTTCCAGCATCTACAGATTTTCTCTTGTTTGTCAGTTATTCCTCAACCAGTTTCTGCAACTCATTCATCTGCAACTCATAGGTATGTTTCTCTAGTTCATAGGAATTACCCATGTGCTGTAAAATTCTTTGTGGTTTGTAAATATTTTGCAATTCAGAAATCTTTCAAAAATTAGAAGTCCTCTATGAGTGTTAAATGTGTATTTAGAACTATTTGTCTAAATTTAAATGTGTATCATTAAAAATGAAATAAACTGTGTTTAAACTACTTTGTTAGTTGGAAGTATCTCCTCCTTGGTAGGGAGGGGGGCGCACCACTCAAGTAGTAGGTATTGGCAGTTAAAACCTTACTGTAGAGAGTAGACAGGGAGGTAACTTAGTCAATGAAGAGTAGGTGAATAGAGTAAAACCTCCTTATATCCCATAGATATCCATATAGGATAGGACTTAAAGGTCTTCTTTTTGAGTTTAAGGCTTTGTGGATAGGGAAACCAAAACCTTCGCAGGATAAGAATAAAGAGTCAATGTTTTATGTTGAGACCCTTTATTGGAATATCTTGTCCTGAAATGTCAACTGATTATTCCCCTTCACAGACGCTGCCTAACTTGCTTAGTTATTTTAGTTTGTATTTTTCAAGATAGCCAACATCTTGAGAATCTCTTGTGTCTATGAACTTAGCTGTTACTATTTAGGCCATTCATTTCCCAGACTGTAGTAGTAAATTAAGCTCAAATTTAATTATATAAATTGTCTCCCGTATACGGTCTTCAGGAGAGGAACAAAGCATTTTTGTTCACAAAGCACCCAAACAGAATTTCTAGCAACCTATTGGTTTTACAATTGTCTTATTTACTGTACAAGTATGGAACAACACATTACACATAATATTTGCTTTTAGTGTGTTCAAATGACAATGCTTTCCTAATTTCTTGAGGAACTATATACCTTCCGCAAAAAAAACTTGGAGTTTCCAGCTTGTCAAAGAGATTGCATGAGGTACAATGGGTGGTATGTAGGATCAATATACTGGTGTGCATATATTTTGGGATGGTGTGTTCCAAGGCAAGTCTCATGACGTTAGGGAACTTTTTGCCATTCTCTGATATGGGGGTTGTGGAAGGTTTCATTGAGAGTCCCATGCTATGGTTATAGGGGATTGATTAGAAAGGGAGTTTGAATCAAGTTATGGGGAATCTGGAACTCAACAGGTCAGGCAGCATTTGTGGAGAGAGTGGGATAGTCAAATTTTCTGGTCAATATCAAGCATCAGGAATCTTGATGGGTTTAGTATTTACTATAACTGATGTGAGATTTGTGGGCAGGTAGCACTGGGGAAAGTTTGGAGTTAAAGATCTGTTGGATTAGAGGGTCAAGAGATTGGATGGCTAAACCTAAGTTGTAGGGAATTTGTGGAATTTTATACCCCTATGGGAAATTGGGTGATGGAAGTGGTTAGTGCAGTATCAGAGGGAGAGGACCAGAACTAGCAAAATATGTGACTCAACTGGCTGGGTGTGCAAGTCCTGTGTAGTGCTAGAGGAGCTGGGTCCAGTGGGATTGTCCAACAACAGATATTCAGGTGTCAGATCTCTCAGAAGGAGAGCATTTTGGAGATAGTGATCACAATTCTATCTCCTTTACCATAGCATTGGAGAGGGATAGGAACAGACAAGTTAGGAAAGCATTTAATTGGAGTAAGGGAAAATATGAGGCTATCAGGCAAGAACTTGGAAGCATAAATTGGGAACAGATGTTCTCAGAGAAATGTACGGAAGAAATGTGGCAAATGTTCAGGGGTTACTAGCATGGAGTTCTGCATAGGCACATTCAAATGAGACAGGGAAAGGATGGTAAGGTACAGGAACTATGGTGTACAAAGGCTGTTGTAAATCTAGTCTAAAAGAAAAGAAGAGCTTATGGAAGGTTCAAAAAACTAGGTAATGATAGAGATCTAGAAGATTATCAGGCTAGCAGGAAGGAGCTTTTCAGAAACAAATTAGGAGAGCCAGAAGGGGCCATGAGAAGGCCTTGGTGGACAGGATTAGGGGAACCCTCAAGGCATTCTACAAGTATGTGAAGAGCAAGACGATAAGATGTGAGAGAAAAGGACCAATCAAGTGTGACAATGAAAATGTGTGTATGGAAACGGAGGATTTCGAAGAGGTACATAATGAGTACTTTGCTTCAGTATTCACTATGGAAAAGGATCTTGGCAATTGTAGGGATGACTTACAATGGACTGAAAAGCTTGAGCATGTAGATATTAATAAAGGAGATGTGCTGGAGATTTTGGAAAGCATAAAGTTGGATAGGTACCAGGACCGAATAAGATGTATCCCAGGCTATTGTGGGAGGTGAGGGAGGAGCCTCTGGTGATGATCTTTGCATCATCAATGGGGACAGCAGAGGTTTCAGAGGATTTGAGGGTTATGGATGTTGTTCCATTATTCAAGAAAGGGAGTAGAGATAGCCCAGGAAATTATAGACCAGTGAGTCTTAATTCAGTGGTTGGTAAGTTGATGGAGAAGACCCTGAGAGGCAGGATTTATGGACATTTGGAGAGGCATAATATGATTAGGAATAGTCAGCATGGCTTTGTCAAAGGCAGGTCATGCCTTATGAGCCTGATTGAATTTTTTGAGGATGTGACTAAACACATTGATGAAGGTAGAGCAGTAGATGTAGTGTATATGAATTTCAGCAAGGCATTTGATAAGGTACCTCATGCAAGGCTTATTGAGAAAGTAAGGAGGCATGGGTTCCAAGGGAACATTGCTTTGTCGATCCAGAACTGGCTTGCCCACAGTGGTTGTAGACGGGACATATTCTGCGTGGAGGTCAATGACCAGTGGTGTGCCTCAGGGATCTGTTATGGGACCACCAATCTTCGTGATTTTTATAAACAACCTGGATGAGGAAGTGGAGGGAGGGGTTAGTACATTTTCTGATGACACAAAGGCTGGATATGTTGTGGATAGTGTGGAGGGCTGTCAGGGGTTACAACGGGACATTGATAGGATGCCAAACTGGGCTGAGAAGTGGCAGATGGAGTTCAACCCAGGTAAGTGTGAAGTGGTTCATTTTGGTAGGTCAAATATGATGAGAGAATATAATATCACTGGTAAGACTCTTGGCAGTGTGGAGTATCAGAGGGATCTTAGGGTCTGAGTCCACAGGATGCTCAAAGCAGCTGTGCAGGTTGACTCTGTGGTTAAGAAGCCACATGGTGCATTGACCATCAATTGTGGGACTGAGTTTAAGAGTCGAGAGGTAATGTTGCAGCTATATAGGACCCTGGTCAGACCCTACTCGGAGTGCTGTGCTCAGTTCAGGTCACCTCACTATAGGAAGCATGTGGAAACCATAGAAAGGGTGCAGAGAAAATTTACAAGGATGTTGCCTGGATTGAGGTGCATGCCTTATGAGAATAAGTTGAGTGAACTCGGCCTTTTCTCCTTGCAGCGACCTGATAGAGGTGACCTGATGGAGGTGTATAAGATGATGAGAGGCACTGATTGTGTGGATAGTCAGAGGCTTTTTCCCAGGGCTGAAATGGCTAACTCGAGAGGGCACACTTTTAAGGTGCTTGGAAGTAGGTACAGAGGAGATGTCGAGGTAAGTTCTTTACACAGAGAGTGGTGAGTGCGTGGAATTGCTGCTGGCGACGGTGGTGGAGGCAGGTACGAAAGGGTCTTTTAGGAGACTCCTGGACAGGTACATGGAACTCAGAAAAATATAGAGGGCTATGAGTAACCTTAGGTAATTTCTAAGGTAAGAATATGTTTGGCACAGCTTTGTGGACCGAAGAGCCTGTATTGTGCTGTAGGTTTTCTATGTTTCTATGTTTTTACAACATCATATTTTTTTCTTGTTCAATTTTCCCTTCTTAGCCAATGATATTGCATATCTTCATAAATATTTCCACTCTTGCCATTTTCAACACGTATGGACACTGTGCTATGTGGTTGGTGTTCTAGATTATAGATTTTTATCCACAATAGGAACTGTCAATTTAGTTCACCTCCCAGCCCTGCCCCCCCACTATTTCTGTATTGAAATACATGAATGGAGTACCTTTACCAGCATGAAATGTTACCCAGCATCCTGTCTTAAGGTTGATTCTCACCTGTTGACCTGCATATCTCAACGCAATTGGTCCTTAATTGACAAGGAGTTACAAAACATCCTATTAAATCTAATAAACAGCAAAATATATCACTCTGACCATCTAAATCTTAACTATGCTAACAAAAGTCAGGCACCAAAACCTTCATTATTTCTTCACTCTACCCTTAGTTTATTTTGGACTAGTACTTCAGAAACATATTTACCTGATTGCATAGAGTGAATCTGCCCTTGTTCATTCTAGTAACTCCACTGGTTTTATCCGTTTCGTTACATAAATCTCCACTGCAGACGTTCACAGTAAGTGAAAGACTGTTTCAGTTTAAAACTAATATAATTGCATTGATATCTCAATATTAACTCTAGTAAGGGTGTTAAAGATTATGAGGGGTAGCCAGCAGAATAGTGTTCAGAGGGGAAATAAATGAACTGTGATCAAACAGCGGAGCAGACTTGATAACCAGATGGCCTAATTCTGCTCCTATGTCTTATGGCTATACAGTAATAGAGAGATTAGGGAATGCAGTTAAAGAAATGAAATATGTAACTTCAAATATTAAACATCATAAATAAAAGAAAAGCACAAAGGCAAATTTCAGTAACTGAATTTACATTAAGGGCAAAAAGGCAACATCAAATGGAGAGAAATAAAAAGTAGGCAGATTAAATTCAAAGACTTACCTGTTAAACCAAAAACAAAACCAGGTTGCTTTAATAAGAAATATATCAAAATAAATCCAACATGCTTTAGTGGAATATAAATGTTTGCACTCGGGAATTACATAACATAGTGAAGGTAATGGAATGAACAGCCGATGATTTACTACTACAATCAGTCAGGTTAAATATACTTGCAGTTTAACACGACACACACAAAATGCTGGAGGAGCTCAGCAGGTCTGGCAGCATCTATGAAAGTGAAGAAATAGTCAAAGTTCCAAGCCAGGACCTTTCATCAGGACTGGAATAAAAGGGGGAAGACACCAAAATAAAAAGCTTGGAGGAGGAGAAGGAGGAAAAGCTAGAAAGTGATACATGAAGACAGGTGGGAGAGAATTTTAAAGGGCTGGAGAAGAAGGAATCTGATAGGAGAGGAGAGTGGACCATTGGAGAAGGAAAGGAGGAGGGACACTAGGGGGAGGTGAGGAAAAGCAGTAAGAGGCAAGAGTGGGAAATAGAAAAAGAGGAAAGGGGGAGAGAAAAAATAAACATAAGAGGGAAAAAAATACCAGAAGGAGATGTTCATGCCATCAGGTTAGAGGCTAGCTAGATGGAATATGAGATGTTGCTCCTCCACCCTGAGAGTGGCCTCATTATGGCAGAAGACGAGGCCATGGACCGATATCTCGCAATGAGAATGGGGACGGGAACTAAAATGCCTGGCCATTGGGAAATTCTGCTTTTGAAGCAAAGGTGCTTGACAAAGCAGTCCCGCATTTATGTTGAGTCACAGCAAAGTAGAGGAGACTGCATCGGGAGCATGGAATACAACAGATTCAGAGGGGAAGTGTTGCCTCACCTGGAAGGACTGTTTAGGGCTCTGAATGCAGGTGAGGGAGGAGGTGAATGAGGAGGTATAGCATTTCTTTCACGCAAATTACTTGTCCTGTAGAAAATAAGGACATGAGAGAAGTAATGAAAATTTTGATGTCTCAGTTGATTTCAATAACATCGATGAGAGCTAAATTCTCAGAACGATGAATTTTGCCAACCTTTAGATTATGGTACTTATTATAACCACCACATAACTAAGGCCAGACAGTGCTGAGATATGTAAGTGAGCAGGTTAAATTTGATCTGCAAGCCGGAACACTCAGTAAAGTCTCGTGTTTGTGAAGGAATCATTACAACGTAGAGGAGGTGAAGTATGCTTAATGATCAAGTCATCACAGTGCACAGATGTGGTGGTTCTGTCTCAGCCCTGCTCACGTGATGTGGAACATCTAGTGGTCAAGTGTTGTCCATTTTATCTAAAAAGGGTGTTCCCCATCATCATCCTGCTAGTGGTGTATATTGCGCCTCTGGACAAAGTCAGGCCGGCACTGAAGGAGCTGAGCACCATGATCGGCAGTCATGAAACAGCACGCTATGATGCCTTCCTGATCATTGAGAGGGATTTCAACCAGGCCATCTTGAAGAAGTCTCTGAACAACATATCACTTGTGGAACCAAAAGAGCTTACACACTTCACCACTGTTATACCATCATCAAAAATGCTTACTGTGCCATTCCACACCAAAACTTTAGAAAGTATTATTATCACCTAGCTGTACTTCTATTCCTGGTGTATCCGCAGAGACTAAAGACCCAGCACTGGTGGTGAGGACCAAGGAGGTATGGTCAAAGGAGGTGGAGTGCTTACACAGTAGTGTCGGCATGGATGAGAGCTGGGATCAGAGGGGGGAGCGGGGAGGCTGGGGGTGTCAGTGGAGAGGGGAGGGTTGGAGTTGAGAGGAAGATGGAGCCTCTGAGGGGGGATCAGTGGGAAGACCAGCAACTTTGATGTGTGTTGCTGGAGTGCTTACACGACTGCTTCGAGGCAGTGGACTGGACAATATTCAGGGATTCATCGTCAAATCTGAATGAATATGCCGTTGTTGTCAATAACTTCATCAAGGTATGTTTAGATGAGTGTGTGCCTTCGAGAACATGTTGAACATACCCAAACCAAAAGACATGGATGAACGAGGAAATTCACAGTCTGCTGAGGGTTTAATCTGTGGCATTCAAGAGTGCTGATCCAGAAGTATACAAGAGATCCAGGTGAGACCTATGGAAGGCTATTTTAAGAGCAAAAAAACAAATCAGGTTGAAGTTAGAGACAGAATCGGAGGCACCTCATCTCTTGCATGGTTTGCAGCATGCTTCACTCCAGGTGAGCTCAATGCCTTTTTTGCTTGCTTTGAAGCAGAGAATAAAACTACACCTGTGTGAATCCCTGCAGCAGCTGGTGACCCTGAGATCTCTGTCTTGGAGGCCGACGTCAGAACACTGACAACCAGTGTCAACCAACTAGCAGGTGTGTTCAAGGACACCCCCAGTCTTTCACTGCTGCAGTCAAAGGTTCCAACATGCTTCAAAAGGTCAACAATCATACAAGTGCCCAAGAAGATCAGGGTGAGCTGCCTCAATAAATATCACCCAGTGGCACTCACATCTTCTGTGATGAAGTACTTTGGAGAGATTGGTCTTAGCCAGAATTAAGTCTGACCTGTACACACTGCAATTTGCCTATTGCCACAATAGATCTACAGCAGATACAATCTCACTGGCTCTCCACTTGGTCCTGGATCATCTTGACAATAGCAAAAGCTATGTCAGGCTATTGTTTATTAATTACAGCTCAGCCGTCAACATAATCACACCCTCAGTTCTAAACAACATGCGCCAAAACCATTACCTCTGTATCTCAGTCTGCAACTGGATCCTTTCACTTCGTCACCAGAAGTCTGTACAGATCAGAAATAACTCTCCTCCTCACTGACAATCAACACTAACACACTTCAAGAATGTGTGATTAGTAGACTGCTGTACTCTCTCTACACCCGCAAATGTGTGGCTTACCACAGCTCAAATGCCAACCATAAATCTGTTGATGCATAATTCTTTTTGGAAGAAATTCAGATGGTAATCCAGGAGTGAGATAGATCAGCTGGTTGAGTGATGTTTCAACAACCATGCAATCAACATTAGTAAGACCCATTGTTGGGTGTCCTGAAGAAGGGTCTCGCCTCGAAACATTGACTGTTTACTCCTTCCATAGATGCTGCCTAACCTGCTGAGTTCCTCCAGCATTTTGTGTATGTTGACTAAGACCAAGGAATTGATGGTGGACTTCAGGAAGTGGAAGTCCAGAAACAAACACCAGACCTCATACAGGGTGGAAAGAGCAAGCAATTTCCTGGGAGTTAACATCTCTGAAGATCTATCATGAGCCAAATATATTGATGCAATTAAAAAGAAGTCAAGATAGCAGCCAAACTTGAATCAATGAGGGATGCTCGACAGCTGCGGCAGGGCTTGAGTGCTATCACCTCTTTTAAACTTAAATCAACTGACATGGGAGACAGCAGGGCTTTGCTTCCATATGAGCTCAATGTCTTCTAAGCCCACTTTCAACATCAGAACATGGAGGAACCATTGCATAGCAGCACATCTCTCAATGATCCTTTGATCTCAGTATATGAAGCTGATATGTGGGCAGCTTTCAGGAGAGTGAATCCAAGGAGAGCATCCAGACTAGATGACGTACCTGGCCATGTACTAAAGGTCTGTGCTGACCATCTGACTAGTGCGTTCTGAAAGGTGACTTGGAACTGCTCCAATTTGCCTACCAGAGCAATAGTTCCACAGCAAATGTCACACCATTGGCTCTTCACTCAGTCCTGAAACATCTGGACAGCAAAAATGCATACATCAGGATGGTCTTTATTAACTACAGCTCAGCATTCAATACAATCATACCCACAAAACTGATCAATAAGCTCCAGGACCTTGGCCTCAATACCTCCTTATGCAACTGGATCCTGGATTTCCTCACTTGTAGACCTCAGTCAGTTCAGATTGGCAACAACATCTCCTCCATTAACTCTATCAGCAAAGTTGTACCACAGGATTATGCACTTAGTTCCCATTATACTCGTTTTACATCTATGACTGTGTGACTAGGCACAGCTTGAATATTATGTTCAGGCTTGCTGACGACACTACTTTTGTGGGCCGTATCAAAGGTGGTGATGAATCAGCCTCCGGGAGGGAGATTGAAAATTTGGCTGAGTGGAATCATAACAACGACCTCTTACTAAATGTCAGCAAGACCAAGGAACTGATCGTAGACTTCAGGAGAGGAAAACCAGCAGTCCTAAACCAGTCCTCATCAGAGGATCAGAGCTGGAGAGGGTTAGCAACTTCAAATTCCTGGGTGTTACTATTTCAGAGGATCTGTCTTTGACCCAGCACGTAAGTGCAATTACAAAGAAAGCATAGCAGCACATCTACTTCCTTTGGAGTCTGCAGAGATATGGCATTACCAGATCTAACATACAGAGAGGCTTTGAGGAAAGAGAAGCAGAATAAACAATGTAAAGACAGTAAGGTAGAAGGGCTGAAATGTGTGTACCTCAATGCAAGAAGCATCAGAAACAAAGGTGATGAACTGAGAGCTTGGATACATACATGGAATTATGATGTAGTGGCCATTACAGAGACTTGGCTGGCACCAGGGCAGGAATGGATTCTCAATATTCCTGGATTTCAGTGCTTTAAAAGGGATAGAGAAGGCGGAAAAAGGGGAGGAGGGGTGGCATTACTGGTCAGGGATACTATTACAGCTACAGAAAGGGTGAGTAATGTAGCAGGATCCTCTTTTGAGTCAATATGGGTGGAAGTCAGGAACAGGAAGGGAGCAGTTACTCTACTGGGGGTATTCTATAGGCCCCCTGGTAGCAGCAGAGATACAGAGGAGCAGATTGGGAGGCAGATTTTGGAAAGGTGCAAAAATAACAAGGTTGTTATCATGGGTGACTTTAACTTCCCTAATATTGATTGGCACCTGATTAGCTCCAAGGGTTTAGATGGGGCAGAATTTGTTAAGTGTGTCCAGGATGGATTCCTGTCACAGTATGTGGACAGGCCGACCAGGGGGAATGCCATACTAGATCTAGTACTAGGTAATGAACCGGGTCAGGTCACAGATCTCTCAGTGGGTGAGCATCTGGGGGACAGTGACCACTGCTCCCTGGCCTTTATAATTATCATGGAAAATGATAGAATCAAAGAGGACAGGAAAATTTTTAATTGTGGAAAGGCAAATTATGAGGCTATAAGGCTAGAACTTGTGGGTGTGAATTGGGATGATGTTTTTGCAGGGAAATGTACTATGGACATGTGGTCGATGTTTAGAGATCTCTTGCAGGATGTAAGGGATAAATTTGTCCCGATGAGGAAGATAAAGAATGGTAGGGTGAAGGAACCATGGGTGACAAGTGAGGTGGAAAATCTAATCAGGAGGAAGAAGGCAGCATACATGAGGTTTAGGAAGCAAGGGTCAGATGGGTCTATTGAGGAATATAGGGAAACAAGAAAGGAGCTTAAGAAGGGGCTGAGAAGAGCAAGAAGGGGGCATGAGAAGGCCTTGACGAGTAGGGTAAAGGAAAACCCCAAGGCATTCTTCAATTATGTGAAGCAAAAAAGGATGACAGGAGTGAAGGTAGGACCGATTAGAGATAAAGGTGGGAAGATGTGCCTGGAGGCTGTGGAAGTGAACGAGGTCCTCAATGAATACTTCTCTTCAGTATTCACCAATGAGAGGGAACTTGATGATGGTGAGGACAATATGAGTGAGGTTGATGTTCTGGAGCATGCTGATATTAAGGGAGAGGAGGTTTTGGAGTTATTAAAATACATTAGGACAGATAAGTCCCAGGGGCCTGACGGAATATTCCCCAGGCTGCTCCACGAGGCGAGAGAAGAGATTACTGAGCCTCTGGCTAGGATCTTTATGTCCTCGTTGTCCACGGGAATGGTACCGGAGGATTGGAGGGAGGCGAATGTTGTTCCCTTGTTCAAAACAGGTAGTAGGGATAGTCCGGGTAATTATAGACCAGTGAGCCTTACGTCTGTGGTGGGAAAGCTGTTGGAAAAGATTCTTAGAGATAGGATCTATAGGCATTTAGAGAATTATGGTCTGATCAGGGACAGTCAGCATGGCTTTGTGAAGGGCAGATTGTGTCTAACAAGCCTGATAGAGTTCTTTGAGGAGGTGACCAGGCATATAGATGAGGGTAGTGCAGTGGATGTGATCTATATGGATTTTAGTAAGGCATTTGACAAGGTTCCACACGGTAGGCTTATTCAGAAAGTTAGAAGGCATGGGATCCAGGTAAGTTTGGCCAGGTGGATTCAGAATTGGCTTGCCTGCAGAAGGCAGAGGGTGGTGGTGGAGGGAGTACATTCAGATTGGAGGATTGTGACTAGTGGTGTCCCACAAGGATCTGTTCTGGGACCTTTACTTTTCATGATTTTTATTAACGACCTGGATGTTGGGGTAGAAGAGTGGGTTGGCAAGTTTGCAGATGACACAAAGGTTGGTGGTGTTGTAGATAGTGTAGAGGATTGTCAAAGATTTCAGAGAGACATTGATAGGATGCAGAAGTGGGCTGAGAAGTGGCAGATGGAGTTCAACCCAGAGAAGTGTGAGGTGGTACACTTTGGAAGGACAAACTCCAAGGCAGAGTACAAAGTAAATGGCAGGATACTTGGTAGTGTGGAGGAGCAGAGGGATCTCGGGAAACATGTCCACAGATCCCTGAAAGTTGCCTCACAGGTGGATAGGGTAGTTAAGAAAGCTTATGGGGTGTTAGCTTTCATAAGTCGAGGGATAGAGTTTAAGAGTCGCGATGTAATGATGCAGCTCTATAAAACTCTGCTTAGGCCACACTTGGAGTATTGTGTCCAGTTCTGGTCACCTCACTATAGGAAGGATGTGGAAGCATTGGAAAGGGTACAGAGGAGATTTACCAGGATGCTGCCTGGTTTAGAAAGTATGCGTTATGATCAGAGATTAAGGGAGCTAGGGCTTTACTCTTTGGAGAGAAGAAGGATGAGAGGAGACATGATAGAGGTGTACAAGATAATAAGAGGAATAGATAGAGTGGATAGCCAGCGCCTCTTTCCCAGGGCACCACTGCTCAATACAAGAGGACATGGCTTGAAGGTAAGGGGTGGGAAGTTCAAGGGGGATATTAGAGGAAGGTTTTTTACTCAGAGAGTGGTTGGTGCGTGGAATGCACTGCCTGAGTCAGTGGTGGAGGCAGATACCATACTGAAGTTTAAGAGACTACTAGACAGGTATATGGAGGAATCTAATGTGGGGGCTTATATAGGAGGCAGAGTTTGAGGGTCGGCACAACATTGTGGGCCAAACGGCCTGTACTGTGCTGTGCTATTCTATGTTCTATGTTCTGTGCTCTACATCTAAGAATTTCACAAACTTCTATAGATATGTCATGGAGAGTGTATTGACTAGTTGAATCATGGTCTGAAATGGAAACACCAAAGCCTTTGAATGGAAAATCCTACAAAAGATAGTGGATTTGGCCCAGTACATCACAGGTAAAGCCCTTCCAAACATTGAGCACATCTACATACTGTAAAACACTGTTGTTGGAAAGCAGTCTGAGATCTCCACCATCCAGGCCATGCTCTTTTCTTGCTACAGCCATCAGGAAAAAATACAAGAGACTCTACTCACACCACAGGTTCAAGAACAGTTACTATTCCTCAACCATCAGGGTCTTGAATGAAATGGGATAACAACACTCACTTGCCCATCCATTGAGATGTTCCCATCAATAATCTCACATTAAGGACTCTTTATCTTGTCATTTCATGTCCTTGTTATTTATTACGATTTACTTATGTTTGCATTTTGCATAGTTTGTGTCTTCTGCACTCTAGTTGATCTTTCATTGATCCTGTTAGTTACTTTTCTGTATATTTGCTAAGTATGCCCACAAGAAAATGAATCTCAGGGTTGTAAATGATGACATATATATCATTTGATAATAAAATTTACTTTGAACTTCTGAGCTTTGTTTTTATTAGATGTTTGAGGAGACATGGTCTGTTCCCAATGATTCTCACAGATTTCTGTAGCTTTACTGTGGAGAGCATTCTAACCGGCTGCATCATGGCCACTGTATATGAACATAACAAACTGCAGACATTTGTAAACTCAGCCAGCTCCATCATGGACACTAGCCTCCCCAGCATCGAGACCACCACCAAAAGGCGAAGCCTCAAAAAGGAGGTACCCATCATGAGGGACCAGCTTCTCAGGACCCTGAAGACGCAAAATCAACATTTCTGGAACAGCTTGTTCCCCTCTACCATCAGATTTCTGAATGGAGAATGAACACATGTACACTACCTCACTATTTTTTTCTCTTTTTTCATCACTTACTTAATTTGATTTTTTAATATACAGTGTATTTCTTACTGTAATTTATAGTTTTTTATATTATGTTTTTCAATATATCGCTGCCGCAAAACAACAGATTTCATGACATATGCCAGTGGTACTAAACCTGATTCTGATTCAATGTTCAAAAGAACTATTAAAGAAACTGTCCACTTCAGTCCAACTCCAAATAAAGTTTTAACAAAAAACTAGATAATGGGTCATCAGTCTATGATGTCAACTCATGTTGTCTTCACAAATGTTATTGGACCCACTGACTCAATAACAGTCAATAACTCAATCCAATCATTGGTCTTTGGTTTCCTCTCCCTATTCCAATAAGCAGAAGCCAGATAATATTTCCTTCAATAGAGTGAGGTGTATTAAGTCAGCACAGATTGGGAAATGATTTTCTGATTTGTTTGACCCACTCTGTCAATGAATATGATCTTCAGCTTGTGGCTGTCTGGGCATTTATTAGGTCAGTTCAGAGAGAAAAAGAATGTGGTAGAATTCAAATAATTCAGCACACTCAGGGTTTTGTTGGTACTAGCCTGGCAGGTTTTCTAGATTATTGATTGCTATTCTCTTATTACCTCAACGTACATTTGATTCACTTTTTTTTTAAATGTTGTAGCATATTACAATAGATTTCCTAGTGAACACAGTAAGTTTAAAGGAAGCATGGGAAATGGAAACCTAGTCAGTTTAATGAGAGTGTGGAAACAGGGCTTAGGTGATTTGAATGGGTGCAAGCAAAATGAGGTTAAAAAGGAATAGGAGTTCAAGGGCTCCAGTAAATTAGGATACCAAGTGAACCAGAAGATGAACCAGTGGGATTTTCCATGCTGCCAGCATTGCCTATTGATGAGAAGGCAAAGTGCGATGAAACTTCACTTGAGGCCGGTAAGGGAGGCAGGATCCAGACTTACTGGACATGATGGGTGACGCTCTGCTTCTGTAAGCAATATTATACATGGGACTTCATCGTGACTAAAGTGGCTAGACTTCTGCTTGGTACAGCTTTCCTGTGAGCCCAAGGACTGTTAGTTGAGCTTAAGTACTGCCGGCTTGTGGATTGCCCTGCTCCCCCAGTAAGTTCCCCACAATGACTCTGTCAGTCACATGCACCACCACATGTGAATTTACTTGACTGATGGACGAATTCCCAAAACTCACCAAGCCCACATTCTGCCCAACAGTCACAAAACATAGGGTTGACTGTACCGGAGCCTATTGGTCCTGGCTTTTATGCTGAGGTTCAGTTTCCCAGATGGTAGCTGAAACTGGCCCACCAGTCCATGCCCTTGTGCATAGACTAAAGCCAGAAAAGCTGGCAACCACAAAGGCTGAGTTTGCCAACATGGAAAGACTGGGCATTGTATGCCGGACAAAGAGCCGCTCCATATGGTCCCTGAGTCCAATGGTGCCATCCGTGTGGTGATTACCGACACCTTAAAATGGCCCACCAAGGTACAAACAAAAGCCTGACTTGCCTTTTTGTGAAGTGTGCTGACCCCTTCCATTTGAAAATATTCAGCACACTTCATTAAAAAGCCAAGTTATGGTTTGTTTTTCAGAATATTTTCTTCATTTCACTTTACAATCATGTTTTAATTAAGTTAACTAAACGTATTATTTTTCATCTTAAATATATAAGATAAAATATATATAAGAAAAACAGAAAAAATACACTTGATAACTGCAAGTTAGTAAAGGTTTCAGGACTGTCCACCAAACAGGGCATCTGGTTCTACGAGCTGAGGACTGGCCGATATTCCTGAACCACTCTGCCTTGTAAGTAGGCCATAGATTGGAGGCTTTCAGGATATCTGATCTCATAGCATCACAAAAGGCTGAGCTGTCCTCCTATCAATAGTTCCGGGGTTGAGAGGGTAAACAGCTTTAAGTTCCTCGGCATCCACATCACCGAGAACCTCACGTGGTCTGTAAACACCAACTGTGTGGTGAAAAAGGCACAATAGCGCCTCTTTGCCTCAGACAGCTGAGGAAGTTTGGTATGGGCCCCCAGATCCTAAGAACTTTCTACAGGGGCATAATTGAGAGCATCCTGACTGGCTGCATCACTGCCTGGTATGGGATCTGTACCTCCTTTAATCACAGGACTCTGCAGAGAGTGGTGCGGATAGCACAGCACATCTGTAGTTGTGAACGTCCCATGATTCAGGACATTTACAAAGACAGGTGTGAAAAAGGGGGGCCCAAAGGAGCACTGGGAACCCGAGTCTATTCCAGCTGCTACCATCTGGGAAACTGAACCTCAGCATAAAAGCCAGGACCAATAGGCTCCGGTACAGCTTCTTCCACCAGGCCATCAGACTGATTAACACACGCTGATTTGAGTGTATTTCTATTTTACATTGACTGTTCTATTTATTATAAGTTATTGTAAATTACTATGATTGCACATCACACATTTAGACGGAGACATAATATAAAGATTTTTACTCCTCATGTATGTGAAGGATGTAAGAAATAAACAAAGTCAATTAAATTCAAGTCAGTTCAATTAATTTCACTCTTCGCACTCACTCAGTTCAGCTGTTTAATGAATATGATCAAATTCTGTCCTCAAAATTCCAGTTGTCCTCCAATCCTCAAGGACATATGGGGAGGGTTCCATGATAAAATTCTTTATTCGTTCAGCAATATTTTTGTTCTGGATATACTATCAATTTATTTCAACCTCATACAACATGAACAGATCACCATTCACACTACTCATATTAACAAATTACAAAATAAAATACATTTATCTCGTCCAAATGGTGTAATGTACTGAATTGGTGAAGAGAACAACTTTTACCACAAAAAAATATGAATTTAAAAGATTTGTACCAACAGCATATGGTGACTTAATTAACCTCAGGGCATCTCAAATTGCCTTACTGTCAATATTCTGAAGTCATGCTCACCAGTATAATAGTTGAAGAAAAGGGAGCCAAATTATGGGGAGCAAATGAATGACAAGATAAACTGCTTTATTGATGTTGATTGACAGATAAATCTCCTGCTGTTCAAGATAATGCCATTTCAAGGTTATTTTGCATGCACTTGACCAGGTAGGCAGGTATGTCTTCAATTTAACATTTAATTTAATAAAATATCACCTCTAATAATGCCTTAGTACCTTTGTAAGTCAGCGAGATCAAGTCTTTGGAATAGGACACTTTCTGACTACAAGGTTTGAGTGTTACCAGCTGAGCCAGGGTGATATACAAATAGTTGATAGAACTGTTCATCAATGTAATTGCTCCTGGAAAGTCTCATCTAAAGTCCAATTTACAGCTCTCCAAAAATCTTTCAGAAAATACGGTAAACTTTAATCGGCTTTTCCTGTATTAAACCAGCTTCAAAGGAAAAGTCACTTTGCTTAGTATTCACTGTGGATTCAACTGAAATCAGCTTCAGGTGCTATTTATCAGCTATCAAGAATTTTAATATATACGCAGTATATGAAAATTAATCAAAATATAAGTAACTGAAATATTCTGAAGAATATCACAGACCATTATTTTTAAAACGCAGTAAACTCATGAATAATAAATGGAAGATAACCCCCCCTCCTAAAAATGTATTTTTGAATAAATCTGCTGTTATTTTTTGGTAATCTACTGACATGATGTTATTTTAAATTGTTAAATGTTTTAAATGATTGACATGTTGCATATAGATACCCAGGTCACAATGCACAACTGATAATTATTTCATCCAAATATGATACATATAGGTTTCTGTTTTAAAAGAACATAAATCTGATCTTAGCATATACAGTACAGGGCAACTCCGCCATGGACCATCCCAACTCTGAATGTGAAAAGAGGGGGATTGAGAATGGGGCTAGCAACCCTATTGAGTGAAAACCAGAGCTACAGAAACACCAACAGATGCTCCAAAGATCTCATGCCTGGGTGAGGAAGGATCTTTGAAGATGGATTACACCTTTGGACAACTTGAAAAGCATGCTCAAGTCTGAGGACACTGGTGTGCTGCTGTCGGTGGCTTATGTTCCAATAGGGGGAATTTATTCATTTATTTTATTTAGAGATACAGTGCAGAATACGCCCTACCAGCCCTTCAAACCACACAACAACCCTTGATTTAATTCTAGCCTAGTCGCGGGATAGTTTACAATAACCAATTGACCTACAAACTGACATGTTTTTGGGGTGTGGAAGGACACCAGAGAACCCAGAGGAAACGCGCACATTCCATGTGGAGGACGTACAACCTCCTTGCAGAAGATGATGGGACTGAACTCAGAACTCCGATGTCCCGATCTGTAACAGCATTGGCTGAAGTAATATACATTGCATTATCAGAATCAAACTTATTATCACTGACATACTGTATATTGTGAAATGTGTTGTTTTGCAGCAGCAGTACAGTGCAACATGTAAAAGTTACGGTAAGCTACCATAAGAAATATTTTTTAAATTAGTGCAAAACAAAGAGCAAAAAGGAAGGTTCGAGGTCTATCCAAAATCGGATGGTGGAGAGGAAGAAACTGTTCCTAAAATATTGAGGGCGTCTCCAGGCCCCTGTGTCTCTTTCCTAGTGGTAGCAACCAGTCGGAATGCTTTTCATGGTACATCTATAGAAATTTGTGTTACGTACCCCGTAACTGGGTTGCCAAACCAGCAGAAGTGGATCACTCAGTTGGAGTCTGGATTACTAGAACTAAGGAAGTTTTATTAAAGAAACAAGCAACACAGTAATCGAAAGGATAATAAATGCGACAGTTCAGCAATGATAAACACACATGTGCACAGAATTAAGATAACAGCATCAATCAAGCTCTATCGTTGTCTAGGGGTAAATGACCAAATTTCAAAGTGACACAAAAGTTCAGTCCAGTTAGTAGTTCAGTTCGCAGTAATCGTTGCCATGGCGGTGGACAACGTGGGGGGAGGGAGAGAGAGAACGGGAACGACTGATCATTCAGACACAGCTTCCACTCACAGACCGGCGATATTGCTCACAAGCAGCTTTTGGGCAGGTCCTTGGTGATGTCGCCTGAGGTCACCGACTGTGACCCCCTCCTCCAGATGCGGTCGATCCTCTGCAGTGAACCCGGCACCCAAGCAAGGGCAGACACACACCGGGTTCCCGCTGATCGTACCTTTCCACCCTGTGCGTTGTCCGATACTTCCCACCGACTCGTGAGAGGCGCACCGCTTCCAGGGTCTCGTTACCTCGGGTGTCGTGTGTGTCCTGCCTTAGCGAACCTGTCCCTTTTTATCCCCCTGCTGGGGTATCACCTGTCCATCACTTCAAACAGTTCAGGGTTCAAAGGGGGAGCCGCTCCAGACAGCTCTCTCTCTCCCGTCCCTTCATTACACATCTCCAGACGCTGCTCCATTGTTCCTTATCTCTCCTTCCCCTGAGGACAGGTGGCAGACCACTTGCTGATGTCACCGATGCTAAGCCAGGCCAGCAAACATCTTAATTTTATGTGTATTCTCGTCACATTTGCAAGAATCCTTGGTAACATATCAAATCTTATCCAGCTCCTGATGAAATATAGCTGCTAGTGTGCCTTCTTTATCATTACATCAATGTTTTAGACCCAGAATAGATCTTCAGAGATATTGATATATAGGGAGTTGAAGCTACTTACCCTTCCCACTGCTGATCCCTTGGTGAGGACTGGTATGTTTCCTCATAACTGCCCCTCTTGAATTCCACAATCAGTTCCTTGGTCTTACAGACGTTCAGCGAAAGGTTGTTAATGTGACACCAACGGTTCTATCTCACTCCTGTACGATTTCTCATCACTACCTGACATTCTGCCAACAACAATTGTGTCATTGGTGAATTTATAAATGACATTTGTGTCATGCCTCGCCACACAGTCATGAGTGTAGCTAGAATAGAGCAGTGGGCTAAACATGTATCCTTGAGGTATGCCTACATTGATTATCGGTGAGGAGGAGATATTATTTCCAATTCACACTGACTGTTCTTTTCTGACGAGGAAATTAAGAGTCCATTTGCAGAGGGAGGTACATAAGCTGACCAACCTCTCAAAGCATTTCATCACAGTTGATGTGACTGTTACTAGGAATTTGACTTTGTGGCAGCTTATCCTGATCTTCTTGAGCACCAATAAGATTGATCTCCTTTTGAAGCAGATGAGAACATTTGACTGCAGCAGTGAGAGATTGAAGATATCCTTGAACACTCCCTCTAATTGGTTGGCAGAAGCTTTCACCCAAGTCTGCCCCACAGTTCATAGAACATAGAACATAGAATAGTACAGCACAGTACAGGCCCTTCGGCCCACAATGTTGTGCCGACCCTCAAACCCTGCCCCCACCTTAGATTCCTCCATATACCTGTCTAGTAGTCTCTTAAGCTTCACTAGTGTATCTGCCTCCACCACTGACTCAGGCAGTGCATTCCACGCACCAACCACTCTCTGAGTTCCCGAGGAGACATTGGATTGCATGGCGGGAGAAAGATTTGAAATGAAGCAAACGGGGCCAGTTAGGACATTCTGTGTGTCACAATTCCCTAGAAGATGTTGGATTTTGTGTAAATAGGCAGTTGACAAGGGCTAATAAAAAGAAGTTAGATTTAAGAAGAGCAGCCATTATGTGAGTGGACCAGTGTTACAGAGAGGGACTCAGGCATAGTTCATAGAGGTACAGTTAAGAGAAGTGAAAATTGTAGGTAGAGTTTTTCAGTTAATTTTCCTTTTTTCTTTCTCATTGCAGTTAGAACAATGGGGATGCCAGACAGGATACTTGAATTCCCCACTTGCAGGATGTGGGAAGTGTGACGAGAATACACATAGATTAAGATGTTAGCTGTCCTGTGCTGGCACCAGTGGGATCAGCAGTTGGTCTGCCACCTGTCTTCAGGAGAGAGAGAGATAAGGAAAACAATGGAGCAGCATTTGGAGATGTTTATGAAGGAAGGAGAGCTGTCAAGATCGGCTCCCCCTTTGAACACTGAACTGTTTGAAGTGATGGACAGGCGATACCCCAGCAGGGGGATAAAAAAGGACAGGTTAGCTAAGGCAAGACACACACGACACCCGAGGTAACAAGACCCTGGAAGTGCTGCGTCTCTCACAAGTCGGTGGGAAGTTTTGGAAGGCCGGTTGCGGGACCAGGCCATAGTCGCACAGGGTGGAAAGGCACAATCGGCGGGAACCTGGTGTGTGTCTACCCTTGCCTGGGTGCCGGGTTCACCGCAGAGAAACGATCGTATCTGGAAACGGAGGGGGTCACGGTCGGTGACCTCAGATGACATCACAAAGGGCTCGCCCGAAAGCTGACTGCAAAGGTCTGTGTGGAAGCCGTTTTGAATATTCATTCATTTTGCTCTCTATCTCCTTCCCCCCACTGTCCATCACCACGGCAGCGATTACTGTGAACTGAACTGAACTAAATTGAACTGAACTTTGCGTCACTTTGAAACTGGTCATTTACCCCTAGACAACGATAGAGCTTGATTGATCCTGTTATCTTAATTCTGTGTACATGTATGTTTATCATTGCTGAACTGTTGTATTCATTATCCTTTTGATTAGAGTACTGTGTTGCTTGTTTCTTTAATAAAACTTTCTTAGTTCTAGTAATCCAGACTCCAACTGAGTGATCCATTTCTTCTGGTTTGGCAACCCAGTTACGGGGTACGTGACAGAAGACAGGGAGACCTCCAGTGCCCCTGATGACTACAACTGCAAGAAGTGCATCCAGTTGCAGCTTCTTTCAGACCATATTAAGGAGTGGGAGCTGGAACTGGATGAACTAATTTGGGAGGCTGCGGGCTTGAATGACAGAAAACACAAGGAGGGTGTTACACCCAAGATGCAGAACACAGGTAACTAGGTGACTGTCAGGAGTGGGAAAGGGGACAAGCAGCCAGTACTGATTAACCCTGTGGCCGAGGTAAGAGGAGATGTGAAAGACACCGGAATGGTATGTTGCTTCCCTGGTGAAAGAGTCAGAGATGTCTTGGATTGGGACCACAGCATTCTAAAGGAAAGGGGTGAGCAACCAGAAATCATGGTACATATTGATACCAATGACATAGTAGGAAAAGGGGAAAGGCACTGAAGAGAGAATAAGACAGTAAGACCATAAGATATAGGAGCAGAGGGTAGGCCATTCAGCCCATCGAGTCTGCTCCGCCATTCAATCATGGGCTGATCCAATTCTTCCAGTCATCCCCACTCCCTTGCCTTCACTTCATACCTTTGACACCCTGGCTAATCAAGAACCTATCTATCTCTGTCTTAAATACACCCAATGACTTGACCTTCATAGCCACTCGAGGAAACAAATTCCACAGATTTATAACCCTTTGACTAAAATAATTTCTCGGCATCTCAGTTCTAAATGGACATCCGTCAATCCTGAAGTCATGCCCACTTGTCCTAGAATCCCCTACCATGGGAAATAACTTTGCCATATCTAATCTGTTCATGCCTTTTAACATTCGGAATGTTTCTGTAAGATCCCCCCTCATTCTTCTGAACTCCAGGGAATACACCTCAAGAGCTGCCAGATGTTCCTCATACAGTAACCCTTTCATTCCTGGAATCATTCTTGTGAATCTTCTCTGAACCCTCTCCAATGTCAGTATATCCTTTCTAAAATAAGGATCCCAAAACTGTACACAGTACTCCAAGTGTGGTCTCACAAGTTCCTCATAGAGTCTCAACATCACATCCCTGCTCTTATATTCTATACCTCTAAAAATGAATGCCAACATTGCATTCGCCTTCTTCACAACCAACTTAAACTGGAGGTTAACCTTTAGGGTATCTTGCACAAGGACTCCCAAGTCCCTTTGCATCTCTTCATTTTGAATTCTTTCCCCATCTAAATAATAGACTGCTCGTTTATTTCTTCCACCAAAGTCCATGACCATACACTTTCCAACATTGTATTTTATTTGCCACTTTTTTGCCCATTTCCCTAAACTATCTAAGTCTCTCTGCAGGCTCTTTGTTTCCTCAACACTACCTGCTCCTCTACCTATCTTTGTACCTTTGGTAAATTTAGCCCCAATTCCTTTAATACCGTAGTCCAAATCATTGACATACATCATAAAAAGCAGCAGAATATAGGGAGTTATGTAGAAACCTGAGAAGTATGACCTTCAGAGTAGTAATCTATGGATTGCTGCCTGTAGCATGTGTCAGTGAGGGTAAGAAATCGGTGATTTGGCAGATGAATGAGTGGCTGAGAAATTGGTGTAGGGGGCAGTGTTTCAGATTTCAAGATTATTGGGATCTCTTCTGGCGAAGGTATGACCTGTACAAAAAGGTGATCTGTACACCTTAACCGGAGGGGGACCAATACCCTTCTGGGCAGATTTGTTTGAACTTTTAGAGGGGTTTTAAATTAATTTGGCAGAGGAGTGGGAACTGGAGTGATTGGGCTAAGGATGGGCAGTTGGTATGCAAGTAGGTACAATGTGTGCTGAGATCGTGAGGAGGGACAGGTGGCTGATAGGGGAAAATTTCAGACGGGGGATGATTTGAAGTGTAACATGGGAGCAAAATTGAAAAGGGTGATGAATATAAGCCTGAAGGTGTTATATTTGAATGCATGCAGGAAAAGGAATAAGGTGGATGATCGTGTAGCTAGCTAGAGATTGGTAGGTATGACGTTGTGGGCATTACTGTGTCCTAGCTGAAAGAAGATCATAGTTGGGTCTTAACTTCAAGAATATGCCTTGCATTGAAAGGACATGCAGGTAGGCATAGCGGGTGGGGTAGCTCTGTTGGTAAAAACTGAAATTAAATCCTTAGAAATAGGTAACATAGGATGAGGAGATGTAGAATCCTTAGGGATAGAGTTAAGCAACTGCAAGGGTGAAAAGACTAGAATGCCTTAATGTAGCCGGAGAAGTTGACTAGTTTCAGCATTCTTTGTTTTTATTCATTTAGTTTTGAGATGCAGCACAGTTACAGGCCCTTCCAGCCCAACATGCCCACACCATGAAGTTATACCTATATGACCCAATAACATACTAACCCATTGGGACGCGGGAGAGGTGCCAGAGGAAACCCATGCAATCACGCGGTCATGGGGAGAATGTATAATCTCTTTACAGGCAGTGGAGGGAAATGAACCCACATCAAAAGAGCTGTAATAGTGTTACGCTAACCACTAGGCTACTCTACCATCCCCTTAAAGGCAGTTTTGGCCCACGAGCCTGTGCCTCCCAATTACATTCATGTGACCAATTAACATACTAACACGTATGTCTTTGGAATGCGTGAGGAAACCAGAACACCCAGTAGAAACCTATGCAATCATGGGGAGAAAGTACAAACTCCTGATAGAAAATCAGTTTTATTTTCATATTTCCAACTTTTGCACAATTTTGCTTTTGCATTAGTGTTGAAGGAAGTTCATGTTATTGGAGAGTTCAACTCCCAGATATGAGATTTATCCAAGAACCCATCTGCCATCTGGATTGTAAGAGATCCCACAGAATGATATTAAATTAGATTAGATTCAACTTTATTGTCATTGTGCCGAGTACAGATACAAAGCCAATGAAATGCTGTTAGCATCTAATCTGAAATACAAAGAATAGTGGTATTTACAAAATAACTGTGAATAAAAAGCAAGTGCTACAGCACACAAATATAAAAGTACTGAGACAGTACAATATGGGTGCAATGCTGCTTAGCGCTGTGATGTGAGGTTCAGCAGGGTCACAGGAGACGAGTAGCCATATTTTCTTACTCACATGTTAGCCTCACCTGACATCATTGAAGCAGCTACCTGATCCTTAACACAGCTTTGTATTCTGAGATTACTGTGTACAAAGTGTATGAGTCTCATCCAGGTGCAGGAATATGTCACTTTGAACCCAAAACCCATCAACTACTTCAGTTTCTCATCTCGTGGTGTTGTAACAACAACCTTGCACTCAACAACAGCACGTCCAAGGAATTAATTTGTAAACTTCCGGAAGGGAAAGTTCAAAAGAAGACACACCAGTCCTCATTATGGGGTCATTGCTGGAATGGGTGAACAGCTTCAGGATGTTGTCTTCAACACCTCAGAGGATCTATCAATATACTGATGCAGTCATGAAGAAATAGGTGAGGATACTTCATTAGGAGTTTGAGGAGATTTGGAATGTCACCAAAGACTCTAATAAGTTTCCATAGATATACATACTGTGGAGATCATTCTGAGCGGTTGCATCACTGCCTGATACGGTGCCTCCATAGATGCAGAAGGTTGCAGACTCCACAGATTATCATGGGCACAATCCTCTCTACAATTGAGAACATCTTAAAAAGGTAGTGCCTCAAAAGGGTGGCATCCATCATTAAGAAGCCTCACCAACATGGACCTGACCTGTTTTCATTACCACCATTGGCTAAGAAGTGCAGGGAGAATGAAGACCTATACTCATTATTTTAGCAACATCTTCTTTCCCTTTGCCATCGGATTTCTGAATGCTCCATGAACACTATTTACTTGTTTGTATATTAATTATTGTAACTTACAGTATTTTTGTGTCTTGCACAACACATTTCATGACATTTGTCAGTGATAATGAACCTGATTTTAAGACTGACTTACTCTACTTATGGTGACAAAGTCAACTTCATAAACTGCAAGGTTCTTTCTGATACCATTTTCAATTGTTCTGTATTTTACTTTAAGAGCTTTTCCCCTAATTCTGATTTCTTCACTCATTGACAGATATTCTTTTTATTAACCCAATAAAAGCCCTTCATCATTTTAAATATTTTGCTTGGATCACATTCTCTCTAATCATTGCAACCAGATCCAGTTATGATAAGAGCTGCAACCTGACCACAGAAATGTCATTTTCCCTGACTTATTCGACTATTTGATCTAAATGTTCGAAAAGATTACTGACAAACAAGAGAAAATCTGCAGATGCTGGAAATTATTGTCTTCTTCGATTGTTAACTTCCATGTATATGGAATGAAAATACAAGAAAAAATGGAGAGCCATGTGAGAGGGAAGAGTTTGATTGAACTTAGAGCATGTTAGAGGACAGGCACACCATCATGGGCCAAAGAGTATATACTGTATTGTAATATTCTACGTTCAATGCAAAGAGCATAATGACTTCAATTCACAAGCCTCTTTTGAATTTAAGCTGTTATATAAATCCCAATCAGAGAACTATTGTCCATTTTACTTCCAATGTTTATCGGTGCCTGTACACAAAGACATCTACTTGCATCCTGCAACATATTGTACATGTTGCCCACAAAGTTCTATTATACAGTATATCACCAGTTTAGTATGTTGTGTTATGGAATGTTATCAAGAAGACCGTTATTAAATGTTTTTCCATTCTTAACTGGAAGTACACTGCTCTGAGTCACCTGGATCATAGGGCATGCAATAATGGGATGTGGAAGTTATGATGTAACATGTGAAATTTTATTCTGGGTATATAAGCCCTACAAGCCACAACTTAGCAGGCCTTACAGGGTTGACACTTGCTTCTGCAGTAGTTACAGGGGATTGGCCTTATATGATTTACTAACAGAGAGTAAAAGGTTGCAATGACCTTCAAGAAAGTTCTCCCTTAATTGCCACCCTTTCACTGCCAAGGTCTTCAAGTACTCCTTCACTTCTACAAATAACCTTCATTTCTGTACCACACTACAGATCCTGGCCAAACCTTTCATCCCCATTCTCACTCGTTTCTTTAAAACAAGGTAATCTTCCTCACAATAACTCGGGTTGCTGGAGCTGTGATACAGATACTTTACAAGATGCATCACAGTGCTGTCCTGTCACTGGTTCAAAGTTCAAAGTAAATTATTAGCAAAGTATATTTATGTTACCATATAGTACCATGAGATTCAATTTCTTGCAAGCATTCATAGGGAAAAAAGAAATACAACTGAATTTCATGAAAAAATAGACATAAACAGACAAAGACTGACAAAAATCTAACGTGCGAAAGAAGACCAACAGTGAAAATAAAATAATACTGAGAATACGAACTACAAAGAGTCATTGAAAGTGAGTCCATTGGTTGTAGAGTCAGTTCAGAGTAGTGGTGAATGAAGTTATCCATGTCACTTCAGGTGCCTGATGATTGCAGGGTAATAACTGTTCCTGAAACTGGTGGCATGGGAACTAAAGCTCCTGCCCAATGGTAGTAATGAGAAAAGGACATGACTGGATAGTCAGGGCCTTTGATGATAGATCCTCAGGAAAAGAGACAGTGCACACTCTCTTATGACTTTCAAGAATAGTATATTCATAAACCTTAGCAAGAATAAAGCTAGTTTATCATCAGAAATCTTCTCTTCTGAATGAATCATGTCATTTAGAAGTCAAGAACTAGACTGATGATTTTGAGAAGAGGGACTAAATTATCACTTATTCTTCCTTATGTGGATCAACTAATCCTGTATCTTTCCAGATTGGTTGTCCTTATCTTTAAGTGAAGAGCCTTAGAGCTCCCTTGAAAAATTTCAAGATGTTGTAAGGTATGTTTAGTTGGAATGGCGTTTTGATGTTAATTAGAGCTGTAGGAAAAAGTTGGAAATTCAATTGCTTTGCCAATACAGCTCAGCACCACGGTACAATGCACTCCGTGCACATATCTCATCTGCCAAATACCAAAGAAACTCTCCTGATCAATATTACCTTTAGAAATGACAAGTACAAAAATTACTTCAAGATGGAAATTGGGTAGTTTCTATTCACTAGAAAACAACTATTCTCTTCTGTCCAAAGAGATTTGAAAACCTCAAAAGTCTATCTTTTTTCTTCCAGAAGTCACAAACATTTCCATGCACAAAGATTTTAACTACTTTCAGAAAAATGAAGATTAAGGGATACAGAAAATAATATAGTTAATACCAAAGAAGATTAACACAAGTACAAAGTTTGCACGGTAAATAAAAGGATTCATCTGGTTTAGTTTAAGACTGCCTAGTAATTGTATGATTATTTCAGGAGAAGGAGCAGCACATGTGCTTCTATTTAGATCAATGGTACTGAGATTGAGAGGGTTGAGAGATTTAAGTTTCGAGAATTAAACATCAATCACCAAAAGCCTTTCCTTGTCCAACAATGTAGACACCATGGCAAAGAAAATGCATGAGCAGTTCTTCTTCCTCAGGAGGGCAAAGAAACTCGGCATTACCCCTTTGATCCCTACCATTTTTTATCAATCCAGTATAGAAAGCATTCTGTCCAGATGCATCCCAGTTCAGGATGGCAACTGCCTAGCCTAAGACTGCAAAACACTACAGAGAGTTGCAGCCGCAGTTCCTCTCCATGGAATTTGACTATACTTTTAACATTCAAAAACCGTGTCCACTCTGGACATTCTCTCTTTTCTCACCTAAACACCCACCACAACCAGGCAGAAGATATAAAAGCCTTAAAGCACATAGCAGCAGGCACAAGGATAGATTCTATCCCACTATTACAAGGCTATTTAATTTTCACCTAGTGTGATAAGATAGATTCTTGACTTTACAATCTACCTTGCTGTGACCTTCACTTTATTGTCTACCTGCACTGCACTTTCTCTGTAACCGTAACACTTTATTCAGCATCCTGTTATTGTTTTCATTCAATGCACTGACGTGATGAAATTACCTGTTTGGATGACATCCCAAACAAAGCTTTTCATTGTACTTCAGTACATATGACAATAATAAACTAATATACAAATTCTGGAGTTATTGGCTTGATATCACAATCAAATTCATCTAATTCATCCATAATAGAGTCAGGCACATGAAGTCTCACAGTATAGCTGCTTTAGGAACCACTGAATTAAAAATCAGAGCACAGAAGCAGGCTCTTCAGTCACTACCACTCCCTTCCCTTCCAATATGCATGCCAACTATCAAGATTTCATCTATACTAAAACCATATATTGACTACTTAACCCTGTCTGAGTGTTATGCTGGGCCTCAATTTAATTCTACAGTTTGATCAGAACATATAAGTCAGGAGCTATTTCAGAATCAGCAATTCCAGCTTTCATCCTCATGCAACAGTGACTGTTCACCAAAGTGACATGCTCAATCTTAGCACACAAAAGCAGGCAAACAGGGTTCAGGCCATGCGTTAATTTTTATTAAAATGTGCAACCTGACCCAACCCAGCCCCCACATCCTCCTACTCCTTCCTTATCCAAATGTTTTTTTTAATGTTGTAATTGTACCTACTTCCACATCTTCCTTCAGAAACCATTCTATATAACCACCATGCGATATGTGGAATAACTTGCCATACAGACCTCCATTAATAGCCCCCGCCCTCTCTGAAACCTATGCCATCTATTTTAAGACACTCTTACTGTACCTTAGGAGAAATACTGATTATTGACCCTATATATTAGGGTCTTTGACAACACCTAATGTTTGCCCATAAATTGCTTACAGCATCAGTGAAACACAAATGTGGTACAATTTTACAAACAAGTTTCCTCACCGCTGGACAAAACTGACTGAACTATAAATAGAGGAATCAGAGTGTAGAATGGAATAAGAGAAAGATTCAGGGATATGAAGAAAATCTCCATGAAGAAGTACAACTTTCCTACTGATTCCCATGAATCTCTGATCCGTAACTGCTTCAGGTAGAGAAGATACATTTGAGATGATATTGAGAACCTCAAGGGTGCATTTTGGAAGGACACACAGACCCTGGATGAGCAGTGTACCGACTTGCAAACTACTGTCCAAGAAACTTCATCAGCAAACACCTGCCCCATCCGTGGAGAGATGTGTAGTTCCCACATTTGCCTCATTAGCAGCTTAGAACACAGAAAATGGAGCAGAATTAAGGTATCCTCAGTTGTGAAGAGAAGGAAAAGAAAAAGATGAAAGAAGAGAAGAATATTCTCTTTTTTTTGTTCCAACTAAAAAAACCTGACTTCAGTTTTCTTCTAATGGAGAAGCTGTTTCCAGATATCTAATCTCATAGGTATCCTGCATGATGACTGAAATATTATCCCTGTGGTGGGTTTTCATACTTGCGTCACTTACTGGTTAAGTGTACTGAGCGAGTACTGTGAAGGTATTATTTTTATTCCAAAGTGTAGAAATATGACAAAAGGCACAATGATGAATGGAACACAATAATTTTAACCAAGCTTAACTTATAGAACAAACAAGTCTCTACAAAGCCCCCAAATGAAAATTTCATGGTTGACTTTGTCTTTCATTGGCATCTCTATGTCATAACTGATTTTCAAACTGTGACTTTGTGATCCTTACAATATTGCTATGTTTGTTATATAATGAAAAAGAATCCCACAGCTACACGTAATATTTCATCAAAAGGAAAAAGTAGATGGAAGCAGCAAGTTCATTGTGGCTGATGACTGCCATTTTATTTGAAAGATGCATTTCTTGCAAAATTGCTAAATCTGTTCCTGATTAAGTCATAAATTGTTCGGCTGTGGTCCATTTAACAGTCAATGACTACTGATGCAGTTTTTAAGATATGTGCCATTCAGAGAGGTAATTACATGCTGCAAACTGAGAAAAGTCAAATAGCATCCCTTCACTTGTTTTTGCAATTAAGTTTGCATTTTACAGATGGCTGATTGCTCTGTGTGCTGCAACAAACTCTGGAGACTCTAAGTAAGAGTTAATTAGTTCAGTCACTGCGTATGTGTTAATGCTACATACAATCAAGTAATTCCTAGAAGCCTTTTATATCATGCAGCTGCAGTTGAATTTACTGTTTGATAGGGTAACAAACATCCATTTGTTGCAAATTGTTCCCTTTGTAATAAGATAATTAGTGTGACTGACCTGGAGACATGTATTGTTGTATTGTGGAAAAACTGTTAGCAAAAAGCCATAACAAAGTAAAGGACTTGAGGTGATGCCAATCACTTGGCAGTGTTATTCAAATAGAACAGTCTATCACCGCCCTCTTCACTCTCTCTCTTCCCTCATTTCTTTTCCACCCCTCTACTGCCTCCTTAAAGATGGTGGGAGACATGGTGGCTTGGAATTTTCCAGCCATTTGCAAAAATACACTGTTTTCCGATTACCTTAGAAAGCTACTCCATCTTTGTGGCAGTTTTACCCTCATTTCCTTTGGACTATTGCTTCTAGGCTCCATTTCTAGGGTCTCTGGCATCCAGCAATAACAATGTCATCACGAGAATTCTGAGCAAATATTTCCATTGGAGAGTTCTCATTGATCTCAAATTCAGTTATAAAAATAGTACTTTTGATCATGTTATTAGTACTATTATTTAATCAACAGCCAGAAAAAAATGCAAGTGTGAGTAAAGTAGAAACAGTGAGTATTTATCAGTCAATGCTTTGATTATGTGGCAGAGTAGTAAGGCAAGGGTTAAGACAATATCCAGGCAAGGATAGCATGGGGCAACTGCAATCAAATGAGACCTTTGAAGTGAGACCACCGGAGATGTCTTTGCTTATGCAAACAAGATAGGTTGGAATGACAGTGGCTGTAAGTTCTCAAACCAGACAAGTGAGGCCTCTGTAATGAGACTTTTCTGGAAAGGTTTTGGAAACATAGAAACATATAAAACCTACAGCACAATACAGGCGCTTTGGCCCACAATGCTGTGCCAAACTTTAGAAATTACCTAGGGTTACTCATAGCCCTCTATTTTTCAGGTTTTCCTGAAACATAGCTTCCCTTTACACAATAGGGTGTGCTGGAGATGGGTAAGACGAGTATAATGAAAGGATGTGAAATGCATCCAACACCTAAGGGACAATTGCTTCAAAATATCATCAACTGTCAGCTTGAAGTTTTGATTGACTTTAAAACTTTTATTGCAAAGGCTGATTGATCTTGTGAGTTATGAATTCAAACAAATACAATTTACCAAATGGTCAGTATCCATAACTGATAAGACAAATCTGTATAAAAATAGCAGGTCTTTGTCCTAGATTCAGAGGGCCATGCTGTTTTCCTTGTGCACAAGTAAAATGCTGTATAAAGAATGCTTGAGCCGTAAGAGTGTGTGTGTGTGTGTGTGTGTGTGTGTGTGTGTGTGTGTGTGTGTTCCAGTTATTTAGTTTATTATTGGTGATGTCAGTTACTTGGAGGTTCTGCTGAGATGGCTGATCCTTGGCTTCCTTATACAGTAGAAAGGGATGACAGAGAGAGAGAGAGAGAGAGAGAAAGAGAAAAGAGAGAGAGGGAGAGAGAAAGAGTGAGAAAGAGAATGAATGAATGAATTAACTTCGCAAACATGAGAAAATCTGCAGATGCTGGAAATTCAAGCAACACACATTCAAAATGCTGGTGGAACACAGCAGGCCAGGCAGCATCTATAGGAAGAGGTACAGTCGACATTCCGGGCCAAGACCCTTCGTCAGGACTAACTGAAAGAGGAGATAGTAAGAGATTTGAAAGTGGGAGGGGCAGGGGGAAATCCAAAATGATAGGAGAAGACAGGAGAAGGAAGGATGGAGCTAAGAGCTGGAAAGTTGATTGGCAAAAGGGATACAAGGCTGGAGAAGGAACAGGATCATGGGATGGGAGGCCTAGGGAGAAAGAAAGGGGGAGGGGAGCATCAGAGGAAGATATACTGAGAGGGCAGAGGGAGAAAAAAGGAAGTGGAAAGAAAAGAAAGAAAAGAAAGAAAAGAAAGAAAAGAAAGAAAAAGAAAAGAAGGAAGGAAGGAAGGAAGGAAAGAAGGAAGGGATGGGGTAAGAAGGGGAGGACGGGCATTAAAAGAATTTAGAGAAGTCAATGTTCATGCCATCAGATTGAAGGCTACCCAGACGGAATATAAGGTGTTGTTCCTCCAACCTGTGTGTGGCTTCATCTTGACAGTAGAGGAGGTCATGGATGGACATATCAGAATGGGAATGGGACATGGAATCAAAATGTGCAGCCACCGGGAGATCGTGCTTTTTCTTTGCTCTGCCCACCAGAGAAAGCTGGGTCTCCCAGTGGCCACACATTTTAATTCCACGTCCCATTCCCATTCTGATATGTCCATCCATGGCCTCCTCTACTGTCAAGAAGAAGCCACACTCAGGTTGGAGGAACAACACCTTATGTTCCATCTGGGTAGCCTCCAACCTGATGGCATGAACATTGACTTCTCTAACACTCCATTAATGCCCCTCCTCCCCTTCTTACCCCATCCTCTATGTATTTATTTATTTATTTGTTTGTTTATTTATTTTCCCCTTTCTTTCTCTTTTTTCTCTCTCTGTCCCTCTCACTATATCTTCCTCTGATGTTTCCCTTCCTCTTTCTTTCTCCCTAGGCCTCCCGTCCCATGATCCTGTCCCTTCTCCAGCCTTGTATCCTTTTTGCCAATCAACTTTCCAGCTCTTATCTCCATCCCTCCCCCTCCTGTCTTCTCCTATCATTTCGGATCTCCCTCTCCCCCTCCCGCTTTCAAATCTCTTACTATCTCTTCTTTCAGCTAGTCCTGACAAAGGGCTCAGCCCAAAACGTTGACTGTACCTCTTCCTATAGATGTTGTCTGGCCTGCTGCGTTCCACCAGCATTTTGTGTGTGTTGAATGAATTAATTTATTGCTTTGTTTTATATTTAACCAAATTCACAGTGATCAAATATTGGCTGATCATTACCAGATTAACTTCTGCTTAATATTTCGCTGTTGTCTTCGGTTCAAACACTACCTGTTTTATACACATGTGGCTCATGTGACCCATTTGAGACTGGTAGTTTTTGTTTTGAACAGCGCAGTTGATTTGATAGTAATTTTCTAAATGTATGGGTTTTACAGTTCTTTGACCCACAAACATGGAAATGAGATGGTGGACACAGTTAGGGTAAACATGTGGATTCCATGAGGGGTATGCCTTTTGTTTCTGGCAGACTAGCCACCAGGCTCGAAGATGCCCCCAGGCAAAGGCAATTTTGATAACTATTTTTGTCTTCACCGCCACCAGCACCATAGACTATGCAGTTCAAGTAATCTGTTCCTGAACTGTACTTAAGAACTTACACGATTTTAAATCTGCCCGTTGCAAAATGCCACTTGATGTAAACCCTCATGTAATGTTTCTTTGACGGCTTTTCCTCTGATCTGATACTTTAAAAAAAATTCAGAGGAAAATTTGAGTGGATACACGAGTTGTGCATGTCATTTAACAGCTGAGGTGGCAGAGCTACCTTCTGAAGGATTTCAGCTCGAAACGTTAACTGTACTTTTTTCAATAGATGCAGTCTGGCCTGCTCAGTTCCTCCAGCATACTGTGTGTGTTGCTCGGATTTCCAGCATCTGCAGATTTTCTCTTGTAAGAGCTACCTTCCTTCCTGCTCTGCTTAAGCAGCTGAACCTTCTTGCATGAACAAAAGCCTGCATCCTTGCGGGTGGTGCTGCTGTGAACATTTACACTGAATCTTGTTATACACATGATAATGGACAATTATGGAAACTATGTGGGTTTCTCACCTCTTTGAAACTCCAATAAAAGAAAGTCAGTCAGCTATAAACCTTTTCCTGTTTTTAAATTACTTATTGCAATTATTGTTATAAAGCATGCGGCTCATACAAACAGGAACAATGAAATAACTCAAGAAAACAAACGAGTTGACTCATTTTCTAAGACAGCAATAGCAGTTCTTTATGGCCATTTAGCATTTCACTGTGATCAGGCTGTGAATACTTCCCAAGTTCTACTGATGAACTAATACTATTATATGTGATGGATCAGAGACTGAAAGGACTTTATGGAGTAAGGCGCACCATGTGAAAGTCTATAAAGGATGATGGGTATAATTGAAAATGAGAGATTCTCGACTATAGCAAGAAAAGTAGCAGCAACTATCTGATTTGCCAGAGACATAATCATGAAAGACACTGCCAATATCTGCTGCTGCTGGACCCTCCCCCAGGAGGTTATTTGTGCATCTCCAAATGGATATATGCAGTTACAAAAATGTACGGGTTGTAATTTTGCACTTGTTATTGTGTTTATTACCTCCATGCGTAGAAGCTTATCAAACTCAGAGAAATTATGCTCTACCTGTTGGTAATTTTTTATTAAGAGAATTTATTTCTTGGTTAGGGATACCTGAGAAAATCTCAAGTGATAATAGTACTCACTTTATCAGTGATTTTATACTGGAGTGGACAAAAGCCTTGTGTGAGCAACATTTCACCTACCCTTACCACTGTCAATCCTACAAAGCAGCTGATGGAACGGGGCCCTGAAATGCAGTTTAGCTAAGGCTACGTCCACACTACCCCGGATAATTTTGGAAACAAAGCTTTTTCTCTTTGTTTTGACCTTTCGTCCACACTGAAACGACGTTTTCAGCCCCTGAAAACGGAGGTTTTCAGAAATGGTCTCCAGAGTGAATAAATCTGAAAACGCCTAATATCCATTGCAGTGTGTACGGGGTAACCTGAGCTTTTTAAAACCGCTGTCATGACGTGCCGGAACAGATGGCGGCAGCACTGCATTTCATTGTTTTATTATTATTATTATTACTTTATTGTCGCCAAACAGTTGATACTAGAGCCTACAATCATCACAGCGATATTTGATTCTACGCTTCGCAGAACCTAACAATTTCAGAACAGACGGCAATGAGACAGAAGCCAGAAGAGTTAGAAATGTACTCACCAAATATTTTGACCCATAGCTTACTGAATAAATAAGTATATTCACTTTGCCCTGTTTTCTGTCCTTGCTTGTATGAAGGTAAGGACAGAAAACACCCTCCGCCACCTCCAGTTTAAATTCCATGCGGAATATTTTGGAGGATCAAGAGTCAAGAGCCAAGAACCAAGGTGGTTTACCTATTTATTCAAGTACTTCTCTGACAATAGATGTGTAACAGCCTCATGTAACATTGTATGGAAATACAAGATAACACTGATGCAGACATGTTTTTATACATTTAACAAGGTGCTTTATTAATGCAACAGAGTTAGTCAGTTTTTCAATTTTCGTCATCAGCCAGGTCATACTGTCTGTGAACTCCGTCAGTTGCCTCCTTACACTATAGTATTTGTTTTTTTTAAGTTTTAAGTCCACCTGCGCAAGAGCCAAGAGCAATTCCTTTTAAGTTTTTCTACTCTGCAACTGGACAAACATGCACGAAGTATACCGTTTCCTCTTCGCTTGTTTTCTGTGTGTCCTGTGCAGGCCCAGTAGGAGGAGATTTGCCAAAATATCCGTCTAATGTGGACAGAGATATTTTGAAAAACGCTTAGTGTGGACGCCTGTCGTTTTTACTCGAAACCGGCGTTTTCAAAATTATCCGGCGTAGTGTAGACGTAGCCTAAGTTGTGTGATGATGCCAGAGGCACCTCCACTGGCCCTTATGATAATGTGCCACACAAAAAATTGTGTAACAGGCCTGTGCCCACATGAAGTAGTTTTGGGATGCCTCAAGAGCTTGCCAGTCTGCCCTCAGTTTTAATTCTATAGGTGGCCATCCATATTATAAGTGGAAGCATGTTATATTATTGTATACCACTAAAATAAGCTCTTGAAGGTTTCCATCGACAGGTACTTAAAGCCCAGAAGATCGTGCTGACTGCAGAGTGCTACACATACCAACCGGGAGATTGGGTACTGGTGAGGGTCTACTGACAAAAGAACTCAGCCTGGAGCCTCACTGGGAAGATTCATTCCAAGTGTTGCTGACCACATACAGGTTTCCTCCGCTATCCAAAGGTACAGTGTTCCTATGAAACCGTTCGTAACCCGAAATGGCGTAAAGCGAAGAAGCACTTACCATTAATTTATATGGGAAAAATTTTTGAGTGTTCGCAGACCCAAAAAATAACCTACCAAATCATATCAAATAGCACATAAAACCGAAAATAATACTAACATATAGTAAAAGCAGGAATGATATGATAAATACACAGCCTATATAAATTAGAAATAATGTATGTACAGTGCAGTTTCACTTACCAGAATCAGGAAGATTGAGCCAAAACCGATTTGTAGAAAAAAATCAGCACCTACACGCATGCACACACCTGCCCGTGCAAGGCTTCATGGTCATGATAGTCTTTCTCGGGGTAAACACAAGTTTAAAACGGGCATCTTTTTTCAGAAAAGCGAAAATCGTCTTTTGGTTAACAAAAACAGGTACTAATGTAGTTCTTTCGTAAAAGCGAAATGGCGCCAAGTGAACGTTCGGAAAGCGGGGGACACCTGTATACTGTTTTAAAGGTCCAAAGGAAGTTGACGTGGATACATGTCTCACAGATTAAGCCAGCAGTATCACTGACCAAAGAACAGGTGACCAGAAGGACCTTGATGATAAGGACTGATGGACTGAACTCTTGATTTTTCCTATTTGCCACTTAAAGTGATATAATTTTTGGGTAATCTGGACATCTATTTCCCACCTAAGTGCAGGAGTATCTCATGACACTAATACTCTTAATACTTTGCATCATCTTAGTAATGAATATGTATCACATACTAAGTCAGGTTGTTGGCTGAAATCTAGAGGGTATTTATACATTCAGAAGGTGGCTTGACAATATGTTTACACGCCTGAATCATAGCGAGTTTGGTTCTGTGTTTTACTTTAATAACAAAACTAGAACTGTAAAGGGAGCACAGGACTGCACTGCCTATAGGAATGACTCTTGCAATGCAATTGTTTAGAGGGTTAGTATCAACTTACCTAGAATGATTGATAAAACTGCCCCCCCACCCCACCGCTCAGAAGAAGTGCCATTGGGATAGGGGTGAAGTATGCTACCGTTACCATTTAGGAATAAGTCTCATCTTAGGTAACAACACGTTAATCGTCTATAGTACTAATGACCCTCCAAATTCCATTAGTGATACTTACTGGATATGGGACTGCCGGGGATACTCGTTCTAAAATGGGATCTTCAGACTGAACCAATGCGATGGAGATGTTGTTGTTATCCGGCCTATGTAACAGCTAAGATATACCGCGTGCCTATTCTCTTGAGTCAACTTATAGTCAGAGAAAAGATGACACCCGCTCCCCCCCCCGTTAGACTTATTTAAGGTAACTTATTTTTTTTGTTTCTTTCTGACTTCTCTTCTAATTGAAACACCCCAATTTTCTCGGCTGCGTAAGTCTAGGGAAGACAACCTCTGGCTCGGCCAAACTTTAGAGATTCCGGCACATTAGATCCTACCCCAAATCTGGGTTTGTGTGGATGCTGTGTCATCTGCTACCCTGTGAAAAATTAATGCCACACAATAACAGATAATACACTGCATGCGGTTAAAGGAATTGTGTTTATGAATCTTAACTGAAGGGTTAGTAAAGAATAACAAAAAGAAAGGTCCCATTTTGAAAAACAGTCAAATGTGAACAGGTTAGAGGTCATCATGAACTTCTCTATCACTCACACACGGGGTCCTCAGTCATTGTGAAAGTACACACCACCTTACGAACGTCGCCTGCAATCCATCTTGAACAAACTACGACTGGTTACGATTCTCCCCAGCGTCTTCTTCTTCATCTCCTCTCGAACAAAAGCCCAAGACCAACCTTATTGTCCCTCACCAAGAAAAACCTCCCGCTAACTGGATGGCACACATTCCGCATCATCCCTCATCTTCAGCAATAACCCAAACAGGTTGAAAACAGAACAAACAGCTCTTACAGAGCTGCACACAATGAAATACAAACAGCATAACAGTAAAAATATGAACCAGGGCATTACATAATATTTGTATATCTGTGCACTTGTAATGCTACTGTGACACTGCAATTTCCATTGGGATCAATAAAGTACCTATCTATCCATCTTTCTACATTCTACTGTTTGGGTTTGCCATCGAAGGACTATAGAGACCGAGTGTTTCTGGATTGCAGTGTTCCTGTTCTGGAAACCTGCTAGAGTGGCTCGTGAAAGCATTGACATGGCCTCAGCACTGCTGGAGAAACTGATTACTATCACGCCTTAGTGCTATATGACATGAACCAGCCCATAAATGACATTACCGGCAATCTGTACTGTGACATCCTAACTCAATTAGTCTAAGAAAGGTGGTATTTGTGCCAGTATTAGCCGGAAGTGTTGCACATACATCCTGATATCAACAGCTAAGCATCCCTAATGAAACTGTCATGGAGTTTCAAAGACTCTGTGCTGTTGAAGATTCAGTAAGATTTATGTTGTCCTCTGCAGGAGAAAGAGGTGGGAGTGTGGAAGTTGCAATAAGGCAAGGGTTAAAGCCAACTTCCAGACAAGGATAGCCTGGCGCAGTTGTAGTCAAATGAGACCTTTGAATCAAATCCACTGGAGACACCTCTGCTTACGACAGTTATAGATAGCTACGTTGCCTGAGACCTTTACACAGTACTGCAGTGATACTTGAAAGTTCGTGAACCTTGTAGAATTTTATCTATTTCTTCATTAATATGACCTAAAATGTGATCAGATCTTCATTCAAGTCTGAAAACTAGATAAAGAGAACCCAATTAAATACATAACACATAAAACAGTATACATGTTTATTTAATAATTGGGAAAAACGATCTAATATTACACGTATTTGTTGGACCTATATGTGAACCTGTTCTTTGTGAACCTGTCACAAAGGGGGTGCTGGGAGTGGATCCAAATGCAAGACACAAGAACTCTGTGTGAGGTAATCTCAATTTTAGGTTATTGCTCGTTACAAGGAGAGCAAAGCAGAAGCAGGAATAGCATACTGGACAAGGACTCAGGCCTTGGACTAGGCTGGGACTAAGGATCTGAGCTAGGACTCAGAATCATGGACCTCCAGCGCCAGGACATGATACTTGAAGCCTCCAGGGCTAGGATGTGATACTTGGAGACTCCAGGGCCAGGACGTGATACTTGGAGCCGCTAGGGCCAGGACTTGTTAGTTGGAGCCGCCGGAGCCAGGACTTGGTACTTGGAGCCCCTAGAGCCAGGAACTCTTCTTAATCACGGGACAGACTCATACACAGTACATAAAACAGCGAGCCGGGACTCCTCCTTGGACACAGGATGGAGTTGGGACTCTTCTTATTCATCGGACAGACTTAGACACAGGACATAAAACACCGAGCCGGGACTCCTCCTTAGACACAGGACGGAGTCGGGACTCTTCTTGACGCAGGATCGGGACCCTTCCAGGGTGGAGGGCCAAGACCCCTTTTAGACGCACGACATGGATACGGAGACCACACAACGATGGACAGAACTATAACTGGGCTCAAGTATGCTCCAAGCCGCAGCGAGCTCTTGACTCACCCCAGCCGGTTAACTTTGACTGACCCGTACTGATAAGGGAATACGGCTTGCTGGCACTTGCTTCGGGAGGAGACTAGGCTTGCTCCGGCCAGATGACATCGGCACGCAGTACCTTCGGTGACTTTGTTGACGCTCTTGCCCCAAATGGCTGAAAGCCAGAGGCTTATAAACTGCCAGTTCAGCCGAGAGTAAATTGCCTCTAATCACCAAGCCCGAGGGACACAGGAAAACAGGAAACCAAAGGGAAACAGGGAGTCAACAGTCCGGATCATAACACAAAGTAAATTTAAAGGGAACTTGATCCAGACCATGACAGAACCTTTGGAGTAATGCCTTCTACAAAAGTTATTTGGAGTCAGGTGTTCCATTCAATGAGATAAGATTGGAGGTTTGGGTTGTAGAGATGCCCTGCCTTATTAAAAAGACACACAAAGTCAAGTTACTGACAAAGCCTGCTCTTCTCAAGGAAGATCTGTTTATGTGCACAATGGCTCGATCAAAGCAACGCTCAGAGGATCTTAGAAGAATTGCAGAGATACACGAGGTTGAAAAAGTCTGCAATATCATTTTGAAAGACCTGAGTATTCATCAGTCCATAGTAAGAGAAATTGTCTCCAATCAGAGGAAATTCAGTACTGTTGCTACTCTCCCTAGGAGTGAGCATCCTACAAAGATCACTCCAAGAGCTCAGAGTGCAATGCTGAAAGAGGTGAAAAAGAACCCAAGGATAACAGCAAAATACCTGCAGAGAAATCTACAACTCGCTAAAGTCTCTGCTCATGTGTCCACTATAAGAAAAACATTGAAAAAGAATGGTTTACATGGAAGGACACCATGGAGGAAACCACTGCTCTCCAAAAAGAAACATTGCTGCACATTTCAAGTTTACAAAAGATCACCTGGATGTTCTAGAATACTTCTGGGACAATGTTCTGTGATGAGATGAGACAAAAGTTGAGCTTTTTGGCAGAAATGCACATTACTATGTTTGGAGAAAAAAAAGGTCATTGCGCACCAACACCAAAACCTCAACCCAACTGTGAAGCATGGTGGAAGGAGTATCATGGCTTGAGCTTACTTTACAGCCTCAGTACCCAGACAGTTTGCTAAGGGAGTTCAAAATTATATCAAGACATTTTGCAGGAGAACGCGAGGTTAGCAGTCCATCACCTGAATCTTAATCCAAGTTGGAAAATGCAACAAGACAATGATCCGAAAGACAAATGTAAGGCAACAACAGAATGATTTAAAATGAAGAATATTAGTATTTTGGAATGGCTGAGTCAAAGTCCTGATCTTAATCCTATAGAAATGTTGTGGAAAGATTTGAAGCAAACAGTTCATTCAAGGAAGCCCACCAACATCCCAGAACTGAAGCAGTTTTGTGAGGAGGAATGGTCTAAGATTCCTCCAAGCCGATGTGCAGGACTGATCAACAGTTACTGATAACAATTGGTTGCAGTTTTTGCTGTACAAGGGAATCACAGCAGTCACTGAAAGCAAAGATTCACATTCTTTTTTCAATAAATACATGTAATATTGGATTATTTTTCTCAATAAATAAATGAACAAGTATAATGATTTTTGTGTTTTTTAATTGTGTTCTCTTTATCTAGTTTTAGGACTTGAGTGAAGATCTGATCACATTTTAGGTCATTTTTATGCAGAAACAGAAAAGAATTCTACAAGTTTCACAAGCTTTCTAACACCACTGTAGTACTGTGTAAAGGTCTTAGGCAATCTTGCTATCTATAACTGTCGTAAGCAGAGGTGTCCCCAGTAGGGTTCATAAACTTTCTAGCACAAATGCATATTTGTCAACATGGAGTGGAGAGTGAGTTTGTAAATCTGGCAAGAGCAAAGGATATTGGAAATGGCAAAGGTGGAATGCTTTGGGAGGAGTGTGGGACAGGTGGCAGAAAAGGAGTGCCAGGGGCAGGAGGTAGAGCAGGTGCAGACGCACCCAGCCCTGAAACACCCAGTAGGATCCAAACAGGTGGTTTATTGATCAATTCAGAAAGTTTCTCTGGTGCTTCCTGCTCCCTCCTCTCTCTCTTCCTATTTTCCCAACCATGATTCCCCTTCCCTGCATCATCTCTCTCTCAGTCCACAATAAAAACCCATATCAAAATCAGGTTCATCACCACTCACATATGTCAAGAAATTGGTTTTATTTTTCATGGCAGCGATACATAAAATTGATGCAGTACTGTGCAGAATTAATTTTAATTTTTATTTGTAGAGTCCTGTACACAATTTTATGACTTTAAAAATAACTAATTTACTTTAAAATGTGTAGGGAACTATTTGTCCAATCTAAACAAAATCTTGGTTACAGATGTTGACTCTCCTTCAATTCCATTTATTTGTAACTTCATCTAGTTGTTTTATTTTAAATTTTGTCCCTCTCCGGTAAATCATTCCCCTTCATCTTGTCTCCTTTTTCCTTCATCTTCCTAGTAATTGCATTTTATAACTTCTTATCTTATGTTTTCTTCTAGTTTCTTCTCTTCATGCCCAAACTATACTATATTTATGTGCTTTTTTGGATGTCTCCACCTCCTTTGCCAATAACCAGGTGTATATATTCCTCACTTGTTTCATATTTATACTATATACATCCACTGAAGTTATTCACTGTTCTGTTTGGGAGTTTTCAAAACACACCCTCCCTGGGCCTATCTCAACTGCCACACTTTCCCCATAAGTTGCAGCGTACATGAATTTATCACAAAGCCTCACAATGCCTCCGACCTTTTGCGTAATAGGATTATTCCGACAGATACCACCACTTTAGCTCTCCTGTAAATTATCAAGTTAATATGCCTTCCTCTGACATCTTGAGAGACTGATATAACTAAAACTAATATATTGCAGTCTTTCAGGTGCTTTCCCATGAAGCATTTGCAATAACTGGATAGAGGATATGAGTCAGTAATCACTTCCTTCAATCATCACCAGCGAGTTTACCATTATTCTTTTCCATGTGTGTCATGTGCTCAGGGTCATCCTGACCACCTCAAGATTCTGCTTAATAATGAATTGTCTCATTTGATACCTCTCTTTCAAAACTCACATTCTCATCTCCACATGAAACTGCAAGAGCTTGTGAATTTGTTTGTCATGCAGTTAAGATTTTCTACCCAGTTACCTCCCTCATAGGTTTCAATTCTTGAATACTTAAGGATTTTCTGTTCTTTCATCTGTTGCCCTTTCACAAACTCATCCATTGGTGTGGAGTCAATCTTTGCAATCAGTCAACCTCCAATATCCCCATTGATTCTGCAGCCTCTGTGCCTCCACACTGATTCTTCAATATCAAATCTGTATCTCAGGCAGCCAACCAACCAAGAAAGAAATTTATTTTGTGGATCAATGCTTTATGAAGAAAAACAATAAAATGCTTTTAATGAAAGGAACAATTTATACTCATTGTTTGATATTATTACTCCCATAAAAATCAAAATGGACTACTTCTCACAGATTGCATAGCAATAAAACTGGATTATAATTGGACAATTTCTCATATATAATGATCTGGAGAGACGTACACAATTGAAGGTAACTTGATCTATTTACAGGTACTGGAGTAAAGGACTGAACCAGGACATTTGGCCCTCCAATTCTACATTGATCATCGACAATCCATTTAATCCTAAAGATACTAAAATAATCCTATAGTTTATTTTGTTCTCCCCACATGTTCATCATCTCTCTCTGGATTCTTCCACTCAGCTATATACTAGCAGCAATTTACAGGAGCCAAATAACTTATCAACTGGTACATCTTTGGGATATGTTTAGAAACTGGGAAAAAAAAACAAGCAGTAATGGAGAGAACGTGCAAACTCCACACAGACAGCACTTAACTCAGGTCTCTGGCACTGTGAAACAAAGACTCTACTAGAGCTCCTTACTGGAGCTCTATGCTCACAATTCTAAAAACAAAATAATCTGCAGATGCTGGGGTCAAAGCAACACTCACAACACATTGGAAGAACTCAGCAGGTCGGGCAGCATCTGTGGAAATGATCAGTCAACGTTTTGGGCCAGAACCCTTCGTCAGGACTGAAGAGGGAAGGGGCAGGGGCCCTGTAAGGAAGGTGGGGGGAGGGTGGGAAGGAGAAGGCAGGTAGGTTCCAGGTGAAAAACCAGTAAGGGGAAAGATAAAGGGGTTGGGGAGGGGTAGCCGGGAGGTGATAGGCAGGAAAGGTGAAGAAGGAATAGGGGAAAGCACAATGGGTAGTGGAAGGAGGCAGAACCATGAGGGAGGTGATAGGCAGCTGGAGGAGGGGGCAGAGTGAAACAGGGCTGGGGGAAGGGAGGGGGAGGGAATTACCGGAAGTTGGAGAATTCAATGTTCATACCAAGGGGCTGGAGACTACTCAGACGGTATATGAGGTGTCTCATCATTGCAGTAGAGGAGGCCATGTATGGACATATCTGAAGGGGAATGTGAAGCAGAGTTGAGGTGGGTGGCAACTATGCTCACAATTACCTTATGCAAGTCTATACTGCCCTGTGCCCTTGAGGCCTTGTTGGTATGGCTATTCCATGAAGCAAAACAAGTTACAAGTGGCAGCTGTGCTTCAGGCAGCACACACAGCAGACCCACCTTCAAACTGTTCTGATGGCCTTCTGGATGCATATGGTAGTAGTAGGCATTTTCTACTCTTTCAAATTATCTCAACTGATCGATGATATCTCAAAATAGTGGAGGTAAATTTAAATAACTTTAGAAATAATTTCAATCAATTGAATCATGAATATTAATTAAGGCAAAATTAAAAAAATGCAATAGCCAGCTGGTGGTGTAGTGGCAACAGCGCTGGACTTCAAGGCAAGTGGTCCTGGGTTTGAATCTGGTCCGCTCCTTGCACGGTTGAAGGTATGCATCAAGCTAGCAACTCAGCCTTACAAAAAGATACAGACCAAATTCTAAAGAAGCAGCAAGGTTGTCACCCGATGCACTACAAGGAGCGGAGAGGAATAACAATAACAAAAATAAATGCAAACCATTAAGATCCATTAAACTTTATATTGAAGGTTGGCAAACCTTTACAAATGAAAATTACACTAACTATTGTTTGTGCAAAGCTGAGGACTAGATTTTAAATGCAACCAGCTGCTCAACTCAATACTTTGCGGAACAGTTGTTGGGCTCATTGCGGGGATAAACGAGGTCGGATTTGGGCACATTTTACCTCCAGTGCATTTTGTATTTCTGTTACAGGTTGGGAGGATTGGAACATGCAGACAGTCACTTTCCACTCACTGTTGCTGCAACTGGGTTAATAGGGAATCACCCTGCACATGTAATAAGATCACAATATTATTTCTGATTGCCAACATAGTACTAAAATCTTGACCATACTCAAATATATTTAATTCCTTGCTCCTAGCAGAGCTACAATGGTGCTAGACAGCAACTTCTTCGAGCTCATCTGTAGAAACAGCTTAATTTCTACCTTTAATGTCTCTCTTTTTCCCTTTCAAGGTGGACGGAATTCTGTCGAAGACCCTGATCTAGTGCTACACTCAAACTTTGGTTCTTTGTGATAATGCAACCTTGTTCTTGGGGCTCACCAGTCAGGCATTTCTCAATATCCCAAGGATGCAGCCAAGAAGACAAACACACTTTTGGAGCTCCGAGGCCTTGTAGTCCAGGGGGCAAGCCGGCGAGTGAAGCATTGCAGTAGAAAACGGAAAAATCGGGAACAGCGTATCTGCTGTTGCAGGGCTCTGGTCTCGGATCGTCTTTCTCTCTATTTCACTCATTGGAGGAGAGAGTTTGTTGCCAATTCTCGAGTTGGAGAACTTGGGGGGAAAAAAGCGATTCTGCAGACTTTAATATTGTTTATCAGCAAAGTATTTGTTTTTGGTAGTCTCCCCTCTCATTGTGTGATACCTGTGTGACACCTCTCTGTCCATTTATTCAGGAAAGAGAGAGAGCCTGAGGTATATCAAATTGCTGGTTGGATTATTTGTTTCTGTACTGCAGATCATAGCCTCTGTTAGGGGCTTTGTTATTGCTTCCTTGGTGGGTGAAGGGAGGTGATGCTTTTTTGCTAAAATAAGTAAGGGGGGAGGGTTGTTGCTTTGCTGCTGCTTGTGTGTGGGAGGGGGGGAGTAGGAGGGCTTTGGGATTCTAATGTTTTTACTGTAATTCATTCATTGGGACATTCTTCTGTTTTCGTGGATGTCTGCAAAGAACAAAAATTTCAGGTTGTATATTGCGTACATACTCTAATATTAAATGGAACTATTGACTAGTTCCAATTTTTCTTTGAGTACCAAAGTGAATCTTTTCATATTTACATATTGTTTGCTAATGAATGTTACAAAGGTATATAATTTTGCAATATGATTTCTGAAAATGAAATTTAGTTAATTAAATGATTTAAAATCATGCAAAATGCATCTCAATAATGAACCTCTAAAGTGCCTTGAGCAGCACAGATCCACTTAACTGATAGGATTATTAAAAAAAATTAATTGAGTTGTAAATTTGGAGGGAACTGGAACAATGAAATTTGAGAACATTTTGTTATAAAGACCAGATACTAAATCACTAACTAATTAGCCTTGCTAGAAAGAAACAGAAAATCACTTTCTGTAGTTGAGGGTTGCGTAGACCCGTGTTGCCCAATACATTAATCCAGACCTGAACATACTTAATTAGGAATCCCGATACATGTAATTGCATATATGATTAAGAGTAAGAAACTAATCACTGAGCACATGATTCCAATGAACACTTAGCATGCTGTTTTGCACTTGTAATCAAACCTTTACCTACAATGTTTTTGCAAAATAACAAGTACTTCCTTGCCTCAGTGTTTTGTTTCTACCATTGCATGAACAAAGCAATATAACTTCTAAAAGCTAAGTAAGTTTATTAATTCTCATTTCTAAATTTTCAGTTATAACCATCAACTTGGAGATCAACACTGCAGCTTGGAAATAGCAGCATACTTCAGATAGCATCATCAATTTGCCTTTCTTGTTATTTAAGCATGATCGATGTCTAATGCAATGAAATGTCGCTACCCAGAGGATCTACTTTAGTTTCCTCAGGTACACTGGTGAAGCATTTTTACCAGAGCTCCCTGAGCAAAGTTTTATGCATGCAAACACTGAGATACAACCTTTTTTGCAATTATGCACATAAATGCAAAATTTCAGAAGTTGCATCCATTTCAGAAAACAAACCATGCAAACTAATCTAATATTGGGACTTGATAAAATGGCATTCTCAATCACAACAGCATTTCAACCTGGGCTGCATAGTTGAGGAGAGGGAGAAAGCAGACATGATAGAAGGTATTGGTCCTCTACAATTAAAGTTCAAATTAAGTTTTATTATCAAAGTACATATATGTACAACTTTGAGATTTATTTTCTTGTGGGCATACTCAGTAAATCCATAGAATAATAACTGAAATAGAATCAGTGAAAGACTGCCCAACTAGGGGCAGTTCAACCAGACAGAGTGCAGAAGTCAACAAACTATATAAATGCAAAATGAAGAAATAATAAATAAATAAACAAACAAACAAACAAAAAACAAACAAACAAGAAATATCGAGAACATGAGATGAAGAGTCCTTGAAAGCAAGTCCATTGTTTTGGGAATATTTCAACGTTGAGACAAGTGAAGTTGAGTTTGCTTCAACATGCTGGTAGCTGGGTGGTGGTGGTAGACTGTTCCTGAACCTGGTGGTGTGAGTCCTCAGGCTCTTATACCTTATTCCTGATCACAGCAGTGAGAAGAGAGCACATCCTGGGTGGCGGGGTCCCTGATAATGGATGCTGCTTTCCTGTGAGAGTGTTTCATGTAAATGCACTCAATGGATGAGAAGGCTTTAGCCATGATGGACTGGGCTGTATCCACTACCTTTTGTAAGATTTTTCATTCAAGGGCACTCGTGTTTCCATTCCAGGCTGTGATGCAGCCACTCAATACACTCTGCACTATATATCTATAGAAGTTTGGTAAAATTTTAGATATCATGCTGAATCTCTTCAATCTCCTAAGGAAGTAGAGATGTTGCCATGCTTTCGTCGTAATTGCACTTACGAAGTGCACTTACCTTGCTGGGCCAGGTCATATCCTTAAATAATAACACCTAGCAATTTAAAGTTGCTGACTCTTTCCATCTCTGATCCTCTGATGAGGACTGTCTCATGGACTTCTAGTTTCCTTCTCCTGAAGTATATAATCAGGTCCTTGGTCTTGATGACATTAAACAAGATGTTGTTGTTATGACACCACTCAGCCAGGGTTTCAGTCTCCTTCCTATATGCTGATTCACGACCACTATTGATTCGGCCTATGACAATGCTGTCATTAGCAAACTTGAATATGACGTTGGAACTGTGCTTAGCCACACAGTCATAATGTAAAGTGAGTAGAGCAGGGGGCTAAGCACACAGTCCTACGGTCCATCGGTGCTGATGGAGATCATAGAAACATAGAAAACCTACAGTACAATGTAGGCTGTTCGGCCCACAAAGCTGTGTCGAACATGTCCTTACCTGAGAAATTGCCTAGGGTTACCCATAGCCCTCTGTTTTTCTGAGCTTCATGCACCTGCCCAGGAGTCTCTTAAAACACCCTATTACATCTGCCCCCACCACCATTGCTGGCAGCCCATTCCATGCACTCACCACTCTCTGCGTAAAAAAACTTACCCCTGACATCTCCTCTCTACCTTCTTCCAAGCACCTTAAAACTGTTCCCTCTCATGCTAGCCATTTCAGTCCTGGGAAAAAGCCTCTGACTATCCACACGATCAATGCCTCTCATCATCTTATACACCTCTATCAGGCCACCTCTCATCAATCCAAAGAAGAAAGGCCAAGTTCACTCAACTTATTTTCATAAGGCATGCTCCCCAATCCAGGCAACATCCTTGTAGTTCTACTCTGCACCCTTTCTATGGTCTCCACAGCTTTTCTATAGTGTGGTGCCCAGAACTGAGTACAGTACTCCAAGTGGGGTCTGACCAGGGTCCTATATAGCTGCAACATTACCTCTCGGCTCTTAAACTCAATCCCACAATTGATGAAGACAAATGCACCGTATGCTTTCTTAACCACAGAGTCAACCTGCACAGCAGCTTTGAGTGCCTTATGGACTCGGACCCCAAAATCCCTCGGATCCTTCACACTGCCAAGAGTCTTACCATTAATATTATATTCTGTCATCATATTTGACCTACCAAAATGAACCACCTCACACTTATCATGGAAGAGATGTTGTTGCTAGTCTGAACTGACTGGGGTCTGCAAGTGAGAATACGGAGGCTCCAATTGCACAAGGAGGTATTGAGGCCAAGGCATATTGATTAGTCTGAGGGGACGATGCTATCAAATGCTGAGCTGCAGTTGATAAAGAGCATCCTGATGTATACATTTTGCCGTCCACGCTTCATCACTTTGGATGTCAGTGCCCCTGAACGATAATCGTTGAGGCAGGTCACCATTCTCTTCGTAGGCACAGGTATAATTGAAGCCTGCTTGGAGCAGGTGGGTACGACACAACACTGAAACCAAGGGGTAGAGATCTCAGTGAACACACCAGCCAGTTGATCAGCACAGTTTTTTATATTTGGCCAGGTACCCCACCTGGGCTGGTTGCTTTTTGTGGGTTCACCCTCCTGAAGGCTGCTTGCTTGGCTGCCTCAGAGACTGAAATCACAGGATCATTGAGAGTTGTGAGTGTTTGTGATGGTTCCTTCACATTTTGATGGTCAAGGGGAGCATTGTAGGCACTGAGCTAATCTGGAAGCTAATCCCTTCTGTCATCTATGTCACTTGATTTAACGTTCATATGTGGTGATAGTATTCAAGCTCTAACACAGCTGTCTAGAATATTTCATTGATACAAGTTAAGTCCGGAATTACCACATCGTCCATGAGATGGCTTTCTGGAGATCGACCTGGGTCTCTTGTAAATTTCTTAGTTACCACACTTGAATGTCTCTGATCTAACTCACAGAATATTGGGGCTTATGATTCATCCAGGGCTACTGATTAGGGAAAACTCTGAATGATTTTGTGGGGACACACTCGTCTACAACCATCCATTACAACCATGGTGTATTCATTATATAAACATGAAACACTCTGGTTTCCTTGACTGTGCAAGTCTAGGCAAGACAACCTCCGGCCCTGCCAAACATAGAAACAAAGAAACATAGAAAACCTACAGCACAATACAGGCCCTTGGGCCCACAAAGTTGAGCCGAACATGTCCCTACCTTAGAAATTACTAGGCTTAGCTCTCACCCTCTATTTTTCTAAGCTCCATGTACCTATCCAAAACTCTCTTAAAAGACCCTATCGTATCCAACTCCACCAACGTTGCCAGCAGCTTGTTCCACGCACTCACCAATCTCTGAGTAAAACACTTACCTCTGACATCTATCCTTACCTACTCCCCAGTACTTGAAACTTGTGTCCTCAAGTGGCAACCATTTCAGCCCTGGGAAAATGCCTCTGACTACCTACACGATCAATGCCTGTCATCATCTTAGACACCTCTATTAGGTCACCTCTCATTCTCCGTCACTCCAAAGAAAAAAGGCCGAGTTCACTCAACCTATTCTCATAAGGCATGCTCCCCAATCCAGGCAACATCCTTGTAAATCTCCTTCACATCCTTTCTATGGCTTCCAAATCCTTCTTGTAGTGAGGTGACCAGAACTGAGCACAGTACTCCAAGTGGGGTCTGACCAGGGTCCTATATAGCTGCAATATTACCTCTCGGCTCCTAAATTCAGTTCCACGATTGATGAAGGCCAGTACGCTGTACGCCTTCTTAACCACAGAGTCAACTTGCACAGCTGCTTTGAGCATCCTATTGACTCAGACCCCAAGATCCCTCTGATACTCCACACTGCCAAGAGTCTTACCATTAATACTATATTCTGTCATCATATTTGACCTACCAAAATGAAACACTTCACACTTACCTGGGTTGAACTCCATCTGCCACTTCTCAGCCCAGTTTTGCATCCTATCAATGTCCTGCTGTAACCTCTGACAGGCCTCCACAACACCTCCAACCTTTGTGTCATCAGCAAACTTACTAACCCATCCCTCCTCTTTCTCATCCAGGTCATTTATAAAAATCACGAAGAGTAAGGGTCCCAGAACAGATTCCTGAGGCACTCCACTAGTAACCGACCTCCATACAGAATATAACCTGTCAACAACCAGTTGCCTTCTGAGGACAAGCTAGTTCCAGATCCACAAAGCAATGTCCCCTTGGATCCCATGCCTCCTTACTTTCTCAATAAGCCTTGCATGGGGGTGCCTTATCAAATGCCTTGCTGAAATCCATATACACTACATATACTGCTCTTCCTTCATCAGTGTGTTTAGTCACATCCTCAAAAAATTCAATCAGACTCGTAAGGCACGACCTGCCCTTTTCAAAGCCATGCTGACTCTTCCTAATCATATTATACCTCTCCAAATGTTTATAAATCCTGTCTCTCAGAATGTTCTCCATTAATGTACCAACCACTGAGGTAATACTCACTGGTCTATAATTTCCTGGGCTATCTCTACTCCTTTTCTTGAATAAAGGAACAACATCTGCAACCCTCTAATCCTCTGGAACCTCTCCCGTCCCCATTGATGGTGCAAAGATCATCGCCAGAGGCTCAACAGTCGTCTCCCTTGCCTCCCACAGTAGCCTGGGGTACATCTCATCCAGTCCTGGCAACCTATCCAACTTAATGCTTTCCAAAAACTCCTCTTTCTCAATATCTACATGTTCAAGCTTTTCAGTCTGCTGCAAGTCATAACTACAGTCACCAAGATCCTTTTCCACATTGAATACTGAAGTAAAGTATTCATTACCTCTGCTATTTTCTCCAGTTCCATACATACTTTTCCACTGTCACACTTCATAGGTCCTATTCTTTCATGTCTTATCCTCTTTCTCTTCACATACTTGCAGAATGCCTTGGCATATTCCTTAATCCTGCCCGCCAAGGCCTTTTCATGATCCCTTCTCGCTCTCCTAATTTCCTTCTTAAGCTCCTTCCTATTAGCCTTATAATCTTCTTGATCTCTAACATTACTTAGCTCTCTGAACCTTTTGTAAGCTTTTCTTTTCTTCTTGACTAGATTTATTACAGCCTTTGTACACCACAGTCCCTGCACCCTTCCATAACTTCCCTGTCTCATTGGAACGTACTTATGCAGAACTCCACACAGAATTCGGCGGGAGGAGAAGATGGCAGTGCATTGCGCATGCGCAGCTCTCTGGTGAAAAATGATGTTGTATCTGTTAAATAGGGGCCGTGGACAATTCTGATTTGATGGAGAATGGACGTGAAAGCACAGAGGAACATCTGGAGAAATTTCTGAAACGCCCATCCACTGCTGTCGTTACTGTGTGGTCGGGAATCTTTCGGAGGGTAGGCCTCAAAATCCCCGGCTTTGCCTGCTTTTGGCGACTGAGAAGGAGGTCGAATCGTTCGGACAGAGATGCCACTCTGTACTCAGTGTTGGAGAGCTGATCAGAGCTCGAAGTTTTCGGATGACTCAGAGTCAGATTGTGTTCAGCATGGCAGGAAGAGTTTTTCTTCCTTCTCCCGTCTGCGTGAGATGTGGGACATTTGAGAAACTTTGCACTTTACTGTGCTCACGGACTTTCTTCATCAAGTTATGGTATTGTTACACTGTTTGTAACTATATGTATAATTATGTGGTTTTGTCAGTTTTTTTCAGTCTTGGTTTGTCCTGTATTTTGTGATCTCACACCGGAGGAAATAATGTATCATTTCTTAATGCATGCATTACTAAATGACAATAAAAGGGGACTACGTGTCTTCATAATCTAAAAAAAATCCCCTGAGCATTTGCCACATTTCTTCCGTACTTTTCTCTGAGAACATCTGTTTCCAATTTAAGCTTCCAATTTCCTGCCTGATATCCTCATAATTCGCCTTACTCCAATCAAACACCTTCCTAACTTGCCTGTTCCTTTCTCTCTCCAATGCCATCGTATAGGACATAGAATTATGATCACTATCTCCAAAATGCTCTCCCACTGAGAGATCTAACACCTGACCAGGTTCATTTCCCAATAACAAATCAAGTACAGCCTCTCCTCTACATACTGTGTCAAGAAACCTTCCTGAACATACCTAACAAACTCCACCCCACTTAAACTCCTTGCTCCAGGGAGATGCAATCGGTATTTGGGAAATTAAAATTCCCCATCACAACAAGTCCGTTACTATTACAACTTTCCAGAATCTGTTTCCCTATCTGCTCCTCAATATCCCTGTTACTGTTGGGCGGTCTATAAGAAAACACGCAGTAAAGTTACTGACCCCATCCTGTTCCTAACCTCCATCCACGGAGACTCCGTAGACAATCCCTCCGTGGTGTCCACCTTTTCTGCAGCCATGACACTATCTCTGATCAACAGTACTACACCCCCGCCTCTTTTGCCTCCATCTCTGTCCTTTTGAAACATCTAAAAACCGGCACTTGAAGTAACCATTCCTGTCCCTGAGCCACCCAAGTCTCTGTAATGACCACCACATCATATCTCCAAGTACTGATCCACACTCTAACATGTGAGATTGAGGTGCGACCCCCCCCACCCCCCCAAACCCCGTTTGTGCGGATGCGCTGTAATTTGCTACCCTGTTACAAATTAATGCCACGAAATAACACTGCATTTGACTAAAGGAATTATATTTATGAATCTTCACTAAAGGTTTAAAAAAGAATAACAAAAAGGAAAGGGCCCATTCTAATTAAACAGTCAAATGTGCATAAATTGGAGCTCATCTTGAACTTCTCTGTCACTCATGCATTGGGCCCTCAGTTAACGTGAAAGCACACACTACCTTCTGAACGTTACTCGCAATCCATCTCGAACAAACGGGTCTCTTACTGGATATGCTATGACCGGTTCTCCCCAGCGTCTCCTCTCTCCCTCTCCTCTCGAACAAAAGCCCAGGACTAAACTTATTGTCTATCACCAAGAAAAAGCTCCTCCTAATTGGCACACATTCCACGTCATCTCTTACCTTCAACAATAACCCAAACAGGCTGAAAGCAAAACAAACAGCTCTTAGGGAGCTGCTAAATGAAATACCTACAGAATAGCAGTAAAGATGTGAACCAGGGCACTACACACAAACAAGTCCTTGAACAAGGCCCAGTCCACTCACTTGATGCAATCCATTAACATCTCCTCTGCTTCTCATAACCACCTCTTCACTGTCCGAGTATCTGGAGCCTCCGCCTCTATTCGGGTAAGAGAAGAACAGCCAAGTGATCTGATTTACTGATAGGTGGTCTGGGCACGGAACAGTAGGCATTCCTTACCTTAGTATAACTGTGGTTTGGTATGTTGGGGCCTCTGGTGCTACAGGTTCTATATTGATGGTAATTGGGCAGGGCTTTCTTCAAACAAGCCTGGTTGAAGTCTCTGACTATGATTTGAAATGCATTGGGATGGACCTTTTCTGTTTGAAGAAGACATTATGCAATATGCGTGTGCTTGATTATAGTTGGCCACTGATGTGATGGTAGGTAAACTGCAGTCAGGATCATGGATGAGAACTCCCCGAATCTGGACTTATTTGAAAGTTAGTATAAGCAACATAATTTGAACACGAACAATTTCTATAAAGTTCTTGTGCAATCAGAGTAGTACAGCATAGTGCAAGTCCTTTTGCCCATGATGTTGTACCTACGTAAATAAATCTACTTCACGATCATTCTAACCCTTCTCGACGTATTACTCTCCATTTTTCTTTCATTCATGTACTTACGTATGTGCCTCTTATATATCCCTGTGCTTCTCCAAATACTTGTAAATCCTGTCCTGAAGAATCTCTTCCATTAGTTTGTCCACCACTGATGTAAGACTTACTGTTCTATAATTCCCACATAAGAAATCTATTGGTCTATTATTCTAAAATAAGGACAGAAGAAAGCAGCTAATATTTCATAAACATTATAAATATCACACCGAAAAAAAGAAATGCCATCAAAAGTTCTGCATAATTTTCCCTATTAAATGGAGGTAGATGACTTCATTGAAGCAAATAAATTTGCGCTGGATGCATCAACGATAGCTGGTGTGATGCAGAGAGACCAGATAAAATGTATTGGATATCTTGGTTTCACTGACCTCCAATAACTTCCAGCTTCTGTACCACAGAGAACAGGCACCACCATCCACTGATCATTTTCTATAGACTCAAGGAAGGTCTGCAAATCAGTGGAAAGAAGAGAGCACTGACATATTACCAGTTTCTTGCTGCTGTAAGTGAAAAAAACACAGTAGAATAGTGAGGGATATAGGATTGAGAGGTCAGGTGTGAATGTTCTCAATTGTGGTGGAGGGAATGTTTCTTTCTGAAATGGACGAACTACCCCGTAGGGTTTCTTGCATATTATGCATTATATTATTAAAACAAAGCAATATGATACTATGCACCAGATAAATTTGGCCATATTTATGTATCAGCATGAAATAAAATATACAAGGAGGCCTCTTGTATTTTGTTGTAGTTGGGAGTATCAGGCCTGGTCTTGTTGTTAATACAGTAGAAATTGATGTCATAATACACCAAGGAATACTGTAGGCATGAAAACCCCATACCTCAAACAGGAACAGGGATCTGTAAGGCATATATACGAGGGGTGATTGATAAGTTCATGGCTTAAGGTAGAAGGAGTCAGTTTTAGAAAACCAAGCACATTTATTTTTGAACATAGTCCCTTCCTACACATACACACTTAGTCCAGCGGTCGTGGAGCATACGGATCCCTTCTTTGTAGAAGTGGTCCTCAGCAGGGGTGATTGACAAGTTTGTGGCCTAAGCTAGAAGGAGATAAGTTATTAACTTCAAATTTTCTGCATTATCACTCAAAGAGTTGAACTGCACTTGCATGTAATGAGAGCATCTTGGACTTCCAGGTGGTCCACAGCAGGGGCGATTGATAAGTTTGTCGTCTAATGTAGAAGGAGATGAGTTATACACGTGCATGTATGTGCAGTTCATCTCTTTGAGTGAAAATGTAGAAAGTTTGAAGTTAATAACTCATCTCCTTCTACCTTAGGCCACAAACTTATCAATCACCCCTACCTGTGGACCACTGCAAGAGGTCCAAGGCACCGACTTCTACAAAGAAGGGATCCGTATGCTCCACGACCACTGGACCAAGTGTGTAAATGTAGGAAAAATAAATGTGCTAGGTTTTCTAAAACTGACCCCTTCTATATTAGGCCATGAACGGATCAATCATTGCTCTTAGATCAGAGGGAAGGTGATGTTACCCAAACTGAACATTTGTGCTTGGTAATGTGACATCTATATATTGATGAAGATGCAGCACCTTATTTCTAAATATTTTATACAATGAAGAAAAGGTGTATGGATCATTCTTGTGATATGAACAATATTCTGTATGTGTTATGGTGGACTAATTAAGAGAAAATTAAATAAGATACGAAACATGTTCTCTGGTCATGGGCATGATCAAATTGAAGTAATAGGTCTATTCTCTGGAAGGAAATGAATGCAACTTGTGTTGTTAGTGATTTAGGAGTTTGAAGGCCTTGGCGAGATGTCGTTGACAGCCTGAAAAATTGTCAATAGTGGCTTCATAGACCTTGGGGTGAGAACAGGGGTGGCGCTAAGGTGGTGATAGCTGGGGCTAGAGCCCCAGCAGAAATTGCAATAGCATCAGCCTAGCACCACCAAGAAATTAACTGAAATTTCACATACAAATTGCAGCTGCTTTGCTTTCTCTGTATAGTTTTGAATACAGCTTGTTTCTCCAGTTGATCTAGTGAAACAGCGCCCCCAATTACCGTAGCACCCACACAGCAATAAAGTTATAAACTCTGTCAGATCCACTCTACACTTCGTTTGTTGTCAATGTCTCGCCGTTGCTGTCCTCAGATCAGTTAAGCTGATCTAAGATCACTTAAGGTGGTGATGTCACTCACTCTCACTCATGTGAGGGATTGATAGTACATATCCAGCCACAGGTCCATGGTCCATGGTCTCGCGACACTAACAGATATACACACACACACACACACACACACACACGTTGTGCTTTTACAAGCTAGCCTCGGCCTACCACGTGCATTATTTTGGCGGCCTGAAAAATGGATCAATTTTTAGTGAGAAAATGACCTCGTCCAGAGGAATCAGTGGTGTCTTAGCCAGGGCCTGTCTTAATTGAAAGTGACATGCAGAAAGAAGTAAGTGGGGATGAGGACAACAGCAGTTCTTCGAAGGAGTGTGAGGGCGAGGTAGAGGAACAAGAAATGGAGCAGGATTCGGAAGAGAACATGGATGAAACTGCTCTTGGTGTTAGTGAGAATACTGTTAGCGATGTTAGTCAGCAGCCTGAGGAAGGACCCCATCGGCCAGCATTGAAAAAGTATCCTTCACTGCTCGCAACAATTTGGCAATCAGCAAAGGAGTCTTATTTGTGTCGTGGCTGGTTTGACTGACTGGAAAATTTGATCACAAAAGATATTATGTTCTGCTTCACATGCAGGCATTTCCTGTGTGGAGGACATGGGTTCCATTCTGAGTCTACCTTCACTGTCACCAGTTACCGCAACTGGCGGAAAGCTACAACAGCTTTCAAAACCCACCGTGTAAGTGCAGCTCAGAAGTTTACTATGGAGGCACGGGCCGAATTCAGATTGAGAAAACAAGACAGTTCAAGATTGGGAAATATGCTTGACAAAGGACATGCAAAGATTGTCCAAGAAAATCGTAAGTATATGAGAGCTGTGGTTGAGTCTCTAGCAAGGACAGACAGTGAATGACACATTGGAATATCTAGCTCCAATGAGACCCTACTGCGATGTATTTATAGATTTATACAAACTAATCTGCATATCGCTGACTCTACCTGTGACATCTGCCTCATGCAAATGGAGTTTCTCTTGCCTCATACACCTCAAAAACTATCTAAGGAATAGCAGCGGTGATGCTCGGAACAGCGACTTGGCCCTGTTGGCCATAAACAGCCAGAGGACCAAAGCACTTGATATCCAGAAAATCATTGATGCTTTCCCCACCAATCACAACAACAGATGGATTGTGTTTCTCTGAAGACATCAATGGTGAGTGCAGTTGATTTTTTTTTAAATTGGGCCAAGAGTCATGCTGATTATTATTATTATTTTGTGGTGGATACCCCATAGTCCTTATGTTTCCTGCAAATCCTAAACTATTACATTTACTGCTATTAAGCCTACTGGTTTTGCTTAGACTTCCAAGTGGTGATTCTGTTGATTTATGTTTTAAATTCAATAGCCGAATTAATTGAGGTATCGCATGGTCAGAGTATGATTTGTCCAACTCCTGGTAAAGCCTTGCATCTGTTGTTCGCCTTATTTGACTTTAATAACGGTGTATCTTTTGGCATTGTCTGTCTATGTAATGTGAATAGCAGTGGACATTATGGGTTAGTGTTGTGTTTTTCAGTTGAAAAGCACGCATTTGACGCTGATTGTGGGATTAGTGTGTGATTCACGTTGTACGCTGTGGGTCGGATGCTTTGTTAGTTTGTATGTGGTCTGTGTAGCCCGGGTTGTCTTTGATGCTGTTGACACTGTCACAGTTCACTTCTATAGTATATTTATCAATTGCTGTTGCTTGTGAATCAACAGAGGCACTTATAATAGGCACATAATGCTTGAGACTGACTTTTGAAAGCCACGCGACTGGCCTTGCGAATACATATTACCATAGGGTACATCCCTCAGCACTATCACTGAATAATTCAGCCCCGCTGTAGCACCAACAAGAAAAAATCTCTGGCTCCACCACTGGGAGAGAATAAGAAATATGCTCAAGCTGGCATTCAACTTCAGAGATCTAAGTGATGAAGAACAAATAGTCAACTTTGCAGACATCCAATAAGAAGGTTATGTTTGAATCTGAAAGGATAGACTTCTACAGATTCGATGAAAGTGAACTGAAGTAGAGAATCAGAATTAGCTGATGTGTCACAAGAAGTTCAGAATGGAAGAGGATAAGAACTAGTCACAGGCAAGAGGGAAATGTTCCTGTGTAATGAGTATTCTTACAGAATTAAACATATGACTTATCCCCGTGCTGGTCATCAGATTTGCTGTGTTTAAGGAGTGCAAGAAGGTTAATAGTGAAAGGATATCTTCACCAAAATTCATCAATAGAACTGAGGCAGGATTTCAATGTGTTCAAGTCAATAGTAACAAGGACAAGAACAATATTTGTAATATACAGTTTGTTGTCACAGGACAAACAGCAACATATTATTCATATTGTTCCAAGCTTAGTCCCTCAATGTTTTCTTAAGATTTCATACATTAGAACTCTATTAGTCTATTATTCTAAAATGAAGACAAAATAAAGCTCTTAATATTTCATAAGCATTATAAATATCAAGTTTATTGTTTTTTTTTAAATATTTAAATGCCACAGATCTATATTTTGCAAGTGAACTTTAGAGAAATTGTTGTTATTCAAATTATGTTGCTTATACCAACTGACAAGTCAGTTCAGATTTTGGCGTCAATAGTTAACTGCTCTTTGATACCTCATGGACCGGAACAGGGGGCAGAAATACCTTCATTACTCATGGTGGAATCATCTGCACAGAAATCCTTCCAGTCCTTACACTGAATGGAGAACTCAGCAGGATGCAATTTCTTGCAAGTTCCCGCTGTGCGGATTGTCTGAGGATTAATTTAGGAATGGTACAAACTGTGAGATCTACCTCATTGTAATTTGAAAATAAATATTAGCAGGCTAGAATCTACATCCATGAAATTGTTTATTTAGAGCTGGAGAGTTAGCTCTGCTGTAATTGTCATTAAAATATCAAAGTACATCATTAAAAACTCAAATATACCTAATGAAACCAAACACTTTAGGGCATGTTCCAACAAGAAATATCTAAACGTCTAGAAATTAAATTGTAGGATGCTGCTTTATAGATATGAATATTAATCGTTTAAAGAGTGAAACACAATAATGGCATAATTAGATAGTCTCCACTCACTCCAGATATTTGAGATGCACTGCATGGCCTTGAAACTCCAATTCAAGTTTCCAATAGAGAGTCCACAACTAATATATTTATTAGACCTTCCCCACTGTTATTTCTCACAAGTTAGCACATCAGCATGCACAAGGATTTCTAAACATCAAAATCTGGGTCAATTCACTAGCTTCTTAGAAATTATGATAAAGCGGGTCAAAAAATAGCACAATCATGGATGGTAAGAATTCAATGGCCAGGGAGATTAAAAATACATACTTCTGAATCTGGCATCTGCTTCAGAATTCAACAGCTATATTCTAATCCTAAGGCCTAGGCTATTATTTTATTAAGCATCAGTTTATTACTGAATGTGCTATTACTGATATTCCTTCCAAATTTATTTTTGTTTTTCTTTAGATTATTAGAAACCATAGAAACCATAGAAAAACTACAGCACAGAAACAGGCCTTTTAGCTTCCTGACTGTGCCGAGCTATTTTCTGCCTAGTCCCACTGACTCTCACACGGACCATATCCCTCCATACACCTCCCATCCATGTATCTGTCCAATTTATTCTTAAATGTTAAAAAAGAACCCACATTTACCACCTCAACTGGCAGCTCATTCCACACTCCCACCACGCTCTGTGTGAAGAAGCCCCCCCAATGTTCCCTTTAAACTTTTCCCCCCTCACCCTTAATCCATGTCCTCTGTTTTTTTTTCTCCCCTTGCCTTAGTGGAAAAAGCCTGCTTGCATTCACTCTATCTATACCCATCATAATTTTATATACGTCTATCAAATCTCCCGTCATTCTTCTACACTCCAAGGAATAAAATCCTAACCTATTCAACCTTTCTCTGTAACTGAGTTTCTCAAGTCCCGGCAACATCCTTGTAAACCTTCTCTGCACTCTTTCAACCTTATTAATATCCTTCCTGTAATTTGGTGACGAAAACTGAACACAATACTCCAGATTCGGCCTCACCAATGCCTTATACAACCTCATCATAACATTCCAGCTCTTATACTCAATACTTTGGTTAATAAAGGCCAATGTACCAAAAGCTCTCTTTATGACCCTATCTATCTGTGACACCACTTTTTAGGGAGTTTTGTATCTGTATTCCCAAATCCCTCTGTTCTACTGCACTCCTCAGTGTCTTACCATTTACCCTGTCTATTCTACCTTGGTTTGTTCTTCCAAAGTACAATACCTCACACTTGTCTGTATTAAACTCCATCTGCCATGATGGAGTTATATTGATTTAGATTGATTTGAAACTTATTCCAGTAACGTTAAGGACAAGGCACTCTTCTTGGTTATTCTCAAAACTCTGAAATAATTGGAAGATGCTGTCCTTTATAAAAGAGTCATTTTGAGTACGAGTTCTGTACCTTGTATCAGAATTCAATATAATATAAATAGTACAAGTATTATTCAAAATTTTAATTAGCTTATTTTTCAAAGGCAAAACTATAGGTAACTAAATAAAATCTTAGTCTATTACATCAGTTTCTATGTTGTATTATTTAGGAAATTCCATATATATGTTATGTCACATGGTAGGTTTTAACACAGGGAATCAATCAATTAAAAGGAAATAACTATTCAAACTGGCTTTTCATTGCAGACACCAAGAAACAAAGGAGCTCTCCAAGTATTATCTCTTCCCAGCTGACTTTAGTGTAATAGCAATAACCACAACTTTAAACCTCCTATTTACTGAAAACTTTTTGACATCAATTAAGATAATCTACTGATTTCCTAGTAATCTCTAAAGGAAGATTGTGAGTAGATTGTACTGCAATGTTAGAGAAACTGCTTCATTCAACACAGAAACCAAACAGATAAAGCAAGTAAACATTAAGGGAGAAAATCTGTGACAGAAGAGAATATAGCATCCTGCCATCATTGGATTTAGTGAGTTATATTAAGATTTGTGTGAGTAAATTATTAAATTGCATGTAACCAACTTTAATATTAAATGATCAAACACTAGAGGGGCAAACCCCTTATTACAAAAATATCTATCTAGTTTACAATCTAAGAAGAATGTATCAATTTGGAATTTTTAGCTATTGATCAGATTAAAGCAAAGGTGACTTAAGCATTGACAGGTAACTTCATATTCTTCATGGTTGAGTTTGCCATTTCACGGAGCAGGAATAAGCTCAGAGAACACTACTTATTTACACAACTAATCAAAAAAATGTCCTCCATTTGCTTAAAGTCTACTTCCAGTTAGCACAGTATATTTACAGCATTATTTACTCCAATTAAATCCTAACCTCAAAGTAAAGTTAAATGTCATGCCAGAATTAACAAGCAATCTAAGTGATCACAGGGTTCAACCTATTTCTTCCATTCTACCTGAGAAGCATAATGAACAATGCTTTGGACACACTCAAATATAGAAATATGTTCAAGTGCATTAATAACATCAAAACTGCTCCATTTGTGGGTCTGCTGATAACCATGCAAATTGAACTCTGTTGGCAGTCAATTTACAAGTTAATTAATGGATACAGATTCAAATGTACAATTAAAACATCACAATAGATTTTAAGTGGTTAGGTTAAGACTCTGGAGTTTAAACTAGACCACAAATTTCCTATGGATACAGCTGTTAGACGGACACTTAAATAGTATGGGTTAACAAACTATGCTCTGCCTTAAACAATCAGACTAAAGAATTTAAAGTGAGTGATCCAATCTCTGAACCAAGAAATGTCAGTTAGACAGGAAGTTCCTTGTCAAGCAAGAGATACAATATCAAGCGAAAATAACTAAGTGAGAAATAAATCTAATTCACCAACCTGAAAGCTTCTGATTATTTTTAATGTGATCCTGTTCAACTATTCAGGGATTTTGTTTTGTCTGTCCACTTGTGGTTGGAACAGTTCTCTGGACAATGCTCTTTTGTTAAATAATCTACTTGACTCAGAAATGACTAATAATTGATTACCAAGGTCAAATAACTTTTAAGGTCTTAATTGACCAAACTTAAAATTGGATGGAATAAATTGCTATGGATAAATCAAATTAGGGTAAATTGAGGCAAACATGAGAAAATCTGCAGATGCTGGAAATTCAAGTAACACACACAAAATGCTGGCAACACACATCAAAGTTCCTGGTGAACGCAGCAGGCCAGACAGCATCTCCAGGAAGAGGTACAGTCGACGTTTCAGGCCGAGACCCTTCGTCAGGACTAACTGAAGAAAGAGCTAGTAAGAGATTTAAAAGTGGGAGGGGGAGAGGGAGGGGGAGATCCAAAATGATAGGAGAAGACAGGAGGGGGAGGGATGGAGCCAAGAGCTGGACAGGTGTTTGGCAAAAGGGATATGAGATGATCATGGGACAGGAGGCCCAGGGAGAAGGAAAAGGGGGAGGGGGGGAAAACCAGAGGATGGGCAAGGGGTATAGTCAGAGGGACAGAGGGAGAAAAAGGAGAGTGAGAGAAAGAATGTGTGTATATAAATAATGGATGGGGTACGAGGGGGATGTGGGGCCTTAGCGGAGATTAGAGAAGTTGATGTTCATGCCAACAGGTTGGAGGCTACCCAGATGGAATATAAGGTGTTGTTCCTCCAACCTGAGTGTGGCTTCATCTTTACAGTAGAAGAGGCCGTGGATAGACATGTCAGAATAGGAATGGGATGTGGAATTAAAATGTGTGGCCAATGGGAGATCATGCTTTCTCTGGCGGACAGAGCGTAGGTGTTCAGCAAAATGATCTCCCAGTCTGCGTCGGGTCTCGCCAATATATAGAAGGCCACATTGGGAGCACTGGACACAGTATATCACCCCAGCCGACTCACAGGTGAAGTGTCGCCTCACCTGGAAGGACTGTCTGGGGCCCTGAATGGTGGTAAGGGAGGAGGTGTAAGGGCATGTGTAGCACTTGTTCCGCTTACAAGGATAAGTGCCAGGAGGGAGATCAGTGGGGAGGGATGGGGGGGACGAATGGACAAGGGAGTCGTGTAGGGAGCGATCCTTGCAGAAAGCGGGGGGGGGGAAGACGTACTTAGTGGTGGGATCCCGTTGGAGGTTGCGGAAGTTACGGAGAATAATATGTTGGACCCGGAGGCTGGTGGGGTGGTAGGTGAGGACCAGGGGAACCCTATTTCTAGTCGGGTGGCGGGAGGATGGAGTGAGAGCAGATATGCGTGAAATGGGGGAGATGCGTTTGAGAGCAGAATTGATGGTGGAGGAATGGAAGCCCCTTTCTTTAAAAAAGGAGGACATCTCTCTCGTCCTGGAATGAAAAGCCTCATCCTGAGAGCAGATGCGGTGGAGATGGAAGAATTGCGAGAAGGGGATAGCATTTTTGCAAGAGACAGGGTGAGAAGAGGAATAGTCCAGATAGCTGTGAGAGTCAGTAAGCTTATAGTAGACATCAGTAGATAAGCTGTCTCCAGAGATAGAGACAGAAAGATCTAGAAAGGGGAGGGAGGTGTCGGAAATGGACCAGGTAAACTTGAGGGCAGGGTACACTCAGGTTGGAGGAACAACACCTTATATTCCGTCTGGGTAGCCTTTAACCTGATGGCATGAACATTGACTTCTCTAACTTCCGCTAATGCCCCACCTCCCCCTCATACCCCATCCGTTATTTATATACACACATTCTTTCTCTCACTCTCCTTTTTCTCCCTCTGTCCCTCTGACTATACCCCTTGCCCATCCTCTGGTTCCTCCCCTCCCCCTTTTCTTTCTCCATGGGCCTCCTGTCCCATGATCCTTTCATACCCCTTTTGCCAATCACCTTTCCAGCTCTTGGCTCCATCCCTCCCCCTTCTGTCTTCTCCTATCATTTTGGATCTCCCCCTCGCCCACCCACTTTTAAATCTCTTACTAGCTCTTTCTTCAGTTAGTCCTGATGAAGGGTCTCGGCCTGAAACGTCGACTGCACCTCTTCCTAGTGATGCTGCCTGGCCTGCTGCATTCACCAGCAACTTTGATGTGTGTTGCTTGAACTTCCAGCATCTGCAGAATTCCTCGTGTTTGCGTTTTTAAACTCACAAAATGCTGGTGGAATGCAGCAGGCCAGGCAGCATCTATAGGAAGAAGTACAGGTGACATTTCGGGTCGAGACCCTTCGTCAGGACTAATGGAAAAAAGAGATAGTAATAGATTTTAAAGTGGGAGGGGGAGTGGGAGACCTGAAATGATAGGAGAAGACAGGAGAGAGAGGGATGAAGCCAAGAACTGGGAAGTTGATTGTCAAAAGGGATACAAGGCTGGAGAAGGGGGAGTATCATAGGACGGAAGGCCTTGAAAGAAAGAAAGGGGGAGGGGAGCACCAGAGGAATATGGAGAACAGGCAAGGAGTTATTGTGAGAGGGAAGGAGAGAAGAGAAAAAAAAATTATTAGGGATGGGGTAAGAAGAGGAAGAGGGGCATTAATGGAAGTTAGAGAAATCAATGTTCATACCGTCAGGTTGGAGGCTACCCAGATGGAATATAAGGTGTTGTTCCTCCAGTCTACACTCTGTCCACCAGAGGAAGCAGGATCTCCCTGTGGCCACACATTTTAATTCCACGTCCCATTCCCATTCCGATATGTCAATCCATGGCCTCCTCTAATGTCGAGATGAAGCCACACTCAGGTTGGAGGAACGGAATAGAGGGAGACAGAGTAGGAAGACTTGGCTCGAGAGGCTTCGGTGAGCAGAGGCTGAGGAAAAGCTTCACTCCAAGTGGGGTAAGTCTGGGTAAGTTCCTTTAATAAATCTAATTACCTTAAGAGTAGGTAATGGAGGCAGCAGTTAGGGCAGTTGAGTGCTCCATTTGCAGTATGTGGGAAGTCAGGGTGAGCACAATCATCCTGACAACTACACCTGTAAAAGGTGCATCCAGCTGCAGCTCCTGACAAACCGAGTTTGGGAACTGGAGCTGGAGCTGGATGAACTTCGGATCATTTGGATCGATCTCAGGATTGCTACCAGTGCCACGTGCAGGCGGGTTTAGATAGCGCAGATCAACACGTGGCTGAAGACATGGTGCAGGAAGGAGGGCTTCAGATTTATAGATAATTGGGCAGTTTTCCAGGGAAGGTGGGTCCTGTTCCAACGGGACGGTTTACATCTGAACTGGAAGGGGACAAATATTCTTGCAGGTAGGTTTGCTAGAGAAGCTCCAGTGGATTTAAACTAGGTACAAGGGGGGAGGGGAACCAGAGTGTAGGAACAGATATAGGGGAAAAGGAAGAAAAAGAAAATCGTGAAGTTGTTTGTACCGTTATTGATAAACGGAGAGTAAGAGGTGGAAAATTTCTTAAATGCATTTGTAGCCCCCCCCAGCCACCCTCATGGTCACTCGGCTCACTGTCGTCTAGGGATACAGCCTCGGCCCCGCCAAACTGGATAATTCGTTTGTGTGGATGCTATGTGATTTACCCCACCCCACCCAAATAACAGACAGTACACTAGATACGATTAAATGATTTACAGTTTATAGATATTACTGGAACTATATAATTAAGAGAGAATAAAATATAACAGGAAAATAAAAGGCGCCACACTTATCAAAGTTCAATCTCTTTGTGCACAAAACAGTTGGAGCTCAAGGACCTTCTTCTTCACCCTGCGACCCCTCGGACCACTTCGACCGGCCGCCTGGGACCAACAACGGTGGTTGACCAGACGCTCCACACGAGTCCGTCTCTGTCTCGTCACCGATCGCCCTCCTCGGGGTCCAACCCTGTTAGCCGACATCACAGCACCTCGTCCATCCTCTGTCTCGCTCTCCCGCCTTCTGCCCCAAAACCCCGCGCATACAGTATCTTCAAATACACCAAAACCATAACAACTATCCCAATTGGTTAATAGCATCATCTTTTCACAATCTAAACCAAAATAAGCTGCTAGCGCAAACTTTCTCAGCGTTTAACACAACAAAGCCACATTCTCCAGATTAACATAACAAAGAGGCCATTTTAATTAGCCTCCGCAGTAACATAAAAGTCGAAACCCCCTTACACTCCAGTCCTGCAGACACACAACACACTCATACACAGATACACACAGTGACAGTGCTCCCCAAACAATGGACCTTACTCCCGTCCCACGGGCGCTACATAGGCCAACCTATCTGGGAGCTTCTTAACCCTCTGAGACCTCCGTACCCCCTCACCTAAACCCGAAAGGCTCAGACACTACTAGGGATACCTCGGGCCCGCTTGCCACTCTCTCACTCAGGTCACCACTACAGCTCGAAGCCCCCTGTCCCATGTCCGGGCCCCGCCTCTCCTCCTTCCTGATCCTGCCGTAACTCAGACTGCCCACAACTAGCCCTCCCCACTACACCTGACTCAGTGGGAGAAGGGCCAAAGGTCTCTTCCTCAATCACGGGGAAGTTAGCGAAAGGCAGCGTGTACCACATGTCCAGCACATCATCCTTCGAATCCGTATCCTTCCTCATTCCTTCAATCAGTAGCTGCTGTTTGAGTTTCTGCTGATCCCTTCGAAGGTGGGTCATTGTTTCTTCTCGCGATTAATTCATCAGTACATGACCGCAGTGTGGTGCAAATCCCCTCGCGTCCCTGTGTCTCATTCAGATTGACGACCTGGGTTTCCACCCCCCCCGTCCATCACCGTCTGTCCCAACACCAGGAAGTTCAACTGGTATGTCGGGTCATTTTGCTCACATTGCACCAAACTCCTCCAGCCAAAAACTCTTCCACATTTGAAACTTCGCTTCGGTCGCCCGGGCTCAGCCACTCGCCTCGCCTCATAGTCCCCCCAGGCGAGTCCAAGCTCTAGGCGGTTATCCACATACGTCAAAGCTCCACACACCTTCACTTCCCTCATGGTCTTCCTCATGCCCCGCGGGAAGGATGCAGGGGCTCCGGATAAGCCCTTGGGCATCTTTTCGGATCAGAAGAATCATAGGGAACTAGTAACGGCTATCTTCGGCTCAACAGCTGCACTCCTCAGGATCTGGCAACATCCACCCCTCAGATGCAGCACATTAAACCACATCGCATCATCCACACACACACTGCCTTCATCTTCCACGGCGGCAGGGTCCAGTTGCCATGACCTCTCTCAGCGGTCAACTCCCCTCCCTCGTGGTGGTTCGGAGCATCTACTAAGAGGGTCTCACCCTCAGCTACTTTCCCCAAGCTGTACCACCGCTGGGTCTCGCTTAAATTCGGTACCGGCTCAAGGCTGCTACACACGTCCTCAGAAGCAACTCGACACGCTGGGTGCCCAGACAATGCCTCCATGGACTCCAGGGTCATTAACCAATCATCGTCTTCTGGATAACTACTGCCACTAGTAACCGAAGTCTCCGGTGCCCTTGCGGTTGTCAAGGATAAATGCTTAAGACACCGGTTGTAAAACAAATTGTACAACAACTTGATCTGTGCCCCGGGGTCGAGGATAGCTTTAGCATCGCTTCCCTCTATCCATAGCGACACCCTAGGGCGTGGCCCCTCTAAGCCTTTAGGAATAGGGTCTTTTCCTTTCGGAAGTTCATCGGTACATTGCTGGGTACATATTCCCCAGAGATCCCAAGCCGTTCCCCCACTGAGCCTCCACTAAGTTTCCCGACACCTCTCTGATCAGCTGAACAACTGAAGGAGGGGCTGATCCCCTGAAATGATCCCCCGGCACTGCAAGTAATTTAGGCGCCCTCCTAGCCAGAGAAGACACACTGAAAACTTTCCCCCCTCTTTCAGATAACTGACAGCTGTCACTACGGTGTAAGTGAACCTGACAGTTCTAACACCGTCACCAGCCCACCTACTCAAACTTTCAACCAATCCCTGTCGCTCTCCCTCAACTGAGCACTGCCACTCATCTGACAACTGAGAGATCCGCTCCGCCCACGTCTCACACACCTCCGCCCCTCTTGGGACGGACACTATCCCAAATGCCAGGCGGAGCCTGCCAGAGCTAGAACATTTATTTGCAGACCCTACCTACAAATCAGACCACTCTTCCCTCTCTCTCCCAACCGCATGGACAGCCCCGAGTGCCACCTCCAACTCGTCAATGCTAGTCTGAACTCGAACAAAGACCGCACCCACGACACATACAGCAATCACCAGCAAATAATCCACAGAGACACACATTACAGATTTAAACAGGGCACCCACACAGCATACCAGTAGATCCAATCCTGGACAAAGCCCACACAATGTAGCCCCCCCACCCCCCCGGCCACCCTCAGGGTCGCTCGGCTCGCTGTTGTCTAGGGAAACAGCCTCGGCCCCACCAAACTGGATAATTCGTTTGTGTGGATGCTGTGTGATGTACCCCACCCCACCCAAATAACAGACAATACACTAGATACGATTAAATGATTTACAGTTTATAGATATTACTGGAACTATATAATTAAGAGAGAATAAAATATAAAAGGAAAATAAAAGGCGCCACACTTATCAAAGTTCAATCTCTTCGTGCACAAAACAGTTGGAACTCAAGGACCTTCTTCTTCACTCTGCGACCCCTCGGACCACCTCGACCGGCCGCCTGGGACCAACAGCGGTGGTTGACCAGACGCTCCACACGAGTCCGTCGCCGTCTCCTCGCCGAATGCGCTCCTCGGGGTCTGACCCCATTAGCGGACATCACAGCACCTCGTCCATCCTCTGTCTCGCTCTCTCGCCTTCTGCCCCAAAACTCCGTGTGTATACAGTATCTTCAAATACACCAAAACCATAACAACTATCCCAATTGGTTAATAGCATCAGCTTATCACACTCTGAACCAAAACAAGCTGCTAGCGCAAACTTTCTCAGCATTTAACACAACAAAGCCACATTCCCCAGATTAACATAACAAAGAGGCCATTTTAATTAGCCTCCGCAGTAACATAAAAGTTGAAACCCCCTTACACATTTACTTCAATGCGAGGAGCAAAGGTCGATGAGCTTAGAGCATGGACTGATACCTGGAAGTATGACGTTGTAGCTATTAGTGAAACATGGTTGCAGGAGGGGTGTGATTGGCAACTAAATATACCTGGATTTCATTGCTTCAGGTGTGATAGAATCGGAGGGACAAGAGGTGGAGGTGTTGCATTGCTTGTCAGAGAAAATATTACAGCGGTTCTCTGGCAGGATAGATTAGAGGGCTCATCTAGGGAGGCTATTTGGGTGGAATTGAGGAATGGAAAAGGTGCAGTAACACATAGGGGTGTATTATAGACCACCTAATGGGGAGCGAGAAGTGGAAGAGCAAATTTGTAAGGAGATAGCAGATATTTGTAGTAAGCACAAGGTTGTCATTGTGGGAGATTTTAATTTTCCACACATAGACTGGGAAGCCGGTACTCTAAAGGGGCTGGATGGTTTGGAGTTTGTAAAATGTGTGCAGGATAGTTTTTTGCAGCAATACATAGAGGTACTAAATAGAGAAGGGGCAGTGTTGGATCTCCTGTTAGAGAATGAGATAGATCAGGTGAGGAAGGTATGTGTTGGGGAACACTTCAGGTCCAATGATTACAATGCCATTAGTTTCAATATAATTATGGAGAAGGATAGGTCTGGATCCAGGGTTGAGATTTTTGATTGGAGAAAGTCTAACTTTGAGGAGATGCGAAAGGATTTAGAAGGAGTGGATTGGGACAAATTGTTTGATGGGAAGTATCTAATAGAGAAATGGAGGTCATTTTAAGGTGAAATATTGAGGGTACAGAATCTTTATGTTCCTGTTAAGTTGAAAGGAAAGGTTAAAAGTTTGAGAGAGCCATGGTTTTCAAGGGATATTGGAAACTTGGTTTGGAAAAAGAGAGATATCTACAATAAATATAGGCAGCATGGAGTAAATGAGGTGCTCGAGGAATATAAAGAGAGGTATTCCAGGAATATAAAGAATGTAAAAAGAATCTTAAGAAAGAAATCAGAAAAACTAAAAGAAGATACGAGGTTGCTTTGGCAAGTAAGGTGAAAATAAATCCAAAAGATTTCTACAGTTACATTAATAGCAAAAGGATGGTAAGGGATAAAATTGGTCCCTTAGAGAATTAGAGTGGACAGTTATGTGTGGAACCAAAAGAGATGGGGAGATTTTGAACAATTTCTTTTCTTCGGTATTCACTAAGGAGAAGTATTGTGTAAGGTAAGGGAAACAGGTAGGGAAGTTATGGAAATTATGATGATTAAAGAAGAGGAAGTACTGGCACTTTTAAGGAATATAAAAGTGGATAAGTCTCCGGGTCCTGACAGGATATTCCCTAGGACCTTGAGAGAAGTTAGTGTAGAAATAGCAGGGGCTCCGACAGAAATATTTCAAATGTCATTAGAAACGAAGACTGGCATATTGCTAATGTTGCTCCATTGTTTAAAAATGGTTCTAAGAGTATTCCTAGCCATTATTGACCTGTGAGTTTGACATCAGTGGTGGGTAAATTGATGGGAAGTATTCTTAGAGATGGTATATATAATCATCTGAATAGACAGGGTCTGATTAGGAATAGTCAACATGGATTTGTGCGTGGAAGGTCATGTTTGACAAGTCTTATTGAACTTTTTGAAGAGGTTACTAGGAAAGTTGATGAGGGTAAAGCGGTGGATGTTGTCTATGTGGACTTCAATAAGGCCTTTGACAGGGTCACACACGGAAGGTTAGTTAGGAATGTTCAATCGTTAGGTATTAATATTGAAGTAGTAAAATGGATTCAGCAGTGTCTGGATGGGAGATGCCAGAGAGTAGTGGTGGATAACTGTTTGTCAGATTGGAGGCCGGTGTCTAGTGGTGTGCCTCAGGGATCTGTACTGGGTCCAATGTTGTTTGTCATATACATTAATGATCTGGATGTTGGGGTGGTTAAAGGGATTAGTAATTATGCAGATTATATAAGATAGGTGGCGTTGTGGATAATGAAGTAGATTTTCAGAGCTTGCAGAGAGATTTAGGCCAGTTAGAAAAGTGGGCTGAAGGATGGCAGATGAAGTTTAATGGTGATAAATGTGAGGTGCTACATTTTGGTAGGACTAATCAAAATAGGACATACATGGTAAATGGTAGGGCATTGAAGAATGCAGTAGAACAGTGAGATCTAGGAATAATGGTGCATAGTTCCCTGAAGGTGGTATCTCATATGGATAGGGTGGTGAAGAAAGCTTATGGTATGCTGGCTTTTATAAATCAGAGCATTGAGTATAGGAATTGGGATGTAATGTTAAAATTGTACAAGACATTGGTAAGGCCAAATTTGGAGTATTGTGTACAGTTCTGGTCACTGAATTATAGGAAAGATGTCAACAAAGTAGAGAGAGTACAGAGATGATTTACGAGAATGTTAGCTGGATTTCAGCACCTAAGTTGCAGAGAAAGGTTGAACAAGTTGGGTCTTTATTCCTTGGAGTGTAGAAGGTTGAGGGGGGACTTAATAGAGGTATTTAAAATTATGAGGGGGATAGATAAAGTTGACATGTATAAGCTTTTTCCATTGAGAGTAGGGGAGATTCAAACAAGAGGACATGAGTTGAGAGTTAAAGGGCAAAAGTTTAAGGGTAACATGAGGGGGAACTTCTTTACTCAGAGAGTGGTAGCTGTGTGGAACGAGCTTCCAGCAGAAGTGGTAGAGGCAGGTTCGATATTGTCATTTAAAGTATAATTGGATAGCTATGTGGACAGGAAAGGAATGGAGGGTTATGGGCTGAGTGCAGGTTGGCGGGACTAGGTGAGAGTAAGCGTTTGGCATGGACTAGAAGGGCCGAGATGGTCTGTTTCCATGCTGTAATTGTTATCTGGTTATATGGTTATAAATATCATGAGTCTCTACCAGAACCAAACACTCAGATGGTACATTCTGTATTGCAACTATTTTTAATAAAACCTAGGTCATGTCTGTAAATTATTTTTCCTTTACCTAATATTAAAAAATGAGCTACCAAAAAATAAAATGATCTTAAATAACAGCACATGTGTATCACTTTGCAAGACAAATAAATTAACCATTGAGGGAAGTTAATCCTAGTTCTAGGTGTTGATAAAAAACGTAAAATTACAGAACAATATAAAACCAGCTAACTCGAGGGCTGCAGCTGTAGTGTTTGGAGGACCAAGAATCATTACAAAAAAAACAATACAGACAAATGCAACAGGGAGTTACATCATTTAAATTCTAGTTAAACACAGCTGTTCAGTAGGAGGCGAGAGTAATAGTGATAATTAGGTAAGAAAAGCATGTGATCTTAATGAAATGTTATTCCAGTTAAATTCCACTCTAATATGATTAATTCATTTTATCCCCAGCAGTGGATTATCCACTTAATTAAATTGATTCAACGTCAGGATTAGCATTGTTAAGAATATCGTACTACTTTGGCGGGGGCGGGGGTGGAGGAACATCACAGATGGCGGCACACATGATCGCAATGGTCTTTCTGGCTCCTGTTCAACCTCTCTATGATCGAAAAACATTACTGATCATTAAGAACACTAAAGTCTGCAAGTCTATCTCACTAACCAGTGGGATAACACAGTTACAGAGCAACATTTGAAGCTAGCTCTTGCTCTGTGCCACAGTTTGCTACAGCTACCCAGGGAAGTTGTGCGTAAAGACACAGAAGCAGGCCAGTTTTTGAGCAAGACTTACAGTGGATCTCTACAGGCCCATGCTTCCAACAATTCTATTCGCTAATGTCCGATCACCTGAAAGTAAACTGGATTACCCGCATCTGTCTTTGGATCAGCGGGAGTTGAGAGATTAGTGCACACTTGTCCTGACAGAAACTTGGCTCCAGGACACCACTCCAGACTCAGAAATTAAACTAAAAAGCCTAATTTCCTTTCAGAAGAATAGAAATGTTGTGATATCTGGCAACATGTGCCACATTGGAGATCTGTGTATCTATGTCAATGAGAACTAGTGTGTGAATGCCTCGGATAGTAATAACTCTCTACAGGTAGAGATTTTAATAGTGAAGTGCAGGCCCTTCTACTTACCAAAGGAGCCAACGGAGTTTACTGCCATTGTGATTGTTGTTATTTACATCCCCGCCCCCCCCCCCCCCATGCTGGGAAAGCAGTACAGGAGCTTCATGGTAACAATTGCGAACCTCAAAGCCACTAACCCCAGTTGTGACTTCTTTGTTGCTGGTAACTTCAATCATGCCAACTTAAAAACATTCCTGCAAAAGTTCTATCAGCATGTCAACTTCACAGCAAGAGAGAATATATTAGGCTGGTTTATACCAACACTTGTGGAGCCTTCAAGGCTGCCCCTCCACCCTACCCTCACCTTGGATACTCAAGCCACATATCCATTTTGCTAAGCTTGCATATAGACCAGTGGTTTGAGTCAGTTTAACTTACAGGGAGATCAGGATATGGCCAACACAAAATAATCTGCAGATGCTGTGATCAAAGCAACACTTTCAGTACGCTGGATGAACTCAGCAGGTCGGGCAGCATCAGTTAGAAACGATGAGTCGACGTTTCGGGCCGGAACCCTTCGTCAGGACTGAAGAATGAAAGATGGGGAAGGATTTGAAGAATGCCTGTAGCTTCAGTTGAAAGACCAGTAATTTGAAAGACAAAGGGGTGGGGGAGGGGAAGCATTGATGTTATAGCCCTTCAAAACAATGGGTAGTGGAAGAAGGAGGCAGAGCCATGAGGGAGCTGGGGGAGGGGCTAGAGTGAAATAGGGATAGAGGAAGGGAGGGGGAGGGAATTACCAGAAGTTGGAGAATTCTATGTTCATACCAAGGGGCTGGAGACTACCTAGACGGTATATGAGGTATTGCTACTCCAACCTGAGTTTAGCCTCATCATGGTAGTAGAGGAGGCCACGTATGGACATATCTGAATGGGAATGGGAAGCAGAGTTGAAGTGGGTGACTACCGGGAGATCCTGTCTATTGTGGCGGATGGAGTGGAGGTGCTCGACGAAGCAGTCTCCCAATCTTCATCAGGTTTCACCGATGTAGAGGAGGCCGCATCGGGAGCACCGGATGCAATAGATAACCCCAACAGACTCACAAGTGAAGTATTGTCTCACCTGGAAGGACTGTTTGGGGCCCTGAATGGTTGCAAGAGATGAGGTGTAGGGATAGGTGTAGCACTAACGCTTACAGGGATAAGTGCTGGGTGGGAGATCAGTGGGGATGGAGGTGCAGATAAGGGAGTTGCGGAGGGACCGATCCCTGCGGAAAGCGGAGAGGGGTGGAGAGGGAAAGATGTGCTTAGCAGTGGGGTCCTGTTGAATGTGGCGGAAGTTGCGGAGGATAATGTGCTGGATCCGGAGGCTGCTGGGGTGGTAGGTAAGGCCAAGGGGAACTCTGTCCCTGTTGTGGTTGCCATCATCTAGCGTCATCAGTGATGCCCTCACCCGCATCTCTTCCATTTCCCGCACTTCCGGACTCACCCCATCCTCCCGCCACCACAACAGGACAGAGTTCCCCTTGTCCTCCCACCTGGCACTTATCCCTGTAAGCCTAAGTGCTACACCTGTCCCTACACCTCTCCTCTTGCAACCATTCAGGGCCCCAAACAGTCCTTCCAGGTGAGGCAACACTTCACTTGTGAGTCTGTTGGGGTCATCTATTGCATCCGGTGCTCCCGATGCAGCCTCCTCTACATCGGCGAAACCCGACGCAGATTGGGGGACCGCTTCCTCGAGCACCTCCACTCCGTCCACCACAACAGACAGGATCTCCCAGTAGCCACCCACTTCAACTCTGCTTCCCACTCCCATTCAGATATGTCCATACATGGCCTCCTCTACTGCCATGATGAGGCTAAACACAGGTTGGAGGAGCAACACCTCATATACCGTCTAAGTAGTCTCCAGCCCCTTGGTATGAACATAGAAACATAGAATTCTCCAACTTCCAGTAATTCCCTCCCCCTCCCTTCCTCTATCCCTATTTCACTCCACCGCCTCCCCCAGCTCCCTCATGGTTCCGCCTCCTTCTTCTACTACCCATTGTTTTGAAGGGCTATGACGTCAATGCTTCCCCTCCACCACCCCTTTGTCTTTCAAATTACTGGTCTTTCAACTGAAGCTACAAGCATTCTTCAAATCCCCCATCTTTCATTCTTCAGTCCTGACGAAGGGTTCCGGCCCGAAACGTCGACTCATTGTTTCTAACTGATGCTGTCCAACCTGCTGAGTTCATCCAGCGTACTGAAAATGTTGCTCAGGATATGCCACAAGGTGCCAACTCAGTGATGCAGGACAGCTTCAAAAGCATAAACCGAAGCATATTCAGTTGGGCAGCTGACTTGGTTCCTCATTTCAACTACGATGAATATGCGGGTCAGTGACTGGCTGCATAGGAAAGTGCACTGAGGACATTATCATGATTAGACACTACACTGCCTGAGCAAACCAGAAATCATGATTGACTGCAAACACGAGGAATTCTGCAGATGCTGGAAATTCAAGCAACACACATCAAAGTTGCTAGTGAACGCAGCAGGCCAGGCAGCATCTCTAGGAAGAGGTACAGTCGATGTTTCGGGCCGAGACACTTCGTCAGGTCTAACACACCAGCAACTTTGATGGATAATGATTGACTGTAGAGGTTTATGCAACCTCTTTAGGTACAGAGCTCGGAAAAAGGCAACGCAGTGGATGTTTAACATCGTAAATCAATGCGTTTTTTGTTATGTCTCCCCTTATGCTGTGAAAAAGACACCTATTTTTTTTCCCTTATTCAGGAGTGGGAGAACCTATGGTATGTTGAATTATTGGGTGAACGAGTAGTCTTTGGAGTACAGAAAGTTGGTGTCTTTATAGATGCCTGCTGCATGCTTGAGTGCTTGGTGGTGGGGGGGGAACGATACTTTTTTTGCTGGTGGGGAGGGGGGATCATTGCTTTACTGTTGCTTATGTGTGGGAGCGGGGAGCTGGGGGTGCTTTGGAGTTCTAAATTTAACAGTCATTCATTCTTTGGGGCATACCTCTGATTTAGTGGATGGCTGTGAAGAAAAGAAAAATCAGGATGTATATTGTAAACATTTCTCTCACATTAATGTACCTTTGAAACCACAGAGAGATTGAGATGTTTCCTTCAGATCAATGAATAGGATGACTCTAAGGTCAGCAAGAGCTGTACTCTGCCATGCCATCAGAATGGCACCCTGTCTGGCTGCCATTGAGGTGAAGAGAGTTCAGCCAGAATAAGTCAATGCAAGGCTGCAGAACTAGACCACACACCTGTTCAGGTGCTGAGAGATCGTGTGGCTCAGCTAACAAAGGTTTTAATGGACATCTGTAATATCTTTTTGAAACAGTTCACTGTCCACTGCCCCAGAGAGCCAAACCTATGGTAATTGCAGATGAAATGTTCTGCTACCACTGATTTCATAAGACCATGAGACCATAAGATATAGAGCAGATTTAGGCCACCTGGCCCATTGAGTCTGCTCCACTATTCAATCATGGCCGATCCTTTTTTCCCTCCTCCTCAACCACACTTCCCGGCCTTATCCCCGTAACCTTTCATGCCACAAGAACCTATCAATCTCTGCCTTAAGTACACCTAATGATCTGGCTTCCACAGCTGCATGTGGCAACACATTCCACTAATTCACCACCCTTTGCTAAAGAAATTTCTCTGCATCTCTGTTTTGAAAGGGTTCCCCTCTATCCTGAGGCTGTGCCCTCTTGTCCTAGACTCTCCCACCATGAGAAACATCCTTTCCACATCTACTCTGTCTAGGTCTTTCAACATTCGAAAGGTTTCAATGAGATCCCCCCTCATCCTTCTGAATTTCAGCGAGTACAGACCCAGAGCCATAAAACGTTCCTCGTATGATAACCCTTTCACTCCTGGAATCGTCCTTGTGAACCTCCTCTAGACCCTCTCCAATGTAAGCATATACTTTCTAAGATGAAGGGCCCAAAACTGTTCACAATATTCAAGGTGAGGCCTCACCCTTTAGAAGATAGTCTGCATATTTATTTCTACTACCAAAGTGCATAACCATGCATTTTCCAACATTGTATTTCATTTGTCACTTTCTTGCCCATTCTCCTAATCTGTCTAAGTCCTTCTGCATCCTAACTGTTTCCTCAACACTACCTGCCCCTCCTCTAGTCTTCGTATCATCTGTAAACTTGGCAACAAAGCCATCTATTCCATCGTCTAAATCATTTATATATAGCATAAAAAGAAGTGGTCCCAACACCGACCCCTGTGGAACACCACTAGTCACTGGTAGAAATCAGAAAATGATCCCTTTATCCCCACTCGCTGCCTCCTACTAGTCAGCCAATGTTCTAACCATGTTAGTAACTTTCCTGTAATACCATGATATCTTAACCTGGTAAGCAGCCTGATGTGTGGCACCTTTGTCAAAGGCCTTCTGAGAGTCCAAATATACAGCATCTACTGCATCCTCTTTATCCATCCTACTTGTAATCTCCTCAAAGAATTCCAACAGGTACATCAGGTAAGATTTTCCCTGAAGGAAACCATGCTGACTATGTACTATCTTGCCCTGTGTTACCAAGTACTCCATCACCTCATCCTTAACAATTGACTCTAACATCTTTCCAACCACTGAGGTCAGGCTAACTGATCTATAATTTACTTTCTGCTGCCTTCCTCCTTTCTAAAAGAGTAGACTGACATTTGCAATTTTCCAGTCCTCTGGCACCATACAAAGGCCACTGATTTTTGAAAGATCATTTCTAATGCCACTACAATCTCTTATGCTACCTCTTTCAGAACCCTAGAGTGCAGTTCATCTGGTCCAGGTAACTTATGTACCTTTAGGTCTTATAGCTTTTTGAGCACCTCCTCTCTTGTGATAGTAACTGTACCCACTTCTCTTCCTTCACACAATATAACAACAAGCATACCGCTAGCGTCTTCCATAGTGAAGATTAATGCAAAATACTCATTTAGTTCATCAGCCATCTCCTTGACCTCATTATTACTTCTCCCTCCTCATTTTCTAGCGGTCCTATGTTCTCTCTCATTTCTCTTTTATTTTTAACATACTTGAAAAAACTTTTACTATCCACTTTGGTACTATTTGCTAGCTTGCTTTCATATGTCATCTTTTAGCTTCTAAATGATTTTTTTAGTTGCTCTCTGCAGGTGTGTAAAAAACTTCCCAATTCTCTATCTTCCCACTAGTTTTTGCTTTGTTGTATGTCCTTTCTTTTGCTTTTACAATAGCTTTGATTTCTCTTGTCAGCCATGGTTGTACTATTTTACCATTTTTGGAATACACAAGTCCTGCATCTTCCTCATTTTTCCCAGAAACGCATGCCATTGCTGCTCTGCTGACATCCCTGCCAGCATCTCCTTCCAATTTACTTTGGCCAAGTCCTCTCTCATACCACTGTAATTTCCATTACTCCACTGAAATACTGCTACATCAGACTTTACTTTCTTCCTATCAAAGTTCAAGTTGAACTCAGTCATATGATCACTGCTTCCTAAGGGTTCTTTTACGTTAAGCTCCCTAATCGCCTCTGGTTCATTATATAACACCCAATCTTACATAGCTGATCCCCTAGTAGGATCAATGACAAACTGCTCTAAAAAAAAAAATCTCTTAGGCATTTAACAAACTCACTCTTTTGAGATCCACTACCAACCTGGTTTTCCCAATCAACCTGCATGTTAAAATCTCCCATGACTACCATAACATTGTCCTTTTGACTTACCTTTCCCATTTCCTGTAACCCAAACAGATACAACTCCTGTGTTCCTTGATGCGGGTCTCCATCATGCGCCCCGTCTGGCTGATACATGCCGCTCCGCATTCACAGGGAATCCTGAAACACCAGCCACCCCGAGTCCCAGGTCATCTTGATCTGCATAAGCTGTGATTTGATCAGGACATTGCATTTGCAATGGCAATAGGTTTGACTTTGATGGCACAAAACTATTGTGCCGCAACAATGGGTTTTGGGACCACCTACTGAAGGAAGCCATTGAAATAAAACTAGAGAAAGAGAATTTCAACAAAGACAAAGGGCTTATTCTAAGTAAGAACTGGAATTTGATTGTAAACAAGTTGGGTCTGTGGAAGCATGGCTGGCTGGCTGAGGACAAACCAATCAGGAGGGATGGACGATGGGGGTATAAATACAACCAGACTAAACATGCCTAGGCATCATCCCTGATGAAGGTGTCAGAGTTTGTCATTGAAACGTTGGTTAAAATTGATACCTGTTCCCGGCTTGAAGCCCGAGAAGCGTATATTCGTCATATACTCCGGGAAAGCACCAGATCCTTTTTTATCTCAAGATGCATGTTGCTGAGCACTAGTGTCCGCTAGGGCTGTGTGCTTAGACATCTGCTATTCATAGTGCTGACTCTCAACTGCACTGCCACGTCCAACACAAACTGCTTTAAGTTCACTGCTTCAAGATACTACAGTGGTTGGCCTCATCAGCAACAACGATGAGTCAGCATACAGGGAGGAGGTAGAAGGGCTCGTCAAATGGTGTGAAAACAAGCTAAGTCTCAACCTAGACAAGGCAAAAGAGGTGACTGTGCATTTCAAGAAAGCACAGATTGACCACTCTCCATTGCACATTATTACAAGAATTGGGGTGTATGGGGTGTTAGGGAGGGGTAGCACCTCTGGTGGGGGAACATGTCGCGTCCTTTTCAAGGCGGTTAGTCCTCCTTTGGTCCCCACCTGGCACTCAGCTCTCACCTGTGGCTCCCCGTAGCTGTTTGCATGCGACAGCGGCCACACCCCGGGCAATGGCTTTGACAAGCCGACTAAACCAGGTGAGGGTAGCTGACGGGTCTCAAACCCTCGATGAGATAGGGAGTTGTCTATCCCAGCATGTGAAGACAGACTCCGGCGGATTGAGCGGACGAGACCAATGGTAGGTCCAACGGTCAAGAAGGCGGTCTCTGCAAGCGTCGTGGAACGTGTAGAGCAGGACAAGACACAGAAGACGTCCTGGTCATCCACTGCGCCTAGTCCCATCTCCAGCCACCTCGCCTCTGTCTTGCCACTGGATCCAGATGGGAATTGGGAAGAGAGAGTGAGGCTGACGCTGCGCAACTCTCCCTCACTTAAATCCAAGTCACGAGCTAGTCTCGACACCATCAATAATGGTGTCGAGGTCCTCATCGAGGTACGATGGACGAACAACATTACAAGAATTACACCTTGAAGTAATGATCATTGAAGCACTATTACGCACCAGCAGCAATAAATCTGAAATTGAGTCGGGTTTTTATAAATAATCAACGAAATTTATGAACCTCGACTCAAAAACATAGAAAAGTAAACAAACGACTAACTTAAACGGAAGTTAAAAGTGTTATGCTTGTATAGTTTTCGAACAGTCAAACTTAGAGACAATTCTTAACAGATCTTACTCAAACACAGTCTTAAGGTGGTAGTTCAAAGATTCCAAGTGATTTATGAAATATGTGAGAGGAGAGACTTCCCGAACCAGCGATGAAGAAAAGACGAAATTGCTGACGTAGATCCCAGCCGAGAAATGCCTTGTTCGAAGAGATCACTAAGAATAAGATTTCTCACAGTAACTGACCTTTCACTGGAGGTAGTCACCACACAGCACCCAAGACCATGCAGGGGTTAACCAAAAGTGTGTGCCCCAGTACCCGTATGGACCATACCAAATGTCAGTCACATTCAAGGCACACAGAACGCCGTTGATTTCTTGGGTTCATACGAAGCTGGCAAATTCTTCACTCTTGCTCTCTCTCTTTCCTCAATTACGTAACCACTGACTGTGACTCCCCAACAAAACAACTACACAACAAACTGCGGTCTCCTCTTTTATACCGATTGGAACATGCCATCACATGACATGACATCACATCACCCCACTATCACGACCATTACATCATACTAATATCAAGCGACAATTACATCATGCTCACAAAATACTCACGGGACAGGTAACATGCACAATGAGAGAATATGTATTTACCAACAAGTACTTTTATTGTCTCAATGGAAGAACATATGAACTTATACAACCAATATTTGTGGGAACACCAACTACGTATTCCTGACTTTCCATGAGCAGAAAAGGTATTACCAGTTAAAAAGGAGTTTTTGCAGTTGGTCACATGTTCCTCATAGTCCTGCTTTGGATCTCCATGTGTCCGTGGTGTCCTCCTCATCTGTGATGGTTTTTCTCCTACAATGTTACCGCTGCCAGCACATTTGAAGTGTCTGCTTTTATATTCATTACTTACCAATTCAAAAAATTGCATTCCAATGTCATTGGCTGTAGGTCATGTGTCTCACTTTTAACACCTTTTAATTGACTCTGCTCAATGCCAACATCCATTTATTGCCCTCTTTCCAGCAAGTGACAATTGGTAATTTATGGCTGTTTGTGCTCAATCAGCCACCAGCTTGAATCACACAGACCAATATTCACAAAACAACCAAAGAACACCTCACAAACCACTTATTATTTGGAAATTATCTCTAGTCCAGCAGATTACCAGGAGCATCATTATGTCGACTTTAAAACACTGATTAAGTTAAATGACTAATTCACAAAATGGAGAAGTCTCTTCATAAAATGACAGCCTCCATCTCCTTTCTCATGGCAAGATCAAAGGCAATTACTTTGTCTGCTTCCACTGTCCCTGATTCATTTAAATTCACTGATATGTAGACTGTGGTTCTTTCTGGCCAACAACATCAATGGCTCTGTTGTGGAGAGAGTGAACTGCATAAAATTCCGTCTTGGCACATAATGGATAATCTAACTTGGACCCAGAATACCTCCTTATGACAGGTAAGCACAGCAGCATCTCCACTTTCTGAGAAGTTTGAGGCGTGCAAGGCTCCCCCAAGCCATTCTACAGGAGCAACATGGTGAGTGTCCTGTCTGGCTGTGTCACTTGTAGTACAGAAGCTGCAAAGCATCAGCCTATAAGACCCTGCAGAAAAAAGTGAAAACAACACTACAAGGTTCATCAGGGTTCCTCCCCAATTTGTGACAGTCATCAGGAGCATTGTAGACAAAGCATTTCGGCAGATCCCTTCCACCAATTCCAAAATCTCTTTCATCCTCTAGCATCAGGAGGGATGTACAGAAACATCAGGACGAGGACTGACAGACTGAGTGAAAGGTTCTTTTGTAAAGCTGTGAGGCTGAATACCATGTCACCACCAAGGCTTCATCAGAAGGAAAGCAAACTGCTTACTGTTTACTGTACTGTTTAGTTTTTGCAGTTTAATGTTCCTTATGCTGCACACAATGCAGTTTAAATTATGTTTTATTTACTTATTTATGGTAGTATTTTGTTTGAAATGCTGTGTGTGATATATGTTGTGTGGGTGCAAAGTGGTCTAGAGAAACACTCTTGTTTGTATATATGTACAGTCAGACATCATTAATCTAGAACTTAGAGTGTTTCCATTGCCATTTATTATAATTAGTGCAGCCAAATTGGTCTAATTTCAGTTTTCACTTCATACATTTTTATGAATTTTTAATATGCTCAAGTCTTCACTCTCCAGGGCGCAGGCCTGGGCAAGGTTGTATGGAAGACCGGCAGTTGCCCATGCTGCAAGTCTCCCCTCTCCACGACACCAATGTTGTCCAAAGGAAGGGCATTAGGACCCATACAGCTTGGCACCAGTGTCGTTGCAGAGCAATGTGTGATTAAGTGACTTGCTCAAGGACACAACACGTTGCCTCAGCTGGAGCAAATTAAATTCCCCTTTAGTTATATAGTATTCAGCTATTTTCCTCTGAATCTCAGGCTTTGTCATAGCCAGCATTATTTCAGTAAGCTCCAGCTCTTCAGCAACTTCCAGCACCTCACCCTTTTTGGCTTTTGCTAATGCCTCAGCCGTTGGCAATGCCAGAAATTCCCCAATATCCATTGCTGCTGATTTCCATATACAAACCAATTAAACAAAAGGTATTGGGCATTTCCCTTTTTCCAATTAGATCAATAATTAACCAATAAACTCCAAGTTGTTCTGATCGCGGACGTGCCCCCAATTTTTATGTTACGGATCAGCAACAATAGATGTAGAATGGAGTCAGGGAATTATTACAAAACAACTAAATTTATTAACTTTATGCAGAAATATAGAAAATTGAAAAAACAACTAACTTAAACAGAAGTTAGCTGCGTTATGCATCCATAGTTCCCAAACAGTCAAACTTAGAAACAATTCTTAACAAAATCTTACTGAAGCACAGTCTTAGAGTGTCAGTTTAGAAAACCCAGGTGATTCATGAAAAATGTGAGAGGAGAGACTCGTATATTCATGAAGCAACGAAGAGACGATCTTGAAGAAACAGTTACCTGAGTTTGCAGCCGCGGAGTACCTTTTTCGAAGAGTCCAAGAAGAGTGAGATTTCACAGAGTAACTGGCAGGGAATGTCCCTTTTGCCGAAATGGTCACTACATAATACCCGAGACCATGCAGAGGTTAACCAAAAATGTGTGCCACAATCCACACATGGATTATACGAAATATCAGTCATATTCGAAATGCACAGAGTGCTGCCAGCTAATCCAATCCTTTGGGTTTGATCAAAGCCTGCAATCTTCACGCTCACTCTCCCTTCCCGTCAATTCCTTAACAACTCCTTACTGAGCGACTCCCTAACGAGAAACTCTTTTTATATCATCAGGAATATGTCATCATGTGACTCTCACAGAAACAGTCATGGATTCCCAGTAAGCCACATGGTGCCCCCAGGAAATGAAACTACAAGCTTCCAGCAAAACAAGACTATAAATACATCACTCTTAGTAAACAAAACTAATATTGCGTAACATCCACAGGAATTGAAACTGTGGACCCATAACACCTCAAAGAATTCCAACGTATTTGTCAGGCAAGATTTTGCCGCGAGGAAACCATGCTGACTTTGGTCTATTTTATCATGTGTCTTCAAGTACCATGAGACCTCATCCTTAGTAATGGACTCCAAAATCTACCCAAACAATGAAGTCAGTGTAACTGGCCAATAAATTCCTTTCTTCTGCCTCCAGCCCTTCCTAAAGAGTAGAGCGACATTTGCAAATTTCCAGTCCTCCAGAAAAATTTCAGAATCTAACGATTCTTAAAAGATCACTATTAATGCTCCATAATCTCTTCAGCTACCTCTTTCAGAACCCTAGTGTGTCATCCATCTTTTCCAGGTGACTTGTCTACCTTCAGATGTTTCAGCTTCCCAAGCACCTACTCCTTAGTAATAGCAACTAAATTCACTTTTCTGCACCCTGACACTCTCAATTTTTGGCATACTGCTAGTGTCTTCTCCAGTGAAGACTGATACAAAGTTCTTTTTAAGCTTGTCTGCCATTTCTTTGACCCTATTATTATTTCTCTATCATCATTTTCCAGCGGTTCGATATCCACTCTTTCCGGTCTTTTATTCTTTATATGTATATGAAATAAAACCTTTTATATCCTCTTATATTATTGACTAGCTTACCCTTATATTGATCTTTTCTCACCTTATGGCTGTTTGGTTACCTTCAGTTGGTTTTTAAAAACTTGCCGATCCTTGAATTTCCAAATAATCTATCCCTCCACAACACTATTACTCTTAACAGTAAATTCCCAACTTTGTTGCCACTACTTTATGCTTTTTCATCAAATTCTCACAGTATATATCTCAATCCATAATTTCTTCAACACATGATCACATTAATTCTTTAGGCATTTATATGTCAATGTCTACTCGATCCAGTAATGTTTGTTTTTAGTTGACTAGGTTTTGTTCTGAGTTTTAAGCTAATTCAAAAGCTATCAAAGGTTAAATAATTCTCCCAATCTTAATTGACTGAATTTACAATTTGATAGAAAAAACTGATAATGAATTGAATAATAATGATCCAAAATTGGAATTGGAAGAGATTGAGTTGATGGAAGTAGACTGATGCAAATACATCTCAGATAATCTAATATCTAGTCATTCCCTAGGACATATACAAGCACTCTCTTAGTACATTATACTCATTGTTCAAACATACAGTATATGTGAAATTGTCATAATTCTTTTCTTTTATATTGATTGACAAACTTTAATTTTTATTAATTCTTTCAATGGTGAGCAACTCTTTTAAGCATGAGAATAAACATGTATCAGAATAATTTGAACCTTATTCATTCTTGTTTCTTTCCATACTTGGTAAAGATTACAATTTTTCTGACTCAAAGCTTCCTCCACAGCATCCCCTTCTCTGCTGGGTTCAAAGCTTCAAAAGACAACAATGGCCGTATTATTGAGACTTGCCCACTTTCAATATTGTCTATGCTCATGTCATGTATTAATAAACTATGTTAAGTGTAGGTATAAAAAAACAAGGATATGTTGTCTCTGTAGAAGTTGCAGAGGAGATTCTCCAATATGTTTCCCTAGAATGGAACAATTCACTTAAGAAAAAGACTAGATAGGCAGATATTATTTTTCTTACAGCAGAGGAGGTTGAGGAGGAAACCTGATACAGATTTATTAAGTTATGATGTTTATAGAAAGGGTAGACATTAGAAAACATCTCATAGAAATGATAAAAAATCTGTTTGCCCTTTTATGGTAAAAGGTAAAAATATTAGAAGTGATTTGAGGATGAACCTTAAAGAATGTTACTTAAAGATACGCATTTGTCTGTCAAATAACAATCATAGATCAGAAACAAACTTGTTTTGTATCTGTTGCTGATGTTAATTTTAGCTTTCTGTGAATTGAAGTCTCTAATTTTTCTTAGTTCTGATGAGAAGTTAGGGACCTGAAATAGAGCACTGAGTTCTACTTATGATGAGCTGGTAAGTCTTAGAGAATTACTGGGAATGTCCTCCTCATATGTTAATTTCTGTTTGGTTCCTTCAATTATGGATTGAAGTACAGAAACCAGGTATTAGTGTGTTTGAGTCATAAAGCACAGAGAAAGGCCATTCAGTTAAATGTGCCCTGTAGATCACAGTTTTGGCATCATCTCTAACCCCATTTGCAGGCACTTTGGGTGCAGCCTTTTCTCCAAAGCTGAGTTCATCATCATATGCACAAGTGCATGAATGCAAAGGTGCAATGAAAAACTCACTTGCAGCAACATCACATAGCATAAAAGCAGCATTCAACAGGTCAAATACCTTGACCATCCAAGGGTACTTTTTCTAAATGTTGTGAGAGTTTCTGCTTCTACCATCCCCTCAGACAGTGCAATCCAGATTCCAGCCACCCTCCGGGCAAAAAATCTTTTCTCAGCTCCACTCGAAAACTCTTCCTTTACTCTAAACCCATACCCTCTTCTTTTTTGACATTTCCAGATTTCCTGATATCTAACCTGTCTATACTCATTATAACTTTGAACTTTTTACGCTGTCACTGTGCTAACATCAAGTACACACTGGTGAAATGAACATTTCTATTGGTTAGAATGAGGCCCCCAATTGGGAGTAAAAAGGTAAATGCTGATAAGCAGGTGGTTAAATTCCCTTGTGTTACTTTATCTTAACTCTTTAATTTATTTCAAGGACCTCAAGGTTATAACCATTCTATTAACTTATTTATATATTTGAATTGTCTCAGATTATCAGTAAAATGTCGAAAGGTAATAAGTTGATCTGGGATTGGGCCTCTTATGAGGTGCCTGTATCATGCTCTGTTTCATGGGAAGATATTTAGATATTGACCCCAAGAAGTCAAAAAAAAAATAGGAGCAGCTCAACTGCAGGCCATTTGGCTTCTCAAACCTGCCCTGCCAGTCAATATGAGAATGGCTAATTTGTGTCTGGCCTCTACTTCTTTCTCGTGTCAGTTATCCATAATCAATTTATTGATCTTTCAAAGATATTTATCCATCTCCTCCTTAAATTATATCAGCTCTCTTAGCCCATATTTATAGGAGAATGAAACAGCAGGGCTCTATCAGCAGCAAATCTGAGTAGGAAGCCGGATTTGTGTAACTTAGACCTTTACCTTTGCGTCTCCATCTCTTTGGAAGCCGCCTGACCTAATGAACATTTTTCATTTGTGTGTGTAATACTGTGTCACATCTCCCCCTCCATTTGCAATAAGAAAAATTTTATTGTTTTGAACAGTTGTACAATTTCAAAGTCCAATATTATTAGATAATTTTTTTTCTATATGAATAAACAAAAAGATGTACAAGTTGTTGTGACTTTATCCAAAAATCATTTCATGGTTAAAATAGGAATAATGAAAAAAAATTGTGAAGTATATTCATTGCCAGGCCTGGGGCACGTTTTTGCAGCAGCTGATTCTTCCAGTTGTTAAAGAGTTGTGTTTGAGCAAGTTAAACTTCCAACCAATATTCATGGCTCAGTTTTTTGTCATAAGAAAGAACCAGACTTCAGTTCTTAATATAAATTGCAAGTAATAATCAGTCTAAAGTTAAAAGGACGGTTTTGCAAACAGAACTGTATAAAGAGCACAGACTGCTTGCCCAACGCCCAGGGCTGACTGCTCAATAGATGCAGTGTAAGGCAATGGGGTTATGTTAATTTCGCCCACATTAAGCCAGACAACATTGCCTAAGTTTAGTTCAAGGAAGTTTGCAGACGAGACTAATATCATCACTTAGCATATCGATCATGATCAGATATAGAGCTGATCAAGCAATAGTGGCCCTATGTGTGTATTCAGGGAGTCAGCTCTCACAGCATTAATTTTGGTTGCTTGTGATTTCTGCCTCCAGAAGCTTTTGGTCCATCTGTGCATATTTCCCAGCAAAAGGTATCTGAAAAATATCACATCCATGTGAAGTCACCAAGTAACAAAACAAATTGTGTAAACGCTTGTTAGGAGTGTTCAAGAAATGACAAGAATGACAAAAAGAGGGAGTGACTAGAATCCATTCCTCTGCCTTAGATTTCTGTGATGGATGACTTGTTTGTCTGCAACTCACTGGTATTTTTTTTTGGTTATAGGAACTGTGTTTGTGTTTTAGAAATTGTTTGTAATTTGGAAATCTTTTACAAGATAGAAATACTCCATGAGTTTTAAACATGTTTTAAGAATTTTATCTAAATTTAAATATGTATAACGAAAAATAAACTGAGTTGCTGGAAGTATCTCCTCCTTGGTAGGGTGGGGGGACACACTGCTCAGATAGAGGGTATTGGCAGCTAAACTTGACATGGAGGATAAACAGGGGAGTGATCTAGTCTATGAAGAGTAGTTGGCTATAGTATAATCTTCCTTTAGTAAGGGTACCCATAGCTATCTATGTTAAATAGGGCTTAAGAACTTCATCTGAGTTCAGAATTTTGTGGGCATCAAACCTGAAAATATCACAAAACTAGGATATTATTAACCAAACTCATTATCCCTGAAGTAATAATATAGTTTAACTAATCTCTGGAAGCTTAATTAGTTCATCCAAATTTATATATTGATATAATAGGCCATAGCAAACATTTAGCCCACATGAAAATAGAAATACTGAAAGAATTCAGCCAGTCAAGCAACATCTGTGGAAGGAAGAGACAGTTCACATGTTGGGTCCCTGACTCTTCCCTTCCATTTTTTTTTTGTTTCTGATTCCAACATTTGCAGTTTTATTGCTTTTCCGGGCTTTTTTCATAGATTATTGAGGAATAAAGAATTTCAAATTAAATAGTCATGGAATATTTTAAAATTGTTATTGATTTTGATGATAATGCCTGAGAAAAAATATTCATATATAACCATTCATTTATTTTAACATCACCATATATTAAATTATAAATCCAAACTTAAAACTGTTACCCTGGATTATTAATGAATGCACTACATCCTTCCACAAAATTTTCAAGATAGCAAATCTAATTTACTTAGCAATGTCAGTTTTCTATAGCAGATATTTTACACATATGGGGATTATTGCACACTTCTTTGGCACAATGTGACAACATTGCAACTGTAAGAAGTTGTCCTTGATAAATAGCTGTTTTTGATATACATTAGCATTAATACATTCACTTTAATTTACGTATAACACTTATGGGTACAGGCTCATAACTGGAAAATACTGAATAGCCTTGATTGCATACGGTAATAACTATTTTTCCCATTTATATCTTAACTTCATTATGAAAGCCAAAGTTTGGAGAATGCAGAGTGTTAAAAGTTTATAGAGTTGGAGGAAGTTACAAAGGTAGGAAAGATCAAGGATTGTAAATATTTGAGCAAAAGGTGTGCATCTTAAAGTCAATGCATTCATTGATACTCAATAGAAGTCATCAAGCTCAGGGGTGATTGGTTCCATCAATTAAATGTGGATGAGGGGTCACCAACAGAAAGTTGGATCAGCCCAAAATTATGGAGGTCATGGTGAAAATAGATGTTGCAAAAGTGAAAAGAGACTGGAATCAGAAAGTAAAGTATTACATATTGTTGTAAAGCATGGAAACAGACCCCTCAACCCAGTGAGTCCATGGCAACCATCAAGGACCCCATTGATACTAATCCCATTTTCTTCCATTTCCACTGATATCACCTTCCCCATTCTCCAGCCAGATTCTATTGTTTGCCTATATATTAGGGATAATGTCAAGTAATGTCAAGGATCTTGGTGATTGTAGGGATGACTTGCGGCGGACTGACAGGCTTGAGCATGTAGATATCAAGAAAAAGGATGTGCTGGAACTATTGAAAGCATCAAGTTGGATAAGTCATCAGGACCGGATGGGATGTACCCTAAGCTACTGTGGGAAGTGAGGGAGGAGATTGCTGAGCCTCTGACAATGATCTTTGCATCATTACTGAGGATGGGAGTGGTTCTGGAGGATTGGGGAGTTGTGGATGTTGTTCCCTTATTCAAGAAAGGCAGTAGAGATAGCCTAGGAAATTATAGACCAGTGAGTCTTTCTTCAGTAGTTTGTAAGCTGATGAAGAAGATCCTGAGAGGCAGGATTTATGAACATTTGGAGAGGCATAATATGATAATGAATAGTCAGAATGGTTTTCTCAAAAGGCAGATTGTGCCTTACGAGCCTGATTGAATTTTTTGAGGATGTGACTAAACACATTGATGAATTTAGAGTCGTAGATGTAATGTATATGGATTTCAGCAAGGCATTTGATAAGGTACCCCATGCAAGGCTTATTGAGGAAGTAAGGAGGTATGGGATCCAAGGGGACATTGCTTTGTGGATCCAGAACTGGCTTGCCCACAGAAGGTAAAGAGTGGTTGTAGACAGGTCATATTCTGCATGGAGGTCAGTGACCAGTGGTGTTCCACAGGAATCTGTTCTGAGACCCCTCCTCTTTGTGATTTTTATAAATGACCTGGACGAAGAAGTAGAAGGGTGGGTTAGTATGTTTGCTGATGACACAAAAGTTGGAGGTGTTGTGGGTTGTCTCGAGGGTTTTCAGAGGTTACAGCGGGACATTGATAGGATGTAAAACTGGGCTGAGAAGTGGTAGATGGAGTTCAACCCAGATATGTGTGAGGTTGTTCATTTTAGTAGGTCAAGTATGATGACAGAATATAGCATTAATGGTAAGACTCTTGGCAGTGTGGAGGATCAGAAGGATCTTGGGGTCCAAGTTCATAGGACACTCAAAGCTGCTGAGCAGATTGACTCTGTGATTAAGGCGGCATACAGTGCATTGGCCTTCATCAATCGTGAGATTGTGTTTAAGAGCGGAGAGGTAATGTTGCAGCTATATGGGACCCTGGTCAGACCCCACTTGGAGTACTGTGTTCAGTTCTGGTCGCCTCACTGTGGGAAGGACATAGAAACCATGGAAAGGGTGCGGAGGAGATTTACAAGGATGTTGCTGGGATTGGGGAGCATGCCTTATCAGAATAGGTTGAGTGCACTTGGCATCTTCTCCTTGGAGCGACGGAGGATGAGAGGTGACCTGACAGAGGTGTACAAGATGATGAGAGGCATTGATCATGTGGATAGTCAGAGGCTTTTACCCAGGGTTGAAATGGCTAACACGAGAGGGCACAGTTTTAATGTGCTTGGAAGAAGGTACAGAGGAGATGTCAAGGGTAAGTTTTTTTTTAAGCAGAGAGTGGTGAGTTTGTGGAATGGGCTGCCGGTGGAAGTGGTAGAGGCGGAAACGATAGGGTCTTTTAAGAGACTCCTGGATGGGTTCATGGAGCTTAGAAAAGTAGAGGGCTATAGGTAAGTAAGCCTAAGTAATTTCTAAGGCAAGGGCATGTACGACGTAGCTTTGAGGGCCAAAGGGCCTGCATTGTGCTGTAGGTTTTCTATGTACTATGTTCTAACTAATTACCCTACCAGCCAACACATTCTTGCAATGAAGGAGACCCACAAAATCACTGCAACAACATGCAAAAACAGAATTGCTGATGTTTTTGATGGGGCCTGTCATAACAATAGTTCATTTTAATGTTTTGAAAGAATAGTTACTATTACGCTCTTTATAAATAGCTATGTACTGAAACTCCAGCATGATCACAACCAAACAATGAGAATAAGTAATCTTAGGAAGTTAAGAATCTGAAACAGGAGTGGGCCAATTAGTCCCTTGAATCATTCCATAATTCATACTACAACTCAAGTCCACGTCTTAACCTATGCCTGGTTGGTTGACAATTAACTACTGGCCAGGTCACTGCTATAACTGTTGCTCTTCAAACAGTGCAAAAGTATCTTTTACATTCATCTGAGAGCCCTGCTAGTATATCTTAGTGGTATCATTGCATTTGAGCACCTTTTTTCCCCTTATTCATAGTAAAATATATCTAAAACAATAAATTGTGCAATGACTTTTCATTCTTTCCATTAGTAGTCAATGCCTTCCGTACTGCTCTATTACATTCCTACACATCAATTGCACTGCTGCCGCTCATGAGTCCCCCTGAGGTTCTCCACCACGACCATGATGGAGGGCCTTCCTGTTCCAACATGGCCCTTCCTGTCTGGTCGTTGAAAAACCCTACACTGTGGTCCTTTCACCTTGAGCCTTTGTGGTGACTACACCAAGCTTCAGTGTGTCCCTCAGCACATATTCCTGCAGCCTGGAATGTGCCAATCGACAACATTTCTCCAAGGAGATCCCGATATGCTGACAGACCAGCAACTATCGGGCAGACCCAAGGGCACCTTTCACCGAGTTGATGATCTGCCAGCAGCACTTGATGTTCATATCCATGCGTGTTCCTGGCAACAGCGCATAGATCAGAGAGCCCACTGTCAGACAACGGCTCAGGATGAACGGTGACACAGGTCCTTGCATCTTTCTCTGTACCCTCTTTACAAATCATCAGTCTGCAAAGGGCTAAGGTGCTGTTTATTTCACAGTACAGTCATCCTGTGGACCATGCACAATGGGAGTGATGCACTGGGCACTTAAGATGGGTCTCACTGTGCAGGCCCCTCTCACCACCAGCCAAGCAATGTCTTGATGCCTGGTGGTGAGGTCTCGTGATGAGGCATTCTGAAAGATGGTTTGGACAGCTTGCTCAGGGAACCACCCCATTGGGTCCATCAATTCCTTCTGCTGTGGTGTCTGCAGAACGTTCCATGAACTCTTCAGTAAAGGACAGGTAATGCAGTAATGTCCAGCTGAGTGGGACATTGCACTGCAATGTGGCCAAACTTATCCTTCAACACAACAGGGACAGCTAGAACATTGGCACGCAACACATACAAAAGTGATCGTTAGGGCGACAGTGACAAGTGGTATATTTTTGCCCCCATTGTCCAGGAACTTGTGCATGTGACCAGTCTGAACCATTCCATCTTGGATATCCAGACGAACCTGAAAACAGCTCAGCTGATTCCCTAACTGGAAGAGTGAGAGATGGGCTACACATGTCTCAAGTACAGGAGACCAATGAGCTCGTCACACTTGTTGACCAGGTTCTTCCTATTTATCGGTGGGGAGCATCCTCCCCACAGTCCCAATTTCTGTTTTACTTTACCAGTCCACTCCAGCCAATTCTTGTTGCACAAAGATTGTGCAGCAACGTCCATCTGACTGGGACATTCTCTGAATCAGATCCCCAACACCTTCACTTAATCAGACCTGATGTTGAAGGGGACGTTGGATCAGTTGGGCCAGTTGCTGAAGAGCATGACCCACTCTTCGTGCAGTTTACTCTGGCATCTAATGCCAACTCAGTCTGCGAGCTGACCTTGGATCAGAGCAGGAGATGATGATATCATCCATGTACATGGAAGGTTTCACCTTGGGCTCCCCTACTGACTGGAATATCTCCCCTCTAATGCTCTCATTCTTCCCAATGGCATCAGCAAAGGGTTCCTTACAGTTAGATACAAGACGAGGGAGAATGGGTAAGACTGCCTGACTCCAGACTTGATGTGGAAGCTATCTGTTCGATTTGATTTGCACTCTTGATATCTGTGTAGAGCAGTTGGATTCAATTCCTGAGTCACCATTACCTCTCGCCCCACACCATCCACAACCACCGAAGCCCATTTTAGAGAGTACAACCAGCACGTGATGTGTATGATATTCTGTCAAAGGCTTTGTGCTGGTCCAATTTGACCAGACAGGACCCCCCTCCTCCCATTCCCGTATTGCACATAAGCAACGTTGTCCCTGAGCAACACGTAACTGTCAAAGATCTTCTTGCCAGATACAGTTCAGTTTTGGTTTAGGTAATTACCTGTTCAGGAAAAGACTTGACCCCATACTCGATGGCCTTGGACAGGATCTTGTAGTCTACATTCAACAGCGAAATAGATCTCTAATGCCTAATGTCACCTCTTTTCCCTTTCCTCTTGTAGATGAGGTTAATGATGTCCTACTTCATGAAGTCTGACATGCTACCAGCTAGAAATATAGCATTATCCTTTAGGGTGTTCTACACAAGTCCCTTCGAATCTCTGATTTTTGGATTGTCACCCTATTTAGAAAATAGACTGCACATTTCTTTCTACTACCAAAATGCATGACCATACATTTTCAAACATTGTATTTAATTTCCCACTCACTTGCCTATCCTCCAAATCTGTCCAAGTCCCTCTGCAGCCTATCTGTTTCCTCAGTGCTACCTGCCCCTCCACCAATCTTCATATCATCTGCAAACTTGGCAACAGAGCCAGCTATTCCATCATTTAAACCATTGATATACAGTATAAAAAGAAGTGGTTCCCAACACCGACCCCTGCGGAACACCACTAGTCACTGGCAGCCATCCAGACAAGGATCCTTTTATTCCCACTCGCTACCTCCTACCAATCAGCCAATACCCTAACCATGCCAGTAACTTTCCTGTAATGCCATGGGTTCATGACTTGGTAAGCAGCCTCCCTTGTCAAAGGCCTTCTAAAAGTTCTAAAATATAACATCAACTGCCTTCCCTGTTATCTATCCTACTTGTAATCTCCTCAAAGAACTCCTACAAGTTTGTCAGCCAAGATTTTCCCTGAAGGAAACCTCGCTGATTTTGTACCATCTTGTCCTGTGTCACCAAGTACTCCATTGCTTCATCCTTAACAATTGACTCCAACATCTTCCCAACCACTGAAGTCAGGCTACCTGGTCTATAATTTCCTTTCTTAAAGGGTGGAGTGAGATTTGCAATTTTTTCAGTCCTGTGGCACCATGCCAGAGTCCAATGATTTTTGAAAGATCATTGCTAATGTCTCCACAATCCCTACCACTACCTCTTTTAGAACCGAAGGGTGCAGTTCATCTGGCCCGGGTGACTTATGTACCTTTAGGTCTTTTAGCTCTTTGAGCATCTTCTCTCTTGTAATAGTAACTGCACCCACTTCTCTTCCTTCACACACTACAACAACAAGCATGCTGCTAGTGTCTTCCACAGTGAAGTCTGATGCAAAATACTCATTTTATCTGCCATCTCCTTGGCCCCTGTTGTTATTTCTCCAGCCTCATTTTCTAGCGGTCCTATATCCACTCTCATCTCTTATTTTTTTCTTCACATACTTGAAAAAGCTTTTACTGTCCACACTTTGATATTGTTCGTGAGCTTGCTTTTCATATTTCATCTTTTCCCTCCTAATGATTCTTTTAGTTGCTCTCATTAGGGTTTTAAAAGAGTTCCAATCTTCTGTCTTCCCACTAATTTTGGCTTTGTTGTATGCACTCTCTTTTGCTTTTGCATTAGCATTGACTCCTCTTGTCAACCACTGTTGTACTATTTTTCCATTTGAGTTGTTCTTTGTTTTTTGGAATACATCTATCCTGCGCCTTCCTCATTTTTCCCAGAAACTCGAGCTATTGCTCCTGTGCTGTCATCCCTGCCAGCATCTCCTTCCAATTTACTTTGGTTAGCTCTCCTCTCGTTCCACTGTAATTTCCTTCAATCCAATGAAATGCTGCTATGTCAGACTTTACTTTCTCCCTATCAAATTTGAAGTTGAACTCAGTCATATTGTGATCACTGGCTCCTCAGGGCTCTTTTACCTTAAACTCCTTAATCAACTCCAGTTAATTACATCTCACCCAGTCCAGTATAGCTCATCCCCGAGTTGGCTCAACAACAAACTGCTCTTAAAAGCCATCTCATAGGCATTCAACAAACTCACTCTTGACATCCACTTCTAACCTGTTTGACCCGCATGTTGAAATCTCCCATGACGATCATAACATTGCCCTTTTGACACACCTTTTCTATTTCTCGTTGTAATCTGTGGTCCTGTAACCTCCCAGACACTGTTGGAACACCTATATATAACTGCCATCAGGGTCCTTTTACCCTTGCAGTTTCTTAACTCAACCCACAAGGATTCAACATCTTCTGATCTTATGTCACATCTTTCAACTGATTTGATGCCATTTTTTACCAGCAGAGCCACACCAACTCTTCTGCCAATCTTCGAATCCTCCAATACAATGTGTAACCTTGGACATTCAGCTCCCAACTACAACCATCTAGGCACAATTCAGTGATGGCTACAACATCATTCCAGACAATCTGTAATAGTGCAACAAGATCATCATGATCATCATCAGGTGCCGTACCCAGTTTGAGCTTTGACCGCTATGGCCCACACACTCCTGTTTTGGGTCAAGTGGATCAATTCATTGGTACTCATTTCCAGTTCTCTGTCTGCTGTCTCCATCATTATTTGTCTTTGTCTTCCTCTTGCTTTCTTCCCTTCAATCTTTCCCATAATTACCGTGCATTCTAACTCCCCTTTCCTAATCACATGTCCAATGAAGTCACGTTGCCTTTTCACGATCTCATACATTATTTCTCCTTTTGTGCTTGCTCTGTTCATGACCTCCTCATAATGTATTTGTTTTATTCATGATATTCTTTGCATCCTCCTCAAAAACCACATTTCTGCTGCTTCAATTCATTTCCTCATGTTACTAGATATTGTCCGACATTCTGAGCCATATAACATAAATGGATAAACATAATAATTTCAGTACTCTGAGGTGGGTTGTCATGCCTAGTTTAGTGTTGGTCAGTATACTCTTCATTCTCATAAAGGTGTCTTTTGCCATCCCTATTCTTTTGATGTCCATGTCGCACCTGCCACCTTCTGTCACCCAGCTTCCTAAGTAGCAAAAGTTCTGTACTTGTTTTATGTCTTCCCCGTCTATTCTCAGCCTGCAGATAGGATTCTCCTTCTTTTTGGATATCACCATACAGTCTGTCTTTTTGCAATTGATAGATAGACCCATTTTTGCACTTTCTTCAACAACTATATCAATTAGGTTTTGTAGTTCTTCCTCTGTACTTGCAATTAACATAATGCAATCCGCATATCTAAAATTATTGGTGTTTTCACTGCCAACTTTGATTCCTAAGATGTCTCTTATTTTTTGTAATATTGTTTCACTGTACACATTAACCAAATCAGGGGAGAAAACACACCCATGTCTAATGCCTCTCTTGATTTTCGTAAACTGACTCACTTCTCCATCTATTCTTATAGCAGCAGTTTGTTCCCAGTACAGATTTCTGATTAGGCAGAGCTTTTTCGAATCTAGGTCTAGAGTTTCCTGTAATATTTTGAATAACTGATTGTGCTTCACTTTATCAAATGCTTGTGTAGTCGATAAAACAAACAAACAAATCTTTTTGCGCTTGAATAGCTCGTTCTGATAGTATCCTTAATATCAATATCGCGTTTCTTGCACTTTTGTCTTTCACAAAACCACATTGTTCTTTATCTATTTCAGCTTGTATCTTACTTTTAGCTCTTGTCATCAAAATTCTTAGAAGTATCTTAGTGATATGACTCATTAAACTTATGGCCCTATGTAATTCATATTCTATTGCTCCAGGTTTCTTAGGAAGAGTGATAAATACTGATTTTTTCATCTCTTCTGGTATCATTCCAGTCTCATAAATGTCATTGATTAAAACAGTAAGTTTTTCGATTCCATAGTCTTCAAGGGCAATAATTTGTTCTATTACTACTTCATTAGGACCTGCTGCCTTTCCTTTCTTCATCTTATTTATTGCATTACAAACTTCAGATTTTCAAATACTTGGACATTCAATGTTCTTTTAATTTCTGGTTTTTTGCCTCGATCGTTTTCAAACAATTCCTGAATATACTCAGTCCATCAGTTCATAATCTCATCTTTTTCCATGATAATGGTACCGTCCTTTGCTTTCAAACATCCACCTGAAGAACAGAGGAGCTTTTTACCAGTGATATTCTTGATTTGTTGATGTAACATTTTTGGATCAGTAATAGGGATTCTTTCTATTTGCTCACATTCCTGGTTTAACCATTCTTCTTTGGCTTTTTGACATAAGTTTTTAACTTTTTTATCTAAGGACTTGTATTCTATAGGAGTTGCTTTCTTCCGTCTCCTTGCTTCTATTAGATTTTTGATTTCATCTGTCATCCATTTATTCTTTATGCTTTTTTTCTTTTTCAGGAATCACTGACTTTGCTGATTCCACCAAGGCATCCTTTAGAGAGTTAAACTTCATTTCTACATGATTGCTATCATCTTCAACAGATTCTATTTCTAGACTTTGAAATCTATTCCTTACTTCAATTGTAAATTTTTGTCTTAAGTTTCTTCTTTAATTAATTGCGAGTAGTCAAGAGATTGTTCAGGTTTTTGTTTCTTTAGTTTTTTAAGTTTTACTTTTACATGACATATTACTGGGTTATGGTCACTATTACAGTCTGCACCTGGATATGTTTTGCATTGAGTCACTGAGTTTCTAAATCTTTGGTTTATAGTAATAAAGTCAGTTGGATTTCTGGTGTTATCACCTGGACTTTGAGGTCCATAAGCGTCTTGAATGGTTTTTAAAGTAGGCATTCATAATGACCTGATTATTCATCTTGCACCATTCTACCCCTTTCTCATCTCTTTCATTTCTTTCCTCTAGTCCAAATTTTCCTATGGTATTTCCATCAGCACCTTGTCCTACTTTAGCATTTAGATCTCCCATGACAATAACAATATCTTGAGATTTGCATCCAATCTTTGCTTGTTCAAGCTCTTCGTAGAATTTATCTATATCTTCATTTGTTCTATCTGAGGTTGGTGCATATACCTGTATAATTGCTAAATCAAATGGTTGTCATTTGAATCTAACAAGGAGCACCCTTTTGAATTCTGAAGATGCTTCGCTCGGTAGGGTTGATTCTGATCAGCAGGGGATCCCCGACCATCATCAAGCTACTGCTCATAAAATTCAAGTAACACAAAAGAATATTATTGCCATTTGGAATGTAAGAACCCTATATCAAGCAGGAAGATTGGACAATGTGATAAATGAAATGGAAAGGCTAAAGATTAACATCATGGGAATTAGCGAGTTCGTTGGACAGGTGCTGGAACATGTGAGTAGGAATTCTTATGGATGAAAACATGGCAACAAGATCACCCACCTTATCTCTTGCACTCTATGCATTGAGATATAACACTGAGTGCTGCATTTGCTACCCTTTTTGATTCTGCATCCCTAATACACTGATACTCACCTGCTGGCTGCAATGTTGTCCTATCATCGGCCTGCTCTTCCTGACAGTCTGACTGAACACTTCCTTCGTTTTTTTACCATCCATCTTGTGGTAAACCATATATTATATATATATATAGTAACTAGGTTACCTGTCTGGACACGTCCCTCTGCTGACTGCTCCTGTGGCTCCTCCCACAGAGTCCTGAATAAAGGTGATTGTGCCATTGCTCCTCCTCTCAGTCCAGGGGCAGATACTCAGCATGATGGAGGTCACATTTTACTGCTAATAATAGCCTTTCAGTATTTACTCTACTTCCAGTCTTTTGGAGTTATTGATAGTGCATCACATCGTATCCTGAATCCCCTTCAATCCAGTTCCCACACCACTGCCAAATTACTTTAAAACCTCCCCAACAGCTCTATCAAATCTGCCTATGAGAATATTGATCCCCTTCGAGTTCTGGCGCAACCTGTCACACTTAAACAGGCCATATCTCCCCCCAGAAGAGATCCCAATGATCTAAGAACCTGAAGCCCTTCCCCCTGCACCAGCTTCTCAGGCACACATTAATTTGCTGATTCATCATGTTTCTACCCTCACGTGGCACAGGCAGCAATCCAGAAATTACTGCCTGGGAGGTCCTGCTTCTCAGCTTTCTACTTAGCTCTCTAAATTCTCTTTTCAGGACCACTTTGTTTTTCCTTCCTATGTCATTGGTGCCAATATGTACCAAGACATCTGGCCACTCTCCCTCCCTCTCCAAAATGTTGTGGATGCAGTCAGAGACAACCCTGACCCTGGCATCTGGGACACAATACACCATCCAGGTGTCCCATTCATGTCCACAGAATCTCTTGTCTGTTCCCCTACCTATTGAGTTCGCTTTCACTACTGCTTCCCTCTTCTCCCTCTTTCTTTTCTTCACCACAGACCGATAATCAGTGCCAGTGAACTGGTCTTTGTGACATTCCCCCAGAAGGTCATTCCCCAACAACAGTATCCAAAGCGGTGTACTTATTTTTGAGGGAAATGGCCGCAGGGGTTCTCTGTGCTAACTGCCTGTTCACATTTCCAATTCTCTTGACAGTCACCCAGCTGCTCACCTCTTGCAACTTTGGGGTGACTACTTCCCTGTAACTCTGATCAATGATCTCCTCACTCTCCCATATGAGCCGATAGACTTTAATTGTTGCTTCTGATCCCTAACACAGTCTTCAAGGAGCTGCAGCCGGATGCACTTCACGCAGACGTAGTTCCCTGGGAGATTCTGGGCTTCCCAGGACTTCAACATCTGGCATGAAGAACACTCAATGGCTATTTACTACACTTGGTGCAGTAAGAGAAAAGTAAAAAGAACCTTAACAGAAGCTTACCCCAACTCAGTGCCTCTTTTGTGCCAAAGCCTCCTTTGAGCTAAAGCCTGATACTCCTATTCTCACCACTGGCTTACTGCCAACCATGGCTGCCCCAGCAAAGAAACAGATGGAGCCAGTCAGCTACTCCAGGGTCACTGGCCGGTCCCGACCCTCCATCTTGCTGTTGTGTAACTCCTGTGTTCCACTACAGGAAGTTCTGGGAGGCTATGGTGTCTGGCCTTTCTGTCATACCTTTTGGAAGAAGAAATGTGAGCATATCTCAACCTACATTACTGTGTTGACCTTGGATTGAAGATAACTTTGAAGGAATTGGTGATGAAGTGTTGGGCTTGCTGGCCTTTCACCTCTCATAACTCTTTCCTTACATCCACCCACAGTCCCCCCCCCCCCACCTCAACTGCAGTTGTCTGGAATTTGCACAGTTCCCTCTGACCCTACCTTGCTTTCTGAACCCCTTTGCAGATGAAGAACTTCTTCATGTTTTCCTTATTTGCTCCCACCAGTCAACAGGGGAATCAAAGAGTTTCAACATTCTCCAACCTGCGCACTCCCTTGTTGGGAGCTCCTTGATGTTCTCTGGGATCAGCAGTTTTATGTTAAGCTTTCACTACCCCTGGCTGTCTTCTGGTCCTTCTGTATGTGACAGGAAGCAGTGGTCAAAGAAGAACACCAGTGTGATGTCAGTTGTTCTGATCAGACCACGCTCTGAAATGAAGAGAATGTCAATCCACGAGAGGGCTGAGCAGTCTGATCCTGATCACATGAGTTGTGGGTCTGCTCTGCCCACAGGAGTGTTAAAGCCGTCACACAGTTTGGCTACTTTAACTGTTTCTATCAGGAACGTGGAGGTGCTGTCCAGTCTGTTGTCCACACTACAGGATCAGTCAGCCACATTGATGATGCAGAAAGATTGGCTGGGACATCGCCAATAGTGATGGAAGCTGCTTGAGGTCGGCGTGTCACTCCCTCCACATGGGCAAGACATTCATGTTAACTAGCTGGAGCAAAGTATTTTGGTACATTATGTGTGCTGTGAGCAGACTTATCCCGACAACTCCTGTGACTTGGATGATTGAGAAGTTGCTTCCCCATAGCAGAATCCCAGGCCGGAAGTTCAAAAACTGTTATTCCTCAACCACAGTCAAGCCATGGGTTACCATCATGACCACGTCTAGTAGATGAGGAAGTTTGGTAGCCCACACTCCTGTAAGAAAGTCACATCAGCCTTCACCTTGGTCAAGTTTCGTAAGGTATTGACACATTGCCTAGTACTCTTCACCCTGTGTACACTCAAAGATACTAGCTTCATGTCCATGATTGAATAATTGAGTCACAGTTCCTATTCACATATCACTCAGTCTGAGCTGTCATGCCCACAGCCTTGGTAAACCGTCACACTGTTTGCGGATTCAGGTACTGAGGAAGATCCTCCCCTGGGTGTGGTGATTCTGGCAGTTTTGGCAGTTGGACTGTCATGCTCTCAGTTCTGGTGGTGGGCACATCGGTGATTGTCTGAGCTTTCACAGTGTGGGCTCCCCATATTTCCAGCATATTTTGGGCAAGATTTATAGAGGCAGCCTGCCTCTCTACACAGCATTTTCTTTCCTGCAGTCCTTTGTCTAGTGGCCTTCATGTTTGCAGATCTTGCAGATGACGGCACTGCATTGAGCAGCCACGTGACCAGACTCATACAGTTATGGGACAGCTTGGGTTATCTAGCATATACCATGTAACCATGGTTCCCTCTGATGGCAAAGGCTGAAGAAGAGTGGAAGATAGAGCCGTTTGAATCTGTTTGACCTCCACCTGCTCCCTTAACGTAATGGACAAGGAAGGTGAGGATGTTCACAATGACCACATATGAGTTGAACATGTGCACTGTGACCACACGCTCCTTCTGGGTGGGGATAGTGAAGAGTGGCTGCACCTTCAGCAGCGACAGCATTGCCCTGGTCCCGTTCTGCTGAAAATTCTGCAGAAACATTTGACATCGCACCAAATACATGAAGGTGACATTGAAGAAGCCATTGAAGAGGATGTCCTTTGCTTCAAACTTGCTATTCTGCAGTAGGACCTTCTGAAAGAAACAATCCCTTTTGAAGCAGATTCTTCACTGCCACAAGTTTCTCCAGTCAGTGTGTTGTTAGATACAGCCATTCCAACAGGGTATTGTTTGTTGGCAAGAGGTGTTTCCCAGACAGCACGAGGGTTCACCCCAACTTCAGCAGTTTAAGCTCTTATCGCAACGAGTCCCTCTTCTGTCCTCAGTGTCGGTGTCCTCAGAGATCCACCACGATCTTAGCCAATACAGCTTTCTTTATTCCATATCTGCATGATGATGATCAGATCTCTGGTGTAAAACCTGATTATGAAATTTCCAACTCAGTCATTAAAGTGTCATCTTAACATCAACATTGACGTCTATTAATATATGGAAAATATCTTCTTATCTTTAATGAATTACAAGTAGATTAATTGCTTTCTGGGAAAGTAATTGTGAATTGCTTAATTAACTCTTTGGGATTCTACATTTTCAATATGAAAGCTACAGAATTATTGCTGGGGAAGGGCCTGGTGGTTTGTGGTTCATTTCTCCCTTCACAGTCCATGTTTTTGGGAGCTTCCACATTGACCTTTGAAAGGCAAAAGTGAAGATGAACAACCTGGGAACAAACTGGTAATTAACAGGCACCTATTACCCAACACTATCTGTACATCTGGTTCCCTTGAGACGACTTAATTGGCTTTGTTTATTTTCTGAAAGTCTACTGTCAAAACTTGTTCAAATGAAGGGTAAGGTACCTTGAAGCCTATTGATTAAAATCACCGTATCATCAACATTTCTTGCAAAAATATTGCTATTTTTTGGCATTGACTGGAAAGTTCTGGCACAAGTATTGTTTATTCTCAGTTGCCGATATGCTCAGATTGTTCTACAGACTAGCAGCATGATGGAACACAGGATGATATTTTTCAAGCCTTTAATGCATGACGATGAGCCAAGATCTATTTGCTTTTGCTGTAAAGCAGCAAAGAATAATCACCATTGGCTGTATAAGCAGCTTTATAGATTTTATGATAAATGCAGTCAAATATTGACTGACATTTTCACTTTAAGGGAGCCAGATAGAATTAGGTGGTTAAGAATGAAATGTTTATTATTGATTCCAGCAAACATTGGAGCCTTGTGTAAGAGCATTGGTGAAAGAAAAATGTGAATGTTGCATACGTCATGCAAATAAATCCACTCAAAAACAGTAAAATCCTCAGCTTAGATTTTTTTTAAAACAGATCGTCATTTTGAAATGTCCAATTACAATTATTGCTATTTTTCATTGCTTCAGATTTTATGGTTGCTTTCAAGGGAAGAAGGGAATGAAAGAGCTTGCATTATATACAAGACATAAGAGCAGAATTAGGTAATTAGGTCTGTCAAATCTGTTCTGCCATGCATAGTTAATTTATTGTTCCCGTCAACCCCATTCTCCTGCTTTCTCTAACCTTTGACACCCTTATTAATCAAGAAGCTATCAACCTCCGCTTTAAAGTATCCAACAACTTGGCCCCCCACAGTCACCTGTGGCAATAAATTCAACATATTCACCAACATCTAGCTAAATAAATTCCTCATCCTCTCTGTTCTATAGGGATGTCCTTCTGTTTATATGATGGTATTGGGTTTGCTGACTGTGAAGGCTCTATACTCAAACCATGAGATTAAGCCCTATCAGTTACGAGTACCTGTAGTTATGAATACACTCAATAAATGGAGATAATGCTATAACTATCCGCTCTTCAAAGGCTAGGTCACTTCCTCGTTTATCCTCTATGGCAAGTTTAACTGCCAACAACCACTATTGAGTGGTGGGCCCCTCCTCCCTACCAAGTGATAGATACTTCAATCCAACAAAGTAGATTAAATCTCAGTTCATTTATTTTCAGTGACACATGTTTGAATCTACGTGTTCTTAAAACATGTTTAAAACTCAATGGAGGTTTATCTTAAACATTTATTTCTGAATTATAAACCTTTTCGAAAACACAAAGCATTTCTTAAACTCAAAGGATTTCTAAAACCTAGGTACAATTAGTATTAACTAAAAAGACATTATGATGTAGATGAGCAAGTCATTCTTCACAGGGACCGAAGCTAGAGGACTGGATTCTATTCACCCCATCTTCGTATCATTCTTTTTTATGTTCTTCATCCACTTCTAATAAGCCTGAACTGCTCTACATTTATACCCTTTTTCTACCACTTGGGCAACTTCATACACATATGATATTTCCTCAGTTGTCCTTTCAACACATATGGTCTAAAAGCATGTGGGAAACATATTTCTTCAGCTACCTACCATTACCATGGTAAAGCTGTGAAACCAACTTTCTTAAACACATAAAACCTTCCAACTGCAAACATGTCATTGCTATTGATATTCTAAATAATACTATCCATCATTTACAGTCTCATCAGCTCTCTACAAAACAAGCATCTGGGCACTCTCTTCATAATTACAATCATGTCCCCTAAATTCCACCAAGACATCACCATGGCCAATAGGGCAACAAACAGAATAGATCACATTTCTACAAACAGACTGGTACTTACAACACCATCCATGTCTTCATCTTGCACTCTCTGACCATATCGCCATAATGTTAACACCCGCATACTGAACACTGCTGAAAATGGAGGAACAAGTAAATGGACTATCATTGTGTGACCTAAGGAGGCAATTTCGATGCATCAGGACTGTTTTGAATGGACTACCTGGTAGATTTTCAAGGAGGCCAACACAAACAAAGAAGGCACAGGCCTTGAGGAATATGTTTCATTTGTCACTGGCTACATCTGTGATTGTGTAGATGATGGTGATACATCAAGAAGGGTCATCTCATAGCCCAACTAAAACATGCGGCTGAATGCAGAGATGTACTGCTTATTAAAAGCCCAGGCACTGCCTTCAGCCTTGAAGACAGAACAGCTCTCAGATAGGTCAGAAAAAGCCTCATCTCAGACATCCAGAGAGCAAAGACTGCCTATGCACATAAAATTCAGGAACACCTGTCCAATAACTATCTCCAGCATATGTGGCTGGGTATCAAAGGCAATACTGACTACATAAGGAAAAATAGTATTGACTGTACCAGTGATGCCTCCATCCCTCAGCTATAAACCACCTTTCTGCACGCTTGCAGGCATGTAACACAATGCCAAGTACAGAAGATACCAGGTGCGTATCTGTTATCCGTAACAGGAGCAGATATGAGAAGACTCTCTAGGGAGTCAATCACCCACCCCCCACCCCAAGTCTGCTGAGCTAAATGACATCCCAGCTGAGTACTCAGGGAGTGTGTATACCTGCTCACTGATGTCTTCATTCATCTTCAACACTTCGCTCATCCAGATTGATTTGAAGCACATGGGGACAGCAGACACCATCAGCCCTGTGCCAAAGAACTTTACATCTTCAGAACAAAACTACTGTCTGGTGACACTGACACCAATCATCATGAAGTGCTTTGAACAGCTGGTAATGGCACATATCAAAAACTCTATTCCTGCCACACTGGACAGTCACCAAAGCGCTTACCTACAGAACCACTCTACAACAGGTAATACAGCATCTGTCGTGCACCTGACCCTGACACTCCTAGGAATGTTCTTATATTCCTTGTATTCCATCTGGGTAGCCTCCAACCTGATGACATGAACATTGACTTCTCTAACTTCCGTTAATGCCCCTCCTCCCGTTCTCACCCCATCTCCCATTTATTTATTTATTATTTTAATTTTTTTTCCTCTCTTTTTTCTCTCTCTGTCCCTCTCACAATTACTCCTTGCCCACTCTCCATCTTCCTCTGGCACTCCCCTCCCCCTTTCTTTCTTCGAAGGCCTTCCGTCCTATGATACTCCCCATTCGCCAGCCTTGTATCCCTTTTGCCATTCAATTTCCCAGCTCTTAGCTCCATCCCTCCCCCTCCTGTCTTCTCCTATCATTTTGAATCTCCCCCTCCCAATCCCACTTTCAAATCTCTTACTATCTCTTCTTTCAGTCAGTCCTGACGAAGGGTCTCGGCCTGAAACATCAACTGTGCTTCTTCCTATGAATGCTGCCTGGCCTGCTGCGTTCCACCAGCATTTTGTGTGTGTTGCTTGAATTTCCAGTATCTGCAGATTTCCTCGTGTTTGCATTTGTTAGAATACTGTTTCTGGATTTCATTTTGGCATTCAGCACTATTGTTCCACATTCCTTGGTGAGTAAATTCTTACTCCTTGGTCTATATACACCCCTGTCCAACTGGGTGTTGGACTTCGTAAACAAAAGACCTCAGATAGTCAGGATGCACAACCTCTTCTCCCTAGGGGGACATCATCAGCACAGGTGTCCCCCAGGTCTGGGTACTGAGTCTATTGCTATACTCTGTTCACACATAACTGCACAGTCAAGCACCCAAGTAATCACATTGTTAAGTTTGCCGATGACGCTACAGTGATGAGGCTTATCACCAACAATGATGAGACGGCTACAGAGAAGAAGTGAAGAATTAGAGGCCTAGTGCCAGAAAAATAATCTCTTCCTCAATGTCATCAAAATAAAGGAGATGAACATTGACTTTAGAAGAACTTGTTTCACTCATACCCCTATTTACATCAGTGGCACAGCAGTGGAAACTGTGAGCAGTTTCAAACTCCTGGGAGTGCACATCTCCTAAACCTGTCATGGTCCCAGAACACATCCCACATAATAAAGAAAACCCATCAATGTTTCTACTTTCTGAGGAGGCTGAAGAGAGCTGGACTGTGCACATCAGTACTCATGTACTTCCACAGATGAGCAGTGGAGAGCATGCTAACATACTGCATCAATGCATGGTACAAAAACTGAACTGTGGAGAACAGGTTGGCTACTCACTGCATCATCTGTACCAGCTGACCCACCATTAAGGACATACAATATATACAAAAATGTGCTGGAGAGAGGCCAGCAACAACATGAAGGATCCCAGTTGCCCTGATCAGACTGTTTGTCCCACTCCGATCAGGGAGGAGGTTATGTAGCATTGAACACCAGGACCATCAGTTACTTTCCCGAAGCAGCAAAGCTGATCACTACCTCCACATACTAACCTACCCAACTCCCTCTCCCCCGACCACTACTATTTTATCAATTCCTGTCAGAATCACCTTATACACGGACTCTCCTGTGTCTAGTATCCCTTTCTGGACATACAATTGACTGTGTTCTTTTATTAGTTTTCATTTTTGTGCCACACTGGATCTGGAGTAACAACTAGTCTTTTACACTTGTGTACTGAAAATGACATTAAACAATCTTGAATCTTGTCCGCTCTATCAATTTGCATGTCAATTTGATGAATCAATAAACATGGACACCGAGATCCCTCTGTTCTTCCACACTGATAAGAATTCTGCCATTAACCCTGCAGTCTGATGCTTAATTCAACCTTCCAAAGTAAAATACTTCATAATTTTTCCAGATTGAACCCCATCTGCCACTTCTCAGCCCAGTCTTTCTTAAAATCGACATGTCAGAGCATATCAGCTTGCTTTACGCTGTACTCACAAATACCAAGCTCCCCCTCACTGGTGAATACTGAAGCAAAATATTCGTTAAGGACATCCCTTACTACCTCCTGTTCTAGGCATGTTTCCTCTTCTACCTTTGATCAGTCCTCCATTTTAGTCACCCCCCGTTCATCGTGTAAGTGTAGAAGGCCTTGGAGTTTTTCTTGATCCTAATTACCAAAGCCCTCACTTGCCCACTTTTTGTGCTCAAGTCAATTTTTCAGTTGCTTCCAGGCTATTTTGTAATTTTCCAGAGCCCTGTCTGATCCTTGTTTCCTAAACCTTTAGTAAGCTTCTTTCTTCCTCATGATTAGATTTTCCACCTATCTTGTCAAGTATGGTTGCTTCACCATACCATCCTTTCCCTGCCTCAACAGGACAAACCTATCCAGAACTCCATGCATGTTCTCCCCAAGCAACCTCCGCATTTTTGTTGTGCATTTCTGAGTAGATCCATTCTCAATTTATGCTCCAAATTCCCGCCTAATCACATCATAATTCACCTCCATCCCTTTATCGCCTGTTCCTTTTCCATTCTGTTGTGCAAGAGGAGGGTTTTTTTTTTTGAGGCTGGTACAGAGGGGTTGATATTCTGTTACTTTGTTTGTGCAAGGAGGGGTTGTTTTTTGGGGGGTTGATGTTCTTGTTCTTTTTTTGTGTTGGGGGAGAGTGTTTTGGGGATTGATGATCAGGATGCTCTTCTTTTTGTGTGGGGGAGGTGGGTTTGACGTTCCTCTCTAATGACTTCCATGTTCCTACTTTGTTTTGCCTCTATCTGGAGAAGACAATGTTCAGAGTTGTATATGGATACACGCTTTGATAATAAATGAACCTTTGAACCTTTAATTAAATGCTTTTCCATACTGTCTGCTCCTTTCCCTGTACAAGGCTATGGTAAAGGTCAGGAAGTTGTGGCCCTGATCTCCAAAATGCTCACCTACAGAGAAATCAGGCAACTAACCTGGTACATTGCTTAGAACCAGATTTAGTATAGCCTCTCTGATATGTTGACCCGTCTACATATTTGTGCCAGGAAGCCTTCCTGAACACACCCAACAAATTCCACCCCAGCTAAATCTTTTGCACTAATTAGTAAAAACCGATATTAAGGAAGTTGAAGTCACCCATGACGACAACCCAGTTATTTTTGCACCTTTCCAAATTCTGTCTCCCAAAATGTATCCCAGTGTCTCTGTTACAATGGGACATGCAGGAGGGGGCAGTGGTGTCAATGGAATAGAACTGATCTGTCATCAGGATAATCCCCCCATGACGTCTTCCGTGTCTGCAGCTGTGATTCTATCTCCAGTCAGCAATGCCATGCTCCATCCTCTTTTATCACCAAGCCTGTCCTTTATGAAACATCTAAGCCTCAGAACATCCAGCAACTAGAGCCGCACTTGTGACAGCCAAGTGTTTATAATGGCCAAATGACGCAGCTCCATGCATTGACACATGCTCGAAGTTTATCACCCTTGTTCCTGATACTTCTGCATTAAAATAATCACACTTCAAACCGCCCACTGATTGTAAAGTAGCTCTATCAATTTCCTGTCCATCCTCTAAGTCCCTCTACACACTGCATCAACCTGTATACCAACTACTCCATTCTCTGGTTCCTTTCCCCCTACCAAACTGGTTTAACCCCTCCCCAACAGTTCAAGCAAATATGCCTACCAGGGTATTTGTCCCCCTTAAGTTCAGGTATAAACTGTGCTTTTTGTATAGATCATACCTTCTCCAGCTGAGATCTCAATAATTTACAAATATGAAACTGTGCCCACTGCACCAATTCTTCAGCCACATATTCATCTGCCAAATCATTCTGTTCATACCCTCATAGGTGCATGGCACAGATAGCAATCCAGAGATTACTACCCTTAAATTCTGCTTTTCTTCTTCCTAGCTAGCTCACCGTATTCTCTCTTCAGGACCTTATTCCTTTTCCTAGTTATACCATTGACACCAATATGTACAATGACATCTTGTCTCCCTTTAGAATCCTGTGGATCTGATCAGACACGTCTCCGACCGTGGCGTCTAGGAGTCAACATGGCATCTGGGTGTCTCTTCAATGTCCACAGAATCTCCTATCACCACTGGTCTACTCTTCTTCCCTATTCTTCTCTGAGCCACGGAGTCAAACTCAGTGTCAGAGACCCAGTCGCTGCCTGGGTCTGGCGAGTTATCTGTCCAAACAGCATACAAACAGCTCTACCTGTTATTGAGGGGAACTCTGCACTTTTGTCTATTCCCTTTCCTTCTCCTGACAGTTATCAAACTACATACACCTGTAGCACCCATCACCTTTTTGCTCTCCCGTATTAGCCGTAGGTTATCCAGCTGGCGCTTCTTCTTCCTCTGAATATTAATAGTGTTTGGCAGTCCAACTTAAAGGTGCATTACTGCCCCCTACTGGACTGGAGTGTGGTGTAGAAAACTGGGAAATAAACCCCTTGTTACTTCTTTTTCAAATGAAAGCTAAATTACCCCAAAAAGCACTACAGATTGTAAGTGGTGAAAGACAATACTGTGAATTAAATTAAAGTCACTCCCATAACAATCAATCACTGAAGGTTACAGTGAAGCCTGAATTTGATTTCTTTCAACCTTGTATGCTTCACACTGTAATAGAATGTGTTTTAACTGTTTCATAATAATGACAAAAACCTACACAACCCTGAATGCTGTTTTCCAATGAGATACAAGGAATAATTAAGAATAGTATGCCTAATTCAAGTCAAGTTGATATAATTCTTTCTCTTCTTGTATTACCCCCTTCTCCCATAAACCTATCAGTTTTATGTATTCTATAAAAGAGACTCCCATTATGCCCATTATTCCGCAAGCATTGCCATAACCCCCTAATTCCTAACTCTAACAAACCCTTAGCTTCCGATTTGCTAAGTGGGAAGTCTATATCCAGAGCTGAACTTTTAACAGCTTTTAAACAAACAACCCACTCATTCCCCTCAACACCTCTATGTACAGTAACCCATAAGAAGCAAACACATAAGCGAATACTTCAAAAATGAAAGATTGATGAGCTTCCAGCAGTAAATCAGACGTAATGCTAGAATGACCTGTTTTAAGACTTATGAATACCGAAAAAGAATCTGAACAAATTGCAACTTTGCAAATTTCCTCCACTCACTGTCAGCCCAAAATGATGGCAACTAGTTCTGCTGTATAAATGGTTAGTAAGACATTTCTTTGTTGTTACCTGTAATTCAGGCACAGAAACACCCACACCAACGTTCCCAGTTAAATTATCTTTTGATCCATCTGTAAAAATGGTTAACATATCATAGTAATTTTCCTTAATATATTGATGGACAACAAACCCTCAACCATAAGAGAATCCTTAGAGTTTATTAAATCATGTAACCTAAAATCAACTAATTTCATTGGAAAAGCCATGGAGAGGTAACCGGGAAAGCTACAGTGGAACATTTTGCATAATCCAACAAACCCATATTCCTAGCGTGATCAGAACGCAGCCACTCAAAATTATATACATTCTTCTTTTGATGTTTCCAGCAGTCCTCCCATACTGTTAATCCAGTATGTTAACATCATCTTCAACTTCCGCAAAGGTAAGGGTATTCGTCCCATTTCAACCGGTAAAACTGAAACACAGGACCACCTTATTGCGGTCCAACACAATCTTAAAGCCTGTGCTTGTACCACATCCAAACATTTTAAAGTTGAAGATGAAGCTGATCCATAAGCCACACAGCCTTAATCAAGTACAGATTTAATGAAACAAGTATCAATGGTCAACAAATATTTTTGTATAGCACCCCAAGAACACCCACATAGACACATGAGAATATTTAATGCTCTTATATTTATCAATTATTTTACTGATCTGGTGCTTCCATGTCAGTTTATTATTCATCCACATGCCGAGAAATCTTACCACTGACACTTCTTCAAGAGCTTGACCATGTAATTTTAAATCAAGTGTCAGGTCTATTGATCCTCTTTGTATAATACAACTTGTATTTTAGCTATTGAACGCTTAAATCCCCATCTATTTGCACACAGTTCAATCTTATTAATTGCTAATTGCATCCTATACACTGGAAAATTGAGATTTCTACCTCCAATCCATAAAGCTCCATAATCTGCATACTGCAGAACAATTTACCCATTCCAGTTTCTCTCTCAGAGAAAATATAATTAATCATAATATTAAATAATAAAGAGCTACAAATACTGTCTTGTGGGGTCCCATTTTCTATCTCATTGAAACCCAAATATACTTTGCCCACCTTTGCCTGCCTAGACTGTCCAAATAAAAATTCAGAAAAAAATTACACAATCTTCCGCTCACTCTTAATTTCCATAATTTAATCAAAAGTCCTTCCTTCCATAACATATCATATGGCTTTTCAATATCAAAACAAACACTGCTATTACAACTTCTTTAATTATCTGTGCTTTCCTAATATTATCTTCCAAACATAAAACCGAAACTAATGTCAGTCTACCCTTCTGAAATACACTCTAAATGCTATACCACCTCTCTTTTTCAAAATATAATTCAACCACACTATTACCATGCATTCCATAAGTTGACACAAATGGGATGTTAATGATATTGGACAATAACTAGAAGGAAACAATAGGGTTTTCCCAGGTTTTATAATATGCACTACTACCATCATTTCCCATCAGGAAGGAAGATGCCTAACCTTCAAATACGATTCCAAAATTTAATATTATCTCAAGAGAGTTGTCAGTCATATGTCTAATCATATGATAACAAACATCATATTTCCTGGAGATGTCTGACCTGCATTTATAATAGCCTTCTTTAATTCACGCAGAGGAAACTCTACACTACTAATACTAATGTTGCTACAGCTGGCTTCCAACACATCACAGTACTCACTTAGATCCTTATCCCTGTATTGTTTAACCTGTTCTCTTAAATTATCTTCATTATGAATTGCAGCAAATTACCGAGCCAGTAACTCAACCTTCTTTATTTCAGTAACAATAATCTTACTTTCTTTAATCAATACTGGAATATTATTATCCCTACGAATACTCCCCATTGTCTTTATCATTCCCCAAATATCTCCAAGTTTAATATCCCTTCTAATACTATCACAATATGACCTCCAGTGAACGTCTTTCGTAATCTTCACCACTTTCCTCACAAAGGGTCTGTGACCTTTCATGTTATATTACTCAGAGAATGATATTTCTTAATTTTCCAAAATGTCTTATTTCTCTCCCCAACTGCGTCTGTCCGTCATGGTACTTCTCCTGCTAATACCTTTTTTAATAGGAACCACTTCCAAAGCAGTTTGATGAATATTATGATATAACCTTTCATTAAAAAAACATCATCCTCAACATTCAGTCCCGGCGGACATTCATCATACAAAACCTTAAACTTCCCCCAATTTGTTTTAACCAAAATTCCAACTCCTAGAAGTGGCCTCCTGTCCCCTATATAAATCTAAACACAAGCTTATAAATATAGGAAAATGATCACTCCCCAGCGGTTCATCTCCCATGACGTCCCACTCACACACTCCATTCAGAATGTTCGAAAATGAAGTTAAGCTTCAGAATTATTATGAACATTAAATCTCATATTCCTCCTATCAAGACACAAAAGATAAGAAATATCTAAAAGTTCTATTGAAATAAAACCATTTCCATCATTCTGTGAGCTACATGCTTTAAAATCACCACCCTATACAACCCTTAGTGAACTGGAGCTATTTCATACAGTACCTGTATTCTTTCTAATGAATCAATTGAAAGCTTTCCACAAGGATTGTAAATTTAACCACTTTAATACCCCTACCCGGTGAATCAAATGTTTCTACAGCAAGTGCCACATACATTACATTCACATTCATAATTTCATATCCTATCTCTTTCCTTATAAATTTGGTAACACCACCCCTTCTACCAACTAACCTATCATGCCTAATTACAATATAATCCTGCAAAGAAAAACTTAAATGTGGTAACAATCAGGTTTCCTGAATGTATGTAACATCAGCAAGATTTGACAAATCAGAAAAACACTTCTTAAAGTCTTGATCTTTAGAAATTAGGCTTCTTGCATTCCACTGCAATATTCTTAATCCCATTATGTACCTTCACTAGTAGACTGGGATACAGATGCCCCACCTGACACAGCTTTATTTACAGCTTCATGTATAACACCAATTACACCAAGATACTTTCCGGCAGCATTCACAATAGTTTTAATTTTCGCAGTACGACTAGATGTCTGAGCGGTACAACTCATCACACCTGTTACAGACATCACATACTTCGTTTTATCCACAAGCAAAGTATCTTTAGCAAGAGAACTGTGATGTTGACATATATCCACTGACTTCACAGTCCATTCTCAGACTGGTAATACTTCACCAACATTCAGTTTAATCCCTTGCAAGCCCTCTGCATAAGACACACCCAACTGTATTTTAACCTTTTGAACATCAGCTGCCTTCTGAAGCACTTCACATTCACTATAAGCTGCATTACCATTTCCCCCACAATTGCAACAGTTAAACTTTATACCTTCTCCACAACCTTCATACTTACAGTATGTTCCCCGCCACACATACTATACCTTAGTTTCCTACAACATATTGCCATAACATGCCTAAATTGCTGACATTTATAACATTTAAGTGGGGGTGGAATACAAGCTCGTACATTATAATTAACATATCCAAAACTAACTTTATCAGGGAGCCTTGCCTCATCAAAATAAATCAATACAGATAAACTATACATTCTTTCCCCATTTCTAACTGCTTGCAATCTCTTTAACTCCTTAACTTTACCTCCCAACATATGACATTTAACGTCCTCTGTTGAGATCTCCACCAGAATACCCATTATGACACCATTAATACTCCTGTTTTCATAAGGCGACATAGATGCTTTCTTTTTGCAATGCAATATCTTCAAACATGTTGCCTTTTTACATTTTTTTATCCTTACAAATGATTAACACAATACCTCCTCTCAAAAAATGAGCATGATTGATATTCCCTACAGCAAATTTCATCTCTATAGTTAGTATAATGGGATTGTTGGAAAAAGGCTGTTCAAGGTCAAATTTAAACAAATCCTTAACATTATTCTTCCTTTTTTTTTCAAACAAAATCCCACCCTTCCTCTCCATCACTTGAAATCACTCCAATATTATATTTCTTTCTCCGTTTTCCAGATCTAGATTCAACTGCATTCTAACTTCCTCCCATCAACCCGCACTTTCCCCCACCTCCATTTTCATTTCCTTTTCCAGATCCTCCCCACTACCTGAACCTAGACCTCTTCCCAGTGTTCCTACACCATTGACAGTCCAGTGCCACCAACTACCAAAGCCAGTGCCACCATCCAAAGCCAAAATTTTATTCCCACAATTGATCCACTGCTAATGACCTGCTTCAACATAGAACTGAAGGAAAACTGCCATGGATTGACCAGTTGGTGCTCACGTTACTTAATGCTGTTTGTAAGGAGCTGTAGCTGGATGCACTTCATATACATATAGTTATCAGTTAAACTGGCAACCTCCCAGAATTCCCACATCTGGCATGTAGAACACACTATTGACCCTAGACCCATTTTCACTACTCTAGTAAGGCACAAATAGACAAGAAAAGAAATAAACTTACCAGAACCAAAACATTAGCCTCGCATCTTTTCACCAAAGCCTCTTGAGACTTTGGCTCAGGAGGTAAACATGGCAAATTCCTCATCTATATTTTTTTTATGAGAGAGTCAGAAGGCTATTCAGCCCATTACATCTATGCCAATTCACAGAGCTATGCTATTCCCCAAATATTTTTTCCCTGTAGTTCCTTGTCACCGCATTTCCATTAATTACCTAACCCCTCGACCAGCCTTCAAGTCTTTCTCCTCTAAGTCACATACAATTCTGACCTGGAAACATCACAATTTCCTTAGTAACTCCCTTCCTATTAGCACTTTAGGAGCATAGACTCCAACAGTTAATTAAGGTAGTTCATTACCAGCTATTCAATGGTAATTAGGGACAGCCAATAAATCTTTACCTAGCCGTTACACCCACATGCAATGAAGAATATGAGAGTGTAGCCTGAAATGTTAAACCCTCCAGTAAATTGAGCCATCATCTTCTGATAGCAATGCATAAATTAATAAACATTTTGCATTGGTATATAGATTATTGAATCCATTATAGATCTCTCTAATTGTTAATTATGGCATTTAATCCATCTACCAATTTGGATGAAGTGTATCTTTAAATGCTGTCAAGTGTATGTTGTATGACTAATCAGAATCGTATGTGCTGCAGGTAATGAGATTAACACTATATTTTACCATAATATTAAGAATTTTAAGAATCTCAAAAACTAATGCTTAACTTATCAGGGAGATGTATCTGCATATTCTGACAAGATTGTTGAGTCTACCCTTATTCCTATTTTATTAATAATTTGTAATAATTATTTTCCTAAAAGTACACCAGCCAGCTAATATTTTTCATCTGGTGTATGCCTTATGCCTTGCTGTTATTGATGACAATAATATAACAATAATTCCTTACAAAACACATTTTCTATTTAATTAACTGCAATTTGCATGTGTTAATGTGTGAGGAAACAAACTTATTCTGCAATTTGTTCTCAATTAGAATATTTGAATATGAGCCAAAAAACATGAAGCAAAATGTCATTAGGCAGATTGTAATTGTTGCTGTTGGGATACCACAGAATTCAATAAACCTCAACTCTTGTTGCACAGGTGATGCAATATCAACCTGTGCATATTTTACTGAACACATTGATTAGAAAGAAAGAAAAAAATGCAAATATTTTGCACCTTTCACAACTTTGGGATATCCTGAAGCAGTTTTAAATCAAATAATTATTTTGGAAGTGATATTACAAATTTAGGAATGTTGCTCGAAGGTATAATGCACCCAGAGATGACCTGGACAATATTGTCACAATAGACATCATTGACAATGCATGAAGCACAATAAAAACAGAATCTACGTACTCTACACAAACAAGAGAAAATCTGCAGATGCCGTAAATCCAAGCCACACACACAAAATGCTGGAGGAACTCAGCAGGCCAGGCAGCATCAATGGAAAAAGTACAGTTGACGTTTCAGGACAAGACCATTCAGCAGGAGAGTATCTACATACTCTCCACAATTCTCTCATCTATTCTTCCCTCTCCACTGATACCTGCCCTAGCACTTATCCCTGCAAACATCACAAGTACCCCTTTAACTCCACCCTCAGCACTATTCAGGTCCGCCAAGCTTTCCTGCCAGGTGAGGTAACACTTCGCCTGCAAGCCTGTTGTGTATCAATGTCCCTGTTGCAGCCTCCTCTCCACCAAAGAGATCTGACATAGATTGGGAGACTGATTTGTCAAGCACATCTGCTCCATTTGCAACAGGGATGATTTCCTGGTGGCTAAAATCACTTTAGGTCCATTCCCCATTACCATTTGAAAATGTTCGTCCATGGCCTCATCTATTACATGATAAGACTGTAATAGGGTTGGAAAAACAATACATCATATTCCACCTGGGTAGCTTCCAAGCTGGTGGCATAAACATCAATTTCTCCAGCTTCTGGTAATTTTTCTTTTCTAAGGACACTCAGTATGTCTTGGTATAATTTTCCAGAGCAGAGGTGATTAACCTCCAACAATCATAACCAGGTTCTCTTGTGTTAGCAATGAATTCTGTTGGATGAGAGTTATCCTGCTAAATCCTATTAGAAACCATAGAAAACCATAGAAAAACTACAGCACAGAAACAGGCCTTTTGGCCCTTCTTGGCTGTGCCGAACCATTTTCTGCCTAGTCCCACTGACCCGCACACGGACCATATCCCTCCATATACCTCCCATCCATGTATCTGTCCAATTTATTCTTAAATGTTAAAAAAGAACCCGCATTTACCACCTCGTCTGGCAACTCATTCCATACTCCCACCACTCTCTGTGTGAAGAAGCCCCCCCAATGTTCCCTTTAAACTTTTACCCCCTCACCCTTAACCCATGTCCTCTGGTTTTTTTCTCCCCTTGCCTCAGTGGAAAAAACCTGCTTGCATTCACTCTATCTATACTCATCATAATTTTACATACCTCTACCAAATCTCCCCTCATTCTTCTACGCTCCAGGGAATAAAGTCCTAACCTATTCAACCTTTCTCTGTAACTATGTTTCTCAAGTCCCGGCAACATCCTTGTAAACCTTCGATGCACTCTTTCAACCTTATTTATATCCTTCCTGTAATTTGGTGACCAAAACTGAACACAATACTCCAGATTCGGCCTCACCAATGCCTTATACAACCTCATCATAACATTCCAGCTCTTATACTCAATACTTTGATTAATAAAGACCAATGAACCAAAAGCTCTCTTTACGACCCTATCTACCTGTGATGCCAGTTTTACGGAATTTTGTATCTGTATTCCCAGATCCCTCTGTTCTACTGCACTCCTCAGTGCCTTACCATTAACCCTGTATGTTCTACCTTGGTTTGTCCTTCCAACGTGCAATACCTCACACTTGTCAGTATTAAACTCCATCTGCCATTTTTCAGCCCAATTTTCCACCTGGTCCAAGTCCCTCTGCAGGCTCTGAAAACCTTCCTCACTGTCTACTACACCTCCAATCTTTGTATCATCAGCAAATTTGCTGATCCAATTTACTACATTATCATCCAGATCATTGATATAGATGACAAATAACAATGGACCCAGCACTGACCCCTGTGGCACACCACGAGTCACAGGCCTCCATTCAGAGAAGCAATTCTCTACTACCACTCTTTGGCTTCTTCCATTGAGCCAATGTCTAATCCAATTTACCACCTCTCCAGGTATACCTAGCGACTGAATTTTCCTAACTAACCTCCCATGCGGGACCTTGTTAAAGGCCTTACTGAAGTTCATGTAGACAATATCCACTGCCTTCCCTTCATCCACTTTCCTGGTAACCTCCTGGAAAAACTCCAACAGATTGGTCAAACATGACCTACCACGCACAAAGCCATGTTGACTCTCCCTAATAAGTCCCTGTCTATCCAAATGCTTGTAGATTCTGTCTCTTAGTACTCCCTCCAATAACTTACTGGCCTATAATTTCCTGGATTACCTTTCGATCCTTTTTTAAACAACGGAACAACATGAGCCACTCTCCAATCCTCTGGCACCTCACCTGTAGACAGCGACATTTTAAATATTTCTGCCAGGGCCCCTGCAATTTCAACACCAGTCTCCTTCAAGGTCCGAGGGAACACCCTGTCCGGTCCCGGGGATTTATCCACTTTAATTTTCCTCAAGACCGCAAGCACCTCCTCCTTTTCAATCTGTACAATTTCCATGATCTCACTGCTTGTTTCCCTTAATTCCATAGACTTCATGCCAGTTTCCTTAGTAAATACAGACGCAAAAAACCTGTTTAAGATCTCCTCCATTTCCTTTGGTTCCACACATAGCTGACCACTCTGATCTTCAAGAACACCAATTTTATCCCTTACAATCCTTTTGCTCTTAATATACCTGTAAAAGCTCTTTGGATCATCCTTCACTTTGACTGCCAAGGCAACCTCATGTCTTCTTTTAGCCCTCCTGACTTCTTTCTTAAGTATTTTCTTGCACTTCTTATACTCCTCAAGCACCTTATTTACTCCCTGTTTCCTATACATGTCATACAACTCCCTCTTCTTCTTTATCAGAGTTGCAATATCTCTTGAGAACCAAGGTTCCTTATTCCTATTCACTTTGCCTTTAATCCTGACAGGAACATACAAACTCTGCACTCTCAAAATTTCTCCTTTGAAGGCTTCCCACCTACCGATTACATCTTTGCCAGAGAACAACCTGTCCCAATCCACGCTTTTTAGATTCTTTCTCATTTCTTCAAATTTGGCCTTCTTCCAGTTCATAACCTCAACACTAGGACTATCCTCGTCCATGATCAAGTTGAAAATTGATTTCAATTTTGCAAGGACTCATTTATGCCATGCTCAATCAGCATCTACCTTGGCTGAACTTTAAGCCTTCAGCTCTTTTTCTATCTTTGCAATTAAAATGTAGTGATGTTGCAATTTGGCCTGTCCTTGCAAAATCGACACTGTGCATCAGTGATCAGTGTGAGTAAATAGAGCATGAAAACACTGCTTGCAATACCTTCCATATCACTGCTGATGATAGAAAGCAGGTTGATGTAGCACGCTAATCTGGAATTATTTTTTCTTGATTTCTTTTTACATTCTGGAAGTGGTTCTATAGTACCAACCTTCTGCACTTCATAGTGGCCCTTGGTTGTCAGTGGACTCAATCCACAAGGACATACGATCACAAGACTACAAGATGTAGGAGCAGAAGAAGGCCATTTGGCTCATTGAATCTGCTCCACAACTTCATCATGGCTGATCCAATTTTCCTCTCAGCCCCAGTCTCCTGCCTTATCCCCATCTCCCTTAAGGCCCTGACCAATCAAGAATCTAACAACCTTTGCCTTCAATATACATAAAGACTGGGCCTCCACAGCTGCTTGTCGCTAATTCTAGAGATTCACCACTCTCTGGTTCAAAAAATTCCTCCTCATCTCCATTCTAAAAAGACTCCCCTCCATTCTTTAGCTGTGCCCTCTCATCTTAGAGTCTCCCACCATAGGAAACATCCTCTCTACATCCCCTCATTTTTCTGAATTCTAGTGAATACAGGCCCAGAATAATCAAGTACTCTTCATATGACAAGCCATTCAATCTTGGAATCTTTTTCATGAACCTCTTTTAAACCCTCACCAATTTCAGCACATCCTTTCTAAGATAATGGGCACAAAACTGCTACAATACTCCAAGTGAGGCCTCACCAGTGCTTTATAGAGTCTCAACATTAAATCCTTGCTTTTATATTCTAATCCTCTTGAAATGGATGATGAAATTGCATTTGCCTTCCTCACCACAGACTCAACCTGCAAAATAACCTTTAAGGATTCCTGCACAAGGACTCCCAAGTCCCTTAGTGTCTCAGTTTTTTGTATTTTCTTTCCATTTAGAAAATAGTAAACCCTTTCATTTCCTCTACTAAAGTGCCTGAACATACAGTTCCCGACACAGTATTCCATCTGCCATTTTTTATCCATTCTTCTAATCTATCTGTCCTTTTGTAGCCTTTCTACTTCCTCAAAACTACCTGCCCATCCACCTATCTTCATATTGTCTGCAAACTTTGTAACAAAGCCATCAATTTCATCATCAAAATCATTGACATATAACGTAAAAAGACTGGTCCTAACACAGACCACAGTGGAACGTCACTAGTCACTGCCAGCTAACCTTTGGGGATCCAGAACAAGAACTCCTAATTCCCTTTGTGCCTTTGTCATGGTCCGGTCCGTGAAGTCCGTATTCTGGTTCACAGCCCGTTCCATCAACCCTTGCTCCAGGTTTTCCTGTCTACCCTGGTTCTGTTCTTGTTGAGCTGTAATTGAACCAGCTGATGCTCGTTGGGGCTGGCTGCATAAATACCTTCAGAGACCAGGGTGTGGCTGCTGGATTGTTCTTGTCCTTACTCCTTGTATCACTTCCTCTGCCTTCTCTTGCTGGTAACTCTCGCCTCGCCTGAAGTTCTTGTCTCACCTTGCTTTGCCAGAAGCCTTGTCTTGTCTTACTGGTAACTCTCGCCTCGCCTGAAGTTCTCGTCTTGCCTTGCATTGCCTAAAGCCTTGCCTTGTCTTGCTGGTAACTCTCGCCTCATCTCGCCTGCAGTCTTGTCCTGGAGCCACCCTGTACCTAGCTCCCTTCCTGTCCCTTGCCTCTGCCCAGGTAAGCCAGGCCGTCTTGCTGTTACCTGCAGTTGGTTCTGTCCCTTCCTGTCCCTTGCCTCCGTTGGGTAAGCCAGGCCATATTGCCATTACCTACGGTTGGCTCTGTCCCTTCCTAACCCTTGCCTCCATTGGGTAAGCCAGGCCGTCTTGCCGTTACCTGTGGTTGGTTCTGTCCCTTCCTGTCCCTTGCCTCTGTCGGGTGGTGATCCGCACCTTGCCCAGGAGGAGCCTCTAGCCTCCGGCCTCCAGTCAAGTTTCCGGCCTCCAGCCTCCTGCCAAGACTTGCCTCTAGTCCCTAGCCTCAAGCCTGAAGACTCCAGCCTCCTGCCTCCTGCCAAGCCTCGCCTCTAGTTTCTAGCCTCAAGCCTGAAGACTCCAGCCTCCTGCCTCCTGCCAAGCCTCGCCTCTAGTCCCTAGCCTCTAGCCTGAAGACTTCAGACTCCTGCCTCCTGCCAAGCCTTGCCTCAGGTCTCTAGCCTCTAGCCTCAAGCCTGAAGACTCCAGCCTCCTGCCAAGCCTTGCCTCGAGCCTCTAGCCTCTAGCCTCAAGCCTTAAGACTCCAGCCTCGTCCTGCCTGCCAGCCAAGCCTTGTCCTTGCCTAGCTCTGGGGTCCGAGCCAGAGGCTAGACTCAGGTATTGGGTCCTTGTCCAGTCTCTGGCTTGGATTCCAAGCCCGGGCTCCTAGCTCTCTTGTCCAGTCCTGTTCCAGGTTCCCGGATTTTGTGTCCATGTCCTAGCCCTCACCCTGTATCCTAGTCCTGTCCCTGGAACTTCAGTGTCTGTGTCTTGCACTTGGGTCCGTTCCCAGCCACCGCCTTATGACAGCTTCAGATTTTGGTATTTTCTCTCCATTTAGAAAATAATCAACCCTCTCATTTACCCCCTGCAAGAACATGAAAATAGTCAACCCTCTGCATGAACATACACTTCCCAATACAATATTCCATCTGCCATTTCTTTGCACATACTCTTAATCTATGTGAATTCTTCTGTAGCATCTTTACTTGCTCAAAAGCACCTGCCACTCCAGCTAACTTCATATCACTTGTTAACTTTGCAACAAAGCCATCAATTCCATCATCCAAATCATTGACATATAACGTAAAAAGACTGGTCCCAATACAGATCCCAGTGGATCACCACTATTCACTGGCAGCAAACCTGAAAAGGCTCCCTTTATACCCCTTATTCCCTCCTGCCATCCAGCCACTGCTTTTTCCATGCTAGATTTGTTTCTTAGTACAACGGGCATGTAGCTTGTTAAGCAGCCTCTTGTGTAGCACCTAGTCAAATGCCTCATTAAAAATCTAAGGACACAACATCAACCAATTCTCTTGTCTATCCTGGTTGTTACTACTTCACCGAATTCCAACAGATTTGTCAGGAAAGATTTTCACTTGAGGAAGCCATGCTGACTAAGGCATACTTTATCATGTGCCTTCTAGTACCTTGAGACTTCACCCATAATAATCAACTCCAATATCTTCCCAACCATCTTTCTCATTACATGAAGAGTGAAGAGACATTTGCAATTTTACAATATTGCTGACCCTTTCTAGAATTTAGTGATTCTTGAAAGATTCTTACTAAAGCCCCCATAATATCTTCACCCATCTCACCAGACCTGCTCCCCATCGACAAACCTGGATGGCGGGTTGGCTGATAATGGTTGGGCTAAGGAGCAGGTGCTGATAGGTTTTAATTTAGAGATGTAGAAAGTGTGATTGAACATCAGGATCTTAGGGAGCTGCAGGTTGTAAGCCACCAAGTTTACTTTCTTGAGGACCTTGAAGGATCCAATTAACTTGGGTGACAACTTTCTAGATTTCACCCGGAGAGGAAAATCCTGAGTGGACAGCCAGACCTGTTGTCCAGGCTGTAAAGCAGATCCCTATCATCTCCTTCAGTTAGCCTTGGTTTTCACCTTCTGGGTAGAAGCCAGCAAAATCTCCCTCACTCTAGTCCATTTCTGCTGCAGTGTTGGACAAGATCTTCTGCCATAGAAATCCCAACCTTGACCTAGTGCTTCAGGAAGGATTGCAGAAGATACTCAAACTGGCACTTGAGTGGACATTCCTTGTGGGCCAAATGCCATAAGTTGTTGTGGGTGACCTCTGTCCATATCAAAGGGTCACACCACTCGTCAGGTCTTCCTGAGGCTAAGCATCTTAGGTTTTGTTCAAATCTTGCTTGACCTGCTATGTCTGGCCATTGGACTGCAGGTGAAACCTAGAGGAAAGATTTGACCCAATCAGCTTACAGAACATCCTCCAGAACGTGATGAAAATTGTGGACTATGATCTGCAACAATATCCACCGGGAATCCATGGATCCTGAAGACCTGGTCCAGGACAATTTCAGTCACCTCCACTGCAAATTGGTGGCTTGTTCAAGGCAATGAATTTGCAAGCCTCTGAAAATCATTTGACAATCATCACGATGATGGTCTTCCACTTCAATGGCAAAAGACCCATGACAAAGTCCATGATCTGTCCAAAACAGGTAGAGGGTGGAGGAGCCCTTGAATCTGGGCAAGGGGCTCCTTGTTACAGGAACACACCTCGCATGCCTGCAAGTATCTAATTTGATCATTCTACCCCACCCTTTATTGGATATCACACCATCTGCTTCAAACCCAAGCTGGAAGTCATATCATGCAAGACTTAGCCAGCTTTACCAGTGTTGATCATATCTTTCGAATAGATATTGAAGTCCTCCAGTAGATGTTAATTGGCAGGAGATTCTCTGGTCCATGTTTGACTTGATGCCAGGAGAAGTCATGATGTCTAATAGTGATGGCCACAGTCCCAGCATGGTCAACCATTGTGATGCCATATGCAAACATTATGATGGAAAAATCAATGTTGCTGGTTGAACAAGTGTGATTCTATGAGCCTGTTTCCACTATGCTGTTCAGTCTGTGCAATACCCCTCCAATTTTAGCCACAACTTCTCAGACACTCAGTTAGATGACTGGGTATCGGCCATATTTGAAAAAGGTGCTTGCATCAAAGCCAAATGGCCCATAGATGTTTATTCTTACTATCTTTTTATGTGGCATATTTTTGGCAAGACATCAAATGCTTGAAGTCAGATGTGAAGACCATCGAATTAGATAAGGACAGCACTTTAACTTTCCTGAAGGCATTGGTTAATGAAACTGGGCTTTGTAACACCTTATCTTCACCTTTCCTTTTCATCCCAGTTTATTGTCTTAATTTTCAGTTGCTTTGGTAGAATTAGAACTAATTTCTCTGGATCATTAGTCTAAAAATCTGGATTATTTATTTAGTTATACAACTACAATGCCATTAATCTCTTTAAATAAATGTGATATTACAGGGTGGACATAATGTACAATGCACATTATCTACAAATATCCACCGGACTATTAAGCAGTAAGTAAAAAGCAAATAAATCACAAACTGTTTCACCACTTGGCTGGAGTACAGTCACTTTTAATGTATACTTCAAAAGCATTTGACAATTTTATTTTTGCCATTTTTATTTCTTATACGCTTACATATCTGGCAGTCTCATTAGCAACTTAAACCACTAGAAAATGGTAACGGCTGTTACTTTGTATATTTTGTCAGACTATTTAACAGGTTTAAAATTCACTGCAAATTGAGATCAGAAGCTAATGACAATTTCTGTGCGTAGGAGTGAGGAGCATATCAAATTCCACAATGAACTACTCAGAGGTGGTTTTATTTAAATTATTCATGAAGCAAAGTGAAGGTGGGAGTATTTGTTAATCCAGAATTGATATTTATATCGAACTACTTGTCCATCTGTCCATTGATAACATTGAAAAATATTGACTGCCAAATATCAAAATCCATTTCTCTCAGAAAATAAAAGCTTCCTTGTGTTTCTCCTTCCACTCTGTATAACACACAGTAAATGCATTTTCCCTGACAAAGAAGAAATTTGAGAAATATGTGGCTCTTTATTGCTCATTCACACAAAGTATCTAATTAATGAAAGATTGGTGTTATCAAGGCCGGTTAAGTATACATCAGCAAATCAATAGCAGTCAGCTGGAATTTTAGCCTTGGATAATCTCAGATCCAATGTTTCTTTCTGAATAGCCAAGGCAGATACTATACATCTAATTACCAGTTTTTAATGACTTGTATCTTGCAGGTATATTTATTTTCAACTTTCATTTTAGAGGAAGCTTTCTGATATCAAAAGCTGATCTAATATCAAACAGCGAAAATACAAGAAATCCGTTTTTGGTGCAAAAATTGACTATGTATTAATGATACTTCTGTAGAAGTAAACCATGATGAGACAAATAAAGTGAAAAGGAAGGTTTAAAAACATTGAATAAAGAGAGAGATCTGAAACCAGAAATCTAGTCAAGAATTCAGAGAGCATTTTTTGTGAAAGAGGCGGAAGTAAAATAAGCCGAGAAACTAAGGATATGTCACCAAATATGACCACATTGCATAACTGCCGTATTTCTAATTTACAGAAATCTTGAAACTTTATCATTATGAATCATTGCAAACTTCTATTTAAAGATTGTTATATTAATGTGGCAGAACTTAAGGAAGCAGAACATATTGTGAACTTTGCAATGATTACTACTGATTTATATGTATGGCACTTTCATTCCAGCTGCCTCAAAAGATGATGTTGGTAATATTTGGCAATAAACTGCAGCATGGAGTATTACCAATAGCTTGATCAAGTAATAACATTTGTAATGAGAGAGAGAGAGAGAGTGAGAGAGAGAGATTTAATGGATAAATTCTAACTGAAAACACAGCCACCAACAGTGAATGATTAAAATCATGGATGATCTAGAGCAGTATTCACATTTTACAGAGATGGCATAAGTAAGATGGAGGACTAAAACAGAGATAAGAGGCACTTCATAAAGGACAAGAATATGAAAATCAAGGCACTTCCAGATGCAAATCTAAGACTGACAGGTAGTGGAAATACAAGTTAAAACAGAAAATACTAGAAATATCCTGTAGCATCTGTGGAATGACAGAATTAATGTTTCTTGTTGAAAAACTTCATCATAACTGGCAAAGTAAAAAACAAGCTAGTTTTGAGTTGGAAGAAGGGTGATGGAAGTTTGGCTCGAGCAAAAAGCATATACCATTAGTGAGATGCTTTCAAAATGGGCAGGACTGGCAGCTCAGTGTTCTGGGATTCCCATTTACGAAGTACGCCTTTGCAAGAAAAGAACCTCTCCCAATTTACACTTGCTAGATCCTTTCAGATACCATCAAAATTGGCCTTTCTCCAATTTTGAATCTCAGCCTGTAGAGAAACATATCTTTTTGCATATTAACTTGGAAGCTAATAGCATAGTGATCATTAGATGCACAGTGTTCTCCTACACAAAGCTACCTTCATCTGGCCTGTCTCACTCCCTAATAGTAGATCAAGCATCGCACAGTCTTAGAAGCAGCAGAGTGAGAGGGATTAAAGGAGGAGAGGTGGCTTTACTAGTCAGAGAGAATGTCACTGCAGTGCTCTCAGGACAGACTGGAGAACTCGTCTGGTGATGTGTTACAGGTGGAAATGAGAAATAATAACGGTATGACCACGTTCATATTGCAGGCCATGGAAAAATCCGCACTGATGCGGGTTGATAGTTCACAGACTTTAATATGAACAGTGTTACAGGGAAAATAAAGCAATAAACCCTAGGCCAAACAGGGCCATTAACTAAAACTCTCAAAAGGAAGATGAAGCCTACACTGCAGCTGAAAAGAACAACTAAATACAAAATGAATACAATTAGTCCTCAGGGTCAATTAAATCGACAGTCCAACTTCTCGGGCCAAATGCAAGCAGGCAGTGAAACATTGCTATGTTCAAATCTCAACATATACTACGATGGAATGAATGGAGTTAAATACTATCACAATGAAATAATTAGCTGACATGTACATATTGATGAGCACAATTGCCGAATCTGCTGCGCTGCCAAATCCGTGTTTGTGACTTCATGTCTCAAGAGCTCAGGTAAAAAGGATACTCGTCAGCAGGAAGGATAATTCTAATTGGTCAATTCTCCCCGCAAGCATTGTCCTCTAATCGTGTAATGCTCCCAGCTTCCTTGTCATGGAGGTTCCAGACCCACCAGCTTTGGGCATCTACTGACTCTGGGGCAGCTAGAAACCTCATGGATATCTCTCTGGCTCAGAGATGGAGAGGTCCATTTCAGCAATTGAGTTAGAATATCAATGTCAAATCTCTGGATGGTCAGCCACTGGATACCAGCAAGACCTACCTTTCCACAGAACTTCTTCAGCTTGTGCTAAAGAGCACCCATGGGGAACAGTTCTCCTTTAGTCTTGTTGATTCACCTCTAATGCTGCTGGTGGTCAGCTTTCCTTGGCTATCTCAACACAACCCAAGGATTGATTTGTCCCATTGATTTGCCTCATCAGCATTGGTGGTTTCTATTTTGTGAGCAAAAAGGATGGCAAGCTCTATCACTACATTGAGTATTGCTTCCTCAGCAACATCACGGTGAAAAATTGATATCCTCTTCCCCTCTTTGCCTCTGTGTTTGAACATCTCCAAGGACAACCATATTCTCAGATTTTCATATTGCTTATAAACTGGTTCATATAAAAAGGTGGGAGGAGAAAATGGCGGCACGTCGCACGTGCGCAGCCCTCTGGTGAAAAATGATATTGTATCTGTTAAGTAGGGGCCATGGACAATTCTGATTTGATGGAGAATGGACATGAAAGCACAGAGGAACATCTGGAGAAATTTCCGAAATGCCCGATCGCTGCTGTCGTTACTGTGTGGTCGTGAATCTTTCGGAGGGTAGGCCTCAAAATCCCCGGCCTTGCCTGCTTTTTGCGACCGAGAAGGAGGTCGAATCGTTCAGCAGAGATGGCGCTCAGTACTCGGTGTCGGAGAGCTGATCAGAGCTTGAAGTTTTCGGATGACTCAGAGTCGGATTGTGGTCGGCATGGCAGGGAGAGTTTTTCTTCCTTCTCCTGTCTGCATGAGATGTGGGACATTTGAGAAACTTTGAACTTTACTGTGCTCACGGACTTCTTCATCAAGTTATGGTATTGTTACACTGTTTGTAACTATATGTTATAATTATGTGGTTTTGTCAGTTTTTTCAGTCTTGGTTTGTCCTGTGTTTTGTGATATCACACTGGAGGAAATAATGTATCATTTATTAATGCATGCATTACTAAATAACAATAAAAGAGGACTACGTGTCTTCATAATCATAATCATAATCATATCTGAGAATGGAATGAGTGGAAGAGCGCACTCAGCACATCCACTGGCCACTACACCTCATAATGCCCTTTGGTCTAGCCGACACCCCTGCTGTTTTTCAGCCCCCTGGTCAATGATGACCCCAGAGACATGTTGAATTTAATTGTTGTCATGTAATTGGATAATATTCTGATCTATTCCCACTCTCACCAGGAACATGTCCAGCGTGTCAGGAGGGTTTTCAGATAGCTCCTCAAGAATAAACTTTACACTGAGCTAGAGAAGTGTGAGTTCCATAAAGAGCAGATGTGATTTTTGGGTTACATCCTCACTCCATCCAGTGTTCAAATGGACCTGTGTAAAGTTCACAAACAAGATAAAATCTGCAGATGTTGGAAATCCAAGCAAAACATATAAAACGTTGGAGGAACTCAGCAGGCCAGGCTGCATCTATGGAAAATAGTACAGTCAATGTTTCAGGCAGAGATCCTTTGGCAGGATTGGAAAAAAAGAAGATGAGGAGTAGATTTAAAAGGTGGGAGTGGAGAGAGAGAAACACAAGGTGATACATGAAACTGGGAGGGGGAGAGATGAAATAAAGAATTGAGAGGTTGATTGGTGAAAGAGATACAGAGCTGGAGAAGGGGGTGTCTGATAGGTGAGGACAAAAAGCCATGGAAGAAAGATAGGGGGGGCACTAGAGAGAGGTGATTGGTTTCCTAGTTTCCTAGTTCCTTCCTACCTCATGTCCTTGCTTTGAGCTCCCAATTGGTTTGAGTAGAATTTGCCCACAATAAACTCCAGTTGTCCTTCACTTGCACGTCCCCCTTGGAGTCTAGTCACTGCTCATCCCTGACGAGGAGACTGATGTGGGAATTCCTGCTGCACTGTGGGACCATTCATAATGGAGAAGTCTATCAATGAGTTCTCATATAGATTGTGCTTACCATTATCAGTGCAGTTATACCCCATGTTCCATCTTTTGCAGCTCAAGGCAGTGACCTCCTCCTCCCTTGCTCCTGTCAACTACCCTCCTCATTTCTGTATGGTGCCTCCTGGCTTCCAGGATATGGAGCAGAGCCCAGTAATTCATGGATTAGGAGGGGTATGGCTCTGAGGAGTACGCTTGGATTTTGGCCCATGAAATTCTGGACAAATTTCTCATCCAGGACCTCCAGCAGGCACGGGTCTCTGGACCTCAAGCTCTGTGTCTAGGGGTGAGGGTCCTGTCACAACCACGGACATTGCCTCAGGGTCTGCCTGCCCTCTCAGGCAAGCTGTTCATGAGTATGCATGTTTGAGCCAAGTAGTTTTCATTGTGGAGGTATATAACTCCCTTCCTCTCACTCCAGTCTTGTCGAGACTTGACCAAAAGCACAGAAATGTTATGCTCCCGGTTTACCTTAATCCTTGTTCTGGAGAAGAGCACGGTTTTTAATGCACTGTAATGGAGCGGTATTAATTTGGTAATAAGTTACTGCTTCCCAACAACTGTGTTGGCATTGGCTTTCAGTTTGAGAGTTTCAGTTGATGGCCCTGTTGACCTAGCATTTATTATTTTGTTTTCTTTTCACCTGCACAGTTCTTACTAAAAGTCAGTGAACTGTTCAGCTGCATCAGTGTCTCTCCACCCCCTCCCCTGCCCCGCACTTTGTTCATGACCACACATTTGTGTCAAAAGGGGATTTCAGAGAAAACGAGAGAGCAAAAACAAAGGAATGAAGGCGTTGTGGATTGAGGAAAGTTAGAAAGAGAGAGAATGGTAAAGAATTTTAAAGTTGTGAAATGACAAGCTGTAGGAAATTCCTGGTAAGCCATATTGTGGTCTTCTTTATACTGAAGAAATCAAACACCGATCGGGTGATTGCTTTGGAGACCAACTACATTCAATCAGCCGGGGCTACACTAAACTTTCATTTGCTTGTCACTTTCATTCTCATTTGACTCATCCACTGTGGCATTCTGCAATGTAATTACAATCCCCGATGCAAGATAGGTGAACCACAATTCAGCTACTCACTGGGCACACTGCAGCCTTTTGGATTCAATATCAATTTTAGCCACTTCAACTAACTTAATTAATTCTATTTAGAACCATAGAACCGTAGAAACTACAGCACAGAAACAGGCCCTTTGGCCCTTCTTGGCTGTGCCGAACCATTTTCTGCCTAGTCCCACTGACCTGCACATGGACCATATCCCTCCATAAACCTCCCATCCATGTATCTGTCCAATTTATTCTTAAATGTTAAAAAAGAACCCGCATTTACCACCTCGTCTGGCAGCTCATTCCATACTCCCACCACTCTCTGTCTGAAGAAGCCCCCCTTAATGTTCCCTTTAAACTTTTCCCCCCTCACCCTTAACCCATGTCCTCTGGTTTTTTTCTCCCCTTGCCTCAGTGGAAAAAGCCTGCTTGCATTCACTCTATCTATACCCATCATTTTATATACCTCTATCAAATCTCTCCTCATTCTTCTACGCTCCAGGGAATAAAGTCCTAACCTATTCAACCTTTCTCTGTAACTCAGTTTCTCAAGTCCCGGCAACATCCTTGTAAGCCTTCTCTGCACTCTTTCAACCTTATTTATATCCTTCCTGTAATTTGGTGACCAAAACTGAACACAATACTCCAGATTCGGCCTCACCAATGCCTTATACAACCTCATCATAATATTCCAGCTCTTATACTCAATACTTCGATTAATAAAGCCCAATATACCAAAAGCTCTCTTTATAACCCTATCTACCTGTGATGACACCTTTAGGGAATTTTGTATCTGTATTCCCAGATCCCTCTGTTCCACTGCACTCCTCAGTGCCTTACCATTAACCCTGTATGTTCTACGTTGGTTTGTCCTTCCAACGTGCAATACCTCACACTTGTCAGTATTAAACTCCATCTGCCATTTTTCAGCCCATTTTTCCAGCTGGTCCAAGTCCCTCTACAGGCTCTGAAAACCTTCCTCACTGTCTACTATACCTCCAATCTTTATATCATCAGCAAACTTGCTGATCCAATTTACCACATTATCATCCAGATCATTGATATAGATGACAAATAACAATGGACCCAGCACTGATCCCTGTGGCACACCACTAGTCACAGGCCTCCATTCAGAGAAGCAATTCTCTACTACCACTCTCTGGCTTCTTCCATCGAGCCAATGTCTAATCCAATTTACCACCTCTCCATGTATACCTAGCGACTGAATTTTCCTAACTAACCTCTCATGTGGGACCTTGTCAAGGGCCTTACTGAAGTCCATGTAGACAATATCCACTGCCTTCCCTTCATCCACTTTCCTGGTAACCTCCTGGAAAAACTTCAACAGATTGGTCAAACATGACATACCACGCACAAAGCCATGTTGACTCTCCCAAATAAGCCCCTGTCTATCCAAATGCTTGTAGATTCTGTCTCTTAGTACTCTCTCCAATAACTTACCTACTACTGATGTTAAACTCACCGGCCTATAATTTCCCGGATTACTTTTCGATCCTTTTTAAAAAAACGGAACAACATGAGCCACTCTCCAAACCTCCGGCACTTCACTGGTAGACAGCGACATTTTAAATATTTCTGCCAGGGCCCCCGCAATTTCAACGCTAGTCTCCTTCAAGGTCCGAGGGGACACTCTGTCAGGTCCTGGGGATTTATCCACTTTAATTTTCCTCAAGACAGCAAGCACCTCCTCCTTTTCAAACTGTACAGTTTCCATGATCTCACTACTTGATTCCCTCAATTCCATAGATTTCATGCCAGCTTCCTTAGTAAATACAGACGCAAAAAACCTATTTAAGATCTCCCCCATTTCCTTTGGTTCCGCACAAAGCCGACCACTCTGATCTTCAAGAGGACCAATTTTATCCCTTAAAAATCCTTTTGCTCTTAATATACTTATTTGTTTTCTATGTTTGCATTTAAGCTGGCTTGTTCTGTTGTATGACATCCATCTGTAATATTAACAACAGGAATTCTGCAGATGCTGGAAATTCAAGCAACATACATCAAAGTTGCTGGTGAACGCAGCAGGCCAAGCAGCATCTATAGGAGGAGGTGCAGTCGACGTTTCAGGCCGAGACCCTTCGTAATATTAGCTCATTTTTGTCACCATAAGTACGACTTGTCTCACTGATCTTTTCTTACAGCTCTGTATTTTAAATAGTTTATGTTTCTTTGTTTATGTTCTTCAGCTCTAACATTTCCCATTAACTACTCAAGCAAATAACAACAGGCAACTTATCCCTGTAACTACCCTGATGTCACCCAAAAAGAGGAAATGCCTTTGTCCTATTTGATTCTCTCCCAACCTCTCTGCAACTTTCCCAGTTCATAAAAACATTAATTTTGTTTCTCTTCGTGTAGATGCTGCCTCTCATGGCAAACGGATGCAGCATATTCTGTCCTTTGTCACTGGTAGATGAAGGACAGTGAAACAAAGAAATGGGTGAATAAAATTTGCTGCTATCAAGGATGCTAGACGCAGAGTTTTAAATGAATTTAAATTTAGGGTAAAGGATGGCAGAATAAGAGGCTGATCAGGATTGAATAGGATTGGGAAACTAGAGGAAACTAATTATAGAGTCATAGAGCACTACAGCAGAGAAACAGACTCTTCAGCCCAATTAAGCTATGCAAACTATTAACCTGCCTACTCCCATTGACCTGCACCTGGACCAAAGCCCCCCATACCCCTCCTATCTTATCCAAACTTCCTTTAAGTGCTGAAATCAAACCTGCATCCACTACTTCCTCTGGCTCTCATCACCCTTTGAGTGAAAAAGTCCCCCTCATGTTTCCCTTAAATATTTCACCTTTGACCCTTAACTCATGATATCTCGTCTAGTCTTACCCATCCTGTATGGAAAAAGCCTATTGTATCTAGCCAATCTGTACTATCTATACTTCTACATAGCTCTGTCAAGTCTCTCCTCAGTCTCTTATGCTCCAAGGAATAAAGTCCTGACTTATTCAATCTTTCCTCATAAATCGGGACTTTGGAACTATCTGTACTACCGCTCCTCTCAATTCTCTATTGTTCACTGTGTAAGTCCTGTCCTAGTTTGTCCTCCCAAAATGCAATATCTCACACTTATCTGCAGTAAATTTCATCTATCTTTTTTCTGCACATTTTTCCATGTGGTCCAGATCCCACTGCAAACTTTGACAGTCTTCCTCCCTGTCCATATTGCCCCCAAACTTGGTATCCTCCACAAATTTGCTGATTTAGTTTTACACATTTTCATCCACTATTGGACCCAGCACTGATCTCTTATGGTGCACCACTAGTTACGGGCCTCCAGTCAGGGAGGAAACCATCAAGAAACATTCTTTGGCTCCTCCTGTGAAGCCAATGTCAAATCCAATTTACTACGTACAACTTAATACAAAGAGACTGAATCATCTTGAACAACTTCACATGTGGGATATTTCAAAGGTCTTGCTAAAGTCCATGTAGACTACATCCACTGCCTTTCATTCATTAACTTTCCAGTTAGTTTCCTTGAAAAACCCAGTAAGATTGGTTAGACACAACCTACCACATACAAAGCCATGCTGACTATACCTAATCAGTCCCTGTCTATCGAAATACTTATATATCTGATCTCATAGAATATCTTCCAATAAACTTAACCAATATGGATGTCGAGATCACTGGCCTATAACTTTCCAATCTATTCTTAGAGCTTTTCTTAAACAATGAAACAACATCAGTTATCCTCCAATCCTCTGGCAACTGACCCATAGCTAAGAATATTTTAAATACCTCTGCACCAGCCTCCCACAATGTTCGAGGGAACACTTGTCACCTACGGATTTATCCACCCATTTTTTCCTCAAGACAGCAAACATCTTCTCCTCCTGTAATCTGTATATATTTCATGATCCTACTGCTATTTTACCATACTTCTATAACTTTGCATTCGTCTCCCAAGTAAATACAAGTGCAAAAAATCCAATGAAGATCTTCTCCGTTTTTTCTGGCTCCATACATTTATGACCTCTCTGATGTTCAAGAGGAGTAATTTTGAACATTGCTAACAGTATGGTGGAAGTTCCAGGTTCAGGGGTCATGAAATATATGAAACTACCATTAGTAGCAAGAAGGTTTTTGGGAAACTGAAACGTCTGAAAGTAAAGAAGTCACCTGGACCAGATGGTGTATACCCCAGACTTCTGAAATAGGTGTCTGAAGAGATTATGGAGGCATTACTAGTGATCTTTTAAGAATTACTAGGTTCTGGAATGGTTCCAGAAGAATGGAAAATTGTAAATGTCACTCCACTTTTCAATAAGGGAGAGAAGCAGAAGAAAGGAAACTATAGAACAGTTGTCTCACCTCAGTCGTTGGGAAGATGTTGGAGTCGACTGTTAAGGCTGAGGTCTCAGGATACTTGGAGGCATATGATAAAATAAGCTGTAGTCAGCATGGTTTCCTCAAGCGAAAATTTTGCCTGGCAAATCTGTTGGAATTCTTTGAAGAAATAATAAGCATGATGGACAAAGGAGAATCCATTCACATTGTGTACTTAGATTTTCAGAAGGCCTTTGACAAGCTGCCACACATGAGGCTGCTTAACAAGCTATGAGCCCATGGTATTACAGGGCAGATTCTAGCATCGATAAAACAATAGCTGACTGGAAGGAGACAGAGAGTGTGAATAAAGGGATCCTTTTCTGGTTTGCTGCCGGTGACTAGTGGTGTTCCAGAGGGGTTTGTGTTAGAACTGATTCTTTTTCTGTTATAGGCCAATGATTTGGATGATGGAATTTATGGCATTGTTGCAAAGTTTGTAGCCGATATAAAGATAGGTGGAGGGGCAGATGTTTTTAGGGAAGTAGAGAGGCAATGGAAGGACTTAGGCAGATTAGGAGAATGGACAAAGAAATGGAAGATGGCAGTGTCGGGAAGTGTATGACCATGCACTTGAATGAGTTGACTATTTTCTAAGTGGAGCGAAAATACGAAAAACTGAGGCACCAAGAGACCTGGGAGTCCTTGTACAGGAATCCTTAAAGGTTAATTTGCAGGTTGAGTCTGTGGTGAGGAAGACAAATGCAATGTTGGCATTCATTTCAAGAGGACTTGAATACAAAAGTAAGGATGTAATGTTAAAACTTTATAAAGCACAGGTGAGGCCTCACTTGGAGTATTGTGAGCAATTTTTGGTCACTTATATTAGAAACAATGTGCTGAAACTAGAGAGAATTCAAAGGAGGTTCACGAAAATGTTTCCAGGATAGAATGGCTTGCCAAATGAAAAGCATTGGGCCTGTATTCACTGGAATTCACAAGAATGATGGAGGATATCATTAAAATCTATCAAATGGTGAAAGACCTTGATAGACTGAGTGTGGAGAGGATGTTTCTTATGGTGGGAGAGTCTAAGACCAGAGGACACGGCCTCAGAATAGAGGGGCATCCTTTTAGAATGGAAATGAGGAGGAATTTCTTTAGCCAGAGAGTTGTGAATCTGTGGAATTTATTACCACAGGCAGTTGTGGAGGTCAAGTCTTTATGTATATTTAAGGCAGAAGTTGATAGATTCTTGATTGGTTAGGGCATGAAGGGATATAGAGAGAGGCAGGAGATTGGTTATGAGAGGAAAATTGAATCAACCATGATGAAATGGTGGAGTAGACTCGATGGGCCAAGTGGCCCAATTCTGCTCCTACATCTTATGGTCTTATGTTCTTACGTACAAACTCTGTATTCTCAAAATTTCACTTCTGAATGTCCCCCACTTACCAACCACACTTTTGCCATAAAAAAAAACCTGCCGTAAAAAAAACCTGCCCCAATTCATACTTGCCAGATCCTTACTGATAGCATAAAAAATGGCCTTTCTCCAGTCTAGAATCTCAACCAGAAGCCTAGACCTATTCTTCTCCATAATTATCTTGAAACTAATGGAACTATAAGCACTAGATTCAAAGTGAGTTCCTGCACAGACAACTGTCTCCTATTCTGCCTTCTGCCCTAATTTGAGGTCCAGTATCACACTCCCTCTAGCTGGGTATTGTTCAAGAAAACTTTTCTGAATACATTTGACAAACTCTATCTCATCCAGCCCTTTCACAGTATTGGAGTCCCAGTTCATATGTAGAAATTTAAAATCACCTGCTATCTCATCTGTTTCTTATTCCTCAGTTCCACCCGAATAGCCTCATTAGATGAGCTCTGCAGTCTGTTTTGTGTCAGTACTGCCATGACATTTTCCCTGACAAGTAATGCCATCCCTTCACCTTTAATCCCTCATGTTCTGTCATGTTTTAAACAATGCCAGTTCTGCACCTCCTGCAACCAATTCTCACTAATGGCTACAGTGTCATAGTTTCATGTGCTGATCCAAGCTCTAAGCTCTTCTGCCTTTCCTGCAAAACTTCTGGTGTTGAAATATATGCTGCTCAAACATTATTCGTATTATGCTCAACCTTTTGATTCCCAACTTTCCTGAGGTCTTAAAAACATTGGTCTCCACAACCTCTCCACGAACTGTTCCGGCATTCTGGTTCCCACCCCCTGCAACTCTAGTTTAAACCTCCCCTGGAGCATAAATAGCAAAACTTCCCACAAGGATATTAGTTCCCTTCCAGTTCAAGTGCAAACCTCTCTGTACAGTTTTCACCTTCCCTGAAAGAGAGCTCAATGATCCAAAAACCTGAAGCCCTCCTTCCTGTACTATCACATTAGCCATGTGTTAAATTGTATCAACACAAATTTGCTGGTGAACGCAGCAGGCCAGGCAGCATCTCTAGGAAGAAGTACAGTCGACGTTTCGGGCCGAGACCCTTCGTCAAGACTAACTGAAGGAAGAGCTAGTAAGGGATTTGAAAGTGGGAGGGGGAGGGGAAGATCCAAAATGATAGGAGAAGACAGGAGGGGGAGGGATGGAGCCAAGAGCTGGACAGGTGATTGACAAAAGGGATATGAGAGGATCATGGGACAGGAGGCCCAGGGAGAAGGAAAAGGGGGAGGGGGGGGAAAAACCCAGAGGATGGGCAAGGGGTATAGTCAGAGGGACAAAGGGAGAAAAAGGAGAGAGAGAGAAAGAATGTGTGTATATAAATAAGTAACGGATGGGGTACAAGGGGGAGGTGGGGCATTAGCGGAAGTTAGAGAAGTCAATGTTCATGCCATCAGGTTGGAGGCTACCCAGACAGAATATAAGGTGTTGTTCCTCCAACCTGAGTGTGGCTTCATCTTTACAGTAGAGGAGGCCGTGGATAGACATGTCAGAATGGGAATGGGATGTGGAATTAAAATGTGTGGCCACTGGGAGATTCTGCTTTCTCTGGCGGACAGAGCGTAGATGTTCAGCAAAACGATCTCCCAGTCTGCGTCGGGTCTCGCCAATATATAGAAGTCCACATCGGTAGCACCGGATGCAGTATTTCACCCCAGCCGACTCACAGGTGAAGTGTCGCCTCACCTGGAAGGTCTGTCTGGGGCCCTGAATGGTGGTAAGGGAGGAAGTGTAAGGGCATGTGTAGCACTTGTTCTGCTTACAAGGATAAGTGCCAAGAGGGAGATCAGTGGGGAGGGATAGGGGGGACGAATGGACAAGGGAGTCGCATAGGGAGCGATCCCTGCAGAAAGCGGGGGGGGGGGGGAGGGAAAGATGTGCTTAGTGGTGGAATCCCGTTGGAGGTGGCGGAAGTTACGGAGAATAATATGTTGGACCCGGAGGCTGGTGGGGTGGTAGGTGAAGACCAGGGGAACCCTATTCCTAGTGGGGTGGCGGGAGGATGGAGTGAGAGCAGATGTGCGAGAAATGGGGGAGATGCGTTTGAGAGCAGAGTTGATGGTGGAGGAAAGGAAGCCCCTTTCTTTAAAAAAGGAGGACATCTCCCTCATCCTGGAATGAAAAGCCTCATCCTGAGAGCAGATGCAGCAGAGACGGAGGAATTGCAAGAAGGGGATGGCATTTTTGCAAGAGACAGGGTGAGAAGAGGAATAATCCAGATAGCTGTGAGAGTCAGTAGGCTTACAGTAGACATCAGTAGATAAGCTGTCTCCAGAGATGGAGACAGAAAGATCTAGAAAGGGGAGGAGGTGTCGGAAATGGATCAGGTAAACTTGAGGGCAGGGTGAAAGTTGGAGGCAAAGTTAATGAAGACAACGAGCTCAGCATGCGTGCAGGAAGCAGCGACAATGCAGTCGTCGATACAGCGAACGAAAAGTGGGGGACAGATACCAGAATAGGTGTGGAACATAGATTGTTCCACAAAGTCAACAAAAAGACAGGCATAGCTAGGACCCATACGGGTAACAAAAAGATAGGCAATTGTATGATCTTTCTATTTCTGGACTCACTAGTACTTGGCACAGGTAGCAATCTTGAGATCACAACCCTGGATGTCATGTACTTTAACTTAACACTCAACTCCCTAAATTCACTCACTTTCCAGGAACTTATCACCCTTCCTATCTATGTTACTGATGTGGACCATAATCTCTTCATGCCTTTCTACTTAAAAATGATCCAAGATGTCCTTGACCCTGACACCTGGGAGACAATGGGAAATGAGGTCTTGTCCATTGAATATTGTGTCTTTTCCACTAACCAACAAATTCCTTATCACAACAGTTTGCTTCTTTGCTCCCTTCCCTTCTGAGCCACAGAGCCAGACTCAGTACCAAAGACCTGAACATTGTGGCTTTTCTCTGCTAGGTCACCCCCAAGCACATCCAAAGCAGTATACCTGTTACTGAAGGGAACAACCACAGGGGTACCCTGGACCTTCTGCCTATCCCCTTTCCCCCTCCCAATGGTGACCCAGTTACCTGTGCCTTGCACCTCAGGTGCAGCAACCTCTCTGAATTCAGTCTATCAAGGTCTTTCACCACTTGATAGGTTTCAATGATGTCACCATCATTCTTGTGAATTCCAGTGAATACAGGCCCAACGCTTTTTATTTGACAAGTCATTCTATGCTGGAATCTTTTTTGTGACCCTCCTTTGAACTCCCTCTAGTTTCAGCACATCATTTCTAATATAAGGGGCCCAAAACTGCTCACAATACTCCAAATGAGGCCTCACCAGTTCCTTATAAAGTTTTAACATTACATCCTTGCTTTTGTGTTTTAGTCCTCTTGAAATGAATGCTAACATTGCATTTGTCTTCCTCACCACAGACTCAACCTGTAAATTAACCTTTAAGGATTTCTGCACAAGGACTCCCAGGTCCCTTGGTGTCTCAGTTTTCATCAGCTGTCAGGTTAAACCTAACTTCTTTTTAAGACCATAAAACATAGGAGCAGAATTAGGGCATTGTGTCCCTCGAGTCTGCCCTGTCATTCTATTATGGCAGATTTATTATCCCTTTCAATAGGGTGAACCCCATTTACCTGCCATCTCCCTGTTACCTTTGATGCACAAATTAATCAAAAGCCTATCAACCTCCACCTTAAATATATCTAATGACTTGGTCTGTACAGCCAGTTGTGGCAATGAATTCCACAGATTGACCACCTTCGGGCCAAAGAACATTTTCCTCATTTCTATTCTACATGGACATCTCTCAATTGTGAGGCTGTGTCCTCTGGACCTGGACCACCAACTATAGGAAACATCCTCTCCACATACGCTCTGTCTAGGCCTTTCGATTTTCGATAGGTATCAATGAGATCCTCCCACATTCTTTTAAACTCCAGTATGTAGGTGCCCAAAGTCGTTAAACGCTCCTCATATGTAAACCCTTACAGTCCTGTGATCATTCTCGTGTACATCCTCTGGACCCTCTCCAATGTTAACATATCTTTTTTCAGATAAGGGGCCCAAGACTGCTCACAATTCTCCAAGTGAGGTCTGACGGATGCCTTATAAAGCCTCAACATTACTTTCTATATTCTCGTCCTCTTGAAATGAGTGTTAACATTGCATTTGCCTTCCTTGCCACTGACTTAACCTGCAAGTTAACCTTTAGGAAATCCTGAATAAGGACTCCAAAACCCCTTTGCACATCCAATATTAGCATTTTCTCCCCAGTTAGAAAATAGTACACACCTTTATTTCTTTTGCCAAAGTGCTTGACCATGCACTTCCTGACAGTACATTCCATCTGCTACTTCTTTGCCCATCCCGTCAATCTGTCTGTCATTCTGGTCCCTCAACACGACCTGTCCCTTCACCTAAATTTGGCTGCAAACATGGCCAAGAAGCCTTTAATTCCTTCATCCAAATCATTGACATATAATGTGAAACAAAACAGTGTCAACACCAACCCCTCTGGCACACAACTAGTCACTGGCAGCCAACCAGACAAGGCCCCTTTATTCCCATTCTTTGCCTCTTGCAAGTCAGCCAAACTTCTAATCATGCTCATGTCATCCCTGTAATACCACGGGCTCTTAATTTGTTGAACAACCTCATGTATGGCACCTTGTAAAAACCTTCTAAATATCCAAATAAACAACATCCACTGACTCTCCTTTGTCTATCCTGCCTGTTATTTCTTCAAAGTATTATAAATATTGTCAGGCAAGATTTCCCTTTTCGAAAATCAAGCTGACTTTGGCGTATTTTATCATGTGCCTCGGAGTCCTCCAAAACATCATCCTTAATCATAGATTTCAACACCTTTTCAATAACTGAGGTCAGACTAGCTGCATTAGGCGACAATACTTCATTAGGAGTTTGAAGAGATTTGGTATATCAACAAATACACTCAAAAACTTCTATAGATATACCATGGAGAGCATTCTGACAGGCTGCATCACTGTCTGGTAGGAAAAGGCCACTGCACAAGACCGAAAGAAGCTGCAGAAGGTTGTAAATTTAGTCGGCTCCATCTTGGGTACTAGCCTATAAAGTACCCAGGACATCTTCAAGGAATGGTGCTTCAGAAAGGCATGCCCTTTTCTCCCTGTTACCATTAAGTAGGAGGTACAGAAGCCTGAAGGCACACACTCAGCGTTTCAGGAACAGCTTCTTCTCGTCTGCCATCCGATTCCTAAATAGACATTGAACCCTTGAACACTACCTCATTTTTTAAATATATGTTATTTTAGCTTTTGGAAGATTTTTAATCTATTCAATATGTGTATACTGTAATTGATTTACTTAATTATTTATTATTATTTTTTTCTTCTTCTATATTATGCATTGCATTGAACTACTGCTGCTAAATTAACAAATTTCACTGCACATGCCGGTGATAATAACCCTGATTCTGATTCTGACCTATAATTTCCTTTCTTCTGCCTCCCACAAGAGTGGAGTGACATTTGCAGTTTTACATTACTCAGGAACCATTTCAGAATCTAGCGATTCTTGAAAGATCATTACTAATGCCTCCATCACCTCTTCAGCTACCTCTTTCAGAACACTGGTGTGTAGTCCATCTAGTCCAGCTGGCTTATCTACTTTCATGTCTTTGAGCCTCCCAAGCACCTGCTCCTTAGTAATTGCAAAGGCACTCACTTCTGCCACTTGACATTCTGCTGGTGTCTTCAACATAAAACTCAATGCAGAATCATCATTCCTGTAGTGGGCTCAACTACAAACTGCTCTATAAAGCCATCTCATAGACATTTTACAAATTCCTACTCTTGGGATCCAACACCAACCTGATTTTTCCAATTACCAACAAATCAAAATCCCCCATGATTATTGCAACATTGCCCTTTTAACAAGACATTGAATTTGTAATTTGTAATTTGTTATCCACATCCTGGGTACTATTTGGAGGCCTGTATATACCTCCCATCATGATCTTTTTTTCCATTGTATCTTCTTAACTCTATCAAAGAGGATTCTATATCTTTGATTCTATGTCACCTCTTTCTAAGGAATTGATTTAAATTTTTGCCACAGAGTCACCACACCCCTCTGCCTACCTGCCTGTACTTCTGATGCAATGAGTATCCTTGGATGTTAAGCTCCTTACTATGATCTTCTTTCAGCCTTGACTCAGAGATGTCCAAGCATCATACTTGCCCATCTCTAATTATGCAACAAGATCATCTGCCTTATATCATCTACTGCATTCATCCAAACATAAAAGCTTCAATCTTGTATTCATCACTCTTTTGATTTTGGCCTCCTGTTACACTTTAACTCATCTCACCGACTTTGAATTTTGTCTTATTGTCTGCTTGTCCTTTCTCACATTCTCATTATTCACTGTATCTAGTTGTATACCACCTACCTCATCATCAGCCCTATCACACCAATTCCCATTCCCCTGTCAAATTAGTCTAAGACCTTACCAAGAATTCTAGCAATCCTGTCCACAAGGATATTAGGCCCTTTCAAGTTCAGGTCTAACACTCCTTTTTTGTACAGGTCATTCCTTCCCCGGAAGCGATCCCAATGATCAAGAAATCTGGAACCCTGACCCCTGCATCATTTTTTTCAGCCACACATTCATCTGCAAACTATCCATTTACTGGCCTTTGCCAAAGTACCTAATTAACCCAGAATCTTTGGTGTGCAGAATGCTGCAACTGGCAGCATTTACCTTTTTAAATATCGTTCCCAATGGCTCCTCGCGTTATATGATGTGCAGTATGTCCCGTCTGGCAGCGCTCACCTTTTCCAATGGCTCCTAGCAATCAAGGTGTTAGTTGAAATACTATCATAAAGAATTGAATGAAAATCAGTATTGATTAATTAGATTTTATACATCTACTCTCAGAACAACAGCAAGGGAAGAGAAATGAGTGGCTTTCTGAATTGCCTAGTTTTGGTCTTCACAAAGATATTTAACTAAAGGAGTTTACTGTGTGTGTTAATCTGTGAATATTGAACTTCTGTTTGATGCATTGTTGCTACATTTGAAAGAAAGAAATACTAATATTCATTTGCCACATTTCACATACCCATTAAGACATCTCAAAATAATGATAACATATGAAGTACATCTGAACATTTACCTTACACGTGAATGGTTCACATAGAATTCAAAATAAAGTTAACATGTTATACATTTTGTGGCTTATGGTATGATGAGCTTTTTTTAAATTTTTGTTTGCTTTATGTTGCAATTTGGGAGAACAAAGCAGGGTGGGACTTCAACAGTGAACAGCAGAGCACTGAGAAATGCAATAGAAAAAGGGTTCAAGGAATATAGATCAATAATTTCTCAAAAGTGACATTACAGGTAGATAGGGTCATAAGGAGAGCTTTGGCATATTAGCCTTCACATATCAAAGCAATAAGTAGAAAAATTGGAATGTTATGTTGAAGTTGTATAAAACATTGGAAGGCCTAATTTGGAGTAATGCGTGCAGCTCTTGTCACCTACACTCAGGAAAGATGTATATAAGGTTGAAAGAGTACAGAGAAAATTTACAAGGATGTTGCTAGGACTTGAGGTCCTGTGTTATAGGGAAAGGCTGAATAATTCAGTGTCTTTGACTAAATTATTCCCTAGAGCATAGGAGATGAGGGGAGATTGATAAAAATATATAAAAAATTATGTGGATTATAGATAGGGTAAATGCAAGCAGGCTTCTTTCACTGAAGTTGGGTGAGTCTGGAACTAGAAGTCATAGGTTAACGCTGAATGATAAAATTTTTAAGAGGAACAGGAAGCAGAACTTCTTCGCCCAGAGGGTCATACAACTGAGGAATGAGCTGCCAGCAGAAGCGATGGATATGTGTCTGACCTCAACACTGAAGAGAAGTTTGAAATGGTACATGGATGGAAGGGTAATGAAATTCTGTGTTCCAGGTGTAGGTCGATGGAACGAGGCAAAATAACAGGTTGACCTGAACTTGATGGGCTGAAGGGATTGCTTCTGGACTGTAGTGTTCTGGTTCTATGGCCCTATGTTTTGATTTTTACACAGAAAATACATATCATTGGGCTTTGATTTGCCACACCAGACTGAGTAAAAACTCAGCTGATCACCCAGTGATAAGATCTTGTCAACAAAGAAATAATCACACTTCCTCTAAGCATTTAATTAAAATTAGTGCTATTTATATACTGCTTCCTTTATCTGAGTTTTACGTTCATATTAGCTTTATCAAAATACAAGTTCAACTGTAGAGTGATTGTATTTTTCTTTTGAAATTATATATTTGTATTTGTAGGAACTTTTATTCTTTTGCACTCTTCAATCACCACCTTCATCCTCCCATTTCCTTAATTTCATGTCAAATCATGCTGCATTTGTTAACTATTAAATTACATGATTTTGATCATTGAATTAACAAAATTGTGTGTTCTATATCATTTTTATAATCCAACTATTGGTCAAAACATCTACCCAATCTAAACTAGGCCAGTCACTGAGTTAATCACAGGGTACCCGGTGGCTGTCCCCCTTAACAATAAGTACTCCTGTTTGAGTACTGTTAGGGGGAATGACCTACCTGGGGGAAGCAACAGTGGCCGTGCCTCTGGCACAGAGTCTGGTCCTGTGGCTGAGAAGGGTAGGGAAAGGAAGAGGATGGCAGCAGTGATAGGGGACTTCTATAGTTAGGCGGTCAGACACAGGTGATTCTGTGGACGCAGGAAAGACACACTGATGGTAGTTTGCCTCCCAGGTGCAAGGGTCTGGGATGTTTCTGGTTGCGTCCACGATATCCTGAAGTGGGAAAGACAATAGCCAGAGGTCGTGGTACATATTGGCACCAACGACATAGGTAGGAAAAGGGAGGAGGTCTTGAAAACGGACTACAGGGAGTTATGAAGGAAGTTGAGAAGCAAGACCTCAAAGGTAGTAATCTCAGGATTACTGCCTGTGCCGAGCGACAGTGAGTGTAGGAATAAAGTGAGGTGGAGGATAAATGTGTGACTGAGGGATTGGAGCAGGGGGCAGGGATTCAGATTTCTGAATCACTGGGACTTCTTTTGGGGAAAGTGTGACCTGTACAAAAAGGACGTGTTACACTTGAATCCAAGGGGGACAAATATCCTAGCAGGAAGGTTTGCTAAGGCTATTGGGGAGAGTTTAAACTAGAATTGCTGGGGGGTGGGAACCGAACTAACGAGACAGAGGAAGGGGAGGTTGGCTAACAAATCGAGAAAACTTGTAGTGCGTGTGAGAGGGAGGATAGGCAAGTGATAGAGAAGGGACACACTCAGACTGATGGCTTGAGATGTGTCTATTTTAATGCAAGAAATGTCATGAGCAAAGTGGATGAGCTTAGAACGTGGATCAGTACTTGGAGCTATGAAGTTGTGGCTATTACAGAGACTTAAATATATCAGGGGCAGGAATGGTTACTTCGAGTGCCAGGCTTTAGATGTTTCAGAAAAGACAGGGAGGGAGGCAAATAGGTGGGGGGGTGGCACTGTTGATTAGAGATAGTGTCACGGCTGCGGAAAAGGAGGAAGTCATGGAGGGAGTGTCTACTGAGTCTCTGTGGATGGAAGTTAGGAAAAGCGAGGTGTCAATAACTCTACTGGGTGTTTTTGTAGACCACCCAATAGAAACAGGGACATTGAGGAGCAGATAGGGAGACAGATTCTGGAAAGGTGTAACAATAACAGGGTCATTGTAGATGGGGTGGAGTTTGTTAGGCGTATTCAGGGAAGTTTCTTGACACAATATGCAGTTTAGCCTACAAGAGGAGAAGCTGTACTTGCTTTGGTATTTGGAAATGAACCTGGTCAGCTGTCAGGTCTCTCAGTGGGAGAGCATTTTGGAGACAGTGATCACAATTCTATCTCCATTACCATATCATTGGACAGGGATAAAAACAGATACGTTAGGAAAGCATTTATTTGGAGTAAGGGGAAATATGAAGCTATCAGGCAGGAACTTGGAAGTCTAAATTCAGAGCAGATGTTCTCAGGGAGAGATGTGGCAAACATTCAGGGGATATTTGCATGACGTTCTGCATAGGAACCTTCCAATGAGACAGGGAAAGGATGGTAGGGTACCGTGGTGTACAAAAACTGTTGAAAATTTAGTCAAGAAGAAAAGAAAAGATTATGAAAGGTTCAAAAAACTAAGTAATGACAGAGATCGAGAAAATTATAAGGCTTCCAGGAAGGAGCTTAAGAATGAAATTAGGAGAGCCTGAAGAGGCCATGAAAAGGCCTTGGCAAGCAAGATTAAGGAAAACCCTACAAGCATTCTACAAGTACGTGAAGAGCAAGAGGATAAGTCGTGAGAGAATAGGACCAATCAAGTGTGACAGTGGGAAAGTGTGCATGGGACCGGAGGAGATAGCAGAGGTACTTAATGAATACTTTGCTTCAGTATTCACTACGGAAAAGGACCTTGGCGATTGTAAGGATGACTTACAGCGGACTGAAAAGCTTGAGCATATAGACATTAAGAATGAGGATGTGCTAGAACTTTTGGAAAGCATCAAGTTAGATAAGTCACAAGGTCCAGATGAGATATATCCCAGGCTACTGTGGGAGGCGAGGAAGGAGATTGCTGAGCATCTTGCAATAATGTTTGCATCATCAATGGGGAGGGAAGAGGTTTTGGAGGATTGGAGAGTTGCAGATGTTGTTCCCTTATTCAAGAAAGGAAGTAGAGATAGCCCAGGAAATTATAGACCAGTGAGTCTTACTTCTGTGGTTGGTAAATTGATGGAGAACATCATGAGAGACAGGATTTATGAACGTTTGTAGAGGCAAAATATGATTAGGAATAGCCAGCATGGCTTTGTGAAAAGGCACATCATGCCTTACAAGCATGATTACATTTTTTGAGGGTGTAACTCAACACAATGATGAAAGCAGAGTAGTAGATGTAGTGTATATGGATTTCAGCAAGGCATTTGATAAGGTACCTCATGCCAGGCTTATTGAGAAAGTAAGGAGGCATGAGATCCATGGGGAGCTTGCTTTGTGGATCCAGAATTTGCTTGCCCACAGAAGGCAAAGAGTGGTTGCATGGAGGTTGGTGACCAGTGGTGTACTTTAGGAATCTGTTCTGGGACCGCTTCACTTTGTGATGTTTATAAATGACCTGGATGAGGAAGTGGAGGGATCGGTTAGTAAATTTGGTGATGACACAAGGTTGGTGGTGTTGTGGTTAGTGTGGCAGTCTGTCAGAGATTACAGTGGGATATTGATAGGATGCCAAACTGGGCTGAGAAGTGGCAGATCAAGTTCAACCCAGATAAGTGTGAGGTGGTTCATTTTGGTAGGTCAAATATGATGGCAGAATATGGTATTATTTGTAAGACTCTTGGCAGCGTGGAGGATCAGAGGGATCTTGGGGTCTGACTCCACAGGACATTCAAAGCTGCTGCGCAGGTTGACCCTGTGGTTAAGAAGGCATACGGTGCATTGGCCTTCATCAACCGTGGGATTAAGTTTAAGAGCTGAGAGGTAATATTATGGCTTTATAGGACCTGGTCAGACCCCACTTGGAGTACTGCATTCAGTTCTAGTCAGCTCACCACAGGAAGCATGTGGAAACTATAGAAAGGGTGCAGAGAAGATTTACTAGGATGTTGCCTGGATTGGGGTGTATGCCCTATGAGAATAGGTTGAGTGATCTTAGCCTTTTCTCCTTGGAGCGATGGAGGATAAGAGGTGACCTGACAGAGGTATAAAATATGATTAAATGCATTGATTGTGTGGATAGTCAGAAGCTTTTTCCCAGGGCTGAAAAGGCTAACATGAGAGGGCACAGTTTTAAGGTGCTTGGAAGCAGGTACAGAGGAGATGTCAGGGGCAACTTTTTTAAGCAGAGGGTGGTGAGTGCATGGAATGGGCTGCCAGCAATGGTGGTGGAGGCAGATACAATAGGGTGTTTTAAGAGACTCCTGGATAGGTACATGGAGCTTTGGAAAATAGAGGGCTATGAGTAACCCTAGGCAATTTCTAAAGTAAGTACATGTTCGGCACAGCATTGTGGGCTGAAGTGCCTGTATTGTGCTGTAGGTTTTCTTTGTTTCTATGTCTCTAATCATGGTCAAACCGTACTCTGCTGCCTCATTTCTCTTAGAGTGGAATCTGGGGTATGGTTTCCACGCCATGGCTCCTCGGCAACGTCTAGAAGGACATCCAGGTTTCAGATAGTGGAAACTGACGCCCAATATCAATCAAATAACTGCATCAAAGGCATTTTCACAGTAAAGGATATTTCATAATGTTTTTACAGAAATGTTGATAGAAACATAGAAAACTGACAGCACAATACAGGCCCTTCGGCCCACAGAGTTATGCTGAACATGTCCCTACCTTAGAAAATACTAGGCTTACCTATAGCCCTCTATTTTACTAAACTCCATGTACCTATCTAGAAGTCTCTTAAAAGACCCTATCATATCTGCCTCCACCACCGTTGCTGGCAGTCCATTCCACGCACTCACCACTCTCTGAGTAAAAATCTTACCACTGACATCTCCTCTGTACCCAGAACCTTAAACCTGTGTCCTCTTGTAAAACCATTTCAGCCCTGGGAAAAAGCCTCTGACTATCCACACGATCATCTTATACACCTCTATCAGGTCACCTCTCATCCTCCGTCGCTCCAAGGAGCAAAGGCCGCATTCACTCAAACTATTCTCATAAGGCATGCTCCCCAATCCAGGCAACATCCTTGTAAATCTCCTCTGCACCCTTTCTATGCCTTCCATATCCTTCCTGAAGAGAGGCAACCAGAAATGAGCACAGTACACCAAGTGGGGTCTGACCAGGGTCCTATATAGCTGTAACATTCCCTCTCAGCTCCTAAATTCAATTCCATGATTGATGAAGGCCAATACACCATATGCCTTCTCAACCACAGAGTAAACCTGTGCAGCTGTTTTGAGTGTCCTAGGGACTCGGACCCCAAGATCCCTCTGATCCTCCACACTGCCGAGAGTCTTACCATTAATACTATATTCTGCCATCATAGTTGACCTACCAAAATGAACCACATCACACTTATCTGGGTTGAACTCCATCTGCCACTTCTCAGCCCAGTATGGCATCCTATCAATGTCCGGCTGTAACTTCTGACAGGCCTCCACACTATGCATAACACCTCCAACCTTTGTGTCATCAGCAAACTTGCTAACCCCTCCCTCCACTTCCTCATCTAGGTCATTTCTAAAAATCACGAACAGTAAGGGTCCCAGAACAGAACCCTGAGGCACTCCACCGATGACCAACCTCCATGCAGAATATGACCCGTCTACAACCACTCTTTGCCTTCTGTGGGCAAGCCAGTTCTGGATCCAAATGTCTCCTTGGATCCCATGCCTCCTTACTTTCTCAATAAGACTTGCATGGGGTACCTTATCAAATGCCTTGCTGAAATCCATATACACTACATCTACTGCTCTTCCTTCAACAATGTGTTTTGTCGCATCCTCAAAAAATTCAATCAAGCTCGTAAGACATGACCTGACCTTGACAAAATCATGCTGACTACTCCTAATCATATTATACCTCTCCAAATGTTCATAAATCCTGCCGCTCCAGATCTTCTCCAACAACTTACCAACCACTGAGGTAAGACTCACTGGTCTATAACTTCCTGGGCTATCTCTACTCCCTTTCTTGAATAATAGAACAACATCCACACCCGTCCAATCCTCCCCAACCTCTCCCATCCCCATTGATAAAGCGAAGATCATCACCTCCAGCAATCTCCTTCCTCGCCTCCCACAGTAGACTGGGGTACCTGTACATCTCGTCCGGTCCTGGCGACTTATCCAACTTGATGCTTTCCAAAAGCTCCAGCACATCCTCTTTCTTAATATCTGCATGCTCAAGCTTTTCAGTCTGCTGCAAGTCATCACTACAATCACCAAGATCCTTTTCCATTGTGAATACTGAAGTAAAGTATTCAATAAGTACCTCTGCTATCTCCTCCAGTTCCATATATACTTTCCCACTGTCACACTTCATAGGTCCTAGTCTTTTATGTCTTATTCTCTTGCTCTTCACATACTTGTAGAATGCCTTGGGGTTTTCCTTAATCCTGCCCGCCAAGGCCTTCTAATGGCCCCTTCTGGCTCTCCCAATTTACTTCTTAAGCTCCTTCCTATTAGCCTCATAATCTTCTAGATCTCTAACATTCTGTAGCTCTCTGAACCTTTTGTAAGCTTTTCTTTTCTTCTGACTAGATTTATTACAGCCTTTGTACACCATGGTTCCTGTGCCCTACCATTACTTCCCTGTCTCATTGGAATATACCTATGCAGAACTCCACACAATTATCCCTTGAATATTTGCTGCATTTCTTCTGTACATTTCCCTGAGAACATCTGTTCCCAATTTAAGCCTCCAATTTCCTGTCTGATAGCCTCATAATTCCCCTTACTCCAATTAAATACTTTCCTAACTTGTCTGTTCCTATCTCTCTCCAAAGTTGTAAAGGAGAGAGAATTATGATCACTATCTCCAAAATGCTCTCCCACTGAGAGATCTAACACCTGACCAGGTTCATTTCCCAATACCAAATCAAGCACAGCCTCTTCTCTTGTAGGGTTATTTACATATTGTGTCAAGAAACCTTTCTGAACACACCTAACAAACTCCACCCCATCTAAACCCCTTGTTCTAGGGAGATGCGAAGCTATATTTGGGAAATTAAAATCTCCCATCACAATAACTCTGTTATTATTACACCTTTCCAGAATCTGTTTCCCTATCTGTTCCTCGATATCCCTGTTACTATTGGGCGGCCTATGAAAAGCAACCAGTAAAGTTATTGACCCCTTCTTGTTCCTAACCTCCATCCACAGAGACTCCGTAGACAATCCCTCCATGGTGTCTGCCTTTATAATATATAAAATATAAAAGATAAAATATAAAATATAAAAGATAAGTTGTTGTAAACATAATTAAAATAAAAGAAACGAAAAGTGAAATAAAGAACAAATTTAACCTGGATTTATGCGTTTAATATTAATTGAAGTATACTGCTTGTACGTCAGCAATGAAGAGCATAAAGCTGAGGCTCTGGATGCAAAGATTATCAAGCCTCTTGACTATACAAAATTTGGAACTTCCAAAGGACTCAGTCATGTAACTCTCAGCAGACTCCTTGCATCTACAATGGTGATGTCTGCTTTTCAGGGTATTTCTGAAGATGCAGACACAGAAGTTGAAGACATGCCAGATATCAAGGAGCAAATGGTTGGTGGTTACCCATAGAAATGCTGCTCATAATGGAGATTGATCTAACCCAATAACATTACTCTTAACTTCATCCAACTCTACGTTCATTCTGTTCTGTTCAATTAGCTATCGAATGCCTAATTTATTACAATGAGTTTTGTAAGATATGGTAAATGAAATGATACACCACAGGAGTAGGCCCATGGTGTCTGTGTGGTCCATGATACCAATGCCAAACTTAAGTCTGCATTTGGTCCATATGCTTCAAGTCCTTACCTGCTCATGTACCTGTCTAAATGCCTCTTAGTTTTTATTGTATCTGTTTTCAATACTTCCAGTCACTCGCCATTCTATCCTCTGTTTAAAGCAAAAAAAAAAGCACCATAAACCTCCTATAAACTTCCTCAAAGAATATGCCATCTGGTAATTATCACTTTCTTCCAGAGAAAAGTACTCTAATTACCTGGTTGCATTGGTGCTGTTTCCTGCACCCATGCAGAGCTCATTGAGTTCATCAACTTTGCCTCCAACTTCCACCCAACTCTCAAATTTGCCTGGTCCATTTCCAACACCTCCCTCTCTTTTCTCTATACCTGCAGACAGTTTATCTAAAGACATATTTTATAAATCCACTGATTCCCACAGCTAGCTTCCCACTCTGGTATTTGTAAAAATGCCATCCCCTTCTCTCAGTTCCTCCGTCTCTACCACATCTGCTCTCAGGAAGAGGCTTTTCATTCAAAAACTAATGAGATGTCCTCCTTTTTCAAAGAAAGGGGCTTTCCTTCCTCCACCGTCAATGCTGCCCTCTCCCGTATCTCTTCCAGTTCACACATACCTGTCCTCACCCCATCCTATCACCACCACACCAGGGATAGGGTTCCTCTTGTCCTCATCTACCACGCCACCAGCCTTTATGTCCAGCACATGATTCTCTGTCACTTTCTTCCATCTTCAACAGAATCCAATCACCAAGCACATCTTTCCTTTCTCCTCCCTCACTTTCCGTTTTCCGCAGGGATCACTCCCTATGCAGTTCCCTTGTTCATTTGTCCCTCCCTATTGATCTCCCTCCTGGTACTTATCCTTGCAAGTGGAACAAGTGCCATACATTCCCTTACACCTCCTCCCTCACTACCATTCAAGGCCCCAAACAGTCCTTCCTTCACCTGTGAGTCTGTTGGGGCCATTTAATGTATCCAGTGTTCCTGGTGTGGCCTCCTGTATATTGGTGAGACCCGACGTAGACTGGGAGACTGCTTCAATGAACACACACCTCCATCAGCCAGAAAATTGGGATCTCCTGGTGGCCACCTATTTTAATTCTACTTCCATTTCCCATTCCAAACCATCAGTCCATGTCTTCCTCTACTGCCGAGATGAAGCCACACTCAGGCTGGAGGGGCAAAACGTTATATGCTGTTTGGGTAGCCTGCAACCTGATATAGCATGAATATCAATCTCTCAAACTTCTGGTAATTGACCCGCACCTTCATCATTCCCCATTTCCTTATCTCTCTCTCACCTATCTCCTTACCTGCCTATAACCTCCCTCTGGTGCTCCTCCCCCTTCACTTTCTTCCATGGTGTTCAACCCTCTCCCATCAGATTTCCAATTCTCCAGCCCTTTATCTCTTTCACTAATTAACTTCCCAGCTCTTTACTTCAGTCCCCTCACCCTCTCCCTGTTTCATCTATCACCTCCCACCTTATACTTCTTCCTCCAGCTTCTTGCTCTATCTTCTCAACTTTTTTTTCCAGTTCTGATGAAGGGTCTGGGCCTGAAACTTTGACTGTGTACTCTTTTCCATAGATGCTGTCTGGCCTGCTGAGTTCCTCCAGCATTTTGTGTGTGTTGCTTGGATTTCCAGCATCTGCAGATTTTCTTGTCTCTGATTAACAAACCTATCCATTCTTCTCATAATTTTATATACTTCTATCAGGTCATTCCTTAGATTCAAACGCTTTAGAGAGGTGGTTCCCAACCTTTTTTATACCTCTAGCATTAAGCAAAGGGTCCAACGACTGCAGGTTGGGAGCCCCTGCTCTAAAGGGAACAACTCAAATTTGTCGAACCTCTCGTTAGAGCTGATACTTTCAAACCCAAAAACCATCATGGTGACCCTCTTCTGCACCCTTTCCATAGTTTTCAAATCCTTCCTGTATTGCAGCAACCACAATTGTACAGGATACCCAGAGGGAAGCCTGAACAAAGTTTATACAGCTGCGACATGACTTGCTGAGTTGTTGAAGACAAGTTGTTTCATGCATCTGCTAACTCTGCTCCTATGGTCGACAATGCTGTGGACTTGTTTCAGAAGAATCTCAGAGTTCTATGATGTATGCATAATTTGATAATAAATGTACTTTGAATTTTTCTCCAATAATTCCACGACCATTGATATAAGGTTCGCTGGCCTATAATTTTCTGTTTTGCCTCTATTATCTTTCTTAAACAGAGAATCAGCATCAGCTATTCCCAAGTCTTCGAGGAGCTCATCTGTGTCTAAAAAGTATTCAAAGATCTACGTGAAGGCCGCAGCAATCTCCGCTCTTGTCTAACCCTAACTCTCCCTGATCACACTAAGCATTGGTAAATAGTTGTTTAGTGCCTCACTCATTTCTTCTGACTCCTAGGATAAATCCCTCTATTTTTAAATGGTCTTACTATTGTTTCTTTCTTGTTCTTAATGCCTTGAGGTTCTCTTTAATCCTATTCAATGAGGACTCTTTAGGACTCGTTTTAACCTCTGTGATACCACGTTTAAGTTCTCTCCTGCTTCCAATATCTACCTTAAAGTTCCTGTCCATATTTATCTTCCTCAAATATTTATATGCTTTCTTTTTATTTCCAACTGGATTGGCAACATCTCTCATTGTGCAAAGTTTTCAAACCTTACAATTCTTTTATGTCTTCCTTCAGGAACATGTTGGTCCTGAATTCTGACCATCTGACCTTTAAAAAACTCCCTTATGTCAGATATGGATTTACTTAATAACACCAGCTCTCTGTCTGTCTGCTTCAGTGTTATTATTTCAGAGGACCTGCCCTAGGCCCAGTACATAAGTGCAATTATGAAGAAAGCACAACAGTGCCTCTACTTCCTTAAGAGTTAGCAAAGATTCAGCATGGTATCTAAGAGTTTGACAAATTGCTATTTATGTGTGGTAGAGAGTACACTGGCTGGTTGTAACACAGCCTGGTATGGAAACACCAATGCCCTTGAATGGAAAATCTTACAATAGATGGTGGATACGGCCCAGTCCATCACGAGTAGGGCCGTTCCCCACCATCTACACAAGGCATTGCCGCTGGAAAGCAGCATTCTTCATCAGGGACCCCCACCACCCAGGACACGCTCCCTTATCACTGCTGACATCAGGAAAAAGATACAGGAGCTGCAAGACTCACACCGCCAGGTTCAAGAACAGGTTCAAGGCTCAAGGTTCAAAGCTTCTGATGCTTTTCAATCCGAAGGAATAACTTCACTCAACTTCCCTATCCCCATCATTGAAATGTCCCCACAATCAATGACTCACTTTCAAGGACTCTTCATCTCATGTTCTTGATATTTATTTATCATTATTATATCTTTTTTTAATATTTGCACAGTTTGTTGTCTTTTACACACTGGTTGAATGCCCAAGTTGTTGCAATCTTTCATTGATTCTATTATGGTTATATTTCTATTATGGATTTATTGAGTATGCCCACAAGAAATTGAATCCCAGGGTTGCATTTAGTGACAGATATGTACTTCGATAATAAATTAAGCTAAATAATTATATTAAATAATAATTAAGCTTTTTCCACTTCAGCGGTTTCCCCAACATCCACTCCTAGCTATACACATAACTATTAGAAAACTATGTCCATTGTTCCACACAGGAGATTAGTGTGCAAACTTAAAGCACACGGTATTGGGGGTAAGGTATTGGTGTGGGTGGAGAATTGGTTAACAGACAGGAAGCAAAGAGTGGGAATAAACGGGACCTTTTCAGAATGGTAGGCGGTGACTAGTGGGGTACCGCAAGGCTCAGTGCTGGGACCCCAGTTGTTTACAATATATATTAATGACTTGGATGAGGGAATTAAATGCAGCATCTCCAAGTTTGCGGATGACACGAAGCTGGGTGGCAGTGTTAGCAGTGAGGAGGATGCTAAGAGGATGCAGGGTGACTTGGATAGGTTCGGTGAGTGGGCAAATTCATGGCAGATGCAATTTAATGTGGATAAATGTGAAGTTATCCACTTTGGTGGCAAAAATAGGAAAACAGATTATTATCTGAATGGTGGCCGATTAGGAAAAGGGGAGGTGCAACGAGACCTGGGTGTCATTATACACCAGTCATTGAAAGTGGGCATGCAGGTACAGCAGGCGGTGAAAAAGGCGAATGGTATGCTGGCATTTATAGCAAGAGGATTCGAGTACAGGAGCAGGGAGGTACTACTGCAGTTGTACAAGGCCTTGGTGAGACCACACCTGGAGTATTGTGTGCAGTTTTGGTCCCCTAATCTGAGGAAAGACATCTTTGCCATAGAGGGAGTACAAAGAAGATTCACCAGATTGATTCCTGGGATGGCAGGACTTTCATATGAAGAAAGACTGGATGAACTGGGCTTGTACTCGTTGGAATTTAGAAGATTGAGGGGGGATCTGATTGAAACGTATAAGATCCTAAAGGGATTGGACAGGCTGGATGCAGGAAGATTGTTCCCGATGTTGGGGAAGTCCAGAACGAGGGGCCACAGTTTGAGGATAGAGGGGAAGCCTTTTAGGACCGAGTTTAGGAAAAACTTCTTCACACAGAGAGTGGTGAATTTGTGGAATTCTCTGCCACAGGAAACTGTTGAGGCCAGTTCATTGGCTATATTTAAGAGGGAGTTAGATATGGCCCTTGTGGCTACGGGGGTCAGGGGGTATGGAGGGAAGGCTGGGGCGGGGTTCTGAGTTGGATGATCAGCCATGATCATAATAAATGGCGGTGCAGGCTCGAAGGGCCGAATGGCCTACTCCTGCACTTATTTTCTATGTTTCTATGTTTCTATGTTCCCAAACTGTTCTCCCACTTTAACTCCAGTCACGTGGACAGATTCATTTCCCAATACAATGCCCAGTGTGGCCACTTCCCTGCTCAGAACTGTGTCAAGGAACCCACCTGAATGCACCTGTCTAAGCCTCTGTCACCGAGAGGGAACAAAAGTCAGCAACTAGAACAACCCTGGGACATATACATCTTTCTATAATCTGTCTTCTTATCTATTTCTTTATCTCTCCTCCCATTGGCTACTTAGAGGCCTACAGTATACACCTGCTGTCACAGTGATTGCACCTTTCTTATTCCTGAGCTTCATCTATCTTTCCTCATCGGATAAGCCCGAGTACCACTGTGACATTCTCCCTGATCAATGGTGCAACTCTCCCACCCCCTTATTATTTTGTTATTGTTTTTAAAACATTTGGATTCTGGAATGTTAAGTTGCCATTCCTGCCCTTCTCTCAACCTCGTCTCGGTGTTGGCTATGACATCATAGTTCCATGTGCTGATCCAGGCCTAGTTCATCTGCCTTATGCATAATACTCTTTGCATCAAAATAGATGCATTTAACCCATCAGCCTCACCAGGTTCATTATCCTGGTACTACCTGTCCTTCCTTCCAGCTTTATCTGACCTCATTTCTACCTTGCTATCCTCCACTTACTGAACTACTGGACTTGTTCCCATCGCCCTGCTAGTTTAAACCCTTCTTCGTCACGGTAACAAACATCCCTGTGAGGATATTGGTCCCTCTTCAATTTAGGTGCAACCCATCCTTCTTGTACAGATCGGACCTGCTGTGGAAGGGTGCCTAAAGTTACATGTACCTGATATCCTCCCTGCTTCACCAGCTTTTTAATACTTCCCTGTGCCATCTTCTTATTTCTTGTCTTGTTAGCGCCTGGCACAGGGACAACGCACATTTCAAATGCTTGCTGAAAACACATTTGCTGCAGGGATTTATCACTGCAGCCACTTCAGATTTTTCAAATTAATTTCTAAGTTGAAAATAGTTTTAATGAATCATCATTTTCACATGAACAAGTCGTGAACAAAGGGATAAGGACCATGTGTAGGCAGATTTACAGTTGAATTGGCATAGACATACTGCACTGTACATACTTTTTATTGTACTATGAAAATATGTTGGTTGGCCTTGTCTAAATTGTGCATGTTTTAATTTAGCAATATTTTAAACAGTAGATTCTGTGAATCTACTTACACTTAAGGCGATTTATAATCGATTCATTATTACCAGATTTAGCCTTCAAATTTTTGAGCAGATAGCATTGGCTATATTCAAAGTTCAACGTACATTATTATCAAAGTATGTATACACTATGCAACTTTGAGATTCGTCTTAGTGCAGTCAGCCACAAAACAAAGAAACACAATAGAACCCATTTAAAGTTACACCATTCACAACAAGACCATCAACCTCCTAACATGTGAAAGTAAGAACAAACTGTGCAAACAATAAAAAGTAAGCAAATAGCAGTAACCCAGAAAGGGAGTTCAGAGTTTCGGAGCCAAGTAAAGTCTGTCCAGGAGCCCGAGGGTTGCAGGCCACAGCAACAGAGTTAGTTCAGTTCTGAACTGCTTTGATAAAAATCAAATAGTATATAAAATAGTATAAAAGAATTAAACAAAATTACAAGGAACATGAAATGCAGAGTTCCCGAAAGTGAGCCCACGACTGTGGAGTGTGTTCAGCGCTGATGTGAATGAAGCCGTACAGTACAAGTCTGAGACTCCTGCACCTTTTGCCCACCCGCCGCAGCGAGAGGAGGCAGATAGCACTGAACACCTATTTGTTTTTTTGACAATTTTCTTCTTGGTTGAAGCTTTAATCGGCGTGAAGTAATGGAGCTGACCACAGGTTTGTGTTCTGCCATTGGGAATCGACGCTGCGTACACCCCCAGCGATGGCTGTAGCTGCACTCTCCATTCTCCTCTATGCCAAATCCCCTGTGAGATCACAAAAGCACCAGTTCATTTAGGCAGCTCAAAAGTACATCCTTAAAAGGGTAACTGCAGGCTGCAGTTGATTGCGGTTCGGAAGAAGTGTATTTAGAAAAAAAGTATGTAGTAGTTATGTGAGCCGTCAGGATGTTGCTGTTGGTCACCGTTGTGACTGTGCAAACACATATCAATTAAATAAAAGCACGGACATGGGAAATGGCTTTAAATGGTGTAATCACATTGGAGCGCTAGAGAGAGAGCGAGAGCAGATCAATATGCATGTGTAGACACAGATCAATGCGCACAAGCAAATTATCAGTCCATACATAGTGTTTAGGGAGCTATGGGCCTAAAAGAATTACATTCATACATTACAGTCACTGGTGTCATTTTACTGGACTCTCCAGCTCTTTAGACCGTCAGAATGTGCACTTTAAAAACCTGTGGTAACATCTGAAAGATATTGCTTCAGACCTTTTTCAAGTTCCGGGATATTCACTGAGTGGACGTGAATCTGCTAATTTCATCCGACCCTCAACTACTTCGAATAATTATACCACACTCCCCACTGCATCAATTTTTAAAATATTTTTAAAAATGTAGTGCGCATATTTATTTAACATACTGTTATCTTTAACAAGCAGTCTTGTTTGCCCCATGTCCCTGTTTAACTATCAGTAGTTTTACTGTTCCTTAAATTATAATTATAATTTTAGGAACACAAGATCATACAGCCATACCAATTCTACCTTTCAATAAAAATGTCGGACGTGATCAGTGGGGTACCTCTTGTTAGCAGAACCAGGGCAGTTGATGCTGTCAAAAACATAAATAGATGTCAGCTGGACACCTGGACTTTCCTTATGATACCCAGGTTACTCTTGGTATAAATGATGCAGACAGGGTGGGATTTTTTTTTATATAATTTTTTTATTGAGTTTTCAAACTTGGTTACACAGAATAATAATATCTACCCTCCCCGCTCCCCTTAACCCTTCCCCCGATACATACCCCTACCTAAAAGAAAAGAAAGAAAAAGAAAAAAAAGAAAAAAACAAGAAAGAAAGATTGCCTGGATATTGGAAGGTCTCCACATGCTCCATGAGATTCGAAATAAATTTAATATATTTATTTGTTTCTTTCCCCAAAGGACCAACATCTTTATCAACGGAGCACCTATAGTTTTGAGTACATCTCATTGAATAAGTACAAATTTCTTAGCTACTTCAAAGCAAGAGATTTGAAAGGTATGTGTTTGTAATGAAATATTCTTTAAAAATTATTAATACCTTGTTAGGAAGTTCTGCTTCTCAAAAATCACTTAAATGCTAAAACTTGGTCTGAACTTGACCAAATTACAATGCTGATTTTCAGTTTGTGATGATTACATTTTCAAATAAACAACAGCAAGGCACACAAGAAGTGAAGTAGGGTACAAGGGGTGATTGATAAGTTCGTGGCCTAAGGTAGAAGGAGATGAGTTATACAGCTCTCATTACATGCACATGCAGTTAAACTCTTTCAGTGATTATGCAGAAAGTTTGAAGTTAATAACTCATCAGTTAATAACTCATCAGGAGTGATTGATAAGTTTGTGGCCTAAGGTAGATGGAAATGAGATATTAACTTCAAACTTTCTGCATAATCACTCAAAGAGTTGACCTGCATGTGTATGTAACGAGAGCTGTATAACTCATCTCTTTCCACCTTAGGCCACAAACTTATCAATCACCCATCTGTGGACACTTTCTGCAGGTCCAAGATCCGTATGCTCCACGACCGCTGGACTAAGTGTGTAAATGTAGGAGGGGACTATGTTGAAAAATGAATGTTCTAGGTTTTCTAAAATTGACTCCTTCTACCTTAGGCCACAAACATATCAATCACCCCTCGTAAATTCAAATAGAAAATGAAAGAACAGATGGTAAATTTTGTATTGTCATGAGACTGAGTATTACTACTTCTAAAATCATGAATGCTGGGTTTTCTTAGTACATAGAAAATAAAATCCCAGTTTTGAACATTTATTACATCCATTATATTTGCCCAGGCTTCCCAATCAGTTTTGAAATCATTTTCTGTTTCAGTACTGAAGAACCAACAAAGGACACCAGTGCACTATTAATGTCAGAATATTCTTTAAGAAATATGCTATTGTTACATCTTCCATGTTTTTCCACTATATTCATTTGCTCATTAAGTCAACATCTGCAACAACAGGCAATAAATGTGCTCCTTTGTGCACATTTACACATTTTATTATGCAGAAGTATCTGTCTCCATAAAATATTAACCAATGTTCATTCTACCATAATGTGCTAAAACAACAGAGTATTTTATTTCACCCAATAAAACTGCTGAGCCATTGCTTTATCAAAATTATATTTCTTTGCAGCTTGTTAATAGAGCCTTTGTGCTTAAATAATTTATTACAATGGGCAACATAACTTTTATCTTTATTAGTTAGAACAATAAAAAATAAAAAAAGGTGGCAAGTTGTCAGATGTAGTTGATCCATCAATTATGAGATGACTAATATTGAGTACGTAATCATTCTTAACAATAAACAGTGCATTGTTGATAAGCTTAGAAGTATTTTTATGATAGCCACTTAAGTTATAGATGCTAAATTTTGGATTGATATTGAACCAAAGTAGAAATCCTTATGTTGAATGCATATTTGCTACTTTGTAGGAATCAGAAAAAAAGGCTGAAGTGAAAAAAAAACTCTTATTAGAATTGGTAAAGCGAGAGAAAATACAAGAGAGTTTGTACAAATAGGAAGAAATGAGGATAGAAATACAATGGTTATCCATCAGGTATATTTTTCTTCTGTTACGTCCTCAGGACAACATAAGAGAATCACCAGTATATCAGGAGATTCACAAGGATGATGCCTGGATTGGATTGCTTTAGCAATAGAGAGAGATTGGAAAGGCAGGACTTGTTTTCCCTAGAGTGAAGGAGGCTGGAAGATGATGTGAGAGGTGTATATAAGATTGAGAGGCATAGATAGAGTAGATAGCCAAAATCATTTACCCATGATCAGAGTATCACAAACAAGAAGGGATAGGATCTTTATCCTATAAAGATCCTATAAAGATGCGACGAAGGACCTTTATAGGGGATTTTTATATCGCTAGCTTCCGATATCTAGAAGATGCTACAAGTGGAAGCGGTGTAATCAGATATAATTAAGAAACATTCGGACAGATTCATAAATAGGCAAGGCAGAGAAGAATGTAGTCCTAATACAGATAAATGGGATTATTGTATATGGGTGAAAGGCCATTATACCCATCATGAGCTGAAGGGCATGTTTATATACTGTGTTTCTATGACTCCATGACTCTTAATAGGACGCAAAAAAAAAGCAAAGTTGATGAAATTACATTCTAATTCCAAAGCAGGAAGAAATAGTTATGTAGTCATGCACCCTCTGGCAAAAAGAGATGAGTAAAGTGATTTCAAATTTCAAGACACATTTATTATAAAAGTGTGCATACTATATACAACCTTGAGATTCAATTCTCTACAGGCAACCACAAAGCAAAGAAACTGCTCCAGCAATGGTCAAAGATTGGCTCCTTCCCCGACTGGGTCCAGGCTCTGCTACCTCAATTTGGTCCATACCTAACAAGCCACAGTCATCCTGAACCTTCAAGACTTCAGTTCCCACCGCAAAAATGCCAGTTTGTACAGGTGGTTCCAAAGCTCATCTCCAAAATGGTAGTTATAAACTATTGATTGCAGTGATCACGTCTAAGAAAAAGTGACTTTAATACAGTAATTTATAGTTCTGTTTGTTTTGTTTGCTACCAGCAAGTTGTTGCTGTGCTTCACCTAGATTGGAACAAATAATGCTCCATGTACTGTACATCTACAAGAATCAGATTTCACAAATATTTTTATTACTATTTGCAACACTTAATGTTTTAGAAAGTGAATTCCACCCCTTCCCCTCCATAAAATTTTGACACTCTACAAATCACTAAATGGGTAACTAACAGAATCACATATCCTATCTCCATTTCATTTTTATTCCATGCTCCCACATTCTTGCAGTTTCAGAGTTTGTTTAAAGTGTTTAAAACATCTGCTTTAGAAATGTTGTCAAAATGCTATTTGTAATGTATGGAACTCTATCTTTTAGCACAATGTGTCCCCTTAACACTAATTATTGACTGCAACTTACACATACCTATTGATTTGTTGCTCTCTCTGCAAGGTGAATATACACATGAACTTCCTCTTCAAGTGCATGCATTTATTTATTTGATACGTAATTGTACAGGCACAACAAATTAGCAATGAGATCAAACCCGAATGTCAGCTAATATCACCAACTGCACTGATAGTTACGAGACTACAGAGTTCAGAGGTAAGGAGAGAGACGGTGAGAGGAAAGCATGAGCTGAACCGGTACAGAGAAAGCCGTAAGGGATGATAGAAATGGGCACGTGAGTAACTGTGCACAGGAAACGGTAAGAGATGTACAACTAGTAAAACTAAAGTAATAATAATGTGATAATAGCCTCAGTCGAGAAAGTTGACAAAATTGATAGTATTAATGCAGACTGGGAATCATATATCGAGAGGGTTGAACTGCATTGTAATGCTAATGGATGCTAGAATGTACAGTCTCTTACACAACTTAGTAAATCCTGAAAAGCCAGCAAGCAACACGTTCAATAAAATTGTTGCAATTTTACAAAATCACTTGAGCCCAAAACCACTGAGAGATTTAAATTTCACAACGGGAAACAGCCGAAGGATGAAAGCACTTCTGAATACTTTGCAGAATTGCGCAAACTTTCCTAGTATGTGACTTTCAAGGTCAACTTTCTGATGCATTAATGGATAGGCTTGCATATGACATGCATAGTCAAAGTACTCAGAAGAGGCTACTGGCAGAAAAAGTCCTAACCTTAGAATGGGCATTGGCCATTGTAATATTGTTAGAGGCTGCAGAAAAGAGTGCAGCAGAACTACAGAAAAAGAGTTTAAAATGTGAAACACACAAAATGTCCCTGAATGGTAGAAAAAACCAAAAATGTTATTGATGTGGCAAATCCTCCCACGATCCAAATGACTGTTGGTACAAAGAAAAAGTTTGTAGAAAGTGTCACAGACAAGGGCACATAGAGAAAGTATGCAAGACATACCAAAAGCACAACCAAAGAGAAAAACCATGCAATGTGAAAAGTTTTACGCACAAAACTAAACAAATGCATAAAGTGACTGAATATGAAACTGAATTAGACAACAAAGAGTCTGACAAAGGTGAGCTATCTTGCCTCGAACTGTATAGTATTACCGAAGCAGATCGCAAAATCATATGGATCACAGCAAGATGTATCTGGTGAAAAACTGAAAATAGAGCTGGATACAGGTTCAGCTTTGTCTATAGATTCAGAGGCTGACTACAACAGACTGTTTCCTAAGCTACTTTTAAAAATGACCTCAGTGGTGCGACCTACACAGGTGAAAGCGTGTCTCCCAAAAACAAATTGAAAGTGAATATGGTGTTGGGAGACAAAACACAGCAGTTAGAGCTTTATGTGCTGTGAAATGGAGGACCAACACTTTTTGGATATGAATAGTTGAGAACAATCTAGACTGGCACACAACCAAAGCCCTCAGTGAGTTATCAACAGCTAATGTAACTGCAGCCCAAACTGTACCACTAACCAGAGACTGCCAGTGCTGCTTAATGCTAATGAGAAGTTGTTTGAGTAGGGTATTCATAAACTCAAAGGTAAGAAGGTCAGAAATGAACTGGATGAAGCAGCAACACCAAGATTTCATAAAACACATCTATTGTCTTACACATTACATCCTAAAGTGGATGTTGAACTTCAGAGCTTGGAAGCATCTAGCATTTTCTCCAAGTTTGAGTGGAGTGATTGGGCCATGCACATTGTCGCAGTGATTAAGAAAAGGAAGGCTGGAGCTATTAGCATATGCGGGGACTTCAAAGTGAGCATCAAACCTGTGTTGTGTCCTGTGCAATATTCCTTGCCACAAACAGAAGAAATGTTTATGTCTTTGGCAGACAGGGAAAAGTTTACAAAGATTGACTTGCTGCAAACCTATCTACAAATGGAGATTGAAGAGTCAAGCAGAAAGTTCCTCAGAATCAACATTCACAAGGGCTTGTTCCAGTATGATCGTCTCATCTTTGGCGTCACTTCAGTTCCAGCAATTCGGCAAAATGCAATGGACCAAGTGCTCGAAGATATCCTAGGAACACAATGTTACCTTGATGACATCATCGTGATGAAGAGCACCTCCAGAACTTTGGTAAAGTTCTTACCAGGCCGAGTGAGTATGGTCTGTGCACAGAGAGAGAGAAATGTGATGTTTCCCAGAATGAAATCTTATATTGTGAACACATCATTGACAAGCATGGCTTACATAAGTCACAAGAGAAGACTGAAGCAGAAAATGTGTTACAACTCAGATCATACTTGGGTCTTGTAAACTACTACCACGGTTTCTCCCAAATGTTGTTCCAATGCTGCACCATGGAATGTACTGTTACAGACAGGAGCAAAGTGGGAATGGTCAGAAAGATGGCATTCATGGAAACGAAGAGACTCATAACATCAAATGAACTGCTCAGTCATCATGACCCATTTCTACCCATCATACTGGCGTGCGATCCATCCCCTTAAGGTATTGGATCTGTTTTGTCACACATTATGAAAGATGGATCTGAATGCCTGATTGTGTTAGGGGATTAAAGAAGTTCCTCCGCTACCGCTATGAACAAAAAGTTTACTCTGGTGACATACCATCAGCACCTTATGTCCAGTTTAAATCCAAAGAAGGGAATTCCAGTGATGTCTGCTACCTGGTTGTGATGTTGGCACTTTTGCTAGGAGCCCACTCTTATGCCATAAATTTCAAGGGTAGCAAACAATACAGCAATGCTGACAGCTTGTCACGTCTTCCACTGTTGGCAACTGGAGAAGAAATGCTTATTCTGTGACAGAACAGAGGTTTTCCACACCACATTGGTGGACCAGCTGCTAGTAACAAATTCTGAAATACAAGGAGAAACAAGCCGTGATCTGACATTGTCAAAAGTCGATGACATCACCACACAAGGATGGCCAGCTTATAGTAATCCTATGCTTCCAAATTTCTCAGTGAGACAAGACCAACTGTCTATATGTCAAAGAAAGCTGATGTGTGGATCAGGTATTGTGGTTCCCTCTCAACTGCATGCCAGTGTTAGAAAATCTGCATGCAGGACATATGAGTACAGTCAAGGAGAAGAGTCTCACTCAGAGCTACATGTAGTGGCAAGCATTAGAGAGACAGATTGAAGACTTAACTAAAAGCTGTTCAAGATACCATAAAGTTCAAAATGTACACCCAAAGGCACCATTACACTCATGGGAGTGGCCATCCTCACCATGGCAAAGAATACATAGTGACTTTGCTGGGCCATTCATAGTCTCCATGTTTCTGATTGCTGTGGATACTCATTCCAAGTGGCCTGAGGTCATATCAATTAATTCAACTACATTAGAAAAGATAGTTTCCACTCTAAAGACTATCTTCTCTGGAAAAGGCTTACCTGAACAAATTGTGAGTGACAACAGACCACAATACATGTCAGAAGAGTTTCAAAGGTTTCAAAGGTACATTTAATGTTAGAGAAATGCATACAATTTACATCCTGAAATGCTTTTTATTCACAACCATCCACGAAAACAGAGGAGTGCCCCAAAGAATGAATGACCCCAAAGTCCCCCTCAGCTGCCCTCCCTCCGACGTGTAAGTGGCAGCAAGCAACAATCCCCACTACCTGCACCAGAAAAAAAAGCTTTGGCAGCCACCACCGAGCACTCAAGCGTGCAGCAAAAGCAACAGCAAGGACACCAACTTGCATTACCCCAAAGACTACACGTTCACCTGGTATACGGCATACCACAGCTTCTCTCTCTCCCTAATAAGGGAGAAAGAGGTGTCCCTATTTCACAGCGAGAAGGGAGCCATAACAAACGACTCGCAGGTTTACGATGTTAAAAGTCTGTTGCGTCACTTTTTCCGAGCTCTGTGCTCAAAGATCTCAAGTCTCTGGGCACACAGCCAAAGATTTTCCAGCTCCCACGACACACTGGTCCGGGACACCGACCTTCGATCTGCTGTCTCCTGAACCCTGAGACCCTAGGCCTTCAAAGGTGAGCCGAACTTTTAGTCAGCGCCTTTGGCATGTAAGGTAATAGCCAGGCATGACACCGCAAGAGCAGGTCCCATTGCTGCAAAGAACCGAAGTCAGTGTATAACTCCAGGTTAGGGTCCTCAAAAGAACTCTGAAAGGAAAAAGTAGGGATATTAAAGATGGAAATGGAGCTGTTTCCAAAGATGCAAACAAAGGAGTCGCAGTTTAGCACCATCTAGTTCAGACTATTCATGAAGAAAAATATCATCACCCATCAATGAATTGATTAGCTGAAAGGTTTATCCAAACATATGGATAAGGAAGACATTTCTCTACAGCACAAGGTGGACAACTTCTTTTATGTGTAGTGGAACTCTGTTCATGCAATGGCAAATCAAACACCTACAATGCTGTTCATGAGCAGGAATCTGAGATCTCGCATAGATCTCCAGAAAACAAACCTACTGAGGGAAATGTAAAAAAAAACGGTTCAACCAGTTGCCATGTAAATCAGCAAGGAACTTTGAGGTTGGACAGGAAGTTCTAGTGCATGATTATCAAAAAGACAAGTGGACAGCTGGTAGGATAACTATAAGAACCAGACCACTGATGTATATAGCGGATGTTGGAGATCATACATGGAGACGTAATGTGGACCAGGTACTGGGTGCTCAGCCAAAGAACATACCTGGGTCATCTGTGTCCAACACGATGGGCACATTGCATCTATCGGACTTACCTCTCAGTGACGATCATGTCACTAAGAACAATGTGATACCTGCAACAGAGAAAGTTGTCTTTGACAAAACACCTGCCAAAACTGATGCTGCTCCACAGGTCCAGAGGCGCTCTCCTGAAAGAAACAGAGTGCCAACCAGAAGACTGGATCTTTAGTATAGGGAAGTTAGTTATGGACTGTAATTTTGAAAGCATGTTTATTTGAATATGGTTTATTAAAGGGAAATTGAATTGTTTGTTACATATACAGTTTTATGTTACATTAATCTAAAGGGGAAGGAAGTGTAATGTATAGGTCTATTTCTTTTAGCGCAATGACTCCCCTTAACACTAATTATTGACTTTATGAATTTAATTAATTTATTTAACGATTGCACATTGATTTGTTGCTCTCTCTGCATGGTGAATATACGAGGGGTGATTAATAAGTTTGTGGCCTAAGGTAGAAGGAGGAGGAGAAGATGGCAGCGCAACGCAGCGCGCGCGACCACTCCGGTAAATGATATTTGTTATTGGTCAAGTAGGGTACCGTGCACAATTCTGATTTGATGGAGACAAACGTGAGAGTACGGAGGAACATCTGGTGAAACTTCTGAAATGCCCGCTTCGCTGTCGCTGCTACTGTGTGGTCCGTAATCTCTGGAGGAGAAGGCCCCGAGTTCTCGGCTTTGCTTGTTTCAGCGGCCGGGGCAAGTTCGAAGGCGCTCAGGAAGCTATATCGGAAGGGTTGGTCGGAGGCTCGAAGTTTTCGGATGGACGGACCCAGTGTCAGCTGTGGTTGGGTGCTTCCAATGCATCGGCAGTTGTCGGTGCCTGGAGGTTTATGGCAGGGAGTTTCTCCCTTTTGCCTCCTGCTATCGGGGACTCAGGAGTTGATCAGGACTTTGAGATTTTTTTTTACCGTGCCCATGGTCTGCTCTTTATCAAATTATAGTATTGCTTTGCACTGCTGTAACTATATGTTATAATTATGTGGTCTTGTCAGTGTTAGTATTGGGTTTGTCCTGTTTTTCTGTGATATCACTCTGGAGGAACATTGTATCATTTCTTAATGCATGCATGCATTTCTAAATGACAATAAATGAGGACAGAGTGTTCTCATAATCTAATCTAAAAAAAGGAGTCAATTTTAGAAAACCTAGCGCATTTATTTTTCCTGCATTTACACACTTAGTCTAGCGGTCGTGGAGCATACAGATCCCTTCTTTGTAAAAGTCGGCATCTTGGATCTCCAGGAGTGGTCCACAGCAGGGGTGATTGATAACTTCATGGCTTAATGTAGAAGGAGATGAGTTATTAACTTCAAACTTTCTGCATTTTCACTCAAAGAGTTGAACTGCATGAGCATGTAACTAGAGCTGTATAACTCATCTCCTTCTACCTTAGGCCACGAACTTATCAATCACCCCCTGTACATGTTCACTTCTCTTCTGAGTACATGCATTTATTTATTTGATACGTAGTTGTACAGACATGACAGACATGGTCTTTTAAGAGACTCTTGGATAGGTACATGGAGCTTAGAAAAATAGAGGGCTATAGGTAACCTGAGGTAATTTCTAAAGTACATGTTTGGCACAGCATTGTGGGCCAAAGGGCTTGTATTATGCTGTAAATATTCTGTGGTTTCTATGACACTATCTACCCTAAATAATCACATTTTATTCTTTTCCAGAACATGGGGACTTGTAGTATAATACCATTCTTGATGGCCCAGAAAAGCTGGCGCTGAGTTAGTGAATGATTGGAGCCTGTGGGATTAGGTGTTTCCTTAATTGTTGTTATATCAGGTGTTCCATGAGTTTGATGTAGCAGTAATGGAACAAGCATAATATATTTCCAATCTAGAATGATGTCTGAACGTGTGGGTACATAAGAACCAGAGAAAGGGAAGCAAACAAGAGAAAATCTGCAGATACATGAAATCTAAGCAACACACACAAAATGCTGGAGGAACTTAGCAAGCCAGACAGCATCTATGGAAAAGAGTACAGTCAATGTCTCTGCCCGCAATATCGCCTATATTCTTTTCCATATATGCTACCTGGCCTGCTGAGTTCCTCCAGCATTTTGTGAAAATGAAGCAAAGCTGTTCTTTATGAGCATTTGAACCTGCTCCGCTCCTCAATAAGTCTATGGATGACCTTTATATTATCCATTTTCTTATCTTACCCTGTATCCTTTTCATGTTAGTGTTATGTAACTCAAAAACATAAAACTAATTTACAGGAAAAGTCTGAAATTCGAGTCTATCTTGGTTTTTACTTTAAGCAAGGTGCACACGTGTCACATGGTGTGTGATGACTTATGTGATTATATGTATAAATTATTTAAACAACAAAGAATGCTTAATCAAACAATATTACTCAAATATTACTGATAGATTAAATACACAACAGGTAGGTTCTTGTCATTGTTGATTCCGATACACATGTCAATAACTGGTGGTTGTCGTTTTACTCTTATAGATTTTCATTGTAGTCTTGGTAAAACTAAATGGCTTACAGATTCATTTCAGACAGCAATTATGTCAACTCTGGTTGAGAATCTGGAGTCACATTTAAATTGGACTAAGGACAATAGATTTCCTTTTCCTGAAGGATATTTAGAAATGATGTGGATTATCATAACAATCCAGTTGTTTCAACAAATCATAAAGTCACTTATCAAGGAAACAGATCCTTTCTTCCCTAAAGTCCATTTCAACTCTCAAACAAACATTTGCACTAAACACAAAACAATCTGCAGATGCTGGGGTCAAAGCAACACTCACAACAAGCTGGAGGAACTCAGCAGGTCGGGCAGCATCCGTGGAAAAGATCGGTCAACGTTTTGGGCCGGAACCCTTCGTCAGGACCATGGCAAACAAATGGAGTTAGAGTCCTCTGACCCTTTGACTTACATCTTAGGATCCAAAAAGAAGGTGCTAACAAGTTGATGAATGCATTATTTAAATTCTTCCTTGAATCTTTGAGAAATGCCAGAGAATTAGAGAATGGTCAATACAAAACATAGCAAGAAAATAAAGGAAACAAAAAGCCACTAACTGACTAGCCTAGCATTTACTGTCAGATAATATATTTGAATGAATTATTAAAGGGGCTAAATAACAAATCATCTCATCAAGCAAATTCATTATCACTACAGAAGGGGAAATCATGTTTGACAAAATTATTACAGTTCCTTAAGCAAACTTTGACCAGAGACTTCAGGAAGGCATCAACAAAGAGCCTCATAAAAGATTAAAAATGGCAAATAAAAGTTCCTGAAGTTGAAGGTAATGCATTGACATGGATAGAAGTCACTGTTGGTACAGATATCACACACAAATTGGAGGAGGAACTCAGTAGGCCAGGTAGCATCTATAGAAAAAAGTACAGTCAACATTTCAGGCCAAGACCCTTCAGTAGTACTGGAGAAAAATCTACGTTGTGCATTTGAGGTCATATACTGTGTCCAGTGTTCCCGGTGTGGCCTCCTGTATATTGGTGAGACCGGACATACTTTGGGAGACTGCTTTGCCGAGCACCTACACTCCATCTGCCAGAAAAAGTGAGATTCCCCAATGGCCACCCATTTTAATTCCTCTTCCTATTCCCATTCCAATCTGTCAATTCATGGCCCCCTCTACTGACGCGATGAGACCACATTCAGGATGAAGGAACAACGCCTTATATTCTGTCTGAGTAGCCTTCAATCTGTTGGCACGAACATCGATTTCATGAACGTCTGATAATGGCCACCCTTTCATCACTCCCCATCCTCTTTTCCTTCTCTCACCTTATCTCCTTGCCTTCCCATCACCTCTCTCTGGTTCTCCTACCCCTTTTCTATCTTCCATAGCCTTCTGTCCTCTTCTATCAGGCTCTCCCATCTCCAGCCTTGTATCTCTTTCACCAATCAATTTCCCAGCTCTTTACTTCATCCCTCCCCCTCTCAGTGTCACCTATCACCTCGTGTCCCTTTCCCTTTACCTCACCTTTAAATCTACTCCTCACCTTGTTTCTCCGAAGGGTCTTGGCTCAAAATGTCGACTGTCCTTTTTTTCCATAGATATTGCCTGGGCCTGCTGCATTCCTCCAGGATTTTGAGTTCATTGCTTGGATTTTCAGCATCCGCTGATTTTCTCTTGTCTGTGATTGGCACAGACATGATGGGTTGAAGGGATTGTTTCTTATTCGAAAGTGGACAAAATGTTGCTAAATGAAATATAATATCGGAAATTATGAAGTTGTTCATTGGAGAAGGAAGAATAATAAAATTGATTATAAATTTAAAGGTGAAAAACTGAATAAAGTTGCCAAGCAAATGGATTTGGGAGCCATGTACAAAACAGAGTGAGCTAACACACTAGTCCAACAAGGATTATGGAAAGATATAATTTCAAGAACAGAAGTAGAAAAATGTTGAGGTAACTCATCAAAGCCACATCTAGAAGACTGAACAGTTCTAGTCCCTCCTTTAAAGAAAGATGTAATTTCATCGGAGGATGCTTAGAGAATGTTCATTCAGATGGTCCTTGGTGTAAACAGAGTATTCGGTGAAGAAAGGTTAAGTAGAACGGCACTCTATTCATCGGGGTTTCGAAAAATGAGAAGCCACCTTAATGAAACTTTTAAGAATTTTAGGATTAGCCGGGCGGGGATGGGGGTTAGAATAACGGCGTAGCTATTTTAGACTAAGATCAAGATGACGCTGGTGATGCACAATATTTTGCAAGGAGCTCACAAAACTTCTAGATACACTTCTTCTGAACTAGGTTCACTGCAATCTGCAGCCTGTAATTTCCATTTAAGCAATATACATTTAAAGAGTCTAAACAAACCAGTGATTTTACAGTATCCTGAAGGATTTGGCAAACTTGACTCTCCAGAATGCAGGAATGAACCAGAAGTGAGTGCAGTGAGGTGGATTTCAAGCTAGACTGAAGTGTTGGGATATGAAATTACCTTTCCCCAGTATTTTGTTAGTAATATACAGTCACTGGAGGACAAGATAGAGGACCCAAAGGCAAGAATGCTGTATTGGTCGGAAGTGTGGGATTGTTGCTTTCTCTGTTTTACTGAGACATGTCTCACTGTGGACATACTGGACATGGTGTTGCAACCTGAGGCTTCTTGATCCACCAGATGGACTGAACTGCCAATTTGAAAAAAGCAAGAGATGGGAGATTGTGTTTCATGATAAGTTTTTGTTAGTATAAGGGTTTCTCTTTTATGTTAACTGCTAAGGCTAATACAATGACTTCTCTGTAGTGTTATAATAAGATGGTTTCTTTGTAATGTTAACTGCTGAGGTAATGAATTTTCTGTAGCAGCATGCTTGGTTTTAGGTAGAGATAATGGGACTTTGGAATTCAGTGCCAACCAATGGAAGGGATGTTATTCTTTCTTGTCTGTGTGAAAGCTGTTAGTTTGCTCAGGCTTCGGGGAGAAGGCACGAGGAGGATGAAGAGAGAAGACGTGACTTGAGGAGTCAGTGGGTTGCCCCACCCTTGGGGCTCTGGGCGGGAGCCCAGAGCACGACGACGATTGAAGGAGGATCAGCAAAGGAAAATCGGTGAGCTCCAACGATTTGTGCACTGGACTGTTTAATAAGATTATTGGCGCCTTTTATCTTATATTTTATTTCTCTATTAGTCTCATAGTCAAAGTAAGAGTTATAAAATCTCACTTGTCTAACCTCATATTGTGTACTGTTTGTTATTTCAGGGTACTGACCTGACACAGGGGACACACCACGCAGCATTCACCCAAACAGAAGTTCTAAAGTTGGGGCGGCAAAGAGGTGTCATCACCCCCGAGATCATGCCACTAGGCAAAGTGAGTGTTACATTGGTTCTCAGAGATAACAATTTTGATACACTTTGGTTCTCATGACTCTTCTTCTAAGGGATAGATAAGATAGAAGGAAAGTTGTTTCCATTGGTAGTTGAGTCTAGAACTAGGGGACATTACCTCAAGATTCAGGGGAGAATATTTAGGACAGAGATGAGGAGAAATGGTTTTTCCCAGAGAGTGGTGAATCTGTGGAATTCTCTGCCCAGGGAAGCAGTTGAGGCTTCTTCACTAAATATATTTAAGATACAGCTAGATAGGTTTTTACATAGTATAGAAATTAAGGGTTATGAGGAAAAGGCAGGTAGATGGAGTTGAGTTTACGGACAGATCAGCCATGATCTTATTGAATGGTGGGGCAGGCTCGATGGGCCGGATGGCCTACTCCTGCTCCTATTTCTTGTGTTCTTATGTTCTAATCACTAGATGCCTACTGCTCTGTTTACCAAGAGTTCTCCACTGTTATCATGATTGCAGCTTACATACTGTACCACAAAAGGCAGGTGTTAAGCAAGCATCTGATGTATTGAGTGTTGTGATTAGCAAACACAAAACAGCCTACCGCTACACCATTCACATCCATGCCGGGGACTTCATCAGAACAGCTTGAAGAAATCTCTGCCCACATGTCATCAACGTATCACCTGCAAAAGCAGGGATGCTGACACACTCGACCATTGCTACACAACCATCAGCAATGCCTACTGTTCAATCCCTAGGCTGCGTTTAGTGAAATCTAATTATCTGGCTGTCTTCCTCATAGATGCAAACAGATAAAGATTAAAGAGCAATTAAACAGAGGTAAGAATAACAAGGAGGTGGTCACAGTAGGCAGAGGAGTATCTATAGGATTACTTCGAGTTAATGGAATGGGCCTTATTCAAGGACTCATCAGAGGATTGGAATTAATATAAAATTGCTGCCACTGCCTTTATAAAGACACTTGTGGATGAGTCCCACAAAATCATTCAGAGTATTCCCCAACTAGAAGCCATGGATGAACAGAGATCTACAATCTGCCGAGGTCTAGATCAGAGGCATTCGGGTCTGGTGACCAGGGAAAATATGAGAGGTCCAAGTATGACTCTGGAAAACCATCTCGCATGCAAAGTAGCAATTCTGGACCAAACTTATATCCCAGAAAGTTGCTCGAATCTGTGACAGAGCTTGAATGTTATCACTTCCTACAAAGCAAAACTAAGCAACATAGACAACAAGATTTCACTCACAGATAATCTTAAGGCCTGTTATCCTCACTTTGAGTGACAGAACATGGAGGCAATTTCATGAACTCCCACAACCCCTGACAACCCTGTGATTTCCTTCTCTGACGTCGATGTAAAAGCATCTTTCAGGAGGGTGAACCCACATAAAGCATCTGACCCAGATGATGTACCCGGGCAAGTACTGAAGACCTCTGCTAATCAACTGACTGGAGTGTTTTCTGATACCTTTAAATTCTCACTACGGCAGTCCAACGTAACCACCTGCTTCAAGCAATTCTATGAATTAGAATTTAACCTTTGAGTTACTGGAACCTGTGGTGTGCATTATAAACCTCTGTGGATTTACTCAAACAGTCTTCAATTCAATCCACAACTTAGCTTATTCATGGTGCTTCATTTTAATAATCATGATGTTTAAAAGACGTTTGGATAAGTTTAGAGGGTTTAATTTCTCATAGGCTGAAGCTTTGTAATATATTATCAGGCTGAATTCTACTTACTGGCATATCTTGAAAGTGAGAAACAATAAGATTTCACATTATTCACAAAGACACAGTGTTATACTCCAACCCAAGATATATTTCTGTTGCAAACCCAAAATATGCATATACATCGTAACTGTAAGTCTCATTGAAATATTGTCATTGTTGCAATCAGGAAATACAGCAGCTAACATTTCACAAAGAGCAAAATGGCAATGGACAATTTATACTTCTTTCATGATTTTTTTGAAGAAAATATATTGGCCACAACTCTAAGAACTCTTTTGTTCTTCATTGAAAAGTGTCATGTGATCTCTTCATCTCTGCCTTGTTCTGAGATATAAAGCTTATAGATCTGTACAGTGTGATTTCAGCTTCTATATGATCCAGGTTCTATATCTTTGATCTTGTTTTGACAACTCACCTTAAACCATTATTTTTTTCAAAAAAGAAAATTGATGAAAACTAAAAAGCAAATAATAATAATCATTACTGTTTTCTGAAAGAAACATGTAACAAAAAATGTGAGCATTCACTGATTCAATGATTTTTCTCCCAAACTGTGGACATCTTAGAGGGACTCAAGAAAGATTGTTTTTCGTTCATAGAGTAGTTGAAATCTGAAATTATCAAAGTACATAAATGTCTTTATATACTATCCTATAAATGAAAAACAATACTACCATTTTCTTGTGTGTGCTCACAGTAAGAAATATGTGAATGTCTTGCATCATATGTGAGCACCTCACTAAAAAAAATGAAGTAGACAAATATCCCAGCTGCATGCATAAAATGCTGGAGGAACTCAGCGGGTCAGGCAGTATCCTGTCACAATCAGAATGAGAAGTGATATTAAAATGGGTGGTCACTCGGTGAACCAGCGTTTTCTGGCAGACAGAGTGTAGGTGCTCAGCGAAGCGCCCACCAATCTATTTTGGGTCTCTCTGATGTACAGGGGGCCACATTGGGAGCATTGGATACAGTATCTGTTTTTATATCCACCACAGTTTGTAAATTAACAAACTCCTTTAAGAATTAGATCCAACTTAATGTCAATATATAATCAAAAGGACTTGCAAGAATCAGAAAAAGTGGAATTACTCGAATGAAATGTACTGTATAAATCTCTTACAAAAATTGATCTAGTAAATAGATATTGGTGTTCTCTTCAGCTTAGATATCCTCTCCTCACCAATGGTTACTGTTTCAGAATGTTTCAGAATGAGGGCTTGGCCATTCAGTCCTGTGACAAGATTTAAATTCTTCAGGCAAAGGGTTGTGAGTCTGGACTACCTACTGAAGAAAGATGAAAGGACCTAGTGGTCAGATTATCCATGACAAAATGAATATGTTTTTAGATATAAGAAATTCATGAGTGGTGGCAGGAATGTGGTGCTGAGATAAAACATCAGCCAGGGTCTTATTGAATAAGAAAGCATGCATGATGGTTAAAATGCCTATTCCAGCGTAACTTTCTTATATTTAAAATCAGAATCAAACTTATTGTCACTGATATAAGTCGTAAAACGTGCTGTCTTGTGGCAGCAATATAGTGGAGGCTCTAAGTTACAATATAAATGAATAAATAAAGACTGCAAATGAGAAACAGCAAGGTGGTGTTTATAAGTTCATGGACTGTTCGGACTTCTGATGGCAGAGAGGAAGATTCTGTTCCTAAAATGCAGAGTTTAGGGCTTCAGGTTCCTCTTCTTCCTCCCTGATGGTACTAATGCGAGGAGGTTTCTTTCCGGATGGAGGGGGTCCACAATGATAGATGCTGCCCTCTTGAGGCATTGCCATTGGAAGATATCCTCAATCATGGGGAGAGTTGTGCTCATGATGGGGATTGCTGAGTCTACAATCCTCTAAAGCCTCTTATCATCCTGTGCATTGGCACCTCCATACCAGTCAGAAGGCTCTCCATGATACACCTGTATGAATTTGCAAGAGTCTTTGCTGACATACCAGATCTCCTCAAATTCTGAATGAAGTATAGCCACCAGCCATCAACATAACTAAGCATAAGTATGCCTCTTTATCTTTATGTTCTTGCCTTGTCTTACAAAATTGTGAGTTGAGAATATAATATTAATGAACTCTATAACGTGTTTTGTGATTTCTTTTATCAATAACTTTGTTTTAGGCTTGTATGCAGTTCATTTTAATCAGAGTGGCATATCATCATCAGATATGCCCCACGGGATACATTTCTCCTCTTCTTGCCTGCATACGTGAAACTCTGTTCCCAAATAGATGAATTGAAATCAGGAGAGTTTATACCAATATACACATTAGTGTTTTCTATGTTTTAGATGACTCATACTTCCGGCTGCTGCTATATGGTTTATCCACAGCTAGTCATTACACTCTGAAACTACTTTGGTACACACTTAGATATTGCATTCAATATGTGAACTTTAGCAATAACTGAGATAAATGGATTGTTTTTGGTAATTTCCAAGAGATGCAGTAATGACTGAATACAGAAAGCCATTAGTACATTAACCAAAAATTATAGAGACAGAAATCAATCGTACTGTAACTGCTATTACATTCTAATTATCAATATAGTTTGTCATCATTGCCTGAAGATGTTAGTGTATATGTGTATACCGTCTGGGTGAGATAGGTAGCAGGAGCTAGAGACGACAATATACTGACTCTATTCAGCAGTATTTAAGTTATTTTTTAGCAGTGATTTTTTGAGCAGTAACATTTCATAGCATCTTGGAACTAACGAAAGGATGGATAATATTGTTTAGGGGAACATGGAAAATATGGTAACGCAATAGCCTATAGCAAGCCTTCAGCTAACTCTTTGCCCAGGGATATCTGAATTGTACAGGTGCAATTATGAAAATCAGAGCCTTACAGTGCATATATTAGGTCGTAAAATTGCAACTCAAAATGCATAGAAGGCCTAACCTGGAAGGAATTACATCACCAGCTGTTGTGACACTTACCAGTGTTTCCGGTGCCTCGTTACCATTCTTTCAATCATGTGTCAATCTTATGATACCTACAGTACAAGTTTCTTAGTTTGTGCCTCAGGCCTGATGCATCCACATGTGAATGGTTCTGCAAAATATTTTGATGATTTGTACTCTTGAGTGTCTTGATGAAAATCCTCACATTTCACTCGATTGATAAAGACAGCAGAGGAAAAAACAGACTTTTTCCTCTCTTCATGACTTAATGGAACATGGACATGTGCTTTACAAAAGAAATAGATCTAAAGTGACTGGTGCGAATTACTTTATATGTATCTGCCTTGGTACACCTAAACTGTACCTTGCACTGTATGTAGCTCTATTACATGTGACAGCTCATGCAAACTAATTGTTATTGTGCAATAAGTCTGCAGGGGTACTGTCCCAAAATCAGATTGGTATTACTAGCCCAAAGCTTGAAACAGTTTACCCATTTATCTTTCTTTCAATAGATCCATCACTTCTGCGGCTGCCTTCGATTGTTCTGTATCCTTAAATATTCTAAAGCTGTTAGACATAGCATAAATTGATTTGACTTTAGTATTACTCTACAGTTAACAGTAAATTACATTTATGTCTAGACCTCAATTTTGCATTCCACACGATGGAATTTCCTTCTCTGATTCATTTCAAACGGGTTTTCATTTTCAGATCAATCTGACTGCTGAATTTATTTTACAGCAAAGAGCAACTTTTCTGAGACACAAACATGAGGAAATCTGCAGATGCTGGAACTTCAAGCAACACACATAAAAGTTGCTGGTGAACGCAGCAGACCAGGCAGCATCTCTATGAAGAGGTACAGTCGAAGTTTCGGGCCGAGACCCTTTGTCAGGACTAACTGAAAGAAGAGCTAGTGAGAGATTTGAAAGTGGGAGGGGGAGGGGGAGATCCAAAATGATAGGAGAAGACAAGAGGGAGAGGGATGGAGCCAAGAGCTGGACAGTCTGCGTGGCACTTATCCTTGTCAGAGGAACAAATGCTACACATGCCCTTACACTTCCTCCTTCATTACCATTCAGGGCCCCAGACAGACCTTCCAGGTGAGGCGACACTTCACCTATGAGTCGGCTGGGGTAATATACTGCATCTGGTGCTCCCAATGTGGACCGACACAGACTGGGAGATCGTTTCGTTGAACACCTATGCTCTGTCTGCCAGAGAAAGCGGGATCTCCCAGTGGCCACACATTTTAATTCCATGTCCCATTCCCATTCTGACATGTCTATCCACGGCCTCCTCTACTGTAAAGATGAAGCCACACTCAGGTTGGAAGAACAACACCTTATATTCCGTCTGGGTAGCCTCCAACCTGATGGCATGAACATTAACTTCTCAAACTTCCGCTAATGCCCCACCTCCCCCTCGTACCCCATCTGTTATTTATGTATATACACACATTCTTTTTCTCTCTCTCCTTTGTCTCCCTCTGTCCCTCGCACTATACCCCTTACCCATCCTTTGGGCTTCCCCCCTCCGCCTTTCTTTCTCCCTAGGCCTCCTGTCCCATGATCCTCTCATATCTCTTTTACCAATCAACTGTCCAGCTCTTGGCTCAATCCCACCCCCTCCGGTCTTCTCTTATCATTTTGGATCTCCCCCTCCCCCTCCCACTTTCAAATCTCTTACTAGCTCTTCCTTCAGTTAGTCCTGACAAAGGGTCTCGGCCTGAAACACCGACTGTACCTCTTCCTAGAGATGCTGCCTGGCCTGCTGCGTTCACCAGCAACATTTCTGAGAGTTGTATTTAACATTTAAGTCTATGTCAGGTTACCTCACTTCCCCTCTGCCATCAGATTTCTGGAGGGCTCATGAAAACTATCTCGCTATCAAATCTTCACATTATTCATCCTTTTATTTACACTCAGTGGCCATTCTATTAGGTATCCCTGTCGACCTACTTGTTAATGTAAATATCTAATCAGCCAAACATGTGGCAGTAACTCAATGCCTAAAAGCTTGTAAACACAGTCAAGAGGTTCAGATCAAACATTAGAATGGCGAAGAGAAGTGATCAAAGTGACTTTAGTGTGATTGTTGGTGCCAGACAGAGAGGTCTGAGTATCTCAGAAGCTGCTTATGTCCTGGGATTTTCATACAGTCTCTAGAACTTACAGAGAATGGTGTGAAAAATAATCATGCAGTGAGTAGCAGTTCTGTAGGCTACAATACCTTGTTAATCTGAGCGATCAGAGGAAAATGGCCAGACTGGTTCAAGCTGACAGCAACACAACCAAACTCAAATAATTACATGTTACAACAGTGGTGTGCAGAAGAGTGTCTCTGAATGCACAACACGTCGAATCTTGAAGCGGATGAGCTATAGCAGTAGAAGATCATGAACATACAATCAGTGGTCACTTTATTAGATACAGGAAATTCCCAATAAAGTGGCCACTGAGTGTATATCTATCTATTTGTTTATTTATTTATTTTATATATTTTTATTGTAACTTATAGTAATTAGTTATGCCTGCACTGTACTGCTGGCAGAAAAAAAACAAATTTCACGACTTATATCAGTGACAATGAACTTCAATCTGATTCTCTTCAGGTTTTCCATTTATATTTTCTACATTGAATCATTACATTGGAGGTTACTTTTCTCTACCTTTGATCAGAATAATAACCGTTCAGCTGTATGCCAGTCAAGCAACTCATTAGTTTTCTTTAGAAGTTATTCAGATTGTTATACATCCTGATTGGATGGTTACTCTGATAAGCAGATTCAAACTGCACAATAACCACATAAGGCATTTTCATGCTGCTTTTCAGTCTTATTAATGGGTGTTGCAGAGTTTGATTCAGAAGATATGCCTGAAAAAAAAATATAAAAGATTATTCTGCTGTCCCTATACTTTCATCTGAAGTGTGGTAAAGGGTTTATAAATAGACAGTTACTTTATAGTTTCCTTAACACTTTCAAGAAGTAATATTAAGTTGAAATGATTCACTTCATCCATGGTAGAGAAAATAATTCTGACAAGTTACTGTGAGCCATCATGAGATACTTAACTGGGATAAAAGTTGATAGAGGGTTTAAATAACTTCTCTAGCCCCTGATGAAAACATAATACAAAATGGTGAATCCTCAATCAAAGTCAGAAATTGTTAGAAATACTCAGCAGGTTAAATCTCTGCGGAGAGAGAAGTGGAACTAACTTTTCAGGTCCAATCCCTTTAATCAGAGGAGTTCTAATGAAAAATCATTAGCCTAAAATGTAATAAGAATTAATAAAGTTACAAAAACTAACAGAATTTCTGCTTCTTTCTGTACAGATGCTGCTCAATTTGTCGTGCATGTCCAATATTTTATAAAACTCACGGTGTTAATTCTCTTCCTCTGAAGATATTTCTTGACTTGCTGAATGTAGGTGCAATTTCTGGTACAGTTATTTTCTAAGCTTGACAGTCACCTGAGACCAAAAGTCAGAAAAGCAAACAGTAACATGAGGAGGCAAGAAATTAAACTTTTAGATTCTGAACAAATATTTGTATTTGCAGTGGTTTAGTGACAAGGCTTGGAATATCCATTCAGGCCAGTTTTCATCTAGGACAATCACATTGGTTAACAGTAATATGGCCCATTGAGGTTAAATCCAGCTGGAACCTGCTCGAACAACACCATCAATATATATGAAGGAAATTTTGCACTCAGCATCTCAAATTTAGAACTGGTGCCAGCCAATCAGAGCAATGCAGTGATGAATAATTACGTATATATTTTAATACTAGCATTCCCATACACATTTAATACAGTCTATTGGTGCTGAAATTGGTGTTAACAGACAAGTTGGCTCTTACAAAACAGATGTAGCAATGCCTGAATTTAGAAGGAATAGCAATTTAATTACTTTCAAATGTGGAGGAACATTGCAAAGTGGACAAAAAGTCCAGAGAGAAGCAGGAAATAAATGTAAACCACACTGAAGGTGAAGGCGAGAATACTGAAGGATGAAATCAATATGGTTTAATGGGTTGATTTTCCATATTTAGCTGGAACATTGTGAGAGTTAAAGCTGAGTTGAGCTGGATTTGTTCCAGACTCATGATCATGGTCTGCACCCAGTCAACCACGGAAGACCAAGCAAGTTGAACCCCTGCCCCCAGAAGATGTCAATAATGCAAAGCAAGAGCTCAACAGCAATTAGTCATCGGTCAGCCTATTGCTCAGGCACCATCTTCAGAATGCACTAGTGGCGTTGGACATGAGGAAATGAAGTGAGTAAAGCCTTAACTCCAGACGATGAATATTTCCAGCAATCTTTTATTATTTAATTAATCATTTCATATTAACATTTTTAAATGTCTCAGATATTCAGAGCTTTAAAAACTATAAATATTTTTCAAAATTAAAATATTTTTAAAACATTAATATTAAAGGGAGTGAAATTAATTACAAATGTAAAATGTATTTAAATAGTAACCCATTATTAACAGTTCTAAAACCAAATAATTAAACAATATACATTTTACTGTTTCCTCCTAATCTGCATTTTGGGATTATAGCAGATCTGCCCATAGCAATCCTAGCATCCATTCTGCTAGACTCCTTTATGATGAATGGAATGACAAGTGCACTACCGTCTATAAGACTGCACTTCCTTGACCTATGGCGGATCAACCAGTCTCACACTCAGTGGCCACTTTATTAGATACAGGAGGTACCAAATAAAGAGGCCACTGAGTGTATGTTCATGGTCTTCTGCTGCTGTAGCTCATCCACTTCAAGGTTCGATGTGTTGTGCATTCAGAGAGGCTTTTTTGGGCACTACTGGTGTAATGCATGGCTATTTAAGTTACACTCACATTCCTGTCAGTTTGAACCAGTCTGGTGATTCTCCTCTGACCTCTCTCATTAACAAGGCATTTTCACCCACAGAATGGCCGCTCATGAGACTTTTTGTTTATTTTTTACTATTCTCTGTAAACTCTAAAGACTGTTCTGCATGAAAATCCCAAATCAATAGTTTCCAAACTACTAAAACCACCAGTGTAGCACCAACAATCATTCTACAATCATTCTACAATCAAAGCCATTTAGATCACATTTCTTTCTCATTCTGACATTTGATCTGAACAACAACTGAACATCTTGATCATGTCTGCAAGCTTTTATGCATTGAGTTACTCTCACATGATTGGCTGTTTAGATATTTGCATTAATGAGCAGGTGTACAGGTCTACCTAATACAGAGGCCACTGAGTGTAAAAAGAAAGATGGATAAATAGAGAGAGATGCAAGAATCATCACTGTCAAGACAATTTAGCAGGAAAACATTGATTATCTATTTTCCTCCACAGATGCCATCTAATCCTTGGAGGATTGGAGGATAGCTAAAGGTGTTTTGGTGTTTAAGAAAAGCTCTAAAAATAAACCAGGACATTATTGGCTGGTGACCCTGACATCAGTAGTGGGCAAGTTATTGGAAGGCGTTCTAAGGGACTGGATATATGAGTATTTAGGTAGACAGGGACCGATTAGGGATAGTCAACATGGTTTTGTACAGGGTAGGTCATGTCTAACCAATCTTATAGAGCTTTTTGAGAAAGATAGCAGGAAATGCATTGAAGGCAAGGTGGTGGATGTTGTCTACCTGGACTTTAGCAAGGCATTTGACAAAGTCCCACATGGGAGGTTGGTCAGGAAGATTCAGTCACTTGGCATTCAAGATGAGTAAATAAGTACATAGGGATTGGATAATTATGTCTGCGGGCAGGAACAAGCACGAACAAATTGGGATATAAACACCTACAATGGTTGGTATATAGGCTTGTATGCAACATTTTGGACCAGTGGAAATGGTCCGGAAGGGTTGTATGGAAACTATTATTACCATTTTTCTTAACAACTAATTTCATTACTTAGCCTAATAGGTTAGATTTACCACAGTACATAATTATCTATTTAAATGTTTATTTTGCTTTTATATCATCTCAATGTGTACTTAAGAATGTATAAATAATTGTAGTTTTATACATATAAAAAAATGGAAAAGGTTATATGTGTGAAAAAAGTACATGATAATTGTGAACTCCTTATCCAAATAAAAATAAAATTAAAAAAAAAAAGAAAACTGGATTAGACATTTGTTTTGTGGGAGAAGCCAGAGACAGGAAGCCTGTGACTAGTGGTGAGACTCAGGGTTTGGTGCTGGTCCATTGTTTTTTGTCATCTATATCAATTATCTGGATGATAATGTGGCTAATTGGATCAGTAAATTTGTGGATGACACCAAGATTGTGGGTGTAGTGCACAGCGAGGAAAACTATGAAAACTTGCAGTGGACCTTGACCTACTAGAAAAATGGGCTGAAAAATGGCAGATGGAATTTAAAGCAGACAAGTGGTGAGCTGTTGCACTTCAGGAGGACCAAACTTGATAGATCTTACACAGTGAATGGTAGATCACTGTGGGGGGTGGTAGAACATCTGGCAATGCAGGTCCATAATTTATTGAAAGTAGCATCACAGGTAGATAGCATCATAAAGAAAGCCCTTTGCAAAATATTGAGTACAGGAGATGGGATGTTACGTTGAAGTTGTATAAGATGCTCGTGAGGCTTAATTTGGAGTATTTAGTGCAATTTTCATCATCTACCTGCAGGAAAGATGTAAATAAGACTGAAACAGTACAAAGAAAGTTTACAAGGATATTGCTGGGACTTGAGGACATGAATTATAAAGAAAGACTGAATAAGTGAGAACTTTATTCCAGAATGGACTGTTTCTGGCTCTATGACTCTATGACTCTAATCTGCTGAGTTCCTCTCAGAAACAGTGTATTGTTCTCAGGAAACAACAGGAATTCTGCAGATGCTGGAAATTCAAGCAACACACATCAAAGTTGCTGGTGAACGCAGCAGGCCAGGCAGCATCTGTAGGAAGAGGTGCAGTCAACGTTTCGGGCCGAGATCCTTCGTCAGGACTAACTTGCAAAAACGCCATCCTCTTCTCGCAATTCCTCCGTCTCCGCCACATTTGCTTTCAGGATGAGGCTTTTCATTCTAGGACGAGGGAGATGTCTTCCTTTTTTAAAGAAAGGGGCTTCCCTTCCTCCACTATCAACTCTGTTCTTAAACGCATCTCCCCCATTTCACATACATCTGCTCTCACTCCATCCTCCCGCCACCCCACTAGGAATAGGGTTCCCCTGGTCCTCACCTACCACCCCACCAGCCTCCGGGTCCAACATATTATTCTCCGTAACTTCCGCCACCTCCAACAGGATCCCACCACTAAGCACATCTTTCCCTCCCCCCCTCTCTCTGCATTCCGCAGGGATCACTCCCTACGCAACTCCCTTGTCCATTCGTCCCCCCCATCCCTCCCCACTGATCTCCCTCCTGGCACTTATCCGTGTAAGCGGAACAAGTGCTACACATGCCCTTACACTTCCTCCCTTACCACCATTCAGGGCCCCAAACAGTCCTTCCAGGTGAGGCAACACTTCACCTGTGAGTCGACTGGGGTGATATACTGCGTCCGGTGCTCCCGATGTGGCCTTTTATATATTGGTGAGACCCGACGCAGACTGGGAGACCGCTTTGCTGAACATCTACGCTCTGTCCGCCAGAGAAAGCAGGATCTCCCAGTGGCCACATATTTTAATTCCACATCCCATTCCCATTCTGACATGTCTATCCACGGCCTCCTCTACTGTAAAGATGAAATTCTCTAACTTCCGCTAAGGCCCCACCTCCCCCTCGTATTCTCTAACTTCCGCTAAGGCCCCACCTCCCCCTCGTACCCCATCTGTTACTTATTTTTATGCACACATTCTTTCTCTCACTCTCCTTTTTCTCCCTCTGTCCCTCTGAATATACCTCTTGCACATCCTCTGGGTCCCCCCCCCTTGTCTTTCTTCCCGGACCTTCTGTCCCATGATCCTCTCGTATCCCCTTTTGCCTATCACCTGCCCAGCTCTTGGCTCCATCCCTCCCCCTCCTGTCTTCTCCTATCATTTTGGATCTCCCCCTCCCCCTCCAACTTTCAAATCCCTTACTCACTCTTCCTTCAATTAGTCCTGACGAAGGGTCTCGGCCTGAAATGTCGACTGCACCTCTTCCTACAGATGCTGCCTGGCCTGCTGCGTTCACCAGCAACTTTGATGTGTATTGCTCTCAGGAACTCATTTAATATTTGGAATATACAACAGATGCTAGGAAAGTGTAAGTAACCTACTCTGAACTCAGGTAAACTGGTGATAATGACTGCACATATACAAGTTCCTTTATTCCATTAACAGTCAAAATAAATCATCACATTCTATTAAGATGATTACTGTTACCTAAGTGCAACATATAATGCAAATATGACTATTCAGAATGTGTAGTGTATTATTCCAACCACCAATTATACAAATGGAAAAGCAGACATGAGAATCTAATATATAGCACATACCATTTATATACCATCTACTGCCTGGGGAATTACACAGGACAACAATACTTTTTGAGTCTTTAATTCCTTTGTTTGTTTTAGATGTTTCAATGCAGAAAAAGGCTATCAAAATAAAAACACAAAACAAATAAAAAAAAAGTTCCTGCTGTTACAATCTCAGCTTAATTTTGGTCCACACCCTTGTTACGTATGTAGTATGAAACTAAATATAACAAAGTATACAAATCCAATACGGTAGTGGTAATTCTAAAAAAAACAATACTAACATAGTTTAGTATCTCCACTTGGGTTTCCAGCTGCATCATAAATATTCATGGAGATTCATAGAGTTATACAGCATGGAAACAGGCCTTGCTAACAAAGATATCAAAATGTATGGGTTGGAATTCCACCAACTCTGTACCTTATACACAACATTGAAAATACATCTCATCTTAACTAAGAGGTATACTCACTTTGGCACACACGTGCTTAACTTCTTTTGTAGACTTTTTTTTACGTTAACTGATATGAATACATATTTAATGAAATTCAAACTATTTTCATCGTCGGTAGGTCGCATCTGGAGTTTCCAGTTGGCGGATGATTTCCCTCCACGCTGCTCTGATATAGTGGGAAATCATGTTCGTGGCAAGTTACAGCAGTGGTTTGCCATTGCCTTCTGCTGGGTGAGTTTTTTTTAAAGAGATCACCAGCCCTTAATGCAGCACAGATGGAGAGCGTGCAAGGGAGCTGGCCGGACTTGAACTCAGGACCTCTCACCCCGAAGTCCAGCACTGATGCCACTATGCCACCAGCCGGTGACAAACTATTTTACACTTTAATAAATCTCTACTATTAATAATAATAGTAAAATAATATTTGACATATAGTTAAATATAGTATAATATATATTGCCTCTACTGTGAGATGTAGGAATTCAGGGAACAGAATGGTTTCCCCAATGACCGCATCTGCAGGAAGTACATCCAAGGTCAAGGAAATGGAGATGAAGCTGTATGTACTCAGGACCAACTGGGAGGTTGAAAATCTCATAGATGAGACTTTAACCAGGTGGTCACACCAAAAATGTAGACTGCAAATAGTAGTTGAGTGACCACCAGGAGAATTAAGTGGAGTACACAGTTGATGAAGGGCTCCCTATTGCCATTCCCGTCAATAACAAATATACCCCTTTAGATACTGCTGAGGGGGATATGATCTATCAGGGCATCAAAGCAGCAATGAGGCCTGTGGTACTGTGACTGGCTCTGAGGCACAGAAAGGATGGGTAAAGTCAGGCAGAACGATAATAATAGGAAACTCAATAGTTAGAAGGATGGACAGGATATTCTGTGGCTATGAAAGTGAAACCAGGATGGTGTGTTGCTTCCCAGGTATTGCGGTCAAGTATGTCTCAGAGTGGCTGCAGAAGATTCTCAAGATGGAGGGTGAGCAGCCAGAGGTCATGGTGCATAGACAGGCAGATGATAGGGGAAAATTCCAGTCAGTAGGATGATTTGGAAAGTAACATGGGGGCAAAATCAAAAAGGGTGATGAATGAAGGACTAAAAGATGTTATATTGGATTTCACATAGTGTATGGAATAAGGTAAATTATCATGTGTGCAGTTAGAGATTAAACAATTTGATGTTTTTGGCATCATTGTGTCATGGCTGAAAGAAGTGAGCTTAACATCCAAGGATACATCTTGTACTGAAAGGATAGGCAGGTTGGCAGAGGGAGTGGAGTAGCTCTGTTGATAAGAAATTAAATAAAATCCTTAGAAAAAGCTGATGTAAGATCAGAAGATGTAGAATCCTTGAGGGTAGAGTTAAAAAACTGCAAGGGTAAAAAGACCCTGATAGGAGTCATATACAGGCACCTGACAGTAGCTATGATATTGGATATAAATTATCATGGGAGACAGAAAAGGCATGTAATAAGAAGGATAATGTTATGACAACCATAGGGAATTTGAATATGCCAATATATTGGGAATATCAGGTTGGTGATGGGCTCCAAAAGAGGAAATTTTTAAAGTGCCTATGAGATGGCTTTTATTAGTAGCTCGCAGTTGAGCTCACTAGTGGAAAGGTAATTTTCGATTGGGTATTGTGTAATGAATTAAATTTAATTAGATAGCTTAATTAAGGTAGAGGAACCTTTAGGAGTCAGTGATCATAATATAATAAAAGTCACCCTTCAGGTTTGACAGGGAGAAGATAAAGTCAGATGTATCGGTATTACAGTATAGGAAATGGAATTACAGAGGAGCTGGGTAAAGTTGATTGGAAGGGGACACTAGCATGGATGACGACAGAACAACAATATCTGGAGTTTCTGAGGGCAATTTAGAAGATGCAGGATAGAGAGATCCCAATGATGAAGAAGTATTTTAAAGGGAGGGTGAGGCAAATGTAGCTGACAAGGGGAGTCAAAGACAGCATAAAAGCAGAAGAGAGGCCATATAATATAGCAACAATCAGTAGGAAGTTAGAGGATTGGGATGCTTTTAAAAACCAACAGAAGACAACTAAAAGTAACATGAGGAGAGAAGATATGAAATATTAAGGTAAGGTAGCTAATAACATAAAAGAGGATGCCAAAAGTTTTTTTTCAGATATACAGTATAAAGAGTAAAACAGAGGTGAGAGTGGATATTGAACCACTGGAAAACGACATTGGAGAGGTAGTAATGGTCGATAAGAAAATGGAGGACACACTTACTTGGCACCAGTCTCTACTGTGGAAGACAGAAATGCTGGAAATTTGGCCGGTCAGAGGGCAGAAATGAGTGTAATTGCAATTACTAAGGAGAAGGTGCTTGAGAAGCTTAATGGTTTGAAGGTAGATAAATCACCTTGACCAGATGGATTACACACCAGAGTTCTGAAAGAAGGAGCTGAAGGAATTGTGGAGGAATTAATAGAGATATTTTAGGAGTCACGAGATTCTGGAATTGTTCCAGAGGTCTAGAAATTTTGCCACTCTGCTCTTTAAGACAGGAGGGAGGGAGATGAAAAGAAATCATAGGCTTGTTTGCCTTATTTCAGTGGTTGGGAATATGTTGGAATCTGTTATTAAGGATGTGATTTTGCAGTACTTGGAGTCATATGTTAAGAAAGGCCAAAATCAGCATGGTTTCTTTGAGGGGAAACCACGCCTGACAAATCTATTGGAATTCTCTGAGGAAATATCAAGCACAATAGACAAAGGAGAGTCTGTGAATGTTGTTTTCTTGCATTTTCAGAAGGCCTTTGGCAAAGTGCCACACATGAGGCTGTTAACAAGCTAAGAGCCAATGGTATTGCAGGAAAGGAACCAGCATGGATAGAAGATTGAGCAGGCAGGAAGCAAAGAGAGGGAGTAAAGGGGGCCTTTTCTGGTTGGCTGCCAGTGACTAGTGCTGCTGGGCAGGATCAGTATTGGGACCGCTTATTTTCACTTCACATATCAATGATTTGGATGACAGAAATGATGGCTTTGTGGATCGTTTTGTATACAATATAAAGGTAGCTTGAGGAAGCAGGGAGTCTGCAGAGGGACTTAGCTATATTGGGAGAGTGGGCGAAGAAGTGGCAGGTAGAATATAGTGTAGGGAAGTATTTGGTCATACACTTTGAAAGAAGGAATAAAGAGAGAATTTTTTTTTAAATCAGACCTGCAAAGGGACTTGGGATTCCTTATGCATGACTCTCTTCAGGTTAACTTGCAGGTTGATTCAATGGTAAAGAAGGCAAATGCATTGTTAGCATTTACTTCGAGAGGACCAGAATAGAAGAGCAAGTATGTGATGTTGAGGCTTTATTATGCATATCTCAGACTGCACTTGGATTATTGTGAGAAGTTTTAGGCACTATATCTAAGAAAAGAAGTGCTGTCACTGGAGAAGGTTCAGAGATGGGTCACAGGAATGAATCAGGGAAGGACAGGGTTAAAGTATGAGGGGTTTTTGATGACTCTGGGCCTGTACTTGCTGGATTTTAGGGGAACGACGGGGGATCTCATTGAATCGTATCAAATATTGAAAGGCCTAAATAGAGTGGTTGTGGAGAGGATGTTTCCTATAGAGGATGATTCTTGCTCCATAAAACACACCCTCAGAACAGAGATGAGAAGGAATTTGGTGATAAATCCATGGATTTCACTGACATGGATGGCAGTGGAGAGCCAAGTCATTGAATATATTTAATATGTTCTTGGTTATTCAAGGTGTCAAAGGTATGGGTGAAGTCAAGGGAATAGGGTTGAGTAGGATAATAATTTTTTTTCATGACTGCATGATTGCCTGCTATTTTCAATATGCTGTGTGTGCCTTGTGCTGTGTATATTTTTCACCTTAGCCCCAGAGGAATGCTGTTTCATTCTGCTGTATTCATGTATGGTTAGATGATAATTAAACTTGAATTTGAAATTTCCAGTAAGATGGCAGTACATGCAAGTGGAGCGGCCTCTTGGGGGTCAACCTTTTTGTCTTTGTAAAATATGTTTTTTTATGATCCAAAGACAATTCTACTCCAAGAACAGCAGGGCTACTCTATCAGTGAGCTTCTCCTTGATCAGAGTAGCTGGACTGGTGCAGGCTGTGATGTTGGAGAAGGAGCCACCGAGGTATTGAAGGAGCCGGTCGGGATATCAGGAAAGGAGACATTTAGGATATATGGCCTCAGGCCTTAGGCTCGCCTGCTGCTGCAGGCCAGGTGAGAGACATGGACGTATTTACAGCATGGTGTCCACGTTCGGCTGGGGCCTGGCCTCTCCTGTTGGTGCTGTCCTCCAATGTTTAAGCAGTGGAATGACAGACTAGATTGGATGCATCTGCACATTGCTGGGAGACGATACCATCAATTGCTGGACATTGTCACTCTGGGTCTTGGACTATATATATGTTTTTTTTGGGTGAATATGCTCCTTTGCTTGCTATTTTGAGTTATAATACCCACTATTTTGAATGTCACCTGCTATTTTGAAGTTTGCTTGCTATTTTGCATACTTGCTCATTTGCACCAGAAGAACACTGTCTCGTTCAGCTGTATCTGTATATGGTTTGAATGATAATTAAACTTGATTTGATTTGATTTTCAAACTTGATATCAGCCATGATGGAATGATGGAACAGACTTATGGGCTGAGTAGGCTAGTTATGCTCAGCCTTAAAATTCTGATCATCCAGGGATTGATAATTCCTGGTGGTTTAGCATTGCACTCACTCATGGCACCAATAAACAGTCAAGTCCATTGTGTTCCAGTCTGCTATTTTCATTTCTGCCAATAACAAAGCAAAATGTTGACAGTTGTTTATTTTATACTATATATTTATTGTTTTCAAACCATTCCTAAATTATAATGAATTCAAAGGTAAGTGGAATTATCTGTGTTTATTGCTTTTTGTTGCATTATTACCACATATCCATACAGTATTATGGTATTACAATTTTAGTAATGTCCATGTTATATTAGGTACAATACATGTAGTGCTACACTTATATTATTACTGTATAATACGTAAAATAAATGAACTAATAGTCTGTTAGATTCTTAATAGGATTAATATCCAATAGACAGAAATTCTGGTTCATATAGTACCATCAAATTCTGGCGATGCTGGATTATTAGAGTTTTACTGTGCACACAAAACATAAGGAAATCAATGCATGTGTTCTTTATTTAAGAGATTATTGCAAACTCTGCCTCTTTGGAACCTTCTAATGCATATCACTGCTTAAAAGAGTGACAGGCTTGAATCAGGAGTTATTGCTCACAGACAATATTCCATATTTTACAATCATTTTCCATCGGATGTGTGCATGACATCACAGCTCAAATATTTATGCTGTCACAAATCTCAATTGTGTTATATGTCTAAAGTCACAGATGAAAGAAATTGAAAAGCCTTTTGAATGATAGCCAGCACAAAATAAACTATCAAAAGTTTTTCAGATTGTAACTAGTACAAATGAAATAAAATTTATAGAAGACATTTCAAAAAATATTTTAATATCCAATCCGACATTAAATAATGACAGTAATACCACAAACTTATGCTCCAAAGCACTTATTTATGGGCACCAGTTTTCATACAGTTTCATGCACAAATTACTGCTGTGCCTTATACAGTACTCAGAACTAGTTAAGGTGAAAATACTTCAGTTGATGGCACATGGTAAACAACTAGGTGAGCTCAGTGCGAAGACTGTGATATCAATCCATAAGCGATGCTGTCTGTGATCCACACTGACAAATGACATTTCAATAATCTAGTTGACACAATGTGCCAGGCTTGCATGGGGAACCCATCCTTGTATTAATTAACAGGATAATCAACGATTGGAATATATGATGAATCACCTTTTAGCCAAAGTATAAAATGTTTCCAAAGTTTTCATGGATTGATATGGCTGAGGTATGGATACCATCTATCCCTATCATTCTTACCCAAGGCTCTTTTCCAATGAAAGTAACAAGATGAAATTCCAAAATAATTGAGTTATTGATTATTACAGAATGTCTGTGGTGCTTCCTGCTCCTCCCTTCACCTTTTTCCAAACATGATTCACCTCTCCCTGCACCCTTCCCATTCTCGAACCACAATAGGGACCTATATCAGGATCAGGTTTATCATCATTCACATTGATAATAGTTTTTTTGTAGCAGCAGCAGTGCAGTGTAATACATAAAGATGCTACAATACTGTGCAAAAGTCCTGGGCTTTCTAGCTACTGTATAAATATGTGCCTATAACCTTTGCTTGGTACTGTAAGTTGCTGGCTTGTGATAGTGTTTTCCATTCAAATATTCCACTAGGATTCTTCTGTGAGTTGTTGCTTTCATGTCCATTTGGGATTTTAGGAGATTCAGCTCATGAAATCTTGAATGTCTTTCTGAATGGTGAAGTTGTCGGTACTGCTTTTTGATTTGCTTCCCTGTATATTGCTGCATCCAATGTAAAGGAAGGATAAGCACTATTCAGAAGGAACAATACCCAGTGCATTGACTTTAAAATTCCAGAGATTACCCTCAGTCTTGAGAGGAGTGTAATGTTGATGGATTTGTGATCATATCAAAATACAATAGTCAGTTGTTAGGAAGGTCAAAAATGTTCAGTAAAGCTGTTTTGGCATCCAATTGCGCTAGCAAGCTACTGATGATGTGCACATGCATCACCTTCCAAAACAGTCTTAAAGTGGTGCATATGGTAGGTTAGGGAACTGCCAAAGCTCTACTTTCGATAGGTGGGAATCAGATCGGAATGCAAAAGATTATGTTAATGATTTGTAAGTCTAATGGGTGCCAGGTTGGAAAGTTGAAAGGGTGAATGAATTTCATTGGTTTGGCTGCAGTATCCATTTGTGAAAATAGCCATGCATTGTAGAAAAGTTTAAGATCCATATGGCTTCAACATCCTGGAAGGATGTTACTTGACTGGACTAGGCAATGGTGTTGTTACAAAATGCACCCAACTACGCCAGCTTCTGGGGTTTAGATGCTCTAACCCTTTGGAGTATGAGTAGCTAGCATGGCCCCTTTAAGGGTTTAGTACCATTCCACTAATTGGCAATCATGTTTTGGCACTAAGAATTCAGTGTTTAAAGAGTAACTGGACAGAGCCTCAGTGCTCAATTATAAACTCTACGAGGATTATCATCTAGAGTTTTGTTAAGTACTCAGTTCCCATTTCAGTCTAGTATCGGGTCTCAACTCCAGCCTTGAATACTCCAGCACTTGGTCCTAACCATCCTCGTCAAGGTCTCTCATCATAGCTGTTGGTGTAAATGTGTCTCCACAGTGATATGGTAGACATGTAACTTATGTGCATGTAAATGAGGGTTGGAGTAAGGACAACATCCAGAGGGAGATAATTGATCAGTATTCTTTATGTGATGCCCTATCATACAGGGAAGAATACATCCTTCCTTTGTTCAATGTCCAGAGATGTCAAAGCTGCTTGTCACATGATGGTGGAATGTAGATTCCTGTTCCACAAAGAATCTAATACCCAATCCTTCATCACTTCACATATTCAACAGTGATAATTTAAGGCCCTTCCTCCCTTCTCTAATGGATGTGAAAAATCTCTTGACACCACTTCAAGAGGAGCAAAGGTGTTTCTTGGCCATTAAAAAAAATCACGAAAGAAAGATGATTACATGTTGAAATTCTTTTGGACAAATTAGCTGCAAAAGGGAACACATTTCGAAGTACTTAATTAGTTCCTAAGAACTGTAGGACATATTGGTGCTATGAAAGTTACCAGAAAATGTAAGCCTTTTTTTCTACTTCCAATCTTGGTAGATATGTTGTACATCTGGGAATATTTGCAGGTGGACAATTTGGACAAGAAAATGTGAAGAACTCTTTGATTTAAGTCTAGTGTTGTGATGAAAGGCTACACTTGTGATTTCCTTGGGCTTTTTCTTCATGCAGTGGACTGTACACAGACAGTATCTCAGTGGAAGTTATTAAAGATTGCCATTAAATTGGAGAGTATGAGCAACAGAAGGCCCAATTATCAATGGTAATAACATACTTCAGTTGAATGCATTGATTCCACTGCCCTGAATCTAATTAATGACATGTTTATGCAGCATTTAAAATGAAACCAGATACTCTAGAAAAGAGTATTGTAAATGTTTACATCGTTTTCTCCCCTTGAACAGATGGAGATCAAAAGATATCAGTAATGTTAAAGCTCCTATTTCAAAGAAATACTTTCTTTATACATTTTTAATGGGAGTATTAAGATACATTTTCAGTTTATGAAAATCTTTTCTTTCAGTCAATTGCTTAAGATTGATGTATTAATAAACTCATATTTTAAATTGCTTGGTATAATTTATATCTTTCACAAGTGTTCACAATGGAAGGAATGGATTAAGCATATTTTAATAGGTAATTCTATAATGTGTTCTGCAGAATGGAAATCAAAATGCAATTGAGCAACATAGAACATAGAAATCTACAGCACATTACAGGCCCTTCAGCCCACAATGTTGTGCCGACTATGTAAGCTACTCTAGAAACTGTCTAGAATTACCCTACCACATAACCCTCTATTTTCCTAAGCTCCATGTACCTATCTTAGAGTCTCTTAAAAGACCCTATTGTATCCATCAAAATTTGAAACAATGAAAAATCTTAGCAAATGTAACATTTAGCTGCCTAGATAAAATCATTAATTTATACTGGATCTTGTAAGCAATCGCTTACCAGCATACCAAGTTACCAAATGAGTAAATGTCTGCGCACATATACTGTATGCAACTGTTTCATTGACTACAAAAGGAAACTCTTGTTGGGTATGATTCAAAATGTCAGAATCTGATTGCATTTTATTGTGTTTGTATTGTCTCTCCTAAAATATTGGATATATAATACATACTTGCTGGCTATAAATAATAGATTATCTCAACCTGACTGGGAGTGATGCTGTTGCTAGTGCACCTCCTAAAAAACAATTCACCTTCAATCTTATTTTTTGGTCCTGTCTATGTAGAATTTGCACTTTCTTTCTGTGATGTGTCAGTTTCCATATCCCAATTACGTACTGGTTGTTAGATTATTTGGTTACAATAAATTATCTTCAGTGCAGGTGAAAGAATCAGCAGGATAGGTGAGAAAATTGTTTTCTGGGATTATTCTGAGAGCTGGCATAAACTCACTGGGCCAAGTGGCCTCCTTGTTCTGTATGTTTTATCAAATATATGGGGTAAAATCACACTTGTGTATTTGAAAATTGAGGATGGAGCTTAACCAGGCAGAATTTAATTCCATGGCAAGAATATGAAGCATACAGAGAGAATAAGCATCAAGAAGTAATCAAGCTACTACTTATGGGACAGATAAAAGTTTTATTTAAGAAGCAAGGAATAATTTGTAGATTATTTGAGGAAACTCACATAGCTTACAATGATACACACTATAACTGTTTCAAAACATATAAAAACAAAGGACAGGAACCCCTAATTGAATTGTAAACACCAGCTCCAAATTCTACTGATGTCAATCTGATGCCTTTTTCCATCCTGATTCAAACTGTCTGCAGGGCCTTTAGTGAAGTAATGCTCTCATGTGTGGTCAGAAGGAATCAGAAGTTATGCTGATGGAGCTCAGCTTCTCAATCCAGGCCTGAAAACACTTTCACAGTTCCCTAAGTTTTTGTTTTACCATTGAGAAACATGTAAGAACAATTAATATTAAATTTTAAAAATACATTTATTTTAATGTTATTAAAATATACATTCATGCTCCTTTTACATGATCAAAATCATTGAAACAAATGCAATTTTTTTCAAAAGTATATGCATTTCCAGATATACTTGGTCTACTTCATTGCAGTCTTTCCGTTCAAATGAATGGGTTCACGACTTATATACACAAGAGATTCTGCAGATGCTGGAAATACAGAGTAGCACGCACATAATACTGAAGGAACTTAGCAGGCCAGGCAGCATCTAATGCAAGGGATAAACAGTCGAAGATTTGGGCCAAGCTCCTTCATCAGGACTGGAAAGAAAGGGGGAAAAGCCAAAATGAGAAAGTGGGGAGAATGCAAGGAGGACAAGCAAGAACGTGAAGGCTGAAGCCGTGTAAGGGAAGGAGTGGGGGCGGGGGGAAGAGCTGAAAAGCTGGGAGGTGATAAGTGGAAAACGTAAAGGTCTGAAAAGAAGGAACCCGATAGGAGAGGAGAGTGGGGGAAAGGGAAGGCGGAGGAGCATCGTGGAGAGGTGATAGGCAGGTGAGGAGAAGAGAAGAGGTAAAATGGGAGTCAGAGTGGAGGATAAAAGAAGAATGAAGAAGGAGAGGGAAAATTACTGGAAGTTAGAAAAATTGATGTTCATACATTAGGTTGGAGGCTACTCAAACAGAGTTGCTCTTCCAAATTGAGAGTAGCCTCTTTGTGGCAGTAGAAGAGGTCATAGACAGATATATTTCAATGGAATGGGGATTGGAAGTAAAATATTGGGCCACCAGGAAATCCTAATTGTTGCCAATGGAGAAAAGGTGCTCAATAAAATGCTCCCCAAAATTATGTTGGTCACTATTTATATGCTGGAGTAGGCAGCTTAAATGGTTTTGATATGGACTAGTTGGGCCCAAGAGCCTGTTTCTGTGTGGACTTAGTTACTTTTAGTGGAAATGTTTTGTGACAAACCAGTAGAATTCTTTGAGAAAATAACAGGCAAGGTAGCTAACAAGAACAAGTAATTGATTGACGACTTCAGAAATCCTGTTTTCATTGATGAAAATACATAAGTTTTATCTGGCTGTTGTTTAAAATGTTTATGTCTGGTTTTCCTCTTCTACCTTCTGTCCTAGGTAGTGTTAGCATAAGTGCATTTGTGAGTACATAGTGTTTTCTAAAATTTGTCATTTCATTTCTTATTTTTCTTTGTAAATTTTCCAGATCAGTTTTGGATAAAGATAACATGTCAAAAGAATACATTAGTATGAGTATAGCAAAAGTGTTTATTGCCTTTGTTATATTTTTACTATTAAACTCTGGCAGATAAAGCTTTGAAGAAAAATCTGTTGAAAGTTTTCTCTTTATTGCACTATCATCTACTTTATTTGCTTGTGATATCCCAGATTCTTATATATTTCACATACATCCATCAGTTGTATTGTATCCTGCTGCTCTGTTTTATATTATACAAGTTCTACTGCATCTTTCTTTAGAGTTTTAGAGAAGTCCACACAGAAACAGGTCCTTAGGCCCAACTAGTCCATGCCAAAACCATTTAGGCTGCCTACTCCCAATGACCTGCACCTGGACCAGAGCCCTCCATAGTCATACTATCCATGTTCCTATCCAAACTCCTCTTAAATGTTGAACTCAAGCTTGCATGGACCACTTGTGCAAGTAGCTTCCTCCACACTTTCACAACACTCTGAGTGAAGAAGTTTCCACTCATGTCCTCCTTAAATTTCTCACATTTCACCCAGGTTATAGTCCCATCCGACCTCAATCGAAAATGCCTGCTTGCATTTACCCTATCTTCTTCTAAAAAATCTCATATCAGTCATCTACATTCTAAAGAATACAGTGCTACCCTACTCAATCCTTTCCTTATAACTCAGATTTTCCAAACCTGGCAACATCCTTGTAAATTTTCTCCGCACTTTTTCAAACTTGTTTATTTCTTTCCTGCAAGTGGGTGACCAAACAGCACACAATCCTCCAAAGTAGGCCTCACCGACATCTTATACAACTTTAACATAACATCCCATCTTCTGTACTCAATACATTGATTTTTGAAGGCCACTGAACCAAAAGCTTTCTTTACAACCTTATCTACTTATGATGCCACTTTCAATGAATTATGTACCTGTATTCCCAGGTCCCTTTGTTCTACCACACTCCTCAGTGTATACCATTCACTGTGTAAGACCTACTCAGTTTGGTTCTACCAAAGTGCAAAATCTCACATTTTTCTGCATTCAATTCTAGTTGCCATTTCTCGGTCCATTTTTCCAGCAGATGCAGATCCCTCTGCAAGCCATGATAGCCTTCTTTACTATCCCCTACTCAATCTTGATCTCATCTGCAAATTTGCTGATCCAGTTAACCACATTATCATCCAGATCATTGAAATAGATGACAAACAACAAAGGACCCAGCACTGATTCCTGTGACACACCACTAGTCACAGGCCTCCAGCCAGAGAAGCAAGCCTCTACTACCATCTTCTGGTTTCTCCCACAAAGCCGATGTCTAATCCAATTTACTACCTTATCCTGAATGCCGGCCGATTGAACCTTCTTGACCGGCCTTCCATGCGGGACATTGTCAAATGTCCATGTTGACAATATCCACTACCTTGGCTTCATGCACTTCTCTTGTAACTTCCTCAAAAAACTCTATAAGATTTGTCGGACATGATCAACTTTGCACAAGGCCATGTTGACTATCCTTAATCAGTCCATGTCTATCCAAATGCTTATATCTCCGTTCCCTTAGAATACCTTCCAATAGCTTTCCCACAACTGATGTCAGACTCACCAGCCTGTAATTTCCTGGTTTCCATTAAGACCCTTTTTTAAACAGCTGAACAACATCCAACCCTCTGATACCTCTTCTGTCACTAAGGATGTTTTAAATATCTCTTCCAGAGCCCCTGCAATTTCTGCACTTGCCATTCATAGGGTTCAAGGGAACATCCTGTCAGGACCTGGGGATTTATCCACTCTGATTTGCCTCAGAGTAGCAAACACCTCCTCCTCTGTAAACTCTATAGGCTCCATGAAATTTCTTAATGTGTTCTCTTGCATTTCTTGCATTCCATAAGCACCATATTTGTTCCTACTTGCCTATACCTGCTATGTACCTCTTTTTTTCTCTCAACCAGGGTCTCAATATCTCTTGAGCATCAAGGTTTCCTACACTTGTTAATCCTTACCTTTTATTCTGATAAGGTAAAAGAACAAGCTATGTTCTCTCAAAATTTAATTTTTGAAGGCCTCCCACTTTCTAAGTACACCTTTACCAGAAAACAACCTGTCTCAATCAACACTTGCCAGATCGTTTCTGATACCATTAAAATTGGCCTTTCTCCAATTTTGAATCTCAACACGTAGTCCAGACCTGTCTCTTTGCATAATTACTTTGAAACTAATGGCATTCTGATCACTGGATGCAAAGAGTTCCCCTACACAAACTTCTATCACTTCCTTGTTTCATTGTCTAATAGTAGATCAAGTATTGCACAGTATCTCATTCAGGCTTCCATTTACTGATGAAGGAAACTTTCCTGAACACATTTGATAAACCCTATTCCATCTAGTCCTTTTACAGTATAAGATTCCCTGTCAATATATGGAAAGTTAACATCACCTACAATTACAACCTGTTGTTTCTTGCAACACGCTGCAATCTCTTTACAAATTTGTTCCTCTAAATCCCAAGGACTGTTTAGTGGTATGTAATATAGCTCCATTCATGCGATCATACATTTCTTATTTCTCAGTCCAACCCATAATGCCTCACTAGCCGAGTTCTCCAGTCTGTCCCGATGTGGCACTGCTGTGATGTTTTCCCAGTCTAGTAACACCACCTCTCCTCCTTTAATCATTCCTGCTCTGTCACGTCTAGAACAAAGGAACCCTGGAATATTGAACTGCCCGTCCTGCCCCTCCGGCAGCCAAGTCTCATTAAAGGGTCAGCATCATAATTTCAGCCCTGAACTCATCTGCCTTTCATACAATACTTCTTGCATTGTAATATACGCAGCTCAGGACACTAATCATACCTTTTGATTCCTGACTTTGTCTGAGATCTTAGCAGCATCCGCCTCCACTATCTCTCCACTAACTGTTCCGGCATGGTTCCCAGCCCCCTGCAACTCCAATTTAAACCCCACTGTGCAGCAATAATAAACCTTCTTGCTGGGATATTTGTCCCCCTCCAGTTCAGGTACAAGTTGTCCCTTTCCTGAAAGAGAGCCCAGTGATCCAAAAATCTTCTGCCTTCCCTCCTACACCAACCCCTTAGCCACATATTAAACAGTATAATCTTCCTAGTTCTGGCCTCACTAGCACACGGCTTGGGTAGAAATCTTAAGATCACATCCTTGGAGGTCCTGCTCTTTAATTTAGCACCTAACTCCCTGAACTCCCTTTGCAGAACACTGTCACTCATCCTACCCGAGTCATTGCCATGACTTCTGGCTGTTCACCTTCCCACTTAAGAATGCTAAGGCTCAGCCTAAGATGTCCTAGTCCCTTGCATGTAGGAGGGAACATACAATCCAGGAATCTCATTCTACCCCCCCCCCCGAGTCTCCTGTTCATTCCCCTAACTAATGAATACCCTATCACTACAGTATGCCTCGTCTCCCCCTTCCCTTCTGAGACACAGAGGCATACTCAGTGCCAGAGACCCAATCACTGTGACTTTCCTCCATTAGGTTATTTCTCCCGACAATATCCAAAGTGATATACCTGTTGTTGAGGGGGAGGGCCACAGGGATACACTGCACTGGCTCCTTAACCCCGTTCTCCTTTCTGACTGCCACCCAGTTTCCTGTGTTCTGCACCTTGGGTGTAACTAACTCTCTATATGTTCTATCTATCACCCCTTCAGCCTCCTGAATGACCCGGCATTCATCCAGTTTCAGCTTCAACTCCTTAACACAGATTGTTAGAAGCTAAAGCTGGATGCATTTCCCACTGTCGTAGTCATCAGGGATTCCGGAGGTCCTGCTACCTTCCCACACCCCACAAGAGGAGCATTCCATTATCCTGCCTGGTATTTCTAATATCCTAGCTGAGCAGATATAAAGAAAGGAAGAAAAAAAACACTTGACTTTGAGCTTTTCTTTTCTTTTGCTTTCTCTTCGCTGAAGCCTCGAAGAGGTAAAGCTTCAAGATTACCGCTCTGACTCTGTCCACTCCCGCGACAGCCACTGCAATGATGGCCGCTGCACTTGCCCTTGCCTTCCTTTAACCTGCTCTTGCTAATCAATCTCAGATGCAGATTTGTCGCTGGAAGAAGTTCTTTTTCGCTGTACTGAGTTGCTGATGCCTTTTCTACTTAGGCAGTGGATCTGATTGAAAATCCCCTACTCTCAAAATTTCTGATGTTTGATTGGTTGCTGGTGAAAGCTCTATTAAGCTGCCGTGAAACGCTACTCCCTTCTTCTACTTGGGCATTGAACCTGAGTGAAATCCCCTCTTTTTAAACTTCCGATGTCCGGATGGCCACTGGTCAAAGTTCTTATGAATAATGTTCTGCACTCGTCTAACCCCAAATTCATGTTTGTACCTTTAGAAAATATTTCTACTATTTGAATTTATTGCTTTGGCTTTACTGATGAAGGAGCATTTAATTTCAAACCGTCCATGTACAGAAGGTGTGTCAAGGTATAATTCATTTGGTTGTTTCTGATTTAATACCCTACTTTTGTCCAATTCAGTAGATTAGAGAGCAGGTTTAAAGCTAGACAAACTATAGTGAGCTTAGGGAGACACCCTGGAAAATGGTTTATTTTAATAAATATGGTTCTTCCTTTTTGGTTGCTAATAGATAGGGGATAATGGTACATCAATGCTTCATCAAATGTTATAGGAATTTCACAAGTATTGGGTGTAGCTTATATGTACTAATAGTTTCCAATAACAATGAATGTGTGACAGAATTAAATGCTTGCTGGTAGACAATAGAACAACATCAAATATTTCTGCTTTTCCCTCTGGCTTGATTTAGAAGTGCAGAATCTAGTATCAGTTGTTCCTTACATCCTTTCATACTCTTACAGCATCCTGATGCTAGATATTTCAATCCTTGGAAAAAGATATTTTCTGTCAATTCTATCTATGCCTCTCATAATCTTGTAAACCTCTGTCAGATCTCCTTTCTGCTTCTGCTGCTCCAGATAAAACAACCCAAGTTTGTCCAGCCTCTCATTATAGCATACGCCTTCTAGTCCAGGACCATTCTGGTAAGTCTCTTCTGTACCCTCTCCAAGGCCTCGACATCCTTTCTATAATGGGGTGACCAGATCTGTATGCAATACTCTAGATGTGGCTCAACTAGAGTTTTATAAAGCTGCAACATAACTTTCTGACTTTTTAATTCAATTCCTCAACTAATAAAGGCAAGCATGCAATATGCTTTCTTAACCACCTTATCAACCTGTGTAGCCACTTTCAGGGAGATATGATCTCGGACCTCAAGATCCCTCTGCTCATCAAAATTGTTAGGGGTCTTGCCCTTACCAGTGCACTGTCTCTTCACATTGACCTATCAAGGTGCAAACTTTTACATTTGGCTGGGTTAAACTCCATCTGCCATTTCTCTACCCATATCTGTAACTGATCTACTGTAAGCCCAATATGTTCTTTGCAAGTCTTCGACAACACCACCAATCTTTGTATCATCTGCAAATGTACTACCCAGCCATCTACATTTTCATCCAAGTCATATATATATGTCACAAACAGCAGAGGTCCCAGGAGAGATCTATGTGGAACACCACCAATGACAGACCTCAAGCTAGAATAAGTCCCTTCAACCATTACCTTCTGACTTCTATGGGCAAGCAATTTCAGAATACAAACAGCCAATTTTGTATGAGCCTCCAATGAGGGACCTTGTCAAATGTCTTACTAAAATTCATGCAAGCAACATTGACAGTTCTACCTTTGACATCCCTACTACTGACATGAGACTCACAAGTCTATAGTTTCCAGAATTATCTCTGGTTCCCTTCTTGAATAATGGAACAACACTAGCTACTCACCAGTCCTCCGAGACGTCACCTGTGTCTAAAGTGGGCACATAGACATTGGTCAAGGTCCCAGCAATTTCTTCTCTTGCCTCTCTCAGTAACCTGGGTAATATCCCATCAGGCCCTGAGCACTTATCCACCTTAATGCTCCTTAAAAGACCGAACATTACCTCCTCCTTTACCTCAAAATGCCCTAGCATATCAATTCACTCAGCATTGATCTCCTTCATGTCCTTTTCCTTAAAAAATACTGATGTAAAGTACTCACTAAGGACCTCACCCACATCCTTCACATCCAAATAAATGTCCCCTTTGTATCCTAGAGTGGCCTTACCCTCTCCCCAGTTATCCTCTTGCTCTTGATGTACGCAGAAAATGCCTTAGGATTCACCTTAATCCTACTTGCCGATGCCTTTTCATGACCCCTCCTGACTTCCCTAATTCCATTCTTGAGATCTTTTCTGGAGTCCTTAAATCCTCAAGGGCTTTGTTGATTCTAGCTTCTTAAATTTTACATACTTTTCTGTTTTTCTTCTTGAATAAATTCATCACCTCTGTCGATATCAAAGATTCTCTTAACTTTCTATCCTTGTTCTTTTTCTAACTGGAACACACCTGTATATACTCTGTGCAGTTGGTTTTCAAAAACCCTCCACATGTCAGATGTGGACTTGCCCAAAAACAGCCATTCCCAATGAACTCTCCCTAGTTCCTGCTTAGCCTTCTTGTATTTTACAGTGCTCCAATTTAATACACTCCCGCAAGCTCCATATTTATCATTATCTATAGTTATCTTAAAACCTAGGGACTTGTGGTCACTCATCCCTAATTGTTCACATATTGAATATTCAGACATCCAGCTAGGCTCATTTCCAGGTCCAGTTCACCACCTCCTCTTCTTGGACTATCTATATACAGTAGTGATTTAAGAAACCCTCCTGGGTGCAACTAACAATCTCTGTTCCACCTAAACCTCTTGTACCCAAAGGTCCCAGTTTATATTAGGAAAGTTGAATTCCCCCATGACAACAACCCTATTGCTTTTACACTTTTCCTTCATCTGCCTATATATCTTTTCCTCAATGTTCCAATGACCATTTGGGAGGCTGTACTACAATGCCCTAAAAACATTACTAATGCTTTCAAATTGTGATAATAATTTTGGATGCACTTAAATACATTGCCAGTAAAAATACACAATAATTTGCGATGTTCTATGAAACCTATAAACATAATTATTGTATTGACCTGTGCAAAAATTATACATTGTTAATGAACATCAACATCGTAATGCGGTCTCATAGTGATTAACTTTGGAAGCTAAATTCTTCAGCAAATTTTATACACTGTAAGGTAGAAAAGAAGAAAAAAATGGAGGCACTCTTGATAAGTTAGTATGATAGAAGCACATTGGTGAGGAAGGAACCTGGATCAGAAGATCAGTAACAGAATCAGTACTTATGGCAATAAGTAATTGGAAAGTACAGAAAACCCCAATCAGTATAAATAGGATTAAACAAGAATATAAATTATAAATTTGGGAGTATAACTTTAAGAAGAATTTATGACCAAGGTGCTGTAATAACGGAAGGGAGCTTTAATCTCAAACCACATTGTGATGCAGCTACAAATCAGTTTTTCATTGCAACTTTACATACTTGAACCTGTGCATGACAATGAACTCAACTTTCAAAATTGGTAATAACAGCTCAGAGGATAATTCGATAACTACATTCAAAGTTATTTCCTGTAATTGAAGCTAACCAAGCAGCAAAATATTCAAGATGGTTGCATCTACAGTACCGTGCAAAAGTCTTAGGCACATATATATAGTCAGGGTCTCTAGACACTGGCAAAGTACTATAGTACTTACATATATGGCACTGTAATGCTGTCCCCCAAAAAAACAGTATTTTTATATATGAGTGACATATGTGAGAGATGATAAACCTGATTCTGATATGGGTTTCTATTGTAAACTGACAGTGGGAAGTGGGCAAGGAGAGGGGAATTAGTGATGGAAATAAGGGAAGGAAGAAGGGAAGAAACAGAAAGCACCAGAGAGATATTCTGTGATGATTGGAATCAAAGAATCTTGCCCTGTGTCTCAGAGCTGGGTGTGTATGCTCCTTCGCAACCTCATCTGGCACTCCTTCTCTGCCACCAGATCCTGAATCTGGTGGTGAGACTCTTGAGGCTCTTGGGCCTTCTTTCCGATTGCAGCAGTGAGAAGACAGGAGGTCCTGGGTGCTGGAGGTACCTAATGATGGATACTGCTTTCTTGTGACAGCATTTCATGTTGATATACTCAATACAAAGCTTTACTCATGATAAAATGAGCCGTATCCACTACTTTTTGTAGGATTTTCCATTCAAAGGCATTGGTGTTTCCATACCACGCTGTGATGCAGCCAGTCTATATTCTCTCCACTAGACATCTATAGGTGTTAGTCAAAGTTTTAGATGGTATTGAATGTTGAGCTGTAGTTGATAAAGAGCATCCTGATACATGCATCTTTGCCATCCGGATGTTCGAGTTGAGTGAAGAGCCAATGTGATGCTGTCTGATGTGGACCTGTTGCTCTGGGAGGCAAATTGAAGCAGATCTAAGTAATTTCTCAGGTAGGAGTTCATATGTTTCATCACTAATCTCTCAAAGCACTTCTTTACTCTGGATATAAGTGCTACTGGATGATAGTCATTGAGGCTGGTTGCTGCCTTCTTAGGCACCGGTATAATTGAAGCTTGCTTGAAGCAAGTGAGTAGCTCAGACTGCCAAAGTGAGAGATTAAAGAACTAGTGAATGCTCCAGCCAGCTGATCAACACAGGTATTTAGTTCTTGGCCAGATACCCCATATGACCAGAGGCTTTTAGTGGCTTCACCCTCATGAAATCTGCTTGCACGTCAACCGTAGGCATTGAAATCACAGGATCATGAGGAGCTGTGGGAATTCCTGATAGTTCCTTCATGTTTTGATGGTCAAAGATAGCATAGAAGACATTGAGCTCATCTGGAAGCAAAGTTCTGCTGTTTCCTAGGTCGCTTGATTTAACTTTATAGGAGATGATTTTATTCAAGCCCTGCCACAACGGTTGATCATGCTTCAATGATTCAAGTTTAGTCTGGAATTGCCACGTCACAAGATTGCTTTTGAGATGGTTTTCTGGAGATTGTACCTAGACTTCTTGTAACTTTCTTGGTCACCAAATTTGAATGCCTCTTATCTGGCTCTCATGTTTGCAGATCTCATGTTTCATCCAGGACTTCTGATTAAGGAAGACTCTGAATGATTTTGTGGGGATGCACTCATCTACAACTGTTTTAATAAAGTCTGTGACAACCATGGTGTATTCCTTCAGATCCACAGATGAATACTTGAACATGGCCCAGTCCACTGACTTGAAGCAATCCCATAGCCACTCTCCTACCTTTTGAAACCACCTCTTTGTTTTAATCTCTGCAGCTTTGCTGTTTAACCTCTGCCTGCTTGCAGGTAGGAGAAGGACAGCCAAGTGGTCCAACTTACACAAATGGGGTCTGCGCGTGGAACGATAGGTATTCCTTATCTTACTGTAACAGTAGTCTAGAGTTTTGGAATTTCTGGTGCCACAGGTTATATGTTGATGAAAATCGGGCAGGGTTTTCTTCAAAAAAGCCAGGTTGAAGTTCCCAAATGCAATTTGAAATGACATAGGATGGACTGTTTCTTGTTTGGAGACAGCATCATGCAGTATTCCAACAACTTGGTTATAGTTGGTCGTTAATGGAATGTAAACTGCGGTCTGGATTATAGACGAAAACTCCCTTGGTAAGTAGAACAGCATTTGACCATTAGGTGTTCAAGGTCAAGTGAACACGGGTTCAGAAAATCTGCCGCATCATATCACCACCAAGAGTTTATCATGAAAATCAATTTCCAATCCTAGCTTCCCTTTAATGTTTGCTATATTGTATGTCCTCCCTTCTGTATTTATGTGTCCTTTCCTGTCCTTGTCAGCCATGGCTGTCTTATCCTCCATTTATAATGTTTCTCTGTTTTGGGATGTACCAAACCCTACAGCTTCCAAATTACTCCCAGAAACTCCAAATCCTTGCTGGTCTGCATCATCCCTGCTACTGTCCCCTTTTAATCAACTTTGGTCATTTCTTCCTTCATGCCTCAGTAGTTAATTTTACCCAAATGTAATACTGTTATGTCAGATTTTAGCTTTTCCCTCTCAAACTGAAGTGTGAATTCTATCATATTTGATTACTACCCACTAAGGTTTCCTCTGCATTGAATTTGCTAAAAATCTTGGTAATTACACAACACAACAGTCAATCCAAAATTTCTTTTTGCCTCATGATCTCAATCACAGGTTGCTAAAAAGCTGTTTTGCTGCCATTCTACAAGTTATTTTTCTTGGAATACAGCAGAAATCTGATTTTCCCAATCTAATTGCATAGTGAAATTCCCCATGACTATTGTAACATTAACCTTTTTACATGTCTTTTCTATCTCCTCTTCTACTTTTTACCCCACATCCTGGCCATTGTTCAGAAATCTGTATATAACTCCCATAAGAGTCTTCTGACACTTGATGTCAACTCAACTCATGACGATTCTATGTCCTCTGTTCTAAAATCACTTCTTTCAAAGGGTTTGATTTCTTTTTTTTTGACAAAGCCACCTCATCCCTTATCACACAGTGATATAGTGCCTAAAACCTTTGCAAAGTACTATATTAAAATTAAAACAGTTGTTAATTCAGGTCAGGACACTTCATCAAGTCCTGATGAAGGTCCTTGACCCAAATTGCTGACTCTTTTTATTTCCAGAGATGTCGCCTGACCTGCTGAGTTCCTCGAGCATTTTGTATGTGTACTTTGGATTTCCACCATCTGCAGAATTTCTTGTGTTTAAATTATTCTGAATTGTGTTTTGTGTAATGAAAGATCAATTTTAATCTCAAAACTAGAAATCCTCAAAGGCAGAAACAAGAGATTTACACTTCGATACTTACATGGGTATAAGAGGTATGAAAGGTTAAAGATGCACTTGGCAAGGCAAATTTTGAAAACTGATTAAAATATTTAATAAATGATCAACATTTCTCATTATTCATGAGATATGTATCACAATGACAGATAAAACTACACAAAACTGATTCATTCACAGCTAAGAAAACACTACTGATAGAAAGACTATTATAATATTTTCAAAATGAATAATAAGGCAATGAAATGAATAAGAGTAAGAAAATCATATGTCAAATTAAACTGTCAGATAAAACAGATTCCAAGAGAATCGGCCATAAAAAGATGGAAAATCAGAAAATCTGTGGGTCCTTGAGAGCTGATGTACAGACCAGTAATTAGGACAAATAAAGCAATAACTGTAATATTTACAGATATTTTATAGCTGTCCTCAGAACAGATGCTATTTACACTAAATGCTTCAAATAAATGGTCTAATGTGTATGCGGATTAGTAAAGGAAATGTACTGGATGGACTGATAGCTTGGTAGCTGGATGTACATTCTTGGCACCTAATGGAACTAACTGCAAATATTAAGAATGGAAAATCAGGTCAATTTAAAAATAATGAAATGGCTAGGCAGATCTAACCTGTCTTTGTAGAAGGGCAATTGCATTTACTAAATCTAGTAGACTGTTGTGAGGATGTATATGATAGAATTGATAAAAGGAGGCTGTGAATGTAACATATTTAGATTATCAAAAGACATTTATTAAGTTACCATATAATAGAACTTTCATGCTTCGTGATTCTGAGAGTGAAAGGATTAACATATGAGAAGCATATGATGGCTCTGGGTCTGTAATCACTGGAACTTAGAAGAATGAGTTTAGAAGAAGAACCTCGTTTAAACCTACTGAATATTGAAATGCTTCTGTTCTAAGGCTGTGTCCTCTGGTCCTAGATACAGGTGAATCTAGGACCAGAGGGCACGGCCTCAGAATAGAAGCATGTCCCTTCATAACAGAGATGAGGATGAATTTCTTTAGTCAGAGGATGGTGAATCTGTGGAATTCATTGCATCAGCTGTCTGTGCAGGCCAAGCCATTGGGTATATTTAAAGGGAGGTTGATAGGTTCTTGAATAGTAAAGGTATCAAAGAGGAACAGGTAGAAGAATGCATTTGAGAGGGAAAATATAGCAGCTAAGATCAAATGGGCTGAATGGCCTACTTCTGCTCCTACAGTATATCTTATAGCCTTATGGCGTTAAGCATATTCACATGGAAAGGATATGACTATTGGTTAAAAGAGGAAAATAAACAATTAGGGAATAATCAGCGAGGATGCAGAGAAGATTTGCAAGGATGCTACTGTGATTGGAGAGCAAAGGTTGTAAGAACAGATGAGATAGGCTGAGATGACTTCTCTGGAGTGAAGGAAGCAAAAGGGTGGCCTTATATGGATTATAAAGTCATGAGGGGCATAGGTAATGTAAATAGTCTCGGTCTTTCTCCCAGACCTTAAATGGCAAAAGTTTGTAACTGTGGAAAGGTTTAAAGAGGATCTTAATCACACAGAGAGTGCTGTATATAATGGATAAGTTGACAGAAGAACTGGTAGAGGCAGTTAGAATTACGACATTTAAAAGATATTTGGACCAGTGCATGGATAGGAAATGTTCAGAGGGATATGGGTCAAATGCAGGCAAATGAGACTAATTTAGAAAGGTACATTGGTCAGCATTGATGAGTGGGCTGAAGCATGTGTTGTGTATTGTATAACTCCATGGCTCTATGAATGACTCAATGATGAGCTCAAGTGTATTTCTGATGATACCGAGCTGATAGAAAGATGACTACAAGAAGGACTCACAAAAGTAGAAATTTGATCCTTGACACATCTGCCAAATGTTTAATGAAATAACTTATATACTTTGAATTCCGCTCCTTAGGCTTATTTCCATTGAAGTCAACAGAACTGAATCAGGGAGGAAACACTATACAGTGAATGCTATCATTTTATGGACTTACTCCAAAAGGTCTGCAATGAGATTGAAACTATTTCAGTGAGAGGGCAAAAAGTGACAGATGTGGTCTCATGTGGGGAAACGTGAGGCTGCTCATTTTGTAAAAAGCATCGGAAATACAATATTTCTTTCAGTGAGACAAAGTGTTGGTGTCCAGAGAGATTTAAGTGCCCTTATACACAAAACTAAGGACATTAACATACTGCTAAGGAAGTTATTTGTTGACTTCTAATGTAACAAGGCTGGAATATAAAAATAGGGAATTTATGCTGCAATAGACAATGTTCTGAAATTGTACCTCTAATACTGGGTGTAATATTAGTCTCTGTTCTTAAGAAATAAAATTATCACTTAGAAGATTGCAACTAAGGTTCACTAAATTGATTCCTGCAAAGAAATAGTGACCTATGAGGGTAGATTGAATGGAAAAGGTTTGTGCTTCAAAGAGTGAAATGGAATCTGATTAAGACATATAGATTGAATGGAGTCAAGTGGGGTTAACGCTGTCAGCAAGCTTTCTTGAGTTGGGTAGCTTATAGCTAAGAAGAATGAAATCCAGGTTAAAGGGTTTGCTCTTTAGGGTAAGATGAACAGAAATGAATTTGCTCAGAATTCTCTTGAGGGCTGTAGGAATTCATTTGTTGAAAACATTTAAAAGCTTAGGTTGATATATTTTTGTATTCCAAGGGAATCAAAGGATATATGAGTTATGCCGCAAAATGGACTTGAATTCAAAAATCTAACATTGTTGTATTTAATGATGAAGCAGAGAGAAAGGCTCTTGGTTCCTACTTTTGTACTTAAAATAGTAGTTTGCAACCCATTCATTTCTATCACCAGAGATAAAGAACAAGAACTCAGCAGTGGCTTGAGTGAAAAACAATTAAATGTTGAGAGGAAACAACACATGAACTATCTGAAGCCAAGGTCTAACCTCAGAAGGCAAAACCTAAACCACAGAAGTGCCATTAACACAAAAGATATCATCTCTGAAGAGATATGAGCTCTTGGAAACCCTGCCTAACACTAACACAGAGATATTTTCCAAAGAAGAGGGATGAACATGTAAGATTATACACAAACCAGTATACTTGGTAATCCTCGCTGACCTATTCCATTTCCAATATATCACCCTTGTGATCTGTTTCCTTCATCTATGATCAGTTTTGCTGGCACTTGCAAAGATTTATTTCTTCAAGCTATAGCCTTATAATGAGCACATAACAATTTATCCAGCACGACTGAAGATTTAACTTCACTGATTCACCAGCTACCATTAGGAAACAACTCTAGTTTCACAGCTAATGTGAAAAAAATATATATTGCCTTATTAAAATGCAGTTGACTAGTTTATTACTCTGGATTAGTCTGTTTTTTTGTTGAATATGTCTGACTGAAAAGAATGGATGTAAAAAGCCAAATACTTTTAAGATCCAAATTATCTGAAGCCTGCTATATAGAAACATAGAAAACCTACAGCACAATACAGGCCCTTCAGCCCACAAATTGTGCGGAACATGTCCCTACCTTAGAAATTACTAGGTTTACCTATAGCCCTCTATTTTACTAAGCTCTATATACCTATCTAAATGTCTCTTCAAAGACCCTATCATATCTGCCTCCACCACCGTTGCCGCCAGCTCATTCCACGCACTCTCCACTCTCTGAGTAAAAAACTTACCCCTGACATCTCTCTACTTGTTCCCCATCACCTTAAACCTGTGTCCTCTTGTGGCAACCATTTCAGCCCTGGGAAAAAGCCTCTGACGATCCACACGATCAATGCCTTTCATCATCTTATGCACCTCTATCAGGTCACCTCTCATCCTCTCTCGCTCCAAGGAGAGAAGGCCGACTTCACTCACCTATTCTTATAAGGCATGCTCTCCAATTCAGGCAACATCCTTGTAAATCTCCTCTGCACCCTTTCTTTGGCTTCCACATCCTTCCTGTAGTGAGGTGACGAGAACTGAGCACAGTACTCCAAGTGGGGTCTGACCAGGGTCCTATATAGCTGCAACATTACCTCTCGGCTCCTAAATTTAATTTCGTGATTGATGAAGGCCAATACACCATATGCCTTCTTAACTATGGAGTTAACCTGCGCAGGTGCTTTGAGTGTCCTATGGACTCGGACCCCAAGGTCCCTCTGATCCTCCACACTGCCAAGAGCCTTACCTTTAATACTCTATTCTGCCATCATATTTGACCTACCAAAATGAACCACGTCACACTTATCTGGGTTGAACTCCAACTGCCACTTCTCAGCCCAGTTTTGCATCCTATCAATGTCCTGCTGTAACCTCTGACAGCCCTCTACACTATCCACAACACCTCCAACCTTTGTGTCATCAGCAAACTTACTAACCCATTCTTCCACTTCCTCATCCATGTCATTTATAAAAATCACGAAGAGTAAGGGTCCCATAACAGATCCCTGAGGCACTCCACTGGTGACTGACCTCCATGCAGAATATGGCCCATCTACAACCACTCTTTGCCTTCTCTGGGCAAGCAAGTTCTGGATCCACAAAGCAATATTCCCTTGGATCCCATGCCTCCTTACTTTCTCAATAAGCCTTGCATGGGGTACCTTATCAAATGCCTTGCTGAAATCCATATACACTACATCTACTTCTCTTCCTTCATCAATGTGTTTAGTCATAACCTCAAGAAATTCAATCAGGCTTGTAAGGCACGACCTGCCCTTGACAAAGCCATGCTGACTACTCCTAATCATATTATACCTCTCCAAATGTTCATAAATCCTGCCTCTCAGGACCTTCTCCATCAACTTACCAATCACTGAGGTAAGACTCACTGGTCTATAATTTCTTGGGCTATCTCTACTCGCTTTCTTGAATAAAGGAACAACATTCACAACCCTCCAATCCTCCGGAACCTCTCCCGTCCCTATTGATGATGCAAAGATCATCGCCAGATGCTCAGCAATCTCTTCCCTCACCTCCCTCAGTAGTCAGAACATAGAACATAGAATAGTTCAGCACAGGATAGGGCTGTTCAGCTTTCAATGCTGTGCTGAACAAATCACATTAGTAGTCAAAGAGCCAAGCAAACTGCCTTTACCCTGTAACATTTGTTGCCTTAACTAATCAAGAACCTCTATCTTAAATATACCCAGTGACTTGGTCTCCACAACCACATGTGGCAATGAATTCCACAGATTTATCATCCTTTAGCTAAAAAAGCTCCTCCTTATCTCTGTTCTGAAGGACTGTCCTTTAATTCCAAGGCTCTGCACTCTGGTCCTAGATGGTCCCACTGCTGGAAACGTCTTTCTGCATGTCCACTTTATTCAGGCCATTCTACATACAGTAGGTATTCAAGAGAATAATTGAAAAATCTACGGATGTTGAATATAATCAAAACAAATAGGTATTCATTTTTGGACTTAGAAATGAAAAGATATGGAGATCAAGCAGGAAAGTGGCCATGAATATATTTAATAGCAGAACAGGTACTTGTAGTTTTCTAGCATCTCTTTGTATTCTTGTGCCAATTTCAGTAAATCCTCCTCAATGTGGTGCTTGTGTTTTTAACTTCTCATACTTTTCTGTCCAGCCTCAATGCAAATTTCCCAGGCTGTGGGAATGAGTATGTGCTCTGCTTTTCCCCCTTAAGGGAGTTTTGTCAAACTGCACCACCTTTTGTTAGTAGTAGATATCTGAAGTTTGTGATAGTGAATTTTGAAATTGGGCTTTCAATGTGATTTGCAACTCATTTGGTACAATTGTCTACTGGGAAAACTGCTACAACTGTGATCCTTAACATTCACTTCAATTATTCGAAGATTAATCCCAAAAGAGCAAGCATTTTATTTTCCCTTTCTGAGGGTGACTGACTTACTTGGTATTTCTGAGATTCATTTGTCTAGATTGTATGAGCTGCATTGATTGGTAAAGCAGATATAAAGGTTAAAAAGTAGAATAAATAACTTCCGCATTTATTCCCTGTGCAAACTTCAATTACTTTAGATATGGGTCTCACAGAGCTGCTAATTACTTTTGCGTAAATCCAGTTTGCATTGAAACAGCATTGAGACTCGACTGGACAATGCGTTGATTTACTAAGAGCTAGCGATTCATTATATTGTGTACTAATAGATCAAACCATCTCATTTCAATACATTTAAACTGCAAAACTCCTGCTTTCTTGACGTTAGAAATTCACAAATGGAAAGAAAACCCTTTTAACAAAACAATATTCCTAGAACAGACTTCCTTGTATCACAAGAGAGTCTGCAGATGCTGGAAACTTGGGACAATGTGCACAAAATGCTGGAGTAAATCATCGGATCAGCCAGCATCAACAGAGGGAAATAAACAGTCAACATTTAGGGCCAAGACCCTTTATCATTCCCAGAGGTTGCATGTGTTGTTTGTTGTGTCTTCCTATTCATAAATGCCAACACTGATTATTACATCTTTCTGATGAAACACTTTCAAAAAGAAACATGCTGCAAGGTTTTCTTTGCAAACATGAGTTTGTTCTGTTTCTCGCTGGTCAAAAGAAAATTTAACAATAACCTTTTTATTAGTTGTAAATTGCATTGTGAATAACTCTACTTGGACTGTACTGTTGACATATAAATAAACATCCAGTGAATAAGGAGATCAGATTACTTACCAATGTAATGAGTACAATGACTTTCAGGTCAATAGAGAAGATTTTCTTGTGATATCTGTAACTATAATGACATGAAAGCAGTTGTGGTTAGGATTAATCCAGGGTATGACAGTGTCAGGACAATCTGTGCTTTCATAAGAGTTGATTGTAATTTTGGGGAACACATCCTGAAGCTGTTGTTTATGTAAAATGCCAACCATCCATTCAGATAGTCCGGTAGGTCCAAAGAAAGAATTGAATGGAGAGCAAATAATTCTACTACTAACCTATGTGATATTGTTTAAAATTGCTTACAGCAGCCCATGAGAAAGATGTTTCTGCAGGTAGCACAGTGCTGTCACAGCTCCAGCAAATGTATGTTTGAACCTCTTTGTCGAGTTTGCAAATTCCTTATTTTATCACCAGGTGTTCCATTTCCCTTTCACATCACAAAAGCATGTAACCCCAAATGTAACTGACTAGTGGAAGAATCAGAGCTGTGTTCATAGACATCTATGAGAGAATAGCTTACATTTTTGGGGAGTATGGTTTCCCTGAGCACGAACATATTCTTGATTGGGGGAATGGTCTCAATCTAAGTGATAAGGAATCACAAAATAAAGTCTCAGCACCTCATAATCTTTAGTACTTCTACATAATCTCACAGCCTCCATGTTTTAAAGAGATTTTTTGCAGTCTATTTCCATCCCTAAAGGTCTTCATATTAATAACCATACAGGTAGTTTCTACTGGGCTTTCCCAAGGCCTTCACATCTTTCCTAAAATGCAGGACCCTGGATTTCAGTTGTGACTGAACCAGTGTTTTATAAAGGTAAATCATGAGTTCCTTGCTCCTGTGTTCTATGCTTTTACTTTTAAAGCCCGGGTTCCTGTGTATTTTTTAAAATCATATTAACCTCTCCTTCAATGAACTATGCATATATATCCTGAGATCTCCCTGATCTTTTAAAAAAGTGCTTACTCTATTTTTCTATTGCTTCTTTGCATTCTTCCTCCCTGAATCATGACTCTTCACACTTTACAATATAAAATTTCATCTACCACTTATCATGCCAGTCCAGCAGCCTATCAATATATCTTAAATACCTTTTATTATTCTCCTTATGACTCACTGCACCAGCAACATTTTTGTCTCTTCAGTGAGGGAGTTGAGTTTTAAGGTACAATAGATTATGATAATAAATTTTTTAAAAAGTACAGTTACTGTATTCAAATGTACTTCCCTAGAAATGAAAGCTTTCAGTTAAATTGTGTTCAATATTTTCAAACCTTTCACTTCTGAAGTCAAAAGACAGAAGTTGCTATTCATTGAATGAGGAAAAACAAACTTATTTTTACCAGTGATTCAATAATTAAAACTATTTCATGTGTGATCACTGTGGTTTAGGGAGTTGTGACAATACAAATTCAGGGGATTTGGGTACACAACAAATCGAGTTTATATAAACAAGATGCAAATGAGATAGGATGCAGTTTCCAAGCCAGTTATACTGAGAAGCAATAATAGCTTTGCTTAATCGGGATCTTCAGTAACTGAAGACTATTTGATAATTACCCCTCTCAGTCTTATGCACTTAAAAAAAGTTGCTAACCATAAATAACACACAACAACTGCTGGAGGAACTCAGCAGGCCAGGCTACATCAATGGAAAAGAGTAAACAGTTGCCATTTTGAGCTGAGAAGGGTCTTGTCCCAAAATGTTGACTGTTTAGTCTTTTCTATAGATGCCGCTTGGCCTGCTGAGTTCCTCCAGCATCTTGTGTGTGCTGCTATAGATCCCCAGCATCCGCAGATTTTCTCATATTTGTGGTGCTAGCCATAAGTGTCTGATGGCACCACGGTATTCCAGAGATTCCCAGGGATTCCTATGGTTAAAATCAGAAAAATCACAGATGCTGGAATTCATAAACAGACAAAAAAAAATAGAAAACACTGGAAGCACTCACCGTAGAGTGAGAAATAGATTTAACCTCTCAAGTTAAAGACAGAAGATCTTTGATCTGGAATATTAATTATTTTTCTCCTTCCCTAAATTCTGTCTGAAGTATTGTATTTCTAATTTCTTTTTCTCTCCACGGTTTTGCTTGGAACATCTTGAAAGACACAAAATGTATCTTTAGAGTTATAGAGTCAGCCATCTCAGAAATAGCCCCTTTGACCCAGCAAGTCTGTGAAAGTCCCTGCTGAGCATCTACAGATTGTCCGTAATGATTGTATTTTTCCTGTAAAATTTCAAACTGATTAATTTAATATTATTATATCTCAGTAATCTACGATACTACTCATCTCCAAAGGGATGGACAACTGAGCTAAGCAAATGCAGCTAGTGCTTTACTTGATTATATAACTTGAGCATCTCCTGTTCATCTGGGATCTGAGTCAACAGGATGAGCTATACTTGAGATACAAGAGGCTGTAACTGCTGCAATCTGGTGCAATAAGCAAACTGTGGAGAAACTCCGTGGATCAAGCCGTATCTATAGAGGCCAAATGACTGTCAGTGTTTTGGGTCAAGACCCTGCATCTGGAAAAATGAGTTGCATAGTGGCTCCTTAACATATCAAAATGAACAATTCTGAAAACTAACAAAAAGCTAAAGGGAAGTTTAATTTCAAATGAGAAAGTCAGTCCAAACTAAAATACAGGTGTCAGGATGCTGGAGCAGGGATCCAATCACAGGCCCAGTACTGTGCACACAGTGATATTAATTGAATAACAAATCCCAAGGTGCAAACAAAGTCAGCATCAAAGTTCAGGCAGATATCAAACATCCAGAGAAATCCAAAAACCAGAATCAGGAAACAGGCAGAGTCAATATTCAGATAGATAGAGTACAGATACAAATGCTGGAAAGGCTCAGGAAAATTCACTGGTAGAATGGGCGACAAACAGGTGAAAACACAGGACTGAAATACACTGAGCAATAAACAGAGAGGCAGATGACAGGAGGAGCACAATGAGATACAAGTGGCCGCAATACAGGTAATAATGAGAAACAGGTGAGAGACGGAGTACTCGGTAATACAGGGGCCCGAGTGGAGCAGGAGTGGGGACAGGAGCACATGACAACTCAAAACCACAGACTGACAGCTAGGGGGAAACAAACAAAAAGACAGAGTTCAACTGGAGGTACTGACAACCAGGCCAAAGAAAGTAAAAACATTTGACACAATGATATTTTTAAAATCTCAGACAGAAATGAGGCACCATAGATGGGCAATTAGTGTTTCAGTGTTGGGTGGTGTTTGAAGTAATTAATGCTAATTTAGATCGATTTGGACTCCAAATATGAAAACAATCTTGTTACTGCTGTACTTCAAGGCAACCATGCTGGGAAAAGAAATTTGAATTGTTCCGTGCATTGAAACTGCCAGACAGCAAGAGGTCTTTAAGAGGTCTTTTCTTACAAATCCCTGACAGCATTTTGCTTTTATTTAATCATACGTCATAGCCTCAGCTAAAGTTGCTGAGACTGTTGCACCTAAATAACAAGAAGTATAATTAGCTTATTTACTATTTGAGAAATTTTTATCCGTCATTACCTTGAACCACACAGTGAATTTAAGAAAAGCCATGCATTGTTCTTGTGTTTCTTGTACATAGACTGTATTTTTATGAATAAAGTTTATTGTTGAAATAAAGAAATGAACAATCTTCATTACACTTTAAGAGAATGTATAGAATCATGGAAGAATGAACATAGAGGGACTGTAAATATACTATATATTGTGAATAAATTAATCTTTGGAAAGAAAATGACCTATCATCAAATTTACATTTTAATTATGTACAGGATGATTCCCAAGTTTCCTTCAGTCATACCTTGGACAATAAAGGACATTGCTGATGTGCTGCCTCACATTTCTAGTAAACCAGGAACAATCCTGGGCTCCGACACTGTGTGTGTAGAAGTTGTGTGTGAACGCAATGTTTTAATAAATTAGAATCAACCATAGGAAGAAAAAAAAAACAATAGAAATATTGGGTTAAGAGACTGAGTAATAAAGAGCCATAAGGAAAGGAAAGTTGATGTTTTTAACCTGAGTTCCCCTACTGTGTGGATTTGTTCTAATCTTTCTTGATGAATTCAGAAAAGTGTTCTGTGCAACATACAAGCAAGATAGGGACAAGTGGACAATCTTGCCTGACTCCAAATTTCTAGGGAAGCTATCTGTTATACCATATCTTAATTTGAACTGCACTACAAATGTCAGTGTCAAGCAGGTAGATCCAATTTCTGATTTCCTCCTCAAAGCCTATTTTGGAGAGAACATTGATTGTATATGATATCTTGTCAAAAACAGAGTCTGCAGATGCTGGAAATCCAGAGAAACAGACAAAATGCTGGAAGATTTCAGCAGATTAGGCAGCATCAATGGAGAGGAATAAAGAGCTGGTGTTTTGGGCTGAGACCCTTCATCCCGATATCATAAATATTTTGTGTGTTACCTGTTAAAAGTCTTCTCCTGGTCAAGATGACCAGGCAAGCAGTCTGAGGAAAGACATCTTTGCCATAGAGGGAGTACAAAAAAGGTTCACCAGATTGATTCCTGGGATGGCAGGACTTTCATATGAAGAAAGACTGGATGGACTGGGCTTGTACTTGTTAGAATTTAGAAGATTGAGGGGGGATCTGATTGAAACGTATAAGATCCTAAAGGGATTGGACAGGCTAGATGCAGGAAGATTGTTCCCGATGTTGGGGAAGTCCAGAACGAGGGGTCACAGTTTGAGGATAGAGGGGAAGCCTTTTAGAACCGAGATTAGGAAAAACTTCTTCACACAGAGAGTGGTGAATCTGTGGAATTCTCTGCCACAGGAAACTGTTGAGGCCAGTTCATTGGCTATGTTTAAGAGGGAGTTAGATATGGCCCTTGTGGCTACAGGGGTCAGGGGGTATGGAGGGAAGGCTGGGGCGGGGTTCTGAGTTGGATGATCAGCCATGATCATAATAAATGGCGGTGCAGGCTCGAAGGGCCGAATGGCCTACTCCTGCACCTATTTTCTATGTTTCTATGTTTCTATGTAAACTGTCCCACACGATGGTATCCCTGAGGAGCACAAGGCTGAAAAGATTTTGTTTTTTCTTCATATATTCGAAAAATAAATTGTATTTATAACTAAGTACACAAAAAGAAAAACTGCAAATTCTTCACATTCTTGGTGTCATTTGCGCAAAATATACATCCAGTAGTGTTAACACCATTTTGTTACCCACAGCATCACTGCTACTTATGCAGCCCCCTGAGGCAATATATCCATTCATTGTTTATGCGGGCTCATCTCCAGAGATTTAGTTTGACTGAAGGCTAAAATGCAGTGTATCTAAATCCATCACCAAGTATCACTGTCCATTCCCATGTACTGTACACAGTCTCATTTCTTAGTCAAAATGAGGCCATTTACTCATTCAAACCAAATGCATCTGATTAAATGTCACTTTGAATATTCAAGAACAATTTCATTGAAATGTGACGAATTATGCCTGCTAAACTGAATTCATCCATATTAAATAAAGAATTTGTCCAGGAAAGATTGAATAAAGACATTTATTTTTAGGGGTTTCTGAGATGTTTGGACAACTTTGCTTCTGAATTCATGTCATTTGTTGCAAAATAAAGGATGTTTTAGTTCTTAAGTTACAGCTCGCATTTTACCCCTTCTACTGATGTGTTCATTCCTTTACACTTAGTGAAGAGATTTATGCAGTGCTCATCAAGTTAATAATTCTTTTTCACAAGAAAACATGTTAACTTAGTTTTAAATTTTGCTTTTATTTTGTAGATCTGGCATGAAATTTATGTACTCTTACTTGAGAGGTGGGTCATGTCACTGTCAATTTAAACCACAGTTCAAAAAGAAGACTAGAAATTGAACCAACAGTGACTGAAATTTGGAGATATGCACAAAGACTTACACATACATAATTACGTATACCCTAACACACACACACACACACACACACACACACACACACACACACACACAGAAACAATATACATAGAAATACATACACAAACACAGAACCCCTGCACACAACACGATGAAACACTCACACTAACACAGACACATACCCACATAGATACACAAACATACACACACACACAAGCACACAGGAATCTTGTTTGTTTCAATCCTCTCCTTAACATGCCCTCACTCTGATCCCCTATCTTTCAGTCTCAACGCCTAACTGGTTTCCTCATTCTGCCCCTCCATTCATGCACTTCCCTCTTAGCTCCCTCCCCTTCATTCACTTCATTCCTTTTTAGCCTCTTGCCTGTTCATTTCCGTCTGGATTATCCCATTTATTCCTCAACACCATCCTTCCTCCACTCTCCAGCTCCCAACTGTTCAGTCTCTCTAATGACGCAACTATCCATCGACTGGCACCACTCACCCTCTACAGGACTGTTGATGGCCACCTGCACTACCTGTACCTCTCCAGCAGCTGTGCCACTTGAAGCATATTGCTGATCTCAGAGCCCAAAGACCTCCCCCAGATAATCTCAGGAGCATCCTCAGATGCCAGTTATCAACAAATCATCGTCTCTCCTGAAGCCCCTGATGCTCTATTGGTTGGTGAGCCCTTCAACTCAGTTTCCCAGCCAATGAAGTTGATTTCCTACTCCTTAGGGCAATAGTTTCCCCTTTGGCTTACCTCAATCCTCAGCATTTACAGATGCTAAAATTGAGATATGTGCCTATTTGCTGCTCCTAAACACTGTCTTTCTGTCTCCGGCATTGTTCCTATATAGTTAACATGCATGTTGCAAATATGTAATTACATCAACTCTACTGAAGGGCTTTGACAGACTGTTTTCGTGTGAATTGGTTCCTGCCCTGGGAATACTTCCATCCACTCCAATTTGCCTATAGCCATAACAGGTCAACAGTAGATGAAATTTCTCTTGGTCTTCACTCTGATCTGAACCACCTGGAGAACAGGAGCTTGTATATCAGGCTGTGGTTTATCAACTGCAGCTTGGCATTCAACACAATAATCCCATTCGAATTTATCATCAAGCGTCAGGATTTGGACTTCTGTACCACCCTCTGCAACTGGATACTCAACTTCCTCATTGGCAGACCTCTGACAGTGAGGATTGGTAACAGTATCTTCTGCTTAAGGCTATGTGTTCACCCCCATGCTCAACTCTCTGATACACATGGCTGTATGGCTAAGCACAGCTCCAATGCCACCTTTACATTCAGTGTTGTAGGATGAATCACAGGTGCTGATGAATCAGTAGCTGGAGAGAATTAGGTCATCTGGTTGCGTGGAGCTGCAAAATCAATCTGTCAATCAAAGTGAATAAAACTAAAGAGCTGATTGTTGACTTCAGAAAGCAGAAGGAGGGAAAACATGTGCTAGTCTATATTGGGGACTCAGTTTTGGAGAGAGTTAGCAGCTTTAAATTCCCAGCTGTTAACATATTGGATAACCTGTCCTTGGCCACGTACATACAGTATAGCAGTTGTGTGCCAGTGCCTTTACTTTCTGCGAGGTTATGAAGGTTTGAAGTAGATATTCACTGTCTTGGGCAGGAGATCTCATGTTTGCTATGCTTGCTTTCTAAACACAAGTAGGTTTCACTTGGAAAATCAGAAACAGATGTAAGTAAACTTCCAACAAACAGTTTATTTAGTTTCTACTCATAAAAGGAAATCAATCTTCAGTTATTAAAACATAAATGGAGATCAGTAATCAGCTTCAATTAAAAAAAAATCACTCTCTATGGAACAGCTTTTCTGTATACAGAAGATGTTTGATCTGTGACGCTTGGCCTAGTACATCTGCTTTATTACTGGTCAAGATGTACTACTGGACAATGCTTATTTCAAGCAGACAACCTGAATCTTAAGTTCTTAGTTCAAGGAAACTTGCAGAACAGGTGGATAATATCATTTAGCAAATCAATAACTGATGTTTTTAGAGTTAGAAAGGTTATATATAATCAAGGAGGCTAGTTTCACAGCACTTACATCCTCAGCTGAGGACTTTGTCTCCAAAATGTTTTTAGACCATTTGTGTTAAAAGGATAACTGAGGAAATATGTGTTTAAAGTTACCCGAGTGGAGAAAAGGAGGTATAAATGTAGAGAAAAGTTCAGGCTTACCAGGAATGGGGTAAGAAACATTAAGAAGAATGAAGGGCTGAATTAGGATACATTCCTTCAGCTTTGGTTTCTGGGACAAATGACTGGTTTGTTTGCATTGTGGTATGTATTTTAGTTCATATGTTTTGGAAGGCCTTTATGCTTTATGAATCAGAATTGATTTGAGAGCTTAAGCTAAAAGAACCCTCAGGGGAGGTGATCATTATATGACCAAATTTGAGAAGGAGAAGATAAAGTTAGATGTATTAATATTACGACGGAGTAAAGGGAATTACAAAGGCACAAGAGAGTAGTTGGCCAGCATTGATTGGAAAAGAACACTGGCAGGGATGATGGCATATCAGCAACAGCTGGAATTTCTGGAAGCAATTCGGAAAGCACAGGATATATACTTTCCAAAGAGGAAGAAGTATTTTAAATGAAAAATGACATATCCATCACTAGTAAGAGAAGTCAAAACCAATGTAAAACTCAAAGAGAAGGCAATAGAGCAAAACCCAATAGAGCAAAAATTATTGGGAAGTTAGAAGATTGGGAAGCTTTTAAAAACTGACAGATGGCAACCAAAAAAAGTTATTAAGAAGGTAAAGATGGAATGAGAAAGGAAGCTAGCTAATAATATTAAAGAGGATACCAAAAGTTTCTTCAAATACATAAAACGTAAAAGAGAGGTGAGAGCAGATATCGGACCACTGGAATACAATGTTGGAGAGGTAGTAATGGGGGACAATGAAATGGTGGATGAACTGAATGAGTATTTTGCATCAGTCTTCACTGTGGAAGACACTACCAGTATGGTGGAACTTCCAGGTGTCAGGGGGCATGAAGTGTGTGAACTTACTGTAACTAGAGAGAAGGTTCTTAGGAAACGGAAACGTCTGAAGGTAGATAAGTCTCCTGGACCGGATAGAATACACCCCGTATCCTGAAAGAGGTGGCTAAAGAGATTGTGGAGGCATTAGTAATGAACTTTCAAGAATCACTAGTTTCTGGAATAGTTCCGGAAGACTAGAAAATTGCAAATCTCACTCCACTCTTCAAGAAAGGAGAGAGGCTGAAAGAAAGGAAATTATACGCCAGTTTGTCTCATCTCGGTAGTTGGAAAGTTGTTGGAGTCAATTATCAAGGATGAGGTCTCAGAGTACTTGAAGGCACATAATAAAATTGGCCATAAATAACCTGGTTTCCTCAAGGGTGAATCTTGTCTGACAAATCTATTGGAACTCTTTGAAGAAGTAACAAGCAGGATAGACAAGAGAGAATTGGTTGATATTGTATACTGTTATTTTCAGAAGGCCTTTGACAAGGTGCCACACATGAGGCTACTGAACAAGCAACGAGCCCATGTTATTACAAGAAGTATTCTCGCATCAATTAATCTGTGGCTGATTGGCAGGAGGTTGTGTGGGAATAAAGGAAGTCTTTTCTGGCTGTCTGCCGGTGACTATTGGTGTTCCATAGGGGTCTGTTTTAAGATTGATTCTTTTTATGTTATATGTCAATGATGGAATTGATGGCTTTGTTGAAAAGTTTGCAGACAATGTGAAGATAGGTGGAGGAGCAAGCAATGTTGAGGAAGCAAAGAGGCTACAGAAGGGCTTAGACAGAATAGAGGAATGCGCAAACAAATGGGAGATGGAATACATTGTTGGGAAGTGCATGGTCATGTACAGGCAGAAGAAATGAAAAGGTGGATTATTTTCTAAATGGAGAAAAAACACAAACAACTGAGGTGCAAAGGAGATTACAAGTCCTTGTGTAGGATTCCTTAAAGGTTAATTTGCTGATTGAGTCTGTGGTGAGGAAGGCAGTTGCAATATTAGCATTCATTTCAAGCGGACTAGGATATAAAAACAAGGAAGTTATGTTGAAATTTTATAACACACTAATGAGGCCTCCCTTGGAGTATTGTGACCAGGTTTGGGCCCTTACCTTTGAAAGGATGTGCTGAAACTGGAGATGGTACAAAGGAGGTTCACTAAAATGATTCCAGGATTGAATGGCTTGTCATGAAGAGAGTTTGATGGCTCTGGGCCTGTATTCACTAGAATTCAAAAGAATGAGGGGTGACCTCCTTGAAACCTATCGAATGGTAATACAGTGAATGTAGAGAGGCTGTTTCCTATTGTATGAGAGTCTAAAACCAAAGGGAACAGCCTCAGAATAGAGGGGTGTCCTATTAGAATGGGGATGAGGAGGAATTCCTTTAACCAGAGACTGGTGAATCTGTGGAATTCTTGACCACAGGCAGCTGTGGAGGCCAAGTTTTTATGTATATTTAAGGCAGAGGTTGATACATTCTTGATTGGTCAGGGCATGAAGGAATATATGGAGAAGGCAAGAGGTTGGGGCTAAGAGGAAAATTGGATAAGCCATGAAGAAATGCCGGAGTGATTCGATAGTCCCAATGGCTTAATTCTGCTTCAATATCTTATGGTCTCTTGGTCTTATGGTCAAAATTTGTCTCCTGCTTCTCTTGAGCCTACAGCCCCCTCTCTGCACCTCTATGAGTTTGTACTCTGGACAAGCTCAGAATGCAAATGACAGCCAGACGGTCAGTCAGAAAGAACCAATCAGCAAGTGGAAAATGTTTTGCAATGCTTCATTGCCTCTAACCCTTCCAGATGGAAGAGGAATCTGCTTTAGGCCAAAATACCCCACAGTCTGCACACCTCCTCTGCCATAGGTATGTCAACATTTGAAGTGCTTCATTGTGACCAACCCCAACTGTCTTCAATGGAGGAGCCAACGGTGGAGGTCCTACTCCCTCCAGGCCAACAACCAGCCAGAGTATTCTGGCCTGGGGACTGTGTCTGGCTCTCTACCCAACTTCTGGCCCTGCAAGCTCTTACCCCAATTCATCCATCCCTTTGAAATTACCCATCACATCAATCCAGTCACTTACTATCCCCAGGTGCCTCCGTCCATCAGGATCACTCATAGCTTCCACATATCCTGCCTCCAGCCTGGTGTCCATGGACCACTCAACCCACCTGAGCCTGCACCTCCAGGACACAGGTATAGTGGAAGGAGGTCCAGTATACAGGGTTTTCTAGCTGATGGATTCACATCTCTGTGGATGCGAAGTGCAGAACCTGGTCGGCTGGTAGGGGTGTGGCCTGGAGGACAGCCATCATCCCTGATGAAGACAGCATAGTTTGTCATCAAAAGACTGGTTGTAATCGATACTTGTACTCAGCTGGAAGCTTGAGAAGAGTTTATTCATCATATGTGCCGGGAAAGCACCAGATCCTTTTTGATTGTACCTGTCCCTCCATACCCCTACCATCTATGTACCTATTCTAACTTGTCTTAAATGTTGAAATCAAACTCACATCCACAACGTGTGCTGGAAACTCATTCCACAATCTTATAATCTTCTGAGTGAAGAAGTTTCCCCTAATATTGTCTTTGAACTTTTCACCCTTAACCCATGACCTCTAGTTGTAGTCCCACCCAAGATCAGTGGAGAAAGCCTACTTGCATTTACCCTATCTATACCCCTCATAATTTTATATAACTCTATCAAATCTCCCCCTAATCTTCTATGTTCCAAGGAATTAAGTCCTAACTTATTCAATCCTTTCTTGTAACTTAGGTTCTCCAGTCCCAGCAACATTGTTATTAATTTTCCCTGAACTCTTACAACCTTATTTACATCTTTCTTGTAGGTAGGTGACCAAAACTGCACACAATGCTCTAAATTAGATCTAAACAACATCTCATACAACTTCAACATAACAACCCATCTCTTGTACTCAGTACTTTTGATATATGAAGGCCAAGGTGCCAAAAGGTTTCTTAATGATCTTATCTACCTGTTTATGCTTTCAATGAATTATGGACCTATATTCCCAGATCCCTATGTTCTACCATATTTCTCATTGTCCTGCCTTTCACAGTGTAAGACCTATCCTGTGCTGGTCCTACCAAAGTGTAACACCTCACACTTTCTGCATTAAATTCCAACTTCCATTTTCAGCCCACTTTTCCAGTTGGTCCAGATCCTGCTACAAGTTCTGATAGTCTTCCTTGATGTCCACTATATCCCAATCTAGTTAACCACATTATCCTCCAGATCGTTGATATAGATGGCAAGCAACAACAGATCAGGCATAGATCCCACTAGTCACTGACCTCCAGTCAGAGAGAAAACCATCTACTTCCACTCTTTGGCTTCTCCCACAAAGCCAACATCTAATCCAATTTACTACATTGTCTTAAGTGCCAAGTGACTAAACCTTTTTTGCGAGACCTTGTCAAATGCCTTGCTAAAATCCATGTAGTCATCATCCACTGCCTTGCCTTCAACAACATTCCTCGTAATTTCCTTAAAAATCTCTGTAAGATTGGATACCTGACCACTGTGACTTTCCTTTGCAAGGTCAATCCCCCAAACAGTATCCAAAGTGATAAATCTGTTATTGAGGTGGATGAACACAGGGGTACTCTACACTGGTTCTTTAACCCCTTTGCCCTCCCTGACTTTCACCCAGTGTGCTGTGTCCTGCACCTTGGGAGTACCGAACTCTCTATATGTTCTATCTATCACCCACTCTGCCTCCTGAGTGATCTCGAGTTCTTCCAGTTCCAGCCCCAATTCCTTACTGCACATAGCTGGAAGCTGCAGCTGGATGCACTTCTCGCAGGTGTAGTTATAAAGTACACTGGAGGCCTCCCTGCCTTCCCACATACTACAAGAGGGGCATTCAACTATCCTGCCTGTGTAGCCAGTCACACTCTGTTATCATCAACAGGCGGAGAAAAAAAATGATTCGTCCCTAAACAATTATGATAATTTAAAAATAAGTTAGAGTAAACTGCCTGTCCAGGCATGTCTGGGCGGTGATAACTCTCATATTAGCATTGAAGTAATCCTTCAGTTCACTCGGAAGATAGAAATTTCTGATGGCTAAGTTTGTTCAGACATACAGCTATCAGAGGAAATCTCACTTATTGATATTTCTAAAGGAAATGTCTCTTGGAGTAATTTAATTGCTTAATCTATGTTGTGTATCTCAAGACAAAAACACAAGTCCAGTTTTAAGGAATGATTTATGATAAATGCAACAAAGAATGTTCTAGAAAGACTTGATATTCATCAACAACGGCTGGAAGAAACTGAATCATATCAAATGAATATTTCTTTATACATTTTGAGAGTCACAGAACTGACATAATCAGACGAATGAGACACCTCCTTTCACAATTTTCCTTTGCAGACTCATACTAACTCCTTGGCTAGCTTAACACTCTAGCTGAAACAATAGTTAAGACCTTCCCAGCTGATGCACATTTAGGTTCCGCAGCAGCACAGGTTCTGGGTGGATTGGTACTACTTTAAATTGGATTACAGATTTTTTTTAACAACAAGAGAAACTCTGCAGAGGCTGGAAATTCAAGCAGCACACACAAAATGCTGGAGGAACGCAGCAGACCAGGCAGCATCAATGGAAAAGATTACATCAACGTTTCGGGTTTCGGCCTAAAATGTCAGCTCTACTCTTTTCCATAGATGTTGCCTAGCTTGCTGTGTTCCTCCAGCATTTTGTGTGTGTTGCTACAGATTTTTTTTTTTGTTTAGTTTGCCAGTGGACCTTCCCTTATCTATTTATATTGTTTCCTCTCCTAAGTTTTCACTTACTCCCATACCAAACCTGCACTACTATGGGGTATCTCTCATTATGTTTGCTTTGCTATACACTGGCTCATGCTCAGCCCTGGAAGAATGAAGAACAGGCACTGCCCTGATAAAGTTGGGGTGGCACAGTAGCATAGTGGTTAGCACAATGCTTTATGGTACCAGTGACCCTGGTTCACTTCTCGCTGCTGCCTGTAAGGAGGATGTGTGTTCTCCCTGTGACCGCATGGGTTTCTTCTGAGTCCTCTGGTTTACTCCCACAGTCAAAAGATGTACTGGTTGGAACGTTAGTTGGTCATTGTAAATTGATCTGTGATTAAGCTAGGATTAAATTGGGGGATTGCTGGGCAGCGTGCCTCAAAAGGTAAGAAGGTCCTATTCCATGCTGTATCTCAATAAATATATAAATATTCTTGCCTTTTTGCTTTCCTCCTTTTCCAAGTCCTGATTACTGACGTTGCATGCAGGTATGAATGTTCCTTGCCTCACTTTGAGGCGGGTTGGGATGTACCTGTCATGAATAATTGCTTTAATAACACAATCCTACAGAAAGATAAGTCAACAAACATTATTCTTCACTTATCTATCTGTATGTTAAATTTTACTTTTTAAAATGGGTAAACGTTTATATACGTGATTCTTAATAGTCTAAATAATGTACTTTGTTCATTGCAAAAGATGGTATTATACTCTCAAAGTTTACATCTGTGACTTATTATATTTTGTGTATTATGTTATACAAAAGTAAATGACTTGCCAGGAGAAGAAAGACAGCTATCCCTGAGGAATGCTATACTCCTGATAACCTTCTTTACTTATTCTGTTGTGACTTCTTTGGAAACGGTGCAATCCTAGATCCTCTGAGGTCTACAAAGTGTGAAATTGTTACAAGGTATCTGAATGTGTTTTACTTATTATTTGGGTATAAGCATATATTGTGCCTGTGGTACCCCCTACAATGCAACAAGTAGGATCACTAAACCTATTAATATTGCTATTCATGATATATTTAAAGTTACTAGAATAATTTGTAGATTTGGTTGATAAAATCCCATAGTTTGACAGGAGAGTCCGAGTAGCCTAGTTCAGTTTATATTTTCTGGGAAAACATAAAAGTTGGAAAGAATTGTCAATTCTTCTCATTTAAGCCCAATCCTTAACAAAGTAAAGGGGGAACACTTGAACAATTATTTCCAGAGTTCAGAATCATTAAAATGGTATGGTTGGTCTCAGAGTGTTAAGTAACACCATACCAACGGGTGTTCATTCCCATGGGAGGAACATAACCAACCCCTGTATTGTGACTTTCTTTTTTTTAACTGGGAGCAGAGAATTAAAGGTGTAGGCAGAATTCTCAACAGAGGATCTGTACTCTTCCTTACTTTCGTAAATGTTTCATTTTTATGAGTTTTTTTGTGAAATCATGTAACTGATGGATATAATTTTCTACAGCTAAAATGTGAGTCTACTGATCCTTAGGCATAAGAAGATGGCAGTACGCAATCAGTAACTTGTTTAAAAGACGTGTTTCTGGAAACCTGAGTATAGTTGTGCCCCGTATCGAAAGCAATGTGAACACCCCTGTGAAAGAGATCAACTATCTTCAGCTCATTGAGAGACATTGCCAGCTGACCTAATAAACTAACAGCGAGAGAGACAGTGATTTGAACTTGCATCAAGGAAATGGCGAGAACAGTACGTGGGAAAGAAGATTTTAAAGATGGACCAATACGTACTTATAACATGGACATTGAAATGTTGTCATATATTTATGGAAAACTATAATGGTGGCATTCATTTTAAGGTTTGAGAAATATGTACAGATGAGGTTGAGGAAGAGAACTCGCTAAAGAGAATATCACACAGAAACTACTGGGTCTGCTCTGCCATGTCATTATGGCTGAGCCATTTCCCTCTCAGCCCCAGTCTCCTGCCTTCTCCTGTATCCCTTCAAGCCCCAACTAATCTAGAACCTATCAACCTTTGCCTTAAATATACCCAAAGACTTGGTGTCCACAGTGAGCTGAGGCAAGATTTTCCATAGATTCACCACTTTCTGGCTAAAGAAATTCTTCCTCATCTCAGTTTTAAATGGACGTTCCTCTATGTTGAGGCCATGTCCTCTGGTCTTAGACTCCCCCACCATAGGGAACGTCCTCTCCACATCCACTCTATTAAGGACTTTCAAAATTCAATATATTTCAACAAGATCCCTCCTCATTCTTCCGAATTCTATTGACTACAGGCCCAGAGTATCACCTGGTGCGGATACGGCCCAGGAGCGGAGTGAGAGACATTGAAGTGGGTCGATGGTTCACAGACTTTAATGCAAATGGTGTTAAAAGGGAAAGAAAACAATAAATGCTAAGCCAAACAGGGCTGTTAACTAAAACTTTCAAATAGAAAATGAAGCCTACACTGCAGCTGAAAAGAACGACTAAGAATCAAATGAATACTGCTAGGCTTTAGTCAATTGACTCAACAGCCCAATTTCTAGGGCAAGGAGGAATACAAGCAGGCAGTGAAACATTGCTGTGTCCAAGTCTTGACAAATACTATGATGGAATAAATGGAGTTAAATACTATCACAGTGAAACAATTAGCTGACACGTGCATATTCATGGGAGCAATTGCCGTATCTGCTGTGCAGCTGAATCCGTGGTCGTGACAGGGCCCCCCTCTCCAGGCGGAGCCTGTGGCACCACAGACCTGTGTCTGCTGGAAGTCCCAGATGAGGGACTTGTTCAAGATGTCCTTTAGTGATGCTGCTAGATCAGTGCCATGGTGTGCACTGCTAAAATTGTAGCCAAAGGCTTCCATGTAGAGACAGAAACAAGAGCTTTTACAGAGGTAGCTTGACCAAGTGACACCGTGAGATGGATTATTCTCAAAATGAGGACCCTCTGAATAGAGCTAATCAGGCATTTGCTTCAACAATAAAACTAACACAGAATCCCTAAGCCTATCAAAATAAACTTAAACTTAAACAGAAAGCACCAGGAAACCGCATTACAAAGAGCGAGTAGCTCAAGAAAAACATAAAGAACTCTCAAAGCATTAATAACCGTTGTTAAGCAATAATTAACCAATTCAGGTGCTCTATAAACTTCAGAGCCCAATGCTCTCTGATGCCCTGCACAGGCCTATAGGACCCCACTTCCTATCAATGGCCCAAGAAGACCTGAAAACACAAGATCCAGGGATGACTCGAGAGACCCGAGGAACCTGAGAGGGAGGCATGGAGAACTCGAGAAGCAGGGAGACTTGGGATTCCAGAGAGTCTGAGAGACCCCCAACTGGGAACCCCAACTGACTGAGATCAAGAAACCTCAGGCTACATAATTTGCTACATAAAAGTTCAACTTTCCCAGTCTGTACCATGATTTTCATCAAGAGGTTAAAAATAATCTTGATAGGGTTACTTTACTTGTGTGTTTGCCCACTCCAGCTAGCGATCAGCTGTTGGTGTAGGGCTCTTCCAGAATTTACACTATTGACTTGAATGATAATTTGTTGTATCAACTGATAAGCTTGCTTGAAGCGCTCATTTGTTACGCAGACCTGAGTCACAGGACCACAAAGCTGGGAACCTGGGTACTTGTGACTTTGAGAAGCTTGCAATGGATACCGGAGAAACTCAATGTAGACTACAGAAGCTCGGTATGTAGACGCGGGACTCTCGGAATGTAGAGTCAGGACATGCACTCAGAATAATGGCACCCTCTCCTCAAGCCACCATTGTCAAAAAGTCACTGTTCAAACTTTGCTGGGTCCATTACTTGGCAAGATCCTTCTGTCACGACGGAGACAGAAACAGTTTCTACGTAGGAATTCCAATGGAACATATTGCCTCAACGAATCATTCTGTCCAATGAATCTCATGGCCAAGGTCAGCTGCCCTCTTTCTGCTGGGTCCATCTTTGTGTAATCAAGACTTGCTTTCACCTGATGTGGATACAGCCCACGTTGTAGTATTAGTAGTCATGCTTTATTGATCCCGGGGGAAATTGGTTTTCATTACAGTTGCACCATAAATAACAAGTAGTAATAGAAATAGTAATAGTAATATTACTATTAGTAAATAGTAAATAGTAATAGTCATAGAAATAATAAATAGTAATAGAAAATAATAATAAATAGTTAAATAGTAATATGTAAATTATGAAATAAGTCCAGGACCAGCCTATCGGCTCGGGGTGTCTGACCCTCCAAGGGAGGAGTTGTAAAGTTTGATGGCCACAGACAGGAATGACTTCCTATGACGCTTTGTGTTGCATCTCGGTGGAATGAGTCTTTGGCTGAATGTAATCCTGTGCCCAACCAGTACATTATGTAGTGGATGGGAGACATTGACCAAGATGGCATGCAACTTAGACAGCATCCTCTTTTCAGACACCAACGTGAGAGAGTCCCGTTCCATCCCCACAACATCACTGGCCTTACGAATGAGTTTGTTGATTCTGTTGATGTCTGCTACCCTCAGCCTGCTGCCCCAGCACACAACAGTAAACATGATAGTGAGAGAGTCTGAAGAAGTGAGAGACTCGGAGTGAGAGACGCTGAAGCAGATCGATAGTTCACAGACTTTAATGCAAACAGTGTAAAAGGGGAAAGAAAACTATAAACGCTAGGCCAAACAGGGCTGTTAACTAAAACTCTCAAATGGAAAGCGAAGCCTACACTGCAGCTGGAAAGAACAACTAAGAATAAAATGAATACCACTAGACTTCAGCGAGTTGACTCAACAGTCCAATTTCTCAGGCAAGGAGGAATGTAAGCAGGCAGCAAAGCGTTACTATGTCCAAGTCTTGACAAATGCTACAATGGAATGAATGGATTTAAATACTATCACAATTAAATAATTAGCTGATACGTGCATATTCATGAGCGCAATTGCCGCATCTGCTACGCTACTGAATCCGTGGTTGTGACACAGAGCCATCAAACGCTTCTCATACAATAAGCCTTTCAACCCCAGAATAATTTTCATGAACCACCTTTTGAACCCTCTCCAATATCAATACATTCTTTCTTAGAGGCACAAAACTCCTCACAATACTCTAAGTAACCCTCACCAGTGCCTTATAAAGTCTGAACATTACATCCTTGCTTTTATATTACAGTCCTCTCAAAATGAATACTAATATTGCATTTAACTTCCTCACCATCAAACCAACCTGCAAATTAACCTTTCGGGAATTCTGCATGAGCACTCCCAAGTCGATATGCACCTCAGATTTTTGAATTTTCTCTTAAATAGTCTACACTTTAATTTCTTCTACCAAAGTGCATGACCATAAACTTGCTAACACTGTATGCCATCTACTCATTTTACTAATCTAAGTCATTCTTTAGCCTCTCTGCTTCATCAACACTACCTGTGCCTCCACTTATTTTTGTATCACCTCCAAATTTAGCCACAAAACGAACAATTCCATCATCCAAATTATTGACATATAATGTAAAAGAAAGTGGTCCCAACATAGACACCTGTGGAACACCTCCAGTCACTGGCAGCCAGCCAGAAAAGCCTCTCTTTATTTCTATACTTTTCCTCTTTCTAATCGGCCAATTTGCTATGCAAGCTAGAATCTTTCCTATAATACCATGGACTCTTAATTTGTTAAGCAGCCTCGAGTATGGCAACTTTTTAAAGACCTTCTGAAAATCCAAGTACACAACATCCACCATTTCTCTTTTGTCTATCCTGCTTGCTATTTTTCAGATAGTTCCACTGATTTGTCAGGCAAGATATTTCCTTAAGGAAACCATGTTGAGTGACATTTGCAATTTTCCAGGCTTACAGAACCAAGGTAGAATCAATTAATTCCTGAAAGATCATTACTAATGCCTCCACAATCTCTTTAGCCACCTCTTTTAGAACACTGGGGTGTAGATAATTTGGTCCATGTGACTTATCAACCTTCAGACCTTTCAGTTCCTGAAGCACATTCTTCTTAGTTATGGCAATTTCACTCACTTCAGCCCCCTGAAACTCTCGAACTTCCGGCTTACTGTTAGTATCTTCTGCAATAAAGACTGATGCAAAATACATATTCAGTTCATCTGCCATTTCCTTGTCCCTTATTAGTGCCTTTCCAGCAGAATTTTCCAACAGTCCGATATCTACTCTTGCCTGTCTTTTACACTATATATATCTGCAGAATCTATTAGTATCCTCTTTAATATTATTGGCTAGCTTACCTTCATATTCTATCCTTTCCTTCTTCATGTTTTATTTAGTTGCTGCTGTTGGGTTTTAACAGGTTCCCAATCCTCTAACTTCCCACTTTTTTTTTTGCTCTATTTCTGTACCCTCTCTCTAGCTTTTAGGTTGATTTTGACTTCTCTTCTCAGCCACAATTACATCATTTGCCTTTAGAATAATTCTTTGGAATGTATCTATCATGTGCATTCTGAATTTCTTTGGGATGTATCTATCATGTGCCTTCTGAATTTCTTCCAGAAATTCCAGCCAATAGCTGTTCTGCTGTTTTCCCTGCTAGTGTGCTATGTGCCTGTGATACTGTAGCAAGTCAGTTTTTCATTGTACATATGCATAACTGTAATTGTGCATATGACAATAAACGAGACAATTTTAACTTTGTTCAATTTTCAAATGCTGAGGCAATTATCATTTTAAGAAAGAACTCTGTTTAGCAGACACAGAACTAAAAGCAGACATGTTGTTTCTTCATTGACAACACAACTGAATTCTCACAGCCACTGACCAGATCATGAATTTTTCAAAAAATTGATTATCCACCAGGAAAACTAATGTTAATGTAGCAATAAATTTCAATAATTAATCATAAACCTTGAAGCATAGCTGGGAATATTCAGCCTGTCAGACCGCAACTGCTGAGCAAGGAACACTTTACTGTTTCAGTCCTGTGATCTTCAGCAGTCTATTTCATCTTTGGGCTCTTCTCTCTAATTTTAAAGCTTCCCATCCTTTATGCTTTCCTCGTCCTGATGCAAAAAAATATTCAAGTCCATTTCCTGTTGTATTGAATCATAGAATAATAGAATTCTTTCAGCAGAGAATGAGAGCATTCAGCACATTGACAATGTTATGGAGACAGAGAGGAATACAATACAGATACAGGCCCTTTGGCCGAATAAGTCCATGTCGATTATAAACTGTTCCCTCATGTTTTCCTATGTATTGCCCTTACAAATTTACTGTTCTTTTTACTTCACCTTCAACTTGGAGGACCAAGCATCTCTGTTGTCCTTCTCCCTAGAAACCTTTAAATTTCAAATCTGGTGTAAGTTCTACTTTGATGTTTGTACGGGAGGGGGGAGGAGATGGCGGTGCGACGGCAGCGCGCGTGGTCATTTTGGTGATGATATCTGTTATCTGTCACGTAGGGGATCGTGCACAATTCTGATCTGATGGAGATAGACGTGAGAGCATGGAGGAACATCTGGAAAATTTCTGAAATGCCCGCTTCACTGCCGCCGCTACTGTGTGGTAACCGGAATCTCCGGGGCTGAAGGCCTCGAAATCCTCGGCTTTGCGTGTTTCAGATGCCGGGGAGAGGTCGAAGGTGCTCGGCAGAGGATGGCGCTCGGGAGGCTGTATTGGAGAGGCTGATCGGAAGCTCGAAGTTTTTCGGATGGATGGACTCAGTGTCGACTGTGGTTGGCTGCTTCCAAGGTATCGGCAAGATGACGGTGCCTGGAGGTTTATGGCAGGGTGGTTTTCCCTTTTGCTGCCTGCTATCAGGGACTTGGGAGTCGATCGACTTGGGACTTCGAGACTTTGTTTTACTGTGCCCATGGTCTGTTCTTCATCAAATTATGGTATTGTTTTGCACTGCTGTAACGATATGTTATAATTATGTGGTTCTGTCAGTGTTAGTCTTTGGTCTGTCCTGTTTTCTGTGATATCACTCTGGAGAAACATTGTATCATTTCTTAATGCATGTATGCATTTCTAAATGACAATAAAAGAGGACCGAGTGTTCTCATAATCTAAAAAAAAATTGAATTTACCAGCTAGTTAATGGGCTGGAGCACATTCGGTGTCAGCTGTACACTTTGTCCAACTTTACTTCCTGCTGACCAAATAAAACTCAAAGAGTAGCTTCAAGTTCTTAGATGTTAACATCTCAGAAGATCAATCCTGGGGCTTACATATTGATGCAATCATGAAGAATATACACTGGCAGCTCTACTTTAGTAGGAGTTTGAGAAGTTTGGTATATCACCAAAGACACTTGCAAATTTCAAGATTAATGGTGGAAATCATTCTGCTTGCTTGCATCACCAGCTGGTATGGAGGCTGTAATGTGCAGGATTAAAATGGGCTGCAGAGAATTGTAGATCCAGCCAGCTCCATCATAGGGACAACCTTCCCCACCATCAAGGACATCGTTAAAAGGTGATGTGTCAAGAAGGTGGCATCCATTATTAAGGACCCTGACCATCCAAGACAAGCCCTCATTTCATTATGACTGTCAGGAGGGAGATACAGGAACCTGAAGTCCCACACCTAACATTTTAGAAACAGCATCTTTCCCACTGCTTTCAGACTCATGACTGGCCCATGAACCCATGAACAATAAATACCTCTTTATTCCTCTTTTGCACTATTTAATTACATTTTGCAGCCTATAGTAATCCTTATGTCTTGCTTGTACTACAGTTGCAAAGCAACAAATTTCATGACAAATATTGGTGATAATAATCTTGATTCAAACTCTGATTCTGATTCTATTTTATCAGATGAAGGAGTCAAGAATTTAAGCTCTGATACTAATATTTAGAGAAGGCCCATTCAGCAGTGACACATTGAAACGGTCACACTATTGCCATAAGAGCTTGTTAATTGGTGCTGTAACTTCCAATGAGCTACAAGGAGACCAGAGCTGTAGGCATAAAAATATCGTTATTTAATATGTGCAGGCATTCAGGAAGAGAATTGTTGGAAGAATCTCTCCTGTAATAATCTCTCAGCAGGACTTCCTGAAGTCAAAGTACATTACTCTTTATGCACAAAGATGGAATGGGAGAATAAGTGCCATCACAACTTCACCATCTTTGTTGTAGGCAATGGCTCCATAGAATTAATTACCATTGCATTGGATATGGTCAATTTTTTTCAATTCGTTTTCCTTGTTTTTACTTTTCACATCGTTGCTCTGTGACAATATGCACTGAATATAGTATATGAAAGTAAAGATAGTAAAGTATCTTACTGAAGGCAGAACAATTGATGATATAGTGGAGTTTTTGAAGGATGTGAAGGTGAACACATTGACATAGTTTGTGAAATTGGTATGTCAGAGAAATGGTTAGATAAAAAATGGTTACATCAAAGAATGAAGGTTATCAATGCACTGGTATTCAGTGGGCAGTTATTCATAACTAATATGTCAGAAAATATTGATTTGCATTATTAAAAAATATCATTAAATGTCATGAACAAACTTTGATTACTCTGAAACCAAAGGTTCGCAATATAACTTACAAAAGTAGATGAAGTACAATCAGCTAAATATCCTTCCTGATAGTTTTAAAAAAGATTAGATTATTTTGAACAGCAACAATGGAACAGCACAAATGGCACTTTAGAGTAGTGGTTATTCATGAGGAAATAGAAACTGAAATGTACATTTTCTTTCTGTTCTCCAGAGCTTAATTTTCAATTGAAATAGTCAAATAGAAAGAATATTAGGAATTTAAAGTACTTGCTGCACAATTCCCGATTGAACCGTCTGTGCGTGTGTGTAATGTTAATAATATATATTCACACTGAGAAGGAACAACTTACTCCTTCAAACTACAATATGGCATCCTTCACAAACAATCATTTAACTTAATGGGAAAGTTATGAATATAGTACTGAGACACTAGTACATAGTACTGGAAGACTTGATATTGTCCATGAACTATTTGATTTCCTGATGTTGGCACCTATTATTAAGGTAAAAATGCAAAATATTTCCCCACATGCAGTGCTTCAGAGGTATAACTATTAAACAATGTTCACCATTTGGCTTATAATACACTTTAAATTTACAGTGTAAATTTCCACCTACACTGATAGCTATACCTTCAGTGCAGAAGGATAATTCCAGAATTCCTTCCCCAGAATACTCTCTATCTCTCTTCTCTTCATTAAGACTCTCCTTTAAACCTACTGCTTTAAGTGATCTGCTGTAATATTTCCTTAACAGTCTAGGTGCCAAATTTTGTCTGATTCTCATGAAGTGACTTGAGATACTTGAAAGTACTACATAACTACAAGCTGTTTTTGGGTTGGGCATGAATATCCAAACAGTAGAGTGACACAATTCCTTTCATGAGTTTTTCTCATTTTTATTTCTATTCTAACCATACCCTGATTCTAGATTTATTATATTTGTCCCATAAAAATTGTTGTTGGAAATCAACTACACAACAAATGAAGTGTAGAACCAAACTAGGAAACAGTGTGATGCATGGTTACAACCTGAAATATACTGTAATTGGAATTGGTTTATTACTAGAATTAGAATTGGTTATTGTCATATGTACTGAGGTACACTGAAAAGTTTGAATGGATACTCGTCGTACATTTCATTACAGAGTATTGAGGTAATACAAATTTAATTAAAAACATACAGAACAAAGTGGAACAGCTGCAAAGAAAATGCAGTGCAAATAGTTAAAAGGTGCAAGATCATAACAACATGGATCGTGAGATGAAGAGTCCATTTTATCATTTGAGGAAACCTTTCAATAATTTTATAACGACAGGGTAGAAGTTGTCCTTAAACCTGGTGATACATGCTTTCAGGATTCTGTAGCTTCTGCTCAGTGGGAGAGGAGGGAAGATAGAATATTTGGGGATGGTGGGAGTCTTTGATCTTATTGGATGATTTACTGGTACAATGAGAGTCCATGGAGAGGAGGCTATTTTCATGACTTGCTCATCTGTGTCATAAACTATTTGGCTGTTTTTGTGGTTATAGGCAGAGCAGTTGACATACCAAACTGTGATGCATATAGATTGGATGCTTTCTATGGAGCATTGATAAAAATTGGTAAAGGTTATGGGGAAATGCCAAATTTCTTTAGCCTCCTGAGGAAGGTGAGGTTTATTAGCCATGATGAAGTATTTAGTGAGCTTTCTTGATCATGTTGTCCATACGGTTGGACCAACACAGGCTCTTGGTGATTTTTACTCCAAATAAACTTGAAGCCCTCAACCCTCCCGACCCTAGCCCTTTTATTGTAGATGGAAGCATGTACAGAGCCCCCCTTCCAAAAGTCAATGATCAGCTCTTTTGTTTTGCTGACATTGAGGGTAAGGTTGTTGTCATGACACCATGTCACTAGGCTCTCTATCTCAATCCCGTACTCTGGCCCATCATTAATTTAGTCCACTGGTCCACTATGGTGATACCATCTGCAAACTTGTAGACGGAGGTATAGCAGGATCTAGCAATGCATTCATGGATGTATAGGGAGTAGAGTAGGGCATTGAGGATATAATCTTGTGGAGCACCAACTTTGGAATAATTGTGATGAAGGTGTTCCTTCCTGATTGCCGTCTATTAGTCATGAAGTCAATAATACAATTGCAGAGAGTGGTGTTGACTGGCAGGTCTCAGAGTTTGGTGGTGCATTTGCTTGGAAATTATAGAATTAAAGACAGAGCTGTATAAAATTAACAGTAGCTTAACATAGTGTCTTTACTGTCCAAATGCTGAAGAGGTGAATGTGGGGCAAGGGAGATAGTGTCTGACAAAGACCTATTTTGGCTGTTAGATGAATTGCTGTGAGTCAGTGTTGTGTGAGAGGCTAGAGTTAACATGTACTATGACCAGCCTCTTGATGGTGGATGTCAGAGCCACGAGGCATTAGTCATTGAGGCGCGGGGCCTTGTTTTTCTTATGTACCGGAATAATAGTGGTTTTCTTAGAGCAGCCTCGACTTAAAACAGAGAGAGAACAAAATGTCTGAAAATAACCCTGCCAGTTGATCTGCACAGAATCTAAGGAAGTGGCCAAGGACCCCATTCAAGCCAAATTCTTTCTGTGGTTTCACTTTCCCGAAGGCTGATCTTATGTCTCCAATGGTGAGTTCAGGTGCTTTGCAGGCTCTTGGGTAGTGTTGACATTCCATTCCATTTCTGTTCAAAACATACATAGAATATATTGGGCTCACCTGGAAGGCTGATGTTGACAATGCTGCCTGACTTCATTTGTAAGGCCTGCTACATAGACAACAGGTCTGGATCTCAATTTTGGAGTGGCATTATCTTTTGACGTCTCTATAGGTTTACAGAGATTATATCTTGTTAACTAAACTTCAGGGTCATTTGATTTGAATATCACTTTGCCTCTACACTTGCTGCTTGACCTGCACAGTTGCTCTAATAGCTGCCATTTCTATTTCTATTTCTTGGGTCTCATGAAGAATGAGGCTGTAAGAATGTTTACTTTTGTGCTCTTCTGGTTTAAGAGGACAACATTTTTGAAGCAGTGAAAATGATGAAAGCCACAATGAGGACTCATTGCAGTCATAAAGAATGAATGTGTATATCCAATTCTAACAGAGAGAGAGAGAGAGAGAATAAGACACCAACACACTGTAATTGATATCACAGAGATATGGTAATGAAAAGGAAAGAGAAATCGGATGGAAGACAGAAGTGATTATATGACTAAAGCAGTGTGAAATGAAAGATAATCTGTTCACTGGTTTTGTTTTAAAATCATTTTAAATTTCTAGTATCTGATGAAGGGCCTCAGCCCAAAACATTGACTGTTTACTCTTTTTCAGAGATGCTGTCAGGCCTGCTGAGTTTCTCCAGCATTTTGTCTGTGTCATCTGAAGAATTCTGCTTGATCTCCCTGTGCTTCACAGATCAAGTAGTATATTAGAAGTGTTGTTGGTGCTGTATGGAAAGTGTAAACCAGCAGTCTTCAGCAGTTCCCAGAAATAGCAATAGAGCAATGATGGACTAGACACCGGAAAGAATGTCACATGTTCGTCACAAAAGCACCTTGTTTCCATCTGAAAAGGCTAATGGTGCTGTAAATTAACATCTTAACTGTAAGGACGCTTTCCAGCATTGCAGCACTTCATCAATGCTGGCCTCTGGTACGTCCAGGTCTCCAGAGTATTTGAATCAGAAAACACATGTAAATACAATTTCAGAAATTTACAGAGCATTGGTTGTGCATTAAGTATTGTGTTCCATTCAGATCACCATCACACAGAAAGAAAGTGATAGTAATGATTCAACAAGGTGTTGCCTGGGATGGATAACTGTAGTTATAAAGAGATTTGAAACTCAAAAAATTCTGCAGATGCTGGAAATCCAGGGTAACACACACAAAATGCTGGAGGAACTCAACAGGTCAGGCAGTATCTATGGAGAAGAATAAAAAGCAGACATTTCAGGCTGGGATCCTTCATCAGCACTGGAAAGGAAAGAGCACAACCAGAATAAGAAGGCTGGGGAGGGAAAGGAGTACACCCTGGCAGCTGTTCTGTGCCAGAAACAATAGACCACAGTCACGGATTTTTAATGTTAAGCAACTATATTTTCAATTTAGTAGTCAATTAAAACAATTACTCTCCTAATCAAAAATTAACAGGGCAATGCATCTTAGCTCACAAACTGTGGAGGCCTGGAAACAGTTCTTCCCAAGTCTTACTCAACCCAAAATATAGACAATTTAAATAGAGTCCTAGGACGGCAATCCCAAAGGTTCTGAAATCCACGGGAACAGGTACAGGTGTCTGTGAGTTTTGGTTTATAAATCCACATTACGATGACACAAACTGACAGTCACAGAAGATTCTAGAAGTCGAGTGGTTGTCACTAAAATACCAGAGTCCACGCAGGGATAACAAGGTGACGCCTAAGTTCCAAAACCCACGTAGGGATATCAGAAGGTGACAGTCATGGAATATTCCTTAACACAAGTAGTTGCCACGTAACACACCCAAATCCATGTATAGGTTAACAAAAAGTGGTTGCTACAGAATACTCCAGAAATCCAAGTATGCATCATACAAAATGACAGTCACGTATCCAATATGCATTGTGTGCCACAAATGATCACAATGTTCCAACACGGAGAAGTATTGGGGCCGCCCACTGCTGTAGTGAACTCTTCAATTCACTCAACTCATTTCCCTCCCTCGCTGGGAGCTCACGGTCCGTTGAATCATTTGTACGGGGTCTTTCTTTTGTTACATTTAAAATGGCGATTTTGTTATGTTAATCTGGGGAATGCGGCTTTGTTGTGTTTTAACGCTGCAGAGAGTTTGTGCTAACAGTTTGTTTTACTTTAAAATGATGATAACAAGGTTCTATTAGCCAATGGGTGGTTATGTATCGTTTTGTTTTCGGATGCCATGCTGTATGATATGACTGTGGACTGGGTTTTGGCGGGGAGTCGGAGGAGAGACGAGGAGGACGGCGGACGTGCGGAGAGGCTCCGGTCGATCACTCAGGGTGGTCCCGAGCCATGAGTCGACGGAATTCGGGTGGTCGTCTGACGTCGAATTGAGCTCCAACGGTAGCGCGCGAAGAACTTGGACTTTGATAAGTGTTGGCGCCTTTTTTTTTCCATTACTTTCCTCTCTGTATCAAATGCATATTAATGTCATAGAATTAGTAATATCTATAAAGTGTATTTGTTAAAATTTACTGGGTGTGCTGGCTGATGATTGATGTTTGTGATTGATTCGGGCGGCGACTGACCCTGAGGGGAGTGTTGAAGCAGGTGCTGGGCGGGATTTCCCCCAGACATACACGAGCCAATATAACGGAACGTTACAAGTGGGGGCTACCGTCCTGGATTTGGACTTTTTCGGGAAAGTTGTACTTGTCGTTGTGGTAAGTGGTGTGAAGATGGATTGAGATAAGATTGTAAGTTGGTGTGAATTGGAGGAGGTACCGGTGAATCATGCGTGTGTGGTAAGCGGGGTCGATTATCGCATTCTGGCAGAGGTACTGGTGCGAGGGTTGAGTTTGATTAAAGGTATCAGGCAGGTAGAACTTGTAGCTAGAAGGGGTGGGAAAGAACTGGAGGCTAGCTGGATGTTGGTGCGGACGAGTGCCGACGTCATGACTTTAGAATTACCAGCAACAGTCCACGTCCAGGGGGAGGCGGGGCCGTAGGGTCTCCATACCCTCCCCGAGGACGCAAGTGAGGAGGTGCCGGAGGAGGAGGAGCTAGATGAGGCCCCCGGCCGGGTGCCCGTAGCAAGAGGTAGAGGTGTGGAGTGGGAAGGTTTGGCCAGGCCCCGCCCCCATGGGCTTGAGGAGACTGCCGAGTTAATGGCTGCCATTACCTCCCTGGCGAGAAGGGTTGAGGGGCCCCGCCCGAAGCTGAGAATTTTCTCGGGAGCCAAGCCCACCCCGGAAGGGGAGGATGACTATGACACCTGGGTTGAAGATACATCCCAATTTTTAGAGGTGTGGCCAGTTTCGGATGAGGAAAAGAGACAGCGATTGGTGGAAAGCTTAAGGGGCGGGGCGGCCCGGGTGGTCCGCAATCTGAGAGCGGCACGCCCCTTGGCTTCCCTATCGGAGTGTTTGGACACTTTGGAGGAAGTGTTTGGACTGTCAGGGGATCCCTGGCGGCACTTAGCAGAGTTTCAACAGATGGGGCAGAGAAGAGAGGAAAAGCTCTCAGACTATGCTTTCAGGCTGGAAGGAAAGCTTACGGGGTTGCTGCGACGAGGGATAGTGAGGGAGGACGAAGTGGCGGAGTTAAGGATAAGCCAGATATGTAGCAGTTCCTGGGAGGATGACAGAGTGGCTTGGAGTGTACGGCAGTCATTTAAGCAGAGCCCCCCTCCATCATTCGGACAGCAGATCCGAGAGGTACGGGCCGAGGAGTGTGCTTTGGGCCGACCAGGGGGCTCGGACCCTCAGGGACGGTCTTCAGCGGTTCAGGAGGTGGTAGCCAGGGTGAGACCAGAGAAATCCAAGGGGTCCCCGGGGGCCCGTATCGGGAGGAGAGAGGCGGCGAGTAGTGGGTGCTATAACTGTGGGAGAGAGGGGCATTCCCGCTGGGAATGTGAGTGGCCGGGGGTGTGCTACCGCTGTGGGGAAGCTGGCCATTTGCGGAAGGATTGTGAGAGACGAGATGCGCCGAGGGGGGAGGGCCCCCGGGCCACCAAGAAGGGAGAGGTGTCGGGAAACTTAGGAGAGGCTCAGTGAGGGAACGGACTGGAGTCTCGGGAGGAACACGTTCCCAGAAAACCGCTATTGAACCCCGGAAAGAACAAGCCCAAATTCCTGATGGACTGGTGGGACCCCATTCCAGCGTGTCCCTACGGATAGAGGGAATCTTTGCGAAAGCCATCCTTGACACCGGGTCGCAGGTTACCTTACTGTACCGGTCGTTCTACAACAAATATCTGAAGCAACACACATCAAAGTTGCTGGTGAACGCAGCAGGCCAGGCAGCATCTGTAGGAAGAGGTGCAGTCGACGTTTCAGGCCGAGACCCTTCGTCAAACATCTGAAGCATTTGGCAGTAACTCCGTTTAACGCATTGGAGATTTGGGGCATAAGTGATGGTGATTACCCGTACGATGGATACTTGTCAGTGAGATTGGAATTTTCAAAGGGAGATGTGGGAGTATCGGAAGCCTTTGAGACGCTGGTGTTGGTTTGTCCGGACCCGGTGGAGACCGGTGGTGCTGCCCTGTTGGTGGAGACTAACTCCCCTCTGGTGCGATGGCTCTTGGGAGCCTGTAAGAAGAAGGGGGGGGAGGGGAGAACTTTCTGGAGACCCTCTCGGTCCACCCCATGTTCCGAGCGGTGTACGAAGGAGTGGGTGACCCCCAGGGGCTGGATCCTGAGTGCAAACGAGGGACGGTGTGGTGCACTCAGGCGAGGCCTAAGGTGATACGGCCAGGGGAGGCGGCATTAGTGATGGGGACCCCCAGATTCCCCGGATTACTGCCGGGAGAGGCCCTGCTAGTAGACGCCCCCGACGACCTGGAAAGGGAGTCCCGGTTCCCAGCTGGGGCGCTGGTGAGACCTGAATTGCAGAGTTCCCAGCTGTACAGGCACGGCGGATGGGGGTGATGGTAAGGAACATCACGGAGAGGGAGATCACCTTTAAGCGCGGGATGCCCCTCGCGCACTTGTTCCCGGTGACGGTGATGTCCAGCGCCCCCGTGAAGCCCACTGGAGGAGAACTATTGGGAAATGGGGGATGGTTGACCGAGGAGGCCTTTAATTTTGAAAACTCCCCTGTACCGCCGGCGTATAAGAGCAGGCTGGTGGAGAAGATGCTGAAGTTAGGGGGTGTCTTTTCTCAGGGCGAGTTTGATGTAGGATGTTCCAAGAGCACTCGGCACACTATTCGGGTGACAAATGACACCCCGTTTAGGGAGAGGTCGTGGCGGTTGGCCCCAGCAGATGTGGAAGATGTGCGGCAGTTGAAAGACGCAGAGATTATTGCGGAGTCCCGAAGCCCCTATGTGTCCCCCATAGTTGTGGCAAGGAAGAAAAATGGGAAGGTACGCATGTGCGTGGACAATAGGACCCTGAACCGCTGCACTGTTCCCGACCAATATACGGTCCAGAGGGTGGAAGATGCCTTGGCCTGTCTGAGTGGTGCACAGTGGTTCAGTGTATTGGATTTGCGGAGTGGGTATTACCAGATTCCGATGAGTGAAACTGATAAGGAGAAGACAGCCTTTCTGTCCCCTGGGGTTTTTCCAGTTCGAACGAATGCCCCAAGGCATATCGGGGGCCCCAGCCACCTTCCAGCGGCTCATAGAGCGGACAGTGGGGGACATGAACCTGCTGGAGGTATTGGTGTATCTGGATGACCTGATAGTGTTTGGATCTACGTTGGAGGAACATGAGGAGTGGCTGCTGAAGGTGCTGAGTCGGCTGAAGGAGGAAGGATTAAAACTTTCCCTGGATAAATGCCAGTTCTGTAAGACGTCAGTCAGCTATGTCGGGCACATAATCTCGCGAAATGGAGTGGCCACCAATCCGGGTAAGATAGCCGCAGTCACCACCTGGCCGAGACCTCAGAAGGTGAGCGCCTTACGCTCGTTTTTGGGGTTTTGCGGATATTACCGGCGATTCGTGAAAGGATATGCGAAAATGAGTCATCCATTGAACCAGCTGCCGTGTGGCTATCCACCTGTGGGGAGGAGGAGGAAGGGAGACTGAGGGTCGGAGGTAGGAGGATACTTGAACCCGGGGGAGCCTTTTGGATTGAGGTGGGATGCTCAATGTGAGGAGGCGTTCCAATCTCTAAAAAGGGCGCTGACACAGGCCCCAGTGTTGGCTTTTGCTGATCCCCGGAAGCCGTATGTTCTACGCACTGATGCCAGTCACGACAGTCTGGGGGCTGTTCTGTACCAGGAACAGGGAAACGGCTTGAGGCCGGTGGCATTTGTCAGTCGGAGCTTGTCGCCATCTGAGAGAAACTATCCCACTCACAAGCTGGAGTTCTTGCCGTTGAAATGGGCGGTGGTGGACAAGTTGAGTGACTACCTATACGGGGCCCAGTTTGAGGTGAGAACTGATAACAACCCCCTCACTTATATCCTGGCCTCGGCGAAGCTGGACGCTACTGGGCACCGGTGGTTAGCGGCCTTGTCTGCCTATGAGTTCAGCCTGATGTACCGCCCCGGGAGTCGGAACATCGATGCAGATGCCCTGTCTCGTCGGGCGCACGAAGAGTCGGGCACGGCCGAGGAGTGGAAGAGTGTCCCTGCCCAGGGAGTAAAGGCCATGTGTCAAGTTGGGAGCGACGGGGAAGTAGGAGCACAGATGGGAACGGATCGGGCAGTAGATCAACTGGGGGCTGACGATGACGCGCTACCCACTGTTTACTGTAATGTGACTGCTCTGAGGAACAGGCAGCTGCCGGAGTTGAGTCCCCAGCAAGCGGAGGCACCTCAGCGTGATGACCCGAGCATTGGCACTATCTGGTATGCGGTTAGCCGGGGGATATGGGCCAGGTGGAGAAGGTGAAACATGCCTCCGTTCCTCTACTACTGCAGGAGTGGCACCGGTTGAAGCTGAAGAACCACGTCCTGTACCGGGTCACGTTGCCTCCGGACCACCCCCGGCGCTGGCAGCTGGTCATGCCTGAGAAGTATCGAAAGGCTGTGCTCCAGGCTCTACATGATGATTCCGGGCACTTAGGGGTAGAGAAGACCCATGGATTACTCAAGGACTGGTCTTACTGGCCCCGGATGAGGGGGGAGGTGGAAGAATACTGTAAGACCTGTAGCCGTCGCGTCAGGAGGAAGACACTGCCTGTGCAGGCGGCCCCGTTGTCCCACTTGCAGAGTGCGGGACCCATGGACCTGGTGTGTATGGATTTCCTGTCTATTGAGCCGGACACCAGCAATACCGCAAATGTCTTGGTCCTCACGGATCACTACACTAGTTATGCTCAGGCTTTTCCTACTAAGGATCAGAAAGCAACTACAGTGCCGAAGGTGTTATGGGAGAAGTACTTTGTTCATTATGGCCTTCCCCGGCGGATCCATAGTGATCAGGGACGGGATTTCGAGAGCAGGCTTATACATGAATTGCTGGATATGCTTGGGGTTGAAAAGTCCAGAACCACCCCCTATCACCTGCAGGGTGATCCTCAACCTGAGAGGTTTAACCGGACCCTGCTGGACATGCTCGGCACCTTGGAGATTGGACAGAAGAGTAAGTGGAGTCAGCACATTGCCCATTTGGTTCATTGTTACAATTGTACTCGCAATGATGCTACAGGGTACTCGCCCTACTATCTGATGTTCGGACGGGAAGCGAGGTTGCCCCTTGATCTGTGTTTTGGGACTGAAGCGGCGGAAATACCTTCGAAGCCATGTCTGAAGTACGTGTCCGATATGAGGAGAGAGTTGAAAAGGACGTACGAGTTGGCTGAGGCGGCAGCCACCAAGCAGAACTAGCGGAATAAAAGGAGGTATGATCAGAAGGTAAAGTTCGTTCAGCTATTGCCGGGAGACCGAGTCCTTATCCGGAATTTAGGACTACAGGGTAAGCACAAGTTGGCGGACCGTTGGGCAGCCACCCCCTATGTGGTGGAGAGTCAGATGCCGAATCTCCCGGTTTACCGGGTGAGACCTGAGGGCGGGCAGGGGCCTGTCAAGGTACTCCATCGGAACCACCTGTTGCCTCTGGGTTGAGAGGTGAAGATGGACCCAGAGCCCGAATGGGAGTTTACTCCTACTACGAAGACTTTGCGAGGGCACAGGAAGAGCCCGCTGCGAAGAAAACGGGGCCGGTCCCCACCTCGAGAAGGGATACGTCATCTGAAGATGATGATTCGGACGTGTGGTACCTGCTTCCGTTCGCTGATTCCCCGGTGCCGGGAGAAGAGACTCCTGGCCCTTCCATCAGGGGAACCGAGGGAGGGAGTTGCAGAGCCGCCTGTATTACAGCCGGGATTGGGGGAGGGTGTTGCAGAGCCGCCTGTATTACAGCCAGGATTGGGGGAGGAGAGGGTGGAGGCAGAACCCGAGCCAGAGGGCTCACAGGGGCAGAGGGATCCCGGTGAGGGGGAGGGTCCGACAGATAGGCTCGAGGGGTCAACTGGGGTGTCTGAACAGGGAGAGTCAGCAGAGGAAGTACAGAGGCCTCAGAGGAGTAGGCATCCCCCGGAAAGACTCACTTATATAGCGCCGGGAGAGCAGGGTGTGATCTCTACTGCCCCGCAAAGTTATGTCACTGCTTTATGCACCCAGGTTGGGTTTTGTGTTTTACAAGGAGTACTGGTGAACCCTGTTAACGTCATGAGGGCATGACTTTTTGAGGTGGGGGGAGAATGTACGGGGTCTTTCTTTTGTTACATTTAAAATGGCGATTTTGTTATGTTAATCTGGGGAATGCGGATTTGTTGTGTTTTAACGCTGCAGAGAGTTTGCGCTAACAGTTTGTTTTACTTTAAAATGATGATAACAAGGTTCTATTAGCCAATGGGTGGTTATGTATCGTTTTGTTTTCGGATGCCATGCTGTATGATATGACTGTGGACTGAGTTTTGGCGGGGAGTCGGAGGAGAGACGAGGAGGACCGCGGATGTGCGGAGAGGCTCCGGTCGATCACTCAGGGTGGTCCCGAGCCGTGAGTTGACGGAATTTGGGTGGTCGTCTGAGGTCGAATTGAGCTCCAACGGTAGCGCGCGAAGAACTTGGACTTTGATAAGTGTTGGCGACTTTTTTTTCCCATTGCTTTCCTCTCTGTATCAAATGCATATTAATGTCATAGAATTAGTAATATCTATAAAGTGTATTTGTTAAAATTTACTGGGTGTGCTGGCTGATAATTGATGTTTGTGATTGATTCGGGCAGCGACTGACCCTGAGGGGAGTGTTGAAGCAGGTGCTGGGCGGGATTTCCCCTAGACATACACGAGCCAATATAACGGAACGTTACACATTTAACTGACCAATTTTTCCGAAACCTCTCACATCAAATAGAAAAAGCCTCCACGCATTTTTTTATAATGACGATATCCCCCCCAACGTTGTCCAGGCACGCCTAAATGATGCTTATGGTTAATAAAAAAAACGTTGACATGTAACACCTTCCTCCAAGGAGGGAAAATTTTGATCTGTAAGAGCAAATTTTTAGCTACAAATTACAACATGTGAAACAATACATATACAATTGCCATATATCACACTACGGAACAACAGAACATATTGCAGGGGCATACATAAATATCAGATTCCATTCAATCCCAATAGTTTCCAAATAACTCAACACATTCAAGAGGCAATACAAGATATTATGTACAATAATCATCTTATTTCATTATCAAAAGTATATTGCAAGCTTAACACCTAGAAAGTCAATCCGCAATTATATTATCTCTGCCTTTAATGTGAGTTATCGTGAGATCATACTCTTGTAAAATCAAACTTCAATTCAACGACCTCCTATTTTTGTTTGTCATCTTACTCAGAACACCAATGGATTATTATCTGTATATACAACAAGTGGTTTCTGAGCTGTACAGTCAGAAACATCAAAATGCTGCAAAGCCAAAACAAGTGACAATAATTCCTTCTCTATTGTGGAATAACTTCTTTGATGCTTATTGAATTTCTTTGAAAAGTAAGCCACAGGATGGTCAATATCATCATGATCATCTCTTTGTAATAACATTGCTCCTGCAGCCTCGTCACTGGCATCCACTGCTATGGAAAATAGCTTTGCAAAGTCAGGTGACCTGAGCACAGGTTGATGACACAAGATGGCCTTCAATTTGTCAAACGCCTTCTTGCAAGGCTATGTGCACACAAATTTCTCACCCTTCTTCAGGATGTTAGTTAATGGAAGGGCAATATCAGCAAAGTTCTTGCAGAACTTGTGATACTAACTTGGGATTCCAAAGTCAGGGGAACGGACAGGAGATTCTGTGAGCCCGATAGAGATACCCGCATAGTGTGTTGCCTCCCAGGTGCCAGGGTAGGGGATGTCTCAGATCAGGTTCTGAATATTCTAAAGGGGGAGGGTGAGCAGCCAGTTGTCTTGGTACATGTTGGTACCAATGACATAGATAGGACAAAGGAGGAGGTCCTGAAGAGAGATTTCCAGGAGTTAGGAAGGAAGCTGAGAAGCAGGACCTCCAGAGTAGTAATCTCGGGATTGCTACCTGTGCCACATGCTAGCGAGGGCAAGAGTAGTCGGATCAGGCAGATGAATGCCTGGCTGAGAGACTGGTGTAGGGGGCAGGGCTTCAGATTCTTGGATAATTGGGATCTCTTCTGGGGAAAGTATGACCTGTTCAAAAAGGACAGGTTACACCTGAACCCGAAGGGGACCAATATCCTGGCGGGAAAGTTTAATAGAGCTGTTAGGGAGGGTTTAAACTAATTTGGCAGGGGGATGGGAACCGGAATGATAGAGCGGAGGAAGGGGAAAACAGAAATAAATCTAAGATAGTGAGCAGTAAAGATGTCAGGAAAGACAGGCAGGTGATGCAGCAAATTTGTAGCCATTGGGATGAGTTGCAGTGTAATAAAGTTGCAGTGAAATCAAAGCAAAAAGTATCGAATACTGGTCTTAAGGTGTTGTACTTAAATGCACGCAGCATAAGGAATAAGGTGGATGATCTTGTTGTACAGCTACAGATTGGCAGGTATGATATTGTGGCCATCACTGAGACCTGGCTAAAGGATGCATGTCTCTGGGAGCTGAACGTCCAAGGATACACGGTGTATCGGAAGGATAGGAAGGTAGGCAGCGGGGAGGCGTGGCTTTATTGGTAAGAAATTATATTAAATCATTAGAAAGAGGTGATATAGGATTGGAAGGTGCAGAAACTTTATGGGTTGAGCTAAGAAATAGCAGGGGTAAAAGGACCCTGATGGCAGTTATTTACAGGCCTCCAAACAGCTGCAGGGATGTGGACTACGAATTACAACTGGAAATAGAAAAGGCTTGTCAGATGGGCAGTGTTATGATAATTGTGGGGGATTTTAACATGCGAATAGATTGGAAAAATCAGGTCAGCACTGGATTTCAAGAGAGAGAATTTGTAGAATGTCTGTGAGATGGCTTTTTAGAACAGCTTGTTGTTTAGCCCACTAGGGGATCGGCTGTACTGGATTGGGTATTGTGTAATGAACCGGAGGTGATTAGAGAGATTGAGGTGAAGGAACCCTTAGGAGACAGTGATCGTAACATGATTGAGTTCACTGTGAAATTAGAAAAAGAGAAGCCGAAATCTGATGTGTCGGTATTTCAGTGGAATAAAGGAAATTACAGTGGCATGAGAGAGGATCTGGCCAAAGTTGACTGGAAAGGGACACTGGCGGGAAAGACAGTAGAGCAGCAGTGGCTGGAGTTTATGCGAGAAATGAGGACTGTGCAAGACAGGTATATTCCAAAAAAGAAGAAATGTTTGAGTGGAAAAAGGATGCAACCGTGGTTGACAAGAGAAGTCAAAGCCAAAGTTAAAGCAAAGGAGAGGGCATACAAGGAAGCAAAAATTACTGGGAAGACAGAGGATTGGGAAGTTTTTAAAACCTTACAAAAGGAAACCAAGAAGGTCATTAAGAGAGAAAAGATTTAACTATGAAAGGAAGCTAGCAAATAATATCAAAGAGGATACTATAAGCTTTTTCAAGTATATAAAGAGTAAAAGACAGGTGAGAGTAGATATAGGACCGATAGAAAATGATGCTGGAGAAATTGTAATGGGAGATAAGGAGATGGCAGAGGAACTGAATGAGTATTTTGCATCAGACTTCACTGAGGAAAACATCAGCAGTATACCAGAAACTCAAGGGTGGCAGGGAAGAGAAGTGTGCGCAGTCACAATTACGACAGAGAAAGTACTCAGGAAGCTGAATAGGCTAAAGGTCGATAAATCTCCTGGACCAGATGGAATGCACCCTCGTGTTCTGATGGAAGTAGCTGTGGAGATTGCGGAGGCACTAGTGATGTTCTTTCAAAGGTCGATAGATTTTGGCATGGTTCCGGAGGACTGGAAGATTGAAAATGTCACTCCGCTATTTAAGAAGGGGGCAAGGAAGCAAAAAGGAAATTATAGACCTGTTAGCTTGACATTGGTGGTTGGGAAGTTGTTGGAGTCGATTGTCAAGATGAGGTTACAGAGTACCTGGAGGCATATGACGAGATAGGCAAAACTCAGCATGGATTCCTTAAAGGAAAATCCTGCCTGACAAACCTATTACAATTTTTTGAGGAAATTACCAGTAGGCTAGACAAGGGAGATGCAGTGGATGTTGTATATTTGGATTTTCAGAAGGCCTTTGACAAGGTGTCACACATGAGGCTGCTTAACAAGATAAGAGCCCATGGAATTACAGGAAAGTTACATACGTGGATTGAGCGTTGGCTGATTGGCAGGAAACAGAGAGTGGGAATAAAGGGATCCTATTCTGGTTGGCTGCCGGTTACCAGTGGTGTTCCACAGGGATCAGTGTTGGGGCCGCTTCTTTTTACATTGTACATCAACGACTTGGTTATGGAATAGATGGCTTTGTGGCTAAGTTTGCTGATGATACGAAGATAGGTGGAGGGGCTGGTAGTGTTGAGGAAACGGAATCTGCTGAGAGACTTGGATAGATTGGAAGAATGGGCAGAGAAGTGGCAAATGAAGTACCATGTTGGAAATTGTATAGTTATGCACTTTGGCAGAAAAAATAAATGGGCAGACTATTATTTAAATGGGGAAAGAATTCAAACTTCTGAGATTCAACGGGACTTGGGAGTCCTCGTACAGGATACCCTTAAAGTTAACCTCCAGGTTGAGTCAGTAGTGAAGAAGGCGAATGCAATGTTGGCATTCATTTCTAGAGGAATAGTGTATAGGAGCATATGTGATGTTAAGGCTCTATAAGGCGCTGGTGAGACCTCACTTGGAGTACTGTGGGCAGTTTTGGTCTCCTTATTTAAGAAAGGATGTGCTGACGTTGGAGAGGGTACAGAGAAGATTCACTAGTATGATTCCGGGAATGAGAGGGTTAACATATGAGGAACGTTTGTCCGCTCTTGGAATGTATTCCTTGGAGTTTAGAAGAATGAGGGGAGACCTCATAGAAACATTTCGAAGGTTAAAAGGCATGGACAGAGTGGATGTGGCAAAGTTGTTTCCCATGATGGGGGAGTCTAGTATGAGAGGGCATGACTTAAGGATTGAAGGGCGCCCTTTCAGAACAGAAATGCGAAGAAATGTTTTTAGTCAGAGGGTGGTGAATCTATGGAATTTGTTGCCACGGGCAGCAGTGGAGGCCAAGTCATTGGGTGCATTTAAGGCAGAGATTGATAGGTATCTGAGTAGCCGGGGCATCAAAGGTTATGGTGAGAAGGTGGGGGAGTGGGACTAAATAGGAGAATGGATCAGCCCATGATAAAATGGTGGAGCAGCCTCGATGGGCTGAATGGCCTACTTTGTCTTATGGTCTTATGGTCTAAATCAGCCAAAGGATCCCATCCCCTGTGAACATCCATTCACCCAATGTCTGCACTTTCCTTGGAAACTGGTCTTTAATTTTCAGTTATCTATTCAAAAGGTAGATATTGAACATACATCACTCTGTGATCACTCCACTTAGAGAAATGTTCAGATGTGTTTTGAAATCTTTGTTTTGAGCATCTGAACATTACTGATAGGGACAGCCTTTTTTGGTCAGTCCTTATTGGCCTTGAGAAGGTGATGGTGAAGCACGATTCTTGAACTACTGAAGTTCCTCTGATGAAAGAACTCCCTGGAGATGTTGTGTAGGGAGCTCCAGATTTAGATGACAAAGGATCAGTGAATTAGGATGCTGTGAGATTTGGAGGGTAGCTGCATTTAGTGGCCATCCTTGGTGGTAGGTGTCACAGGTTTGGGACATGCTGTCAGAATAGCCTAAGCAAGTAACTGAGTGCTTGATGTAAATAGATACAGCAGTCATGGCCAACTGTGGTGGGGGAAAATGAATGCTTAGGTTGGCTGAAGTGGTAGCAGTTCAGTAAGCTGCTCTGTTCTAGAAAATATTCATCTTCTTCGGAGCAGCTCTCATATAGATCACTTGAAAAATATTTGTAGATGGTGCAAAGTTTTGGGGGTTTGTGGGGATTTTGGATACCATGACTCCGACATGCTAAAGTAGGCATGGTGGGTACATCTGTATTTTTAGTCAATAGTTAATACCAGAAAGTAGAAGACCAAAAGATTCCTTGGAGATAATGCCTCTGAATAGGAGGGGTAGGCAGTTAGACTCTCTGTTCAATAACTATCAGTCAGTAGCAGTTACATCCACTGTGATGAAGGGTTCTGAGAGGTTGGTGATAAAACTTATCAACTCCTACATGAGAAGCAACTTGGATCCACTCTAATTTGCCTACCATAACAACAGATTCACAGCAGATTCCATTTGATTGGCTGTTTACTCAACCTTGGAACATCTGGACAGTGAAAATGCAAAAATCAGGATGCTCTTCATTGACTACATCTCGGCATTTAATACTATCGTTTCCTCAAAACTAATCAAAAAGCTTCAAGACTTTGGCCTCAGTACCTCCTTGTATAATTGGATTCTCAAATTCCTCACTTGCTGACTCCTTGAAATACAGAATGGCAACAACATCTCCTCAACAGCCCCCATCAGCACAGGTGCACCACAAGCCTGTGTGCTTAGTCATAGTCACAGTCATAGTCATACTTTATTGATCCCGGGGGAAATTGGTTTTCGTTACAGTTGCACCATAAATATTAAATAGTAATAGAACCATAAATAGTTAAACAGTAATATGTAAATTATGCCAGTAAATTATGAAATAAGTCCAGGCCCAGCCTATTGGCTCAGAGTGTCTGACCCTCCAAGGGAGGAGTTGTAAAGTTTGATGGCCACAGGCAGGAATGACTTCCTATGACGCTCTGTGCTGCATCTCGGTGGAATGAGTCTCTGGCTGAATGTACTCCTGTGCCCACCCAGTACATTATGTAGTGGGCCCACCCAGTACGTTATTCCCCTGCCCTACCCCTTTTATACTTATAACTGTGTGGCTCAGCACAGCTCCAATGTCATATTTAAGTGTGCTGAAAATACTATGTTTTGTAACTCCAGAAACTAATAAAAAAAAACCATGGTAGCCAGGAAAACGTGTGCACTTAGTTTCTCTTTTGGTAAGATGCTCACATATGATGTGGTGGCGTAATGATGTATGCCACTCATGTATTTTCAACCTGTAATAAATCATATACTGTAAAGGAACAAAGAATGTTTAATCAAACAATATATTTACAATATTACTCAAAAATGACTGAATTATTAAATACACTACAGATGACACTACTGCCATTGGCTAATTCAAAGGTGGCGACAAATCAGCATATAGGACGGAGATTGAAAATCTGGCTGAATGTTGCCCCAACAACCACCTCTCACACAATCTCAGCACGACCAAGGTGCTGATTATTGACTTCAGGATGAGGAATCTGCAGATCAGTGAGCCAGAAGGGAAAACTTCACTCAGCTCCACTTGCCCCAACTGTTTCGACAACCTATGGACCAACTTTGAAAGGCTCTTCATCTTGATCAATTTTCACTTCATTTGGTAGTACCATGAGTTAAAAGTAAACTCATAAAAACTTTTGATCACATGTGACAATTCCCAGTTCTTGAGCAAGACTCCACACAGGAAATCTCCCTGTCTAGTGGCCAACTGCACTCAGAGTACCCTACACAGCTGACAAGGCTCTGGTCTCAGACTCATCAAATAACAGAGCAGCTACTGATCCTACTGCAAGCATCGATAGTCTTCCTCACTGTCCACTGTGCCCATAATCCAGGGGTCATCTGCAAAGCTGCAGATCCAGTTCATTGACTTAGAAGACAAACAACAATGGACCCAGCATCAGTCCCTGAGGTACACCACTAGACACAGGCCTCCAGTCAGAGAGACAACCATCACTGGTGAAGACAATGTTGAATCCAATTTACTACATCATTGTGAATGACAAGGAGCTGAACGTTCTTGACCAGCCTCTCGTGTGGGACCATGTCAAAAGCCTTGTTAAAATCCACATAGATAACATCCACTGCCTTCCTTTTGTCAACTTTTCTTGAAACCTCCTTGAAAAACTCTATAAAATTGGCTAGACACAACCAACCATACACCAAGCCATGATGGTCGTCCCTGATCAGGCCCTGTTTGTCCAAATACTTATATCTCTGCTCCCTTAGAATACCTTTCAATAATTTACCCACTACTGACTTTATGCTTACTGGCCTATTATTTCCTGGTTTATTCTTACAGGTTTTCTTAAACAACAGAACAACATTAACTATCCTTCAACCTTCCTGCACTTGACTGGTGGCAAAAGACATTTTACATCCTTCTGCTAGGGCCGCTGTATTTTCTGCACTACCTTCCCATCAGGTATGAAGGGCACCTTGTCAAGCCCGAAGGATTTATCCTCCTTAATTTGCCTCAAGACAGCATGCAATAGCTTTTCACTGCATCTCACGAAATGTGACAATAATTATCAAATACATAATCAATTATTGATTATTTTTAAGATAACCGAACTAAAAAAAGCACAATCAGGATTGCTTACCTTTCGTTCAGCAGCATCTAGATCTTGCAGTGGAGTTACTGTGCTGTGGAATGTTTAACCCAGCAGGGTCCTATGGGGGCAGGGGTGTCTACTGTAGCACAGGAGCAGACAGCAACGCAGGTGCCATACACAATTTCTAGCCTGTGGCACAAGCTGGACTGCGGGATTTCAATGAAGAGACAAATATCAGCCTGACAAAATCACTGGTACTTGGGCAAAAGTTTTGCCTTGATCAATATAATCTTTAGTGCAAGGTCTTAAAATATATCCAATTCCATTCCACCTGTTCATCTTTCCTCCTTGCTGTCACCATTCATTGCTATTCTTGAAGGCACTCTGAGGCATCTGTAGCGCATAAATTTTTATTGCAGCACTTCATACATCACACAGGTCCTATTCTCATACACAATTGACAATTAGGGGAGTTATTCAAATCAACATTTGGGATCGCAAAATCCAATAAAAGTGAATTTATTTCTACTTGGCATTTTTCTTGGTAATCTATTTGTGTTAAAAGAAAAACAACCACTTAACTGTTTAAATTGTTCCATTTAGCAAGGCTGCAAATATTTTTCCAGTCTTGAAAAATAGGTCAGCGTACTTTGTTTTTGTTCATTTTGGCTATTATCAAGCACTTTGTTTTGAGAATGTTTTCATCAGATAGCTTATAGGTTTAATATTCAATCAGTTGCTCCTACTGATTTATGTCCAGATGAAAGGCTGTTGTTTGACAGCTTTTTTTTTGTATTGTTCAGATTTTGGATATTTATCAACCTACAGAAAAGCATAACAATCACATACAACAGTAAGATATCCAGCTTCTGTATCTCCAATCTGATATCAAGTAAAATAGAAACATATAACTGTAAATAGAAACTATATTGTCCAGCAAAATCATTACTAGTTATATTAATTTTAATCCATTGTCCATGGGTAATACATAGGGACATAAAGGTTTTAAATGTTTTAGATCTACTTTAAATATAGGATATGAGGCATTTAACACTACAACTAATAATACCTGCATATAACCATATAACCATATAACAATTACAGCACAGAAACAGGCCATCTTGGCCCTTCTAGTCCATGCCAAACTCTTATTCTATCCTAGTCCCACTGACCTGCACTCAGCCCATAACTCTCCATTCCCTTCCTGTCCATATATCTATCCAATTTAACTTTAAATGACAACATAGAACCTGCCTCAACTACTTCAGCTGGAAGCTCATTCCACACAGCTACCACTCTCTGAGTAAAGAAGTTCCCCCTCACAATACCCCTAAATTTTTGTCCTCTAATTCTCAACCCATGTCCTCTTGTTTGAATCTTCCCCACTCTCAATGGAAGAAGTCTAAACACGTCAACTCTATCAATCCCCCTCATAATTTTAAACATCTCTATCAAGTCCCCCCATCAACCTTCTACGCTCCAAAGAATAAAGACCTAACAGGTTCTGGCATAATTTACATATTACTATTTAACTATTTATGGTTTTATTACTATATTATTTATGGTGCAACTGTAACGAAAACCAATTTCCCCCAGGATCAATAAAGTATGACTATGTTCAACCTTTCTCTGTAACTTAGGAGATGAAACCCAGGCAACATTTTAGTAAACCTCCTCTGTACTCTCTCAATTTTATTGACATCTTTCCTATAATTCGGTGACCAGAACTGTACACAATACTCCAGATTTGGCCTTATACAAATTCAGCATTACATCCCAACTCCTATACTCAATGCTCTGATTAATAAAGGCCAGCAAACCAAAAGCTTTCTTCACCACCCTATCCACATGAGATTCCATCTTCAGGGAACTATGCACCATTATTCCTAGATCCCTCTGTTCTAAAGTGTTCTTTAATGCCCTACCATTTACCATGTATGTCCTATTTTGATTAGTTCTACCAAAATGTAGCACCTCACATTTTTCAGCATTAAACTCCATCTGCCATCTTTCAGCCCACTCTTCTAACTGTCCTAAATCTCTATGCAAGTTTTGAAAACCTACCTCATCATCCACAATGCCACCTATCTTAGTATCATCTGCATACTTACTAATCCAATTTACCACCCCATCATCCAGATCATTAATATATATGACAAACAACACTGGACCAAGTAAAGATCCCTGAGGCACACCGCTACACAACCGTCCTCCAATCTGACACACAGTTATCCACCACTACTCTCAGGCGTCCCCCCAGCCACTGCTGAATCCATTTTACTACTTCCATATTAATGCCTAATATCAGTCAGTTACTGATACAATACTAAAAGTATGCTGCTTCATACAGCACAACACCTAATTCGTGGTAACCATTCTTAATAACCTTATCACAAAACTGACATTAAACTGTAATCTTACTGGCAAGTGTAATAGAGCCGCAGTTAGATTGCTATAAGATTTACTTATCAATTTTAAAGCAATATTGTTTAATTGCTTCTGTGCCAAAAATACATATATTTGTTTGTTGTGCTTTTTAATTCAATGGGAATTCAAGGATCATTTAAATTATTTCACTGAGAGTAGAGGCAATGAAGGCATTAACTCTAGTGATACTTAGGGATAAACTAAGTCTATCCATTTATTCCTCTTCCGCTAGGGGACTAGAATGGCCCAGTGGTTGTAAATTCAAGTTCCACTGAGGCAGGCTCTAAGACCGAATTTAATAAAGCTAGCAATTTATGTGTTTATTTCCAATCACTTTACCTGATGACTCACTATTCTTTAATTTGCCTTAGAATTCCTCAATTAATTACCTAGTAAATATTATGATTTAATGCTCCCAGTTAAGGATTTCACAGCAGTTCACTTCAGGTATTTAGAATCAGAAGATTTGTAACCCCATGTGGCTTTTCATCCATTATAATTAAAAATAGTCAAATTTACTTCAGTGCAAAGGACTAAAGCAACAATTAATTAAGATGTTAAAATTGCAGTAAAACCTACCCAATTTTTGGATTTCTTCTCGGCTTAATAGACTTCAATGGTGGCTTAAGGAGGAAATATTATCCCACGGATTTGCTGTGTTACAGTGATCCAGAAATACTCAAAAGCACATTACAATATGCAGACTTGGTTGAAAAAAAGTCATGAAGGCCTCAGGAATTCAAATTGTATTTTTAGGAGAGGAAGAGACTATTCAATAGTGATATAAGTATATTAAACAAAAATGTTAATTATACGTTCCATTCTATACAGATGCCACTCAACAACTAAATTTGTTCATAAAATAAATCCCAGAATATGGTTCTTGCTGATAATGGCAGCATATAATGCTATTTCCAATTACTTTAGAATAAAAATTGTACTTTAATTTTAAATTGACAGAATAGAACTGTTCTGTTTTTTCGTTTTGCAAAAAAGGGATGTGAGTAATTTCTTGTCTAGAAAATGAATAATGTCCTTCACCATTACTTGATGTTAAGTGGCTTTTAAGTTAATTAGGTTAATATAATGAATTTGTTTCACTGGATTCTGTACTTCTAGATAGTAAATAACTTTGAAAAAAATTACCCAATAGAAACTGAAAGTTTTAGCATTTCAAAAATAAAATGTTCTAAGATTAAGGCTTTGAGTTCCAGAAACAATAGTTTCATTTTTAATAAAGTTAATTAATTCACATCAAACTAATTGTTGGGATATTAGCTGTCATTATTTGTGGTCAATAGCAACAGCAACATCAGACAAGGGCAAATATGGAACTAAACATGGACACTCAAAATTACTGATGGAAATGAACTACTTGACTAAGAGATGTATGACAGACTATCCGATTTTCTTTGTCCCAGTTAAGAGAATTGTTCAGTGTGCAAATAAATAAGAACAGTTCTCCTGCAGTGGCACTTCACCCTTGCCATTCCCAACATCCATGGCTACTGCCAGATTTACAAACTTGCTCTCGGCTTCATGTTGAAAAATACCATACTGTGCAAAAATCTAAGGCACCTTAGCCATATATATGTGCCTAAGACCTTTTCACAGTATGGCATCACAAATGCCATTTATAAAGTTGCAAATGAAACCGTTGTTGTTGTTCAAATCCTAGATGGCACTGAGATGTACTGGGGTGGGATAGATTGTATGGTTAAGTGATTTGGCAACAAAAGCATCACATTCAGCATATCCATGACCAAAGAATTAATTGTGGATACATACCAGTCCTTACTGAAGGGTCTGCATTGAAAAGAGTGTGTAGTTTTAAGTTCCTGGATATCAACATCCCCAAGGATCTGTTCTGGACCCAGTACATTGATGTAATCACAAAGAAGGCATACCAGTGGCTCTTCTTTGTTAATACTTGGAGGAGATTTGGTATGTCACCAATGACTCCTGTAAATTTCAGCAGATATGTGGTGGAGAACATTCTGACTAGTATGAAGGCTCCAAACCACAGGACCGCAAGAGGTTTCAGACAGTTTTTGACTCAGCCTGCTCCATCATAGGCCTACCCATCTGACCATCAAAGACATCTTTAAAAGATGGTGCCTCAAGAAGATGGCATCCATCATTAAGAACCCTTGTCATCTATGACTTACCTTCTTCTCATTACTACCATCAGGGAGGAGATACAGGAGACTGAAGATCCACGCTCAGTGATTTACAAACAGCTTACGCCCCTGCATCAAAATATTCCTGAACACAAAATCATTATTCCTTTATTTGGACCATTTATTTAACTTGTAATTTATAATAATTTTATTGATTTGTACTATACGTGAAGCAAATTTCATGTCATATAAGACAGTGATAATAGATCTGATTCTGACGGGTTCACTATTGTTCCGTGCACTTACATATTGCAATCCATACAGATTACCATCCATACAGATCAATTCTTTACAATAGCACATTGAGGTTGTACAAGGTAAAAACTCAAGTGTGTGGAATAAGATGTTTTCGTGCAATGAAACTGCAATACAGAGAGGCATTAACGTGTAAGGTCATAATGAGGTAGATGTGAGGTCTAGAGTCCACCTTATCATACTAGGGAATTATTCAATAATCTTAAAGCAACAAAATAGAAGAGCTGACATAAGATTCTTGGTGAGTTTCGTGGTAGGCGTTTCCGGAGCTGAGAAGAAGCAATGTGAGGATTTGAGGAGAATTCATTGTCAGTAATTTTTCACTCTAATCAGGTGAGTAAAACTCAAACTTTGCAAAGGCAATCACAATGAGTTAGAATAAAGTGAAAATGATATTAGAAATATTCTATTATGATTAAGTCAAAGGCTGTGGAGCAGCTACAGACAGGAGAAGGAAAATCATTCTTCCTGGCCACATACACAGAAGATGTAAGCTAAGTTGTTTAGCCAATGAAAGTGGACATGTAGACCATGGTATGCAATTGACCCAAGCTGATACTGTAGACAAAAAACACACTTAGAAAGATAAATTTTCACTGTCACAGAGATTCAGTGTGATCTTCACATTCTCTTTCCCCTACCTTGCTTTCAGCAAATAAAAATAACAAAATATTAAGAGTACTTAAAAATATCCTTGACTACCATGTTAATAAAAGGTTCAAAAGACTGTCTTGGCATTTAAAATTTAGATCTTTTTAAGCAAACTGCATTTAGGTAAAATTAGATTGATATGAAACCAGTTTGATCGAAATATCCCTGACAATGGTCAATGAATCTATGTCTAAAATCAGCATGTTTGGGAGGAGGAGCTAGATGCATATGATGTTGTTACAAAATCCAGATCAGTTATCAACTCTGAAAAAGAGGATGCTGTCCAAGTTGCATGCCATCTTGGACAATGTCTCCCATCCACTACATAATGTACTGGTTGGGCACAGGTTGGGAGTACATTCACCCAGAGACTCATTCCACCGAGATGCAACACAGAGCATCATAGGAAGTCATTCCTGCCTGTGGCCATCAAACTTTACAGCTCCTCCCTTGGAGGGTCAGACACCCTGAGCCAATAGGCTGGTCCTGGACTTATTTCCTTGCATAATTTACATATTACTATTTAACTATTTATGGTTTTATTACTATTTATTATTTATGGTGCAACTGTAACGAAAACCAATTTCCCCCGGGATCAATAAAGTATGACTATGACTATGACTAACTCACTCCTCTCAGCAAACCCTAGGCTGCTTTGTATTAGAGATGATTCAAGATTCATGATTCATTTATTGTCAAAGAATGTATAAATTATACAACCTTGAAATTTGCTTTCTCACAGGTAGCCACAAAGCAAGAAACCTGAAAAAATCAAATTAAAGAAAATAAATGAATAAAAGTAAAACCAAAAGATGAACACTTATAAAAGAGAAAGAAAAAATATATGAATTTTGCAAACAATTGAAACAAACACAGCATTCTGAACCAAAATTGAGGAATTAGATCCGAACCACAGAGCAGCTCAGAGTAGGCCCAAAGCTTCGCTTATCAGTTCATCATATTCACAGCACACAGCATAGCAGCCAGGACCAGCTTCATATCCTCAGTGCCATGGAGATGACCATCGAGGAGAACGAGTGAAATCAGCTCTCATCTCGACTGATACCCTGTCTTTTCAGACAATCTGGGCCAGCATTTAAATTGACCATACAACTGTGAACAGCGAAAACCTGAGAAGGTAACTTACATTTATAAGCATGCAATGCTCTTCACACCCTCCAAAATTGCTTCATAATCAATTAGATGCTTCTGAAGTGTCTGTTTCCAGTTTGTGTTCAAATCTCTGTAGTGGGAAATGAATCCATTATATACTGGATCAGAGATACATATCCTATTACTGAGCCACATCCAGCAAATAAAGTAATCTCAGCTGAATTAAGGATTTAATTTTGTTAGCATAAAAATCATTTAATTTTTCTTGTGGCATCTCCAAATTCACTGAGGAATATTTGATTCTAAACTAAACAGCTAAGTGTCGCTGTGTGTAAAGACCTAAATTAGGAGATCTAAGTAAATCTTAATTTCTGGGTTGCATCAAGCACATATTTGATGAAGTGAAGAATTCAAAGTTTTGAATGAAGTTATAGCCTGCTGGCAGGGATTTTGCTAAATTTTATTAAATAACAGATTATTTAGACAGAAAATCTTTGACTCATGAGCTTAATTAAAAAAGAAGAAATGAAAAATGTTAAATAACTCATAAAGCATAAATATTATTTCAATGGGATATAAATTTAGAACTGGGGATCTCAATCCAGCATTAATTTGGTCTGTTGGAAGTGAAGAGGAATGATCAAGGATGAAGAATCAAGGGTCAACTTTATTCACCAGCTACATTTACAGTCCTATGCAAAAGCCTTATGAACATACAGTATATATAACTAGGGTACATAAGACTTTTGCACAATACTGACAGTCTGACAGTCAGAAGATGACAACGCGACACAGCTCGCGTGGCCATTCCGAATGATATTATATGTGTAACTAGGGGCCGTGCACAATCCTGATTTGATGGAGACAGCTGTGAGAAGCATGGAGGAACACTTGGAGAAACTTCTGAAATGCCCGCTTCGCTGCCGCTGTTGCTGAGAATCTCTGGAGTGGAAGGCCCCAAATCCTCGGCTTTGCCTATTGCCTGTTGCCGGGGCCAGGGTCGAAGCGCTCGGCAGAGATGGTGCTCAGTGCTTGGTGTCGGAGAGCTGTTCGGAGGCTCGGAGTTTTCGAACAGACACAGAGTTGGACTGTGGTCGGATGCTTCCAGGATGCTGCATCAGCAAGTTTGTGGCGCTGGAGGTTCACCGTCTGCGTGAGATGATGGGACCTTTGAGAGACTTTGAGACTTTTCACCATGCCCATGGTCTGTTCTCATAATCTAATCTAATCTAATACTGTTGTAATTTTTTGTATTGCACTGTACCGTTGCCAAAAACAAACAAATGTCATGACATGTGAGTGATGAGTCTGATATAGGTCTCTATTGTGTGATAAGTGTGGGGGTGTGGGAAAGGGGGCAGGGAGAGGGGAATCAGGATTGGGTGAAGGTGAAGGGAGAGGGGAGAGATTGGAAAGCACCAGGCAGACATTCTGTTCTGATCAATAAATCAATTGTTTTAAATCAAATGACCTTTACAAACTCACCCTCTACTCCACATTGAAAGTAACGTACCATGCAAAAGTCCCAGGCACCCTGGCTATATATATGTGCCTAAGACTTTTGCACAGTACTGAACATATGGTAGGAATTGGCTGGGGTGTGTTGGTGCAACATGCAACAAAAATCAAAAACATTCAACAAATATAAAGAAAATGAGTTGCATAAAGTATAAAGTTAGAGACTATTAGACCATAAGATACAGTAGCAGAATTAGGCCATTTGGCCCATTTTTAAAAGCACAGATAGAGAATAAAGTGTCCATGAATACATAAGTACCATCACGTACTTGCAATGTAAACAGCATTATAAAAAGTGATTTGAAGTGTTTACTGCGCAGTGCAGTGATGGGGGCAATGGAGAGATGCAGTGGAGGAGGGAAGCTAACTAGAATTGCCAAACAGATTAATTGTCAGGGAAAAAAAAACTTTTAAGATTGTATGAAGTTTTTGTTTTAATTGCTATAAAATGCTTTCTAGAAGGGAGCTTTTGGAAAAGGCAGATTGCAGGGTGGTTGGTCTCCACAATGATTTTCCTGCCCATTTCTTTGTTCTGGGTGCATACAAGTCCAGCAGTAATGGTAGATTGCAGCCAATGACATCTTGTCGTTTATCAATGATACAATTAGTGATCAAATCATTGATAAAGTTAGTTATAAAAGAAAAATATTGTTCATATTTGTAATGAAATCTGAAAGGAATATATTTTGTGTAACTTTGTATACTATTCCAAACACCTGTGAATAGAATTTAAACAATGTTTATTTTGTGTAAATGGTATTAATAAAGATAAATCTTCAGGTAGAGGAGAAATTATGATATTTGAATTATTCCTTTAATACAAATTCACTGTTTTCTATCCTTCAGAAGCAAAGACAGATAAAGTACAGTATTTTCAAAACCAAGGAATGAAAAAAGCCATTTGTTCATCAACTCAGAAATCACAGGAGAAAGAACTTGATTTTATAAACTCCCTTATGATGACCATTGTGCTTGATAAGCAGAGGAAGTACAGTTGTTAAGTAGAGGAAATGAGCCGCCATTTTGCATGCACCAAGGTTCCACAAACCAAAAACATGATGTACAACCAGTTAACCTGTATACAGTGGTATTAATTAAGTCTGAACCTGTTCTATTAGGCCCCCCCTAACTCCATCAAGGTGATTACCAACAGTCCTGGTAACCTGTCCACCCTTGTCAAACCCCATGTTAAATCCCTTGATGTGATATTTGATTCCACCTTTAAGTTTGACAAGCAAGTTAATGCAGTAGTAAAAGCCAGTTTTTTCCAGCTTCATACTATCGCCAAAATCAAGCAGTTTCTCTCTATCAAAGATCTCGAGAAAGTCATCCATGTCTTTATATCCTCCCACTTGGACTACTCAAATTCCCTGTATACTGGGATAAGTCATTTGACCCTGTCCCGTCTGCAGCTGGTCCAAAATGCTGCAGCCAGGCTCCTGACAGGTGTCTGGAAGAGGGACCATATTACTCCTATCCTGGCCTCCCTCCACTGGCTGTCAGTACGGTTCAGAATTGATTTTAAGATTCTCCTGTTTGTTTATAAAGCCCTAAATGGGCTGGCTCCCCCTTTCTAACCCCTTATTTTACTTCCAGGTCCCTCAGGTCAGCTGACTTGGGGCTCCTGGCTGTCCCGTGATCTAAACTTAAGCTCAGGGGTGACCGCACTTTTGCTATTGTAGCCCCTAGACTGTGGAACAGCATTCCCCTCCCTATCAGATCTGCCTCCTCCATCGACTCTTTAAATCCAGGCTCAAATCTTACTTTTATTCACTAGCGTTTGAATCCTTCTGATGTGGCTGATTTTTGGCTTGTGCCTAGGCCCTTGTGTTGTTTATTTTGTGCCTATAAGCTGTTTGTCTTGTTGATTATGTCTGTGTTTCTTGTATTTGTAATTTTAGCTATCTGCTCTGATATGTACAGCACTTTGGTCAATGTAGGTTCTTTTTAAAAGTGCTATATAAATAAATTTGACTTGACTTGACTTAATTAAAAGGAATTTTAAATGAAACATCCTCTCCCTCTTCTTTGACTGGTATCATAGAATCTTTGATTTTCTTGGAGGAAAACTTAAATTTGATTTTGGCAGGGGGATGGGAATCGGAGTGATAGTGTGGAAGATAAGGTAGCTGGTTTACAAACAGAGGCAGTGTGTAATAACACACCTGGTAAGGAGAGGCTGATGATAGGGCAATATTACAGCGAACAGGATGAGTGGCAACATAAAAGGCTGACAAAATCAAAAAAGGTGAATTCAGGATGAAATGTGTTATATTTGAATGCATGCAGTGTACTGAATAAGGTTGATGAAGTTCCAGCACAGTTACAGATTGGCAGATATAATATTGTCGGCATCACTGAGTCATGGCGGAAAGAAAATTATAGCTGGGAGCTTAATATCCAAGGATACACATTGTATCAAAAGAATAGGCAGGGAGACAGAGGGGGTGGTGTGACTCTGTTGGTAAAAAATGAAATTAAATCATTAGAAAGAGGTGACATAGAGACAGAAGGAGTTGAATGTTGTAGGTAGAGCTAAGGAACTGCAAGAGTAAAAAGACCCTGATATGAGTTATATACAGACCCCCAAATAATACCAAGGATGTGAACGACAAGTTACAATGGGAGATAAAAATGCATGCCAAAATGGCAATGTTACAACAGGCATGGGGGATTTCAATATTGTAGGTAGATGGGGAAAATCAGGTTGACATGGGATTCCAAGAGGGGGAAATTCTAGAATGCCTACGAGATGGCTTTCTCGAACAGCTCATGGTTTAATCCACTAGGGAATTAGCTATTTTGGATTGGGTGTTGTGGAATGAACTGGAATTGATCAGTGAGTTTAAGGTAAATAAACAATTAGGGAAAGTGATCGAATTCATCCTGAAATTTGAGAAGGAGAAGCTGAAGTCATATGTATCAGTATTACAGTAGAGTAAATGAAATTACAGAGACATGAGAGAGGAGTTGGCCTGAATTGATTGGAAAAGAACATTGGCAGGGATGGCAGCAGAATACAATGGCTGGAAATTCTGGAAGCAATTCGGAAGGCACAGGACACAGTATATACATCCCAAAAAGGAAGAAGTATTTTTTAGGCAAGATGACATGACCATGGCTAACAAGGGAAGTCAAAGCCAACATAAAAGCCAAAGAGATGAAGAGGAAGTTCTTTAGCCAGGGAGCGGCGAATCTGTGGCATTTCTTTGCCACAGGCAGCTTTGGAGGCCAAGTCTTTAAGTATATATATATGGCAGAGGTTGATAGAATCTCAATTGGTCAGGGTACAAAGGGATACAGAGGGAAGGCAGGAGATTGAGCTGAGAGGAGAAGTGGATTAGCCATAGTGAAATGGCAAAGCAGACTCAATGAGCAAAATGACCTAATTCTGCTCATATATCTTATGGTCTTATGGTCTTTGATCCAAAAAAAAAAGATAATACATTCAATAATGCTGAATGACTCAACACTGCACCAAATTTTTACCTGGTCAATTCTTACAGTTGAAGCTGAAAATTGGGTAAACATTTTATTTATAAATCGACTGCTCTCCAGCTATTGAACCACATGAAAATTACTTTTACACATATATATCAGAGTAACCTCATCAATTTACTGAAACAGATTGATGATCTTTTATGTAAAATCCTCACATCCAGTAAGAGTGAAAAGATTCACAGTTTCTTACTGTAGGCTCATTTCCAAACCAGATTCTGGAGTGAAAGCCTAGTGTGCTAACTTGCTGCAGCAACCAGTCCTAAAAAAAAACACAAAACTGTTGATGATGCTGAAATTTAATAAGGTTACAAAACTGCTGTGTTGAATTAAGAATGCATGTAAATGTGATGATTCATGAGTTTGTTGCTCATTTAATAAATGAGTGAGGTGCTTGTTTTAATGAGTCCATGTGGTTTTATTATTTGGAACAGATGGTATATTAGTTTTATTAATGAATAACATAATTAAATATGGGAAGGTTGTAGTTCAAATTTCTCTTATACCTTTGCTGTAGTTGTCAAAGTTCAACATAACTATACACTGAAATGTTGTAACAATAGAACGACACAATATCGTTTCAATGAAAGTATTATTATTCATATCATACAAGTTTAAGTCATTTTAGTAAGTATTTCACAATATTGTACTTTCGAAAGTTGGCCTGAAACGTCGACTGCGCCTCTTCCTATAGATGCTGCTTGGCCTGCTGCGTTCACCAGCAACTTTGATGTATGTTGCAAAGATATACTACTTGTTAGATTTCAAGTAAATGTCCATTCAGTATTGGTGGACTGAAACCGATTACATTTTATGGGAAAATATCGACGTCAGCACCTCTTTTGAATTAAGACAAATTTCTTCCTGAAATATAGTCTCAGGGTTAAAGATGAATCACCACTTGCACTAATTTAAACAAAATGGTTTCCAATACTCAATTGACCAATGCTTGTGTACAAGGTTGGTTGTGGACCCATCCTTATACACTCTCCCAGTTTGGCTGCTTTAAACACAACACACAGAGGTACAGAGTGGAATAAACTCACTTTTTGAGAAGATTGATAGGTGGATCTCTAGTACAATCTAGCTGAGCACTGGCCCCTGGATCACAGAGATGGCTTTTATCAGCTTAAATCTGCCAAGGAAGCTTGAAAAAATGTTTTTTATATGTCTCTGAGAGTTGACAATATACTGAAGCATCAGATGAATGATGATGTAGTGGCCATTACAGAGACTTGGCTGGCATCAGGGCAGGAATGGATTCTCAATATTCCTGGATTTCAGTGCTTTAAAAAGGATGGGGGGGAGGGGAGGAGGGGAGGCATTACTGGTCAGGGATACTATTACAGCTACAGAAAGGGTGGGTAATGTAGCAGGATCCTCTTTTGAGTCAATATGGGTGGAAATCAGGAACAGGAAGGGAGCAGTTACTATTGGGGGTATTCTATAGGCCCCCTGGTAGCAGCAGAGATAGAGAGGAGCAGATTGAGAGGCAGATTTTGGGAAGGTGCAAAAATAACAGGGTTGTTATCATGGGTGACTTTATCTTCCCTAATATTGATTGGCACCTGATTAGTTCCAAGGGTTTAGATGGGGCAGAGTTTGTTAAGTGTGTCCAGGACGGATTCCTGTCACAGTATGTGGACAGGCCGACTAGGAGGAATGCCATACTAGATCCAGTACTAGGTGATGAACTGGATCAGGTCACAGATCTCTCAGTGGGTGAGCATCTGAGGGACAGTGACCACCACTCCCTGGCCTTCAGCATTATCATGGAAAAGGATAGAATCAGAGAGGATAGGAAAATTTTTAATTGGGGAAGGACAAATTATGAGGCTATAAGGCTAGAACTTGCTGGTGTGAATTGGGATGCTGTTTTTGCAGGGAAATGTACTATGGACATGTGGTCGATGTTTAGGGAACTCTTGCAGGATGTTAGGGGTAAATTTGTCCTGGTGAGGAAGACTAAGAATGGTAGGATGAAGGAACCATGGGTGACAAGTGAGGTGGAAAATCTAGTCAGGTGGAAGAAGGCAGCATACATGAGGTTTAGGAAGCAAGGATCAGATGGGTCTGTTGAGGAATATAGGGAAGCAAGAAAGGAGCTTAAGAAGGGGCTGAGAAGAGCAAGAAGGGGGCATGAGAAGGCCTTGGCGAGTAGGGTAAAGGAAAACCCCAAGGCATTCTTCAATTATGTGAAGCAAAAAAGGATGACAGGAGTGAAGGTAGGACCAATTAGAGATAAAGGTGGGAAGATGTGCCTGGAGGCTGTGGAAGTGAACGAGGTCCTCAATGAATACTTCTCTTCGGTATTCACCAATGAGAGGGAACTTGATGAGGACAATATGAGTGAGGTTGATGTTCTGAAGCATGTTGACATAAAGGGAGAGGAGGTGTTGGAGTTGTTAAAATACATTAGGACGGATAAGTCCCTGGGACCTGATGGAATATTCACCAGCCTGCTCCACGAGGTGAAGGAAGAGATTGCTGAGCCTCTGACTAGGATCTTTATGTCCTCGTTGTCCCCGGGAATGGTACCGGAGGATTGAAGGGAGGTGAATGTTGTCCCCTTGTTCAAAAAAAGGTAGTAGGGATAGTCCGGGTAATTATAGACCTGTGAGCCTTACATCTGTGGTGGGAAAGCTGTTGGAAAAGATTCTTAGAGATAGGATCTATGGGCATTTAGAGAATCATGGTCTGATCAGGGACAGTCAGCATGGCTTTGTGAAGGGCAGATCGTGTCCAACAAGCCTGATAGAGTTCTTTGAGGAGGTGACCAGGCATATAGATGAGGGTAGTGCAGTGGATATGACCTACATAGATTTTAGTAAGGCATTTGACAAGGTTCCACATGGTAGGCTTATTCAGAAAGTCAGAAGGCATGGGATCCAAAAAGTTTGGCCAGGTGGATTCAGAATTGGCTTGCCTGCAGAAGGCAGAGGGTGGTGGTGGGGGGAGTACATTCAGATTGGAGGATTGTGACTAGTGGTGTCCCACAAGGATCTGTTCTTGGACCTCTACTTTTCGTGATTTTTATTAACGACCTGGATGTGGGGGTAGAAGGGTGGGTTGGCAGGTTTGCAGACGACACAAAGGTTGGTGGTGTTGTAAATAGTGTAGGGGATTGTCGAAGATTGCAGAGAGACATTGATAGGATGCAGAAGTGGGCTGAGAAGTGGCAGATGAAGTTCACCCCGGAGAAGTGTGAGGTGGTACACTTTGGAAGGACAATCTCCAAGGCAGAGTACAAAGTAAATGGCAGGATACTTGTTAGTGTGGAGGAGCAGAGGGATCTCGGGGTACATGTCCACAGATCCCTGAAAGTTGCCTCACAGGGAGATAAAGTAGTTAAGAAAGCTTATGGGGTGTTAGCTTTCATAAGTCAATGGAAAGAGTTTAAGAGTCGTGATGCAGCTCTATAAAACTCTGGTTAGGCCACACTTGGAGTACTGTGTCCAGTTCTGGTCTTCTCACTATAGGAAGGATGTGGAAGCATTGGAAAGGGTACAGAGGAGATTTACCAGGATGCTGCCTGGTTTAGAGAGTATGGATTATGATCAGAGATTAAGGGAGCTAGGCTTTTACTCTTTGGAGAGAAGGAGGATGAGAGGAGACATGATAGAGGTGTACAAGATATAAAGAGGAATAGATAGAGTGGATAGCCAGCGCCTCTTCCCCAGGGCACCACTGCTCAATACAAGAGGACGTGGCTTTAAAGTAAGAGGTGGGCAGTTCAAGGGGGATATTAGAGGAAGGTTTTTTACTCAGAGAGTGGTTGGTGCGTGGAATGCACTGCCTGAGTCAGTGGTGGAGGCAGATACACTAGTGAAGTTTAAGAGACTACTAGACAGGTACAAAAGTGTATATGGAGGAATTTAAGGTGGGCTGTTATATGGGAGGCAGGGTTTGAGGGTCAGCACAACATTGTGGGCCGAAATTTATGTTCTATAAATAATTAAAAGATAATTTCAATACTTAAAGTTTTCTATCAGTATTTGAAAGAATTAAGATAACGGAAGCAAGTTAATAGTGAGTCAGGCAAAGTGGTGGAGCATTCAGGATATTGCAGAATTTCATACTTCAATATACATGCAGGGAAGCCCATGGCTTATACATAGCAAGATATCCTCTGGAACAGCAGATAAAATAAGATTCAGTATTATCTTTAACTTCTGTTTTATTGCAAGCAGTAGCTGTTTAATAAGTTATAGAGAAAGTAAATTTGAAAACCTACAGCCTAAAAGGAGGATATTCTGCTTGTTTCACTTTTTGAAGCATTTGAAACAGCTCTTCAATTCATCCCCTATCTGATTTTTTTTCAGTTGAGATGCCATTTTCATTGCTTTGCATATATACACTCAGTAGCTACTTTATTGTGGTTATTTGAGCTACTGTCACCTTTCTGTCGGCTTCAAACAGTCTAGCCATTCTCCACTGACCTTTCCCACAGAACTGCTACTCACCAGATGTTTTTTTGTTTCTCACACCCTTCTCTGTAAACTCTAGAGACTGTTGTCGTGAAAATCCCAGGAGATCAATAGTTCCGAAATATTCAAAACACTGTGTCTGGCACCAACAAACATTCCACGATCAAAATCACTTAGATGACATTTCGTCCTCATTCTGATGGTTGGTCTGAACAACAACTGAATCTCTTGACCATGTCTGCATGCTTTTATGCATTGTGTTGCTGCTACATGATTGGCTAATTAGATATTTGCATTAATGAGCAGGTGTTCAGGTGTACTTAATGAAGTGGCCAATGAGTGTATATCAAGTTGTACTTCGAAGGTTACAATAAATCTACTTCCTCTACTCTTTCAGATGGTGACTTCTGGATCAGGGCAACTTTTCTTGTCATTTCCCTCTTTTGGCCAGATACTTTGTTTTATTCTGTGAGTTTTGGTTATGTGCCAAAAGTATCAATTTCTCTTCACTTCTTCAGTCATAATCTTTCACAATGTTGAACAAATGAGCTAAATATCACCCAGCCCTTCTGCGTGGTACCTTTGAACCCTAGCTACCCCTGAAATTTTCTGGATAGTACAATACAGAGTGGGTAAAAAATACTTATTTCCCTAATGAAAACTTGATTAAATCAATGCATTTTGGACAAGGACACCCCAGCCCCCTCCTCTAATACACTACACTGAGTCATCTAATCTCACTCAGGAGGATGAAATGAAAAGAATAATTGACTTCTGTACCCTTGGCTGAATGAAGAGAAAGAAATACTTGGGGATCCTGATACAGCTATTTTGTGTATTTGCAACCTATCTGTACTTAATTAGAGTGACTCAACACTTTATGCTCTGAACGTGTCATCCATGCTCCCTCTTATCACATATTGTTCTGTCTCAGACTGATGACAGCATCACCGTATTTGTTAAATGTCAAACTACATTAACTGACCTTACTATTTCAATACATGATTCTCTCCTTTCCTGAGAAATGAACTTCAATGTTTTAGAACACACTCAACTCACAAATTTAACCATTTTAACTCAACACATATTCTCTGATATGCATGTCTATAACCAACACATTTTCTGTTTCAACTTACAGATAACTCTGGAACTGAAAGTTCATTTTCAACTTACAACAGTCTTCATTGTTTCAAAACCCACAATTTAAAGTTCTACTTCAATAAAGAAAATCACTAAACTTCGGAGGTTGTTTTCTAACCGTCTGAGATCTCTCTACCAGTTTCTCTTCACTTTCAATGTCTGGTAATGGCTTTTGCTCACTTTGAACCTGAGCTTGTCCATAACTCTCCATCATATTGCCCTCCTGTATCAGTACCTCAATATCAAATCCTTGAATTTCCTCCTGTTTGTCAGAAGTCTCTCTTGTCTTGAACTTTTTTATGTGTGGTGTTCCTTGCATACTGCACTTCAGTTGGAGATTCAACTACCACTTGATTTCCTGTTTTCCTCACTACCCTGTGTGGTGTTGTGTTGAAAGACGTGGTGAATTTGTCCACTCTTTCTTGCTGGTTAAGACCAGTGTCGCCAACTTTACGGTAGGCTCTTTTGCTCCTCTGTGATCCTCTGTATTCGATTTGCACTTTCCTTTTTGTTCTGCATCCAGATCTCGTACTTCCAGTTCTGCTGTGTGTACGTCATTGATGTCTGGTAACTTCCCCGTCAGTTTGCAGTTGTAGAGAAGTGTGGCAGGACCTTTCCTTGTAGTGGTATGTTCCTCACATCTGTCCACAGTCACATACTTTCTCAGTTCACGTTTTCAGTCAAGTCCTTCTGCTTGAGCAATCCTAATCCTTGTCACCTGTGATGCAATTTGGTGCTCCACTTCACCATTTGACTCAGCCCACTTTGGCGTTGTTTTCAAGTGTCTGATTCCATTACTCTCACAATATTCCTTGAACTGTTTAGATCTGAACAGAGGGCCATTATCTGATTTGATAGATATGGGCAGTCCATGTCTACTGAAAATGTTCTCCAGATTTCAATAACTCTCTCTGCAGTGGTAGAGGTCAAAATATAATTTTCATAAAATCAGCTGTTGTAATCAACCACTATGAGAATGGAATTGTTTGTTGGTAATGGTCCAAGCAAATCACAGCTACTTCCTGCCAAGGGCCATCCAGTAACGGTGGAAGTTTTAGTGGTTCTGTGGGGTTGGGTCTAGATAAAGTTTGACAGCCGTGACAAGTTTTGCATTATTTTTCAGCTGTTTTATCCATACCAGGCCACCAAACCTTGGTTCTGAGATGCTGTTTCGTACTAATTATTTCTTCACGAGCTAGGGTGAGTACCCATTTGTGCAAGGCTTTAGGTAACACAACCCGTGTCCCTCTGAGGGTAAAATGACCCACTGCACACAGCTCATTTACAATGGGTGCATATCCCTTACAGTTCACAAAGAGTCTATTCATGATGGCTTTACGCACCTCCTGCAGCTCTGGATCTGTGGTTGATGCTCTCTCTACCTCTCGTGTTGTCAGGGCTTTAGGCGTAGCATTGACAGCTATGAACCTGATGTATTACTCTGAATCATGCTTGTGTCTCTCTTTTTGAGCTGTCTCTCCCAGTGGCCTCGACAGTTGGTCTGTAATGTTCTGTTTCCTAGCATGTGTATGACTCTGTAGTCATATGGTTGCAGTCCCAAGACCCACCGCTTAATGCATGTGCATGGTTTAGATCTTGGACTGTAAATCATCCCCAAAGTTTTGTGATCTGTGATCAGATCAGTTTACAAATAAGGATGAAGTCTTTCACAGACCCATACTAGTGCTAATGATTTTCGCACTGCTTGATCCTCAGGCTCGACCAGCACCCGTTCATCTAGGGGAAGACAACTTCTGGTCCCGCCAAACTGAGGAATCTCGTTTGTGTGGACGCTGCGTGATGTGTTGCCCAGTTACAAATCCGCACCGCAAAATATCAGACAGTACACCATATGCAATTAAATGATTGAACTTTATAAGTCTTAATCTGAACAAAGGGTTAGTGAAAAAAATAAAAAAAAGGGATCCACTTTAAGGAAAAAAGTCAAAAATGCAAGTTGGAGCTCACTGATACAGCTATTCATCTTTCTTTTCAAATCTTTTTATTATCATTAGCCAAAATTAACAAGAATACATCGAAGTAAGCAACACTTACAATGTCTCAAGAAAAAAAAAACATTATTTTAAAGATTGAAAAGATTTTGGTGACAAATAAAAGGAAAACAAGAAATTCTACTATGCAAGAAAAAGTGAGAAAAAAACCCCAATTAGGTGTTCAACCCCGGAGCCATGCATCATATAAAAAGCTTCTAAAGATAAACATCAAACTGCTAGCAAGAACAAAAAATGTACCAAAAATTTACCATCAACCTCCGCTGAGTGTTGTCGACCCTCAGACCCTCGCTCCTGGTCCACTCCGTCCGGTCGTCTCTCAACTTCCTCCACATGCGTCTTCCTTCTTCTCTCCCCAACAAAAGACCGCAAAAAACCCAGCTTCCGGACACACAAGAAAGAACGTTTCTCACATTGGATAGCCCCTGCATTCCAAAGTCCCGTTATCTCTAATCATAAACCAAACATTGCTGCTACAGAGAAAAAATTATTTAACAGTGGAAGATTACATAGAAGCCATTACATTAGCCTTAGTAGTGAAACCTTACAGCGTATTACATGAGTATTTTCATTCACAGTCTGTGAGACTACGGCTCACATTGCAGACAGGTACCATTTCTTCATTTTGTTTTTGTATTAGTACTGATCCCCAGTCCGAATGTGCTGGCATCTGCTAATAATTTAGTTAGAACATAGAACATAGACTAGTACAGCACAGTACAGGCCCTTCGGCTCACAATGTTGTGCCAACCCTTAAACCCTGCATCCCATATAACCCCCCACCTTAAATTCCTTCATATACCTGTCTAGTCATCTCTTAAATTTCACTAGTGTACCTGCCCCCACCACTGACTCAGGCAGTGCATTCCAGGCATCAACCACTCTCTGAGTAAAAAACCTTCCTCTAATATCCCCCTTGAACTTCCCACCCCTTACCTTAAAGCCATGTCCTAGCTCCTCTTTTAGGGCTTTGAATACTTGTCTTTGTTCTGCTCCGAACCTAAACTGGGTGTCCTTCCTGGTCAACCGTCTTGGTGGTCCTGACAAAGTTGCAATCTGTGGTATGAATCTGCTGCTGTAGCCAACAAGACCTCAGAAACTTTTCACTTCTGTGGCATTTTATGGTTCATGAGCCTCCATTGCTGTTCACACTCTTTCGCCAGTTGGTTCAATGCTTTTCTGTGACAAAAGAATTCCCATGAAAAGTAATCTGACCATGTTGAACTGACATTTCTCAGTGTCAGTCCGCACTCTGCAAGTCTCCTTAAGACAGCATGAAGTCTGTCATCATGCAGTTTTTGGTTAGGTACACGTATAATCACTTCATCTGAGATGTTCTCAACTCCTTCAATTCCAGCTAAGGCATTTGTTATCTCATGCTGGGACTGCTCACTGGCTAGTGACACACCAAATATCAGTCTCTTGTACCTATACACTCCATTATGCACAGCAACTGTGGTTATCTCTCAATTCTGGAGTTAGTTCTAGCTGGTGATAGCCCCATTTCAAGTCTAGTTTGCCAAATACTGCAGCTCCATTCATACTCTGCAGTATCTCATCTACAGTTGGAAAGGGCTATCTCTCCCGTACAATTGTTTTTTTTGCCCTTCTCATGTCTAGGCACATTCTGATGTCCTTGTCAGGTTTTGATAAAATCACTACCTGGTTAAACCAAGGAGATGGGCTTTTAGCTTTCTCAGGAATGTCTATTTTCATTAGTTGGTCAATTGTTTTTCTCAACAGCCTCTCTTAAGTTGCAAGGTATGCATCTGAATGGCTAGGCCACAACCATAAAGGTTCAATGTACAGACTGATCTGCTTAATGTTCAGCTTTCCTATCTCTTCAAACACTTCTACGTACTGCAGCTTAAGTGACCCTTTAGCATCTGTCACTACTGACACATTTTCTCCAATCTTTAACACACCCAGTTTTGCAGCTGTTTCTCTACCTAGGAGCGGTTTACCATTGCCTTTATCACAATGAACTCTGCCAAGTCGGTTCTGTATCCAATACTTACCTCACATTCAAACACCCCCTTAACCCTCAGTGGTGTGCTAGATGAATATGAGTACAGCCTTCTCTTCTGCTTAGGAGGATATGAATGGCACTTTATCTTCTCTGACTTAAGTTTTTCCCACACATTTTCACCCTGTGTATTACTTCTGGCTCCTGAATCTATTAGCATGCACAGATTTACGTCCCCTACACAAAAAGTAGGTTTTTGTTTCAGATGACTGTCTCATTAACAACAAATGCAAATTCCTTCTGTTCATCTTCAGCAGTATTCACTTTTTGTGTCTTTAATCCTTTATGCAAAGTGGTCCCTTCCCATGGTATTTTCTGCACTTCTGTCCATGAGCTGGACACTTTGGGTCTCTACGAGGTGATCTGTGTTTCCACATTTGTAGTATTTCCTTTCATCTGTATTAGTAGACTTTCTTTTTCCCTCTGACTATTTGCCGGGTGTTGTGACCTCATGGTGTGAAACAAGGGGCACAGAATTTGGCTGGCTCCCTTGGAGTGACATGGCTGACAACTGTTCACATTGTGCTGCTATTTCCAAAGTGCAGGCAAGCGTTAAGCCCTGACTATTCTCCACACATAGTCTGAGTCAAATTTTCCCACTATGGCATCCCTAATTTGGTCGTCTGAGTCAACTAGAACATTACAGTGTTTTGCTGCCTGCCAAAGGCGCGTAGAAAACTGTTGAACCGTCTCACCTTGCTTTTGGGCAAGCTGATGAAAATGCTGCCGGGCATGTTGCCCTGCAGAATGAAGTAAGCATTCAGCAGATGCACCGCTGCCGTAGTTTGCAACTCATCCCGAGTTTGATAGTGTTGAGAGTATACCCTGTATATCTAGTCCTGCAAGGTGCAAAAGTAGTGCTCTCCTTTTTTTTGTGTTGGGGTGTATGGGGTGTCAGGGAGGGGTAGCATCTCTGGTGGGGGAACATGTTGTGTCCTTTTCAGGCTGTTTGTCCACTTTTGGTCCCCACTTGGCACATGGCCCTCACCTGTGCCTCCCCGTAGCTGTTTGCTTGCGACATTTTGTGACAGCTGCCACACCCCAGACAACGGCCTTGACAAGCCGGCTAAGCCAGGTGAGGATAGCCGACGGGTCTCAAACCCTCGGTGAGATAGGGAGTTGTCTATCCCAGCATGTGAAGACAGACTCTGGCAGATTGAGCAGACGAGTCCAACGGTCAAGAAGGCGGTCTCTGCAAGCGTCGTGGAATGCATAGAGCACAACAAGACAGAGAAGATGTCCTGGTCTTCCACTGCTCCTAGTCCCATCTCCAGCCATCTTGACTCTTGTTTTACCACTGGATCCGGAGCGAATTGGGAAGAGAGAGTATGGCTGACGCTGTGCAACTCTCCCTCACTTAAATCCAAATCAAGTGCTAGTCTCGACACCATCAAAAGCCGGCCGGTGGCATAGTGGCATCAGCGCTGGACTTTGGAGCAAAAGGTCCCGAGCTCGAATCTGGCCGGCTCCCGTGCATGCTCTCCATCTGTGCTGGATTGAGCATCAAGCTAGCAACTCGACCTCGTAAAAAAGTACTAATGGTGTCAAGATCTTCATCGATGACGATGGACGAACCTTTATTTGTTGTGTTATCGTCCATTATCAGCTTTTACTGTCGGCATAAAGTTCAAATGAGTTGAGCTATCATGTCCATCTCAGACCTAGTGTAGCTGGCTCCATAAATCATTCAAGTGTTGGATCCCGGATGTCTCCATTCTCATCAACTCACATTAAACTTGCTTTCAATATCAGTATCCTCGTCGCCACTGTTGTGTATTTGCATATTATCTTAGTATTTCATCAGTTAGTGCATATAACATGGCTCGACGCTTTATGCTCTGAATGCGTCTTTATTTCTCATTCTCGCTTCCATGCTCCCTCACATTACGTATTGTACTGTCCTAAACTGATATCAATCTGACCTTACCATTTCAATACATGACAAGAGCTGCTATCCAGTGATCCCAGCTGATCAGTTTATGAATGAGTAGATCAATTTGAGGTGAGCTCATCATTCTATAAGAGACAAGGGTCTCTGGATAATCTAATACAAGTCTCCCCATGGAGCTTTAACACAAGAAAAAAAATTGATTTTAATTAAAGCTGGGAGAAAAATAGTATAAACTTAAACATGTATGCTTAGCAGTATTGCATATTATAAATGTAACTGGTGAGGGCATAAGCTCCAGAATTGTAAGCTGGTCAACATTTTGCAAGTTTTATATATATATACAGTTTCCAAATAAAAGAAGTGAGTTATGAGTTAGGGAAACATTGTTTATAATGACATTTTGAATGAAGGTTGAAAATGGATCATTTATTTATATGGGAATATAAGTCTATTTCTGAAAACCCTAGCATTTACTAGCAGTTGAACAGTAGAATCTGGAAGTCATTAATAACCATAATGCATCATTCCTGCTGGCCCTGGTTTAGGACCATCTCCAAGTTCAGTACCATTGGACTTGCTGCTGTTTCACTCAGAATATGTGCTTGACATGCAATCAGCTTTGAAAGGTAACTGCTTTACATATAACTATACATTTGTATGTAGCTAAGGAGGAGCATTGGCTTCACTAGATTGCAAAACCAATTGATTGACAAGCACATCTTTAATCTCACCTCACAGTGCTATACCATGTGTATACAGTGCCAGAAAATAATTTGTACAAAATATCTTTCTTGAAATGGTTCATGGAGGTGTTGCCTTTACTCCCAAACCAGAAACTGATGCACTTATAACCATGAAGCTGGGACTGCTGGAAATACTCACCATGCCAGGTGGCACCCCCTAAAGATAGAAACAAATCTGTTCTGCTAATTTGTTATCTACTTGAAAGGCTAATTTAATTTCTGACTCTGCAGATACTGCCTGAAATACCAAACATGTAGAGCTACTTCCGTTTAACGCTAGATTTCCAGTGTCTATTGCACAATAAGTGCTTTCTTCTGAGGTGTATGTCTTGGTATCAGTAAATGCAACAATGGCAAGTGTACCCTACTGAGTCAATAATGATCATGATGCATGGAATGCATTTTGCTCTTTGTACCTTATAAACTGCAAGAGGATAGTCAAATCCAATTTAAAAGGAAACTCACTGAAGATATTATCAAAATAAAATTAATTGTGCCTTTCATAGTCAAGGAACAGAGTAAAGTTAAGAATTCAGGCATTAATTTTGAAACATAAATATGATTAACAAAATAAAGTGAAGCCTCATGCAAGGGTCTTTGGTTACATGATAACATTGACCTAGTTTGTAATTTAGCAGGACATAGAGGTGAGCAGGGAGACGTGCTACCCCATCCTTCAAATCTGCCTCAGTTTTGCAGACAATTGCCCACTGTTACCGAGGCTGGTACAGTATATCTTGCAGCTTTCATGTCAATCATGGAGATAAATGGACAATATAATTCCAGCAGTAACATTATTCAATTTGTGAATGGCTGAAAAGAAGCTTTAAGGTCAATGTCAAAAATCGTGGAGCTCGTAATTACTCCACATGACTAAGACACACAATTCCTTGTACAGTTAATAATTGCAACATATCCTTTCTATGAGATAAGAACAATTTGAATATTTAATTATACGTTTAAGAATGGTCAGGCACTCTGAGTGACAAATGCACAAAGCACATTTCTCTAAGAACATTGAGTATTGCAACACTCACAACACGCTGGAGGAACTCAGCAGGTCGGGCAGCATCTGTGGAAAAGATCGGTCGGCGTTTCGGGCCAGAACCTTTCGTCAGAACTGTAGGGGGAAGGGGCAGAGGCCCTATAAAGAAGGTGGGGGAGGGTGGGAAGGAGAAGGCTGGTAGGTTCCAGGTGAAAAACCAGTAAGGGGAAAGATAAAGGGGTGGGGGAAGGGAGGCAGGGATGTGATAGGCAGGAAACGTGAAGAAAGAATAGGGGAAAACACAATGGGTAGTAGAAGGAGGCGAAACCAAGAGGGAGATGGTAGGCAGCTGGGGGAGGAGGCAGAGTGACATAGGGATAGGGGAAGGGAGGGGAGGGAATTACCAGAAGTTGGAGAATTCTATGTTCATACCAAGGGGCTGGAGACTACCTAGACAGTATATGAAGTGTTGCTCCTCCAACCTGAGTTTAGCCTCATCATGGCGGTAGAGGAGGCCATGTATGGACATATCTGAATGGGAGTGGGAAGCAGAGTTGAAGTGGGGTTTCACCGATGTAGAGGAGGCCGCACCGGGAGCACCGGATGCAATAGATGACCCCAACACACTCACAAGTGAAGTGTTGCCTCACTTGGAAGGACTGTTTGGGGCCCTGAATGGTGGAAAGAGAGGAGGTGTAGGGACAGGTGTAGCACTTGCGCTTACAGGGATAAGTGCCAGGTGGGAGATCCATGGGGAGGGACGTGTGAACCAGGGAGTTGCAGAGGGAACGATCCCTGCGGAAGGTGGAGAGGGGTGGAGAGGGAAAGATGTGCTTAGTGGTGGGGTCCTGTTGAAGGTCGCGGAAGTTGCGGAGGATAATGTGTTGGATCCGGAGGCTAGTGGGGTGGTAGGTGAGGACAAGGGGAACTCTGTCCCTGTTGTGGTGGCGGGAGGATGGGTTGAGAGCCGAAGTGTGGGAAATGGAGGAGATGCGGGTGAGGGCATCATTGATGACAGCAGAAGGGAAACCACGATCCTTAAAGAAGGAGGACATTTGAGATGTCCTGGAACGGAAAACCTCATCCTCGGAGCAGATGTGGCGCAGACGGAGGGACTGGGAATAGGGAATGGCATTTTTGCATGTGGTGAGGTGGGAAGAGGTGTAGTTGAGGTAGTTATGGGAGTCAGTGGGCTTGTAGAAGATGTCAGTGGACAGTCTGTCTCCAGAGATGGAGACCAAGAGATTGAGAAAGGGGAGAGAAGTGTCCGAGATAGACCAAGTGAATTTGAGGGCTGGGTGGAATTTAGAAGTAAAGTTGATGAAATTGACGAGCGCAGCATGGGTGCAGAAAGCAGCACCAATGTAGTCATCAATGTACCAAAGGAAAAGTTGGGGAGCAGTACCAGAAATCGAGAAAGTGGAGAGAAGTGTATGAGTATTGCAGCAATGTGAGATTCAAAATGATATATGTTGCAGATTTCAGAGCACTATTTGTGAGGTCATATTCTATTTCCAAATGTGGGATTAATTAATTGGAACAGTAATACCTTCAAACATTTCTTGCCAACTGCTCTTCATTTTTTTCTGATTGCTTTCCTGGTACCCCTGTGACAAAAAAGAAGAATTGCCAATATTATAATTGTCCTTCTCTTTGTTTTTGATGGTCTCTTTCGGACTCTTTTTCTCCTTTTTTTCTCCAATTCCTTTTCTTTAAGAAGAGTCTCATTTTGTGAAATGTTTTCAACATCAGAACTTCTCTTAAAAAACACTAAATCTGATGGAGGTCAGGGTAGACCAGCTGAGCACTCCGACAAAGTGAGAGGATTATTCTGCCTCTTTAGTCACTTGCCTTAAGCTATTAGGCTATGCAGTATATCTCTGTGGTGGGGCAGATAAACGACCATATCTGGTATAGCTCCTGGCAGTGTTAGAGTGGATGGAGGTTCTTGAATAGATGTGTCCATCTCAGGTAAGTGGTCCTCGTTATAAGGATCAGACCACTCTGTTTCTTTCTCTGCCTTTCATGGACCTTAAAACTATATAAACGCACACCTGTTCTACCTGATTTCACTTGTTACGTTCTGATCATAAACAATCGTGTTGCATGCTGCTGGACAATTTTTCCTTTGGTGAATTGATTTTAAACCCAAACAACTTCATCATTCCTGAGTGGCGACAGAGATTTTATCTGTGTCTGAGATCATGCATCCTCTTCATTTTCTCATGCTGTGTTGTCTCAAAATTTCTCACTCTTTCTAAGGCTGGTAAGTGAGACTGGTCTTGTTTTCTGTCTCCAGCCCATTGACGCTCCGATGGACTGCAGCCATTTGCAAGAGGTGTGAAGCGATAAGCTAGCAGTGCTCTGTAGGGGTATTTTGCCTTCGGTAGGAGACTCTTTAACAATTTTCACTTCTCCATTTGCCTGAGGGTACTGTGGACTGCTTGTCTGGTGTTTGAACTCATAGTACCTAGCAAAGGGCTTGAATTATGATCAGATGAACTGTGGACTGTTATCTGACACAAGTGTCTCTGGTATTCCATGGTGAGCAAATACAGCCCTTAAGTGTTGTATAACTGCTGCTGATAATATAGAGGACAGCATGGACACCTCCACATTCCATGAGTAGTAATCCACAGGGAGAAGATGTTTGTCTTTTTTGCAGCTTGGAAATGTCCGTGCTTGCAATTTGCCATGAAAATTCTGGGAAAATCCCTCCCCCTCCTGTCTTCTCCTATCATTTTGGATCTCCTCCTCCCCCTCCTACTTTCAAACCCCTTACTCACTCTTCCTTCAGTTAGTCCTGACGAAGGGTCTCGGCCTGAAACGTTGACTGCACCTCTTCCTACAGATGCTGCCTGGCCTGCTGCGTTCACCAGCAAGAATGGTGAGTGTGCATCTTTCAAGCCACTAAAGTCTGAGTTTGTGAGCCCCTTTTGGAACAGCTCACCAAAGTATTTACATGACCTTGCTGCATATTTGGTCCTTTTTCAACTTAGCATGAATTTCATGCAGTTTACTGTGTGACGTGGCAAAGTTTTCATGCATCTGAGGTAAGTAGATGTGGCTATTTTCCATGATGGAAGATTCAGCTTCTGTCCACTTACATTTGAATGCATCCTCGACAGAGCGTCTGGTGTTGTGAAAGATATGTCTTGGACATTTTTTAATACCATAACAGTTTCACAGAACCATATTCTAAACCTTTGCAGACACAGAGGTAAGTCGCCCAAGTGTTTTGAGCTGCGGAGGCTGAGAAATGGTATGTGGTGTATTTCAAGTAGGAATTTAGTGCCTATCAAGTAACAGCTGAAGATTTCACAAGCCCACACAAGAGCCAACGTCTCCCTTTTGATTTGGGTGTAATGCTGTTCAATAGGAGTTAGTGCTCTTGATGCATATGTCACCAGTTTCCATTCACCACTCCAGTATTGCATGAGCACTCCCCCGAGGTCAAAAGAAGAGGCGTCTGCTGAGACCTTGGTTACTTTGCTTGGATCAAAGAACACCAATATTTTTTGAGACATAAGCTCTGCTTTAAGAGATAAGAATGACTTATTCTGTGGTACAAATTAGGTTCCAACATTTCTCTGAGAGAGGAGGTCACAAAGTGGGCTTGCTTTCTCTGCTAATTCTGGAATTAACTTTCCCAGCTGGTTTACCATGCCAAGGATACTGCATATATCTGATACATTCGTAGACTGTTCCATGTTCCAAACTCCTGCCAATTTGTCTGAATCTCTTTGCAGATGGACAGATGGTGGTCTAAGAACTGCACCTCCAACTTTGCAAATTTGCATCTTTTTTGTTCAGTGTGATTCCAGCCTGTTTCAGTTTCTCCAAGGCAACTTCCACTCTTTTGTCACATACCTCACTTGAACCTCTGAAGATGATTATATCATCTATGTGGCAGACTACTCCTTCCAGTCCCTCCAAAATCTGGTTCATCCTCCTCTGAAAGAGTTCAGGGGCTGATGAGATGCCAAAAAGGATTCTCTTGAAGGCATAGCATCCATATGGTGTGATAAAGGCTGTAAGCTTCTGTGACTCAGGAGTTAAACAGATCTGCCAAAACCCCAAGTTTACATCTTGTTTGGTAAATAACTTTGTTCCACCCTGCATACCCAATGCGTGATCAACAAAGGGCTCAATAAACTTATCCTACATGATTGCATAATTCAATTTTATTAGATTGACACAAATCCTCACTTTGCCATCTGGCTTGGGAACAGGAAAATTCCCCACACTCCAGCCAATAGGTTTATTCATTCTAGTTATGATGTCAAGCGTCTCTATACTCTCAAGTACAGCTTTGACTTTGTTTATCAATGGGGCTGGCATATGCCTTGCTGTGGTCAGAGAGTAGGGCATCAGTCGTGGCCTCAGTTGTATAAGGAACTCTTCTTTCAGTGCCCCAAGCCTGTGAACAACTCAGAGTACGTCTTCTGCCGCTGAACATTGTTTAGCAAATCCAACCTTGCAATGAGGTTCAGCTTTTCAATAGCATGTCTTCTCAGTAGCGGTGAGAAGAGATTCTGAACAATATAGTTATCTTCTTTTAACTCTTTCTCATTTTTATGGATGGAAGTAGTAAGCATTCTTTTCACAATGAGCTTATGTTTCCCTGTCACCATGAGCACTTTCCTTGTTGGGTTTATCATAATGCCTGTTTTATTTGCCACTTTTATGTGCAGACATTTGGGGATGGTTGTGACATCTGCCCCAGTGTCCATTTTGAATGTCACTATCTCATTTTGCAACTGAACCAGCCTTCTCTACTTGAATCTCTAACCCCAAGGAAAGCTGTCTCTTCATCTGAACATGGTCTCTTTGACCTCCTGAAGAACTGTTTTTGAGTGACACCAGCTTTTATAATGGCCAACTCTATTGAGCTGGAGGCATTTCACTTCTTTAGCTGAACAGAGCTCTTTGATGTGGAATGGAGACTTGCAGCATCTCCTTCATTTGGACATTTTACCTGCTTTTTGTTTTACTTATCTGGTTTACTTGAACCAAACTCTACTGTCACCTCTTTCTGTAGTCTTCCTGACTACACCTTGTTTGTACTCTTCTTTTTGTACAGCTTCTACTTTACTTTGGCATAGCTTTCATGCCTGAGTTCTGCTAGCAGCTGATGAACATTTTTATTCTGCTTGACCATAGTAATGGCTTTCTCTAGTGTGAGATTTGTCTGCAACTGAAGTCTGTCTGAGAACTTTCTGTCTAGTAACCCAACAACAATCGTGTCTGTAATGGGCTCATTTCTCAGACTTCCATATTTATAGTTGTCTGACAGGGCATACAATTCTGTGATGAAGTCATTTAAATTTTCATTTGGTTCCTGTTCTCTGGAGTTGCACTTTGCTCTCTCATATATCACATTTCACCTTCCTCTGAAATATTCTTTAAGTTTGTCCTGCACTGTTTTGCAGTCCTTTTTCTGAGCATCTGTCAATTCTAATCCACCGAAGATGTTTTGCTTTGTCACTCATGCAGTATATCAGTGTGCTTACTTGATGCTCTTCTAAAGCCTGAATGAGGTTGCTTGTAAACCACAACCTCTCAAAGTGTCTGAGCCATCTCTTAAAGTCCCCTGGTACAGAGGAATCAAAGGTCTCGGGGGGGGGAGGGGGCTTTATTAGGTAAGCAGATGTAGGTACTGAAGGTATTTGTGGCATTTTCCTGTTCGTTTATTTATTATTTTATTTAGAGTACAAAACATTTCCTGAGAGTTTGACTGACTTTTCAGCTGTTCCCGTGTCTCTGTGTACTTCCCCTGGCTAGTGGCCTACAGATTATATTACAACACATCCACTTTGGGTGCAGCTTGAAGGCATTGCCTAGCAAACATGGCACTCCCTCAGCTCACGCCTTATGGTACATAGAATTAGCAACTAGCATAGGTAGTTTAGGTTGATAAGTCTCAGGATATTTTTCATAGATATATGCCAACAACAGTCTTACTGTATTCTTGTTGGGGATCTCACTTGGTCTATAGCACCAATTCATCAATGATCAACCACCTCTGATACCATGTTGTGTTCGTTATTGAGGGATAGTGCAGACCACACCAGCTTGTAGGATACTCCACTGAACTTTATTGATAACACTGCTTGTACAGTATGCGAACTCCTCCCCCGTGGGAGTGGCTAACTGAGTGGCATAGGAATAAAAATACCATTACACTCTCCACATCGACTCTATCTAGGCCTTTCAGCATTTCAAAGGGATCCCCTGTCTTTCTTTTAAACCTCAGCAAGCACAGGCTGAGAACCACCCAACGCTCCGCATATGTTAAACCTTTCATCCCCGGAATCGCTCTTATGAACCTCTGGACATTCTAAATTACCAGCACATCTTTTTTTAGGTAAGGGGCCCAAAACTGGTCAGTCTGACCAATGCCTTATAAAGCCTCAGCATAACATTCATACTTTAATATCCTTGTCTTCTCAACATGAATGCTAACATTGCATTTGACTTCCTCACCACCAAGTCAACCTGCAGATTAATACTTTGGGAATCCTGCACAAGAATTCTCAAGTCCCTTTATATCAGTCAGTCAATCTTCTATCCCTGCTGTTAGCTTTCCTGTAATAGTATGGCCTCTTATCTTGCTTAGCAGCCTTATGTGAGGCACCTTGTCAAAGGCTTTTGAAAATCCAAGTAAATAATATCCATGTCTGTCCTGCCTGTTATTTCCTCAAAGAAATTCCAACAGGCAAGAATTCCCCTTTAGGAAATCAGGCTGACTTTGGCCTACTTCATCATGTGCCTCCAGGTACTTTGAAATCTCATCCTTAATAATGGACTCCAACATCTTTCCAACCATTGAAGTCAGGCTAACTGGCTTAAAACTTCATTCCTTCTGCACCCCTCCCTTCTTAAAGAGTGGAGTGACTGGAATTTTCCAGTCCTCCGGAACCATTCCAGAGTCTTGTGATTCTTGAAAGATCATTACATATGTCTCCACAATTTCTTCATCTACTTTCTTCAGAACCTATAGTCCTTTCTGGTCCAGGTGATTTACCTATCTTTAGACTTTCAGCTTCCCAAACACCTTCTCCGTAGTAATAGCAACCACACTCAATTCTGCCTCCTGACATTCCCGAATTTCTGGCACACTGCTAATGTCTTCCACAGTGAAGACTGACACCAGATACTTTGTTAAGTTCATCTGCTATTTGTTTGCACCCCATCATTACCTCTCTAGCATCATGTTCCAGTGGCCCAATATCCACTCTCACCTCTCTTTTACTTTTATACATCTGAAAATTTCAAATGTTCATTTTATTGTCAAGGTATATATGTACAATACAACTATGATCATTGTCTTCTCCAGGTGGCCATGAAATACAGAAGAACTAAGGAAAATATTGAAAGAAAAGACATCAACTCTTCCTCCACCACCACCACCCTCCCGGCATAAAAAAGAAAAAGAAACAAAACTCACAAACCCCAAAACCACCTACACCTTCCCTCGCACAAAAAAACTAACGGATTACCTACATAGAAAGTGGCAGCTGGATCTCAGAGATCCCAAATCTCCAACCTGCCCTCACAGAAAAAAACAGTGGTAATAACTTCAAATCCCAAGCACCCTCCCTCGCAAAAAAAAATGGCAATAGCCTCAAAACCCCGCTTTCACACACGGAAAACTAGCAAATCACCCACACAGAAAAACAAAACAACAAAAACATCAGATCCCAAATTCCCAACTCCTTCCTCTCACAAAAAATAACATATTGATCCACCTGCCTACTGCTTTGCCGGGTACGAATGATGCTAGCCCAGATACCACCCACCATAACCCCTGTGGCCTCCACTGAGAGCAAGCACTGTCTTCTTCCACATTCGCCTTGATGCTTCAATCTTTCTCAACACTTCAAAATGGAGAAATTCATGACCCCACACTCTGGTGTTTTCTATGAGGGAGCTAGTGCTGTTGGTCCTTTTCGGGAATCAGTCTGTGGTCTTCTCTAGGAGGCAGCTTGAGTTCTTGGACTCCTCTAGACACAGTAAAATGTTAGATCATTCGATCGAGTTGCAAACTGAATGTCACAGACTCCAACAGTTACTGTAACACAATCAATACAAAATAAAAAATAACAAGCAGAAGCCATAGAGAAAGTGAAATAATTGAAGGAATTAGTTATTTGAAGATGTCACCCCAGGAATCATTGTTCACTGGTAGAATCTTGAGCAGTTGGTATACCCTTTGATATTCTTGTCTAGCTTAGAAACATAGAAAACATACAGCACAATACAGACCCTTCGGCCCACAAAGCTGTGCTGAACACGTCCCTACCTTAGAACTACCTAGGCTTTACCCATAGTCCTCTATTTTTCTAAGCTCTATGTAGCCATCCAGCAGTCTCTTAAAAGACCCTATCGTTTCCGCCTCTACCACTGGCAGCCCATTCCATGCACTCACCACTCTCTGCGTACAAAAACTTAACCCCAACATCTCCTCTGTACCTACTTTCAAGCACCTTAAAACTATGCCCTCTCGTGTTAGCCATTTCAGCCCTGGGGAAAAGCCTCTGACTATCCACACGATCAATGCCTCTCATTATCTTGTACACCTCTATCAAGTCACCTCTCATCTTCCATCACTCCAAGGAGAAAAAGTTGAGTTCACTCAACCTATTCTCATAAGGCATGCTCCCCAATCCAGGCAACATCCTTGAGTTCCTTTACTTGGGCTCCCTTATCAAATTTGTTTCATTACACAACTCCCACCCTAGAATTGCTATTCCCCTAGGGGCTGCTGCAAAAAGTCATCTCATAGGAATTCTACAAATTACCTCTCTTGGGATCCAGCAACAACCTGATTTTCACAATCTACTTGCATATTGAAATCCCCCTTGACTATTGTAACATTGCCGTTATTACATGTCTTATCTATTTCCCATTTAAATTTTTATCCCTCTTCCTGGATATTGTTTAAGTGCCTGTATATAACTCCCATTAGGTTTTTTTTACCTTTGCAGTTTCTTAACTCTTCCCCCAAGTATTCTACACCTTCTGATCCTATGTCACGTCTTTCTAAAGATTTGATTTAATTTATTTCCAACAGAGCGGTCCCATCCCCTCTGCCTACCTCCCTGTCATTTTGAAACAATGTGTATCCTTAGATGTTAAGCTCACAACTATGATCTTCTTTCAACCATGACTCAGTGATACTTACAACATCATACCTGTTAGTCTCTGACTACACTGCAAGATCATATCTTATTCTGTATACTGCTTACCTTCAAATATAAAACCTTCTGTTCTGCATTCATCACACTTTTTTAACCTTGTCTCCCATGTTATACTTCAACTTATCCACTGAGTGCAATGTTGCTCCATCATCTACGTGTCCTTCCTCATAGTGTCACTACACACTGTGACAATACATTTCATTGTACATGGTACATAATATAGTGCTGTGGTGTGAGAATCAAGAAGAGTTTGTTAATGGATTAGCTCTAAAAATCTAGTGAAACCTGAGTTCCCTACATAGAAAATATTTTGTTCAAAATTGTAAGTACGGATATTATCAAAATATATATATCATATACATCCTTCAGATTCATCTTCCTGTGGGCAGCCATGAAACAAAGAAACACGCTAGAATTTATGAAAAAAACCCACACCACAAAGACAGTCAAACATCCAATGTTCAAAAAAAAGAACATATCATGCAAACAATAAAAAAAGCAAACAATCCACAGAACACGAGCTCCGGAGTCCTGAAAATAAGTAGCCAGTCTATGCTGCAGCTTGTCCAGGATGTAGGCTACATCCACGGAGCAAGGTTCAGTGCTGAGGTGAGTGCCAATGGCAATAGGCCACAGATGCAGAGTCAATTCAGTGCTGAAGCATGTAAACTCTCCTGGAGTAGTGAGCTGAACACCAGTTTATTCTCTGTTTTCTGCCTCAATTTCTTTATCTTTTTAATCTTCATCAGTGCTTAAATTGGCTAAACATTGGTATGTTATCCATTCTCAGGCCCAGACACTGTCAGTTCAGTACAACTCAAAGAGTCAGCTCGGCCCCAAGTCTGCTCCAGCAATGGCCACTGTGGCCATACCTGCATTCTCCAGAGTCCAATTCACTGAATATTTCAGGACACCACAAAAATGACAAGTCATAAAAATGGCACACCTCCTAGCAGTAAATTACATGCCTCAGGTTCCAGTGATTGTGGTCCTCTAATAGTATATTTAGTAAAATTATTAGTAGCTTTGTGCGCAGCCTGTAAAGTGTGGCCATGGCTCACCAGCGCCATTTTCACATCTCAGAGCATTTACCTTTGTAAGGTTGATTGCATATGGAACACTTTCAAATTCTGAGTAGAGTAGCTGTAGTACAGTGGCAGTGAGTTTGGAGAAGTTCCAAAATCAGGACACCAGTGATGATTCATTATAGTTATTAATGACTTCCAGATTTTACTGTTCAACTGCGAGTAATGCTCGTTTTTTTCAAAAATAGATTTGCGTACCTACATTAATAAATGTTCTATTCCAAAATGTATTGCACTTTTCACTTCATTAAAAATGTCATTTTACCAGGCAGGATGTAAAACTGTTAGCATCATCATCATTCCTAACCTGCAACGCAATCTACTAAAAGATAGAGACTTCACATTTCTGAGGCCTATTCAAAAATTATTTTCTATATTTAATGTAGTCAAGTAATTAAATAAAATTGTAGTATGTGTCTTCTATTTGATAAGATTTTTGTTTTGTCCTTGATTGGGGTTAATGTTTACATAGGAAATATTTGGTGCATTTATGAGGTACTATGATGTTAACCTTGTGTATTGCCATTGGGATCAACCAGCCAGACTTAGAGAATGGCAAAAGGCCATCAGTTCAGGAAATATTTTTTGGAGAATGTAACTCCTTGCTATAAAACTTGCCTCAATGAGTAGTGCCAATCCATCTAAGAATTAAAATTTATAACAGATATTTGTCACATTCTTTCATAAATACCTAAGAAAATGGAGAAGAGTGTTCTGAATGTTGAAGTAACTACAGTTATTACTTAAGTTTGTGTGTTATATATGCAACACGCGTGAAATAAAATCATTTAAAAGAATAAATGATAGTGCAAGCAGACTTGGGAAGAAGAGAATCTTCTTTGGAATATCAGACCGATGAGGCCTCTATCTTGTGGTAGATTGCATTGCAGATTAAGAATGATGACGATCCTAACACCATTCATTGTTATCATGGAATGAATAAATCAAAGAGGAACTTTCAGCAGCCTCTGTCGTTCAGTTAAAAGCAAAATATAGGAATGTTGTCCTACCAAAGGGCCCTGTTCATTCATGAGCTTCTGTCTAGAACACACTCAGTAAGGCATTCAGCATCAATACACTTGCAACAGTGACAAGTTGGAGAACTTGCTCACCAGATACCCATAAGGCTCAAATTAGCAGTTGTTTCTCCAAGTGTAAATTAACTTTCAACACCACAGTAATACATATTTATTGCCACTAAATTGCTACCTCTGTCAGACCGAGAATGTGCATGTATCTGGTCTTTGTTTCAGGTTTTCATTATTGCTGGAGCTTTTAAAAGAAAAACGAATATCTAACTCAACATATATATCTCTCACTCACTCACTCACTCACACACATATCACAACTCTATTTTCCCCTCCTTACTCGCATTCCACAACTTGTCTCTCTTCCCACTTTTGCCATTGGGAATCAGGTGCAGGATATAGGTTCCAGTCCTTCAAGCTTCCGGCTCCTGAGTCAGCATGGATAACTTCATTCACCTCAGCACTGAACTGGTTCCAACCCTATGGACTCACTTTGAAGAACTTCACAACTTATGTTCTCAGCCTTATTTATTTACTTGTTTATTTTTTTTGTATTTTCACAATTCATCTTCTTATGCACTTTGGATTTTGTCAGTCTTTGTTTGTGTGTGATTTTTTTTTTCATTGATTTTACTGGATTTCTGCAAGACTGCCGGCAAGAAAATGAATCTCAGGAGAGTAATACAGTGGCATACACATATTTTGATTTAAAAAGTTACATTGAACTTTGAACTTACACAATAAATTGACCTTTTGATGTTACACAACCTGTTAAGATTAAGCTCAGTCAATTGAATGGTTGCAGGGAAATACCAGTGTTTTTGCTGAACAAGCATGTCCCAGATTCCTCGCTGAGCTATACTGCTGATTTAGTACTTAAATGAAAGTAACTACAGAGGCTGGCAATCTAAAAAAAGTCATGAAATTGTGGAAAAACTCAACACATCACACTGCATCTGTGGGAAAAGGAACAGAGCTAATGTTTCAAACTGAAGAACCTTATCAGAGTAATTTGAAACAATAACTCTGTTTCTTTACCCGTATACAATACAGTGTAGAATTCTTAGGCACCCGAGCTAAACATGTGTGTCAAAGATTTTTTTGCATGGTACTGTACGTGGCTCAACATTTTCTGTGTTTCTTTCATTCCTTAGTTGTCATAAGTTTCATATGCACACTCAGTGGCCGCTTTATTAATAATAATAATAACAATAATTTTATTGATCCTTAGTGGCAAACTATTTTGCCGTAGCAGCAACATTTAAAAACATATGTAGCGTTCTCGTGCAGTATGTTGAAACTCTGACTAAACACCAAGTTAAACTGGAGCCAATGAAGGCAGAGTCGTAGTAAGGTTAACCATTTACTGTGCACACTTCCACATTAACATCGTATGGTGAAAACTGTTGATAAAAAATACAAACATAAACAGCGTCTGTTTCATTCTGGACACCACGTACGCTCTCTTCTTTTAGTGAGTGTCTCCAGCCGCCCTGAGTAGGGAGCGAGGGGAGTCCTGTCAAACCACCGCCGGACCCGAGCCCACCCCGCATTTGAAATTGAAAAGTCGACACGCGCGCCACCCGAACCACCGCTTCCTTAACAGAAACCACATTAGTATTTTTACTTCAAATACTTTCATATGAACTTACGGCATTGCTTCTATAATGTTTCTTTGTGGGTAGAAACGGAGCTCTTCACGATCATTCTGCATGCATGGCACCCGCCTTTACACCTTCCCGAACCGGAGGTTACACATAAGATGCGGCGAAACCGGAGGTGACGTCATCGCATGCCGCGATACGCCATAGACAATGAATTTACCCTCGTTATACTGTAACTTAATTATCAACCTTTAACTTTAACTAGAAAATTGTTACAAACAAATCATTTAAAACTTAGACCCAACAAAGTCAAATAAATGCCTTAAGGGCAACACGCCTGACCTTTGTAAGGTCACTATAAACATGGTATAGAACTTCAGTCTCTAGATCAGTCTTTAGGTAGAAGTAGAACAACCTCTGTAACTGGTCTCAGGTTTCCTTTTCAGGGTTTGTTGTAAAGATGTGAACTGGTTGACTGCCTGCTCTGTGTTGTTTGGCAAGCGCTGGTGCGGTACTCTGAATGGTAGTGGGGTGACCCAGTTGTTCGCTTCGTCTCTAAAGACCTTTGTGTCCATTATTTTTAAGAAGATGGCATCTTCCACCGATGGAGCAAGTTTATTGTCGTGCTTAGTTTGAATGAAGACTGACTGTCCCAGTGTCTTCTCAGTTACTTTACTATGCTCGTGCCTTTGTTGTGCTTCCTTGATACATGTTACACTTGTGGAGGGCTGAGAAATTGAATGGCGGCCTCTCTCTAGCATGTTAGCCTTGAGCGTCTTAACTGTCGGTTTGTGTACGTTGCCAGGGCACGCCTCTCCTATCACCACCCAGCCCAGATCCAGACGGTGGGCGAAGGGGGCATTGTGTGGTCCATTGACCTGCTGCCTGACTTTGTGCACCCTAAGAACACCTCTTCCGAGTAGCAGGAGTATTTCTGCTTCCGGATCCAGTTCTGGGATGTGCTTGCCAATGTGGTGGAGATGGGGCTGGTGTAGCATTGCGCTTGGTGTCAGAATCTCGGATCGGTTATTTAAGATCTCATTGCACTCTAAGAGTGGAGGGAGACTGATGACGACTTTGCCATCCAGCGACTTGAGCTGGAAGCCTTCTGCCTTCCTGACATATGTTTCTGCGACACCAGAGCAAGTTCTAAGGTAGTATGGGAATGGATTACCCTTTACGCTGAACAACTCAAAGAACTCTGGTCTCACTAGTGAGCGGTTGCTCTGGTCGTCCAGAATTATATAGGCTTTGATGGCCTTGTCTTTGGCTCTCTTAGGGTATACCTTAGTGAGGCAGATCTTTGAGCATGAATGGCTTGACTGACCTAGACTGCAAACTTCTGTGCAGCTCGAGCTAACAATAGTTGTATCAAAGTGATGCTCTCCCTCCCCGCCATCCTCTTGTGGGAGCGAAGGAGCCTTGGCAGTTTGCAGTGATGGGCCGAGATGCATGGCTCCATCGTGATTAGTGCTGTTACATTCCGAGCACTTTACGGGGAACGTATTCTCTTTAGCGAGGTGGGAGGTAGAGGAACGACACTTAACACATATTCTTTTTCCCTTGAGATGGGCCTTTCTTTCATCAAAGGGCTTGTTTAGAAACATTCTGCATTTTTTGAGGGGGTGGGGTTTGTTGTGCAATGGACAATTCTTGCTAGGGTCATCGTTGATGGCGGAGACTTCGGTTTTATGCACTGAGATGGGTTTATTGATGACAAAATTGTTCAAAATGGGTTTGACTGTGTTGCTGTGAGTTGTGGTGCTGCCTTGATTCATGAAGCTAGGGTCATTTCGCCTCTTCACCTCCTTGCAAACAAACCTACTAAAATACTCAAAGGGAGGGAACCAACCACCGTTCTCTTCCTTGTACTCTGAGCCAATAGACACCCATCTTTCCTGCAGCCCAAATGGAGGTTTGTCCACAACTGGTCCAACTCCACGTGAGGTATCCAGATACGACAGGCCAGTTAAATAGCCGACTTCTTTAGCACCTTGAATCTCCATGAGTAAATCTCTAAGTTCTTGTAATTTCATGTGGTCCTTGGCTGACACCCTAGGAAAATTGTCCAGCCGTTGAAATAGCGCCCTCTCAATAATTTCAGGGGCCGCATAGCAGTCCAGAAGTCTCTCCCATGCTTTGTGTAAGGCTAGCTTGGGGTTGTTGACGTACACTGAGTGTATGCATTTCACCTGCTCACTTGATTCCTTTCCCAGCCATTTAGTCATAAGGTCCACCTCTTGAGTTGCTGTGAGCTGGACTCCGCCAGTGGCACTAGTGAATGAGGAGTACCACGCACAGTAATTTTCAGGTTTATCGTCAAACTGGTACAGTCCTGAATTGACGAAGTCTTGTCACGTTAAATACTGTGCCAAGGGTTCTGCTGCAGGTGGCATGCTAGCCGGGGGAATATGTTGGGGAACATATGACTGAGCATGGACGTTCATGATGGGATTCAATGTTCTGACTTCAGCCTTTGTCTCTGATCTCGCCAGATCCGGTAAGTTTGGTGTCGGGAAGTATTTGTAGTCAGCCCTTTCATACTTGAGTTTGTGGCAAGGGTGCAATTGTGAGTTGTCTTCCCCAGGTGGACGCGATGTAACGAAGCTTCCCTGTGATTTCACATGAGATGTGACGCCAACAGGCAAGTACGGAGAGGGAGAATGAATCTGCAGGTCAATATGAGATTGGACATATTTGCTGGTGCGTTCCAATCTGGCCCTTTCTGACATAGATTTTCCTGCTTCGTCTAGAACGTGCATTTCTTCAGCGTTTTCCAACACTTGTGCTTCCACCACGGCTGCATCAGCTTCTCATTGTAGCGTCAGCACTTCTAACTTTGTATCTATCCTTGCCTTTTCCAGCTGGTTTTCCACTTCCCTGGCAGCCTTTTCCAACTGGATTTCCGCTTCTCTGGCAGCCTTTTCCTTCTGGTTTTCCGCTTCTCTGGCAGCTTTTTCCATTTTCAGTTTTGCTTCTTGGTTAGCGTATGATGCTCGCACCTTGGCGGCTTCTGCTTTAGCTCTTGCGAGGGCAGCCACACTTGTCAACGTCCTACTGCTCTTGGTGCTGAGTGCAAGCGACTTGATGCTTGATCGCAAAGCCATCGTACCACTTGTCGAAACATCTAATGATTTTGTCTTTTCACTGTAGTGTTCTCGTGTTGAAACTCTGACTAAACACCAAGTTAAACTGGAGCCATTGAAGACAGAGTCATAGTAAGGTTAACCATTTACTGTGCACTCTTCCACATTAACATCACATGGTGAAAAATGTTGATAAAAAAAATACAAACATATGCAGCATCTGTTTCATTCTGGAGACCACCCGCACTCTCTTCTTTTAGTGAGTGTCTCCAGCCGCCCCGAGTAGGGAGCGAGGGGGGGTCCTGTCAAACCACCACTGGGCCCGAGCCCACCCCGCGTTTGAAATTGAAAAGCCGACACATGCGCCACCCGAACCGCCGCTTCGTTAACAGAAACCACGTTAATAAGTTTACTTCAAATACTTTCATAGGAACCTACGGCATTGCTTCTATAATGTTTCTTTGTGGGTAGACACGGAGCTCTCCACGATCATGCTGCATGCATGGCACCCACCTTTACACCTTCCCGAACCGGAGGTTACACATAAGGTGCGGCGAAACCAGAGGTGACGTCATCATATGCCGTGATACACCATAGACAATGAATTTACCTTTGTTATACTGTAACTTAATTATCAACCTTTAACTTTAACTAGAAAATAGTTACAAACAAATCATTTAAAGCATAGACCCAACAAAGTCGAATAGAAACATAGAAAATAGGTGCAGGAGTAGGCCATTCGGCCCTTCGAGCCTGCACCGCCATTCAGTATGATCATGGCTGATCATCCAACTCAGAACCCTGTACCAGCCTTATAAATAATAAATAAATGCCTTAAAGGCAACAACACAACATACTTAGCAATAATAACTAATAATAATAAATTAATAATATTAATATTAACAAATAGTATAATAATATACACAATTTACCAATGTGCAATAGTGCAATACTGTGCAATAATAATGTACAAAACAATAAAACAGAGACTATTGTACTATGATGTGTGTTCTCCAGTCGCACAAGTGTGAACCCCTGTCCACCTGCTGTTTAATGTGAATATCTAATCAGCCAAAAATTTGGCTGCAACTCAATGCACAAGAGCCTGCAGACATGGTGAAAAGGTTCAATTATTGATCAAACTGAACATCAGAATGTGGAAGAAATGTGATTTGAGTAACTTTGACTGTGGGATGTTTCTTGATGCCAGGTGAGGTGGCTTGAATATCTCGGAAACTGCTTGTCTCTTGGGAATTTCATGCTCAACAGTCTTTAGAGTTTACAGATAATGGTGCAAAGAACAAACGAAAGACATCCAGTGAGCAGCGGATCTATGGGCAAAAATACCTCGTTCATGAGAGAGGTCAGGGAAAATGGTCAGACTGGTTCAAGCTGACAGGAAGGCAGCAGTAACTCAAATAACTACAGTATGTGTTAAAACAGTAGTGTGTAGAAGAACATCTCTGAATGCACAACACATCAAGCCTTGAAATGGAAGGTCTACAGCAGAAGACCATGAACATCCATTCAGCTAATAAAGTGGCCATTGAGTGTATTGTGACGAGAATACACATAAAATTAAGATGTTTGCTGGCCTGGGCTAGCATCAGTGGCATCAGCAGTTGGTCTGCCACCTGCCCTCAGGGGAAGGAGAGATAAGGAACAATGGAGCAGCGTCTGGAGATGTGTAATGAAGGGACGTGGGGGAGAGAGAGCTGTCTGGAGCGGCTCCCCCCTTTGAACCTTGAACTGTTTGAAGTGATGGACAGGCGATGCCCCAGCAGGGGGATAAAAAGGGACAGGTTCGCTAAGACACACACACGCCACCCGAGGTAACGAGACTCTGGAAGCGGTGCGCCTCTCACGAGTGGGTGAGAAGTACCAGACAACGACCAGGGTGGAAAGGTACGATCAGCGGGAACCCGGTGTGTGTCCGCCCTTGCCTGGGTGCCGGGTTCACTGCAGAGGATCGACCGCATCTGGAGGAGGGGTCACAGTCGGTGACCTCAGGTGACATCACCAAGGACCCGCCCAAAAGTTGCTTATGAGCAATCTCGTTGGTCTGTGAGTGAAGCAGTGTTCTGAATGATCAGTTGTTCCTGTTCTATCTCTCTCTTCCCCCACGTTGTCCATCGCCATGGCAACGATTACTGCGAACTGAACTGGACTGAACTTTGAGTCATTTTGAAATTTGGTCATTTACCACTAGACAACGATAGAGCTTGATTGATGCTGTTATCTCAATTCTGTGCACATGTGTGTTTATCATCGCTGAACTGTTGCATTTATTATCCTTTCGATTACTGTGTTGCTTGTTTCTTTAATAAAACTTTCTTAGTTCTAGTACTCCAGACTCCAACTGAGTGATCCATTTCTGCTGGTTTGGCAACCCAGTTACGGGTTACGTAACAGTATGTCCACAGAAAAAAATACTTAAAGGATTGTATACAAGTGCAATAGACAGTAAACATAACTCATTCCGTGCAATTATAAAGCTAGAGTTTTGTTTTACAAAATAAAAATGAAATGAGAAAAACAATGCCAAAATCCGTTGTCAAAATTTAAGCCATGATGGAAAACTTAGGTTGTACTCATGTCAGACATTGAGTGATTTTATTGATGGATGAGGAAAATTGATCCCTGGCTTTATATTATATTATTGATATTCTTATGTTGGAAGAGTTCACAGAATACAGAATGCTACTAATGTCTAACCTGAATGAGTTGATAGAAAGGTATTTGATAGTGTGTTGTAAATAGGGTAACAGTAAAAAAATTGCATATTGGATTATGCTGAAACAGTAAGCAGGCATGATCAAGAAGTATCTTTTTTATTCAGCTATTATGAAAATAAATAATTTCTACACTAATGTTTTGTTCTGCCTTGTCATTTTCTTTTGACAATGTTTAATTTATATACAATTTATGTACGATATATCTTCTGTGTGTTTTCTGAATCCACATTTCTCTGATGCTTCTGCAAGCAAGCTTTTCATTGTACTTATGCATATGACTAACTTAATTTGATCCTGATCTTTCTACTTTGAAATCAAAGTAGAGTGGTCACTAACATAACGCTTGATTTTCTGGATGCTAAGACAATGGCATTAAATCAACTCTGTAAAAAAATGGTAAGCAACAATCAGGAAAAATTATATGATTGCTTTGTGCAGATTTTTTTTATAATTATTGGGAACATTTAGGTGCATTTCATATAGTGTTTATGCTCGGATGCACCAAAAGCACAGAAGGCTTCAGTTTACTTCTGTCATTGTTGTGCTTCGAGTGACCACTCACAGCCTAGAGCTGTGGATATAACTAGTCTTTATTCAGTCCAAGCAAACATGCAGGGAAAACCTGGTAGAAGAAGCTCTTGAAATTCAAAAAATATTAAATTTTTATACCTTTTAGGTACAAAGATAATAACAGATGATCAAATACAATTTCAGTAGAATGCAGTCTTTGTTGACGTGTTGATTCTACAGTAAATGCAATTCTTTTACCACAACATCTGCAGGGAGAACTGTTGAAATAGGTGAGAATTTCTGATTCCTTGTCAGATTCTACATGCCCAGAGGTAGGCATGTCTACTGCAATACAGATCTACTTTCATCAGCTTCTCTAACTGAGCACTAAATTCTCTTGAAAGCAACTGGATTCAAGCCTTTCTTGGCAGATGTGTAATGTGTTTGTGATGCACCGAGTAGATTCCCCGCAGATCATTTCAGGAGTTTATGGTAAGACACATTTCTCTGCTCCGGTGACCCAATGACACACAATGGAACCAAACTTTGTTTATTCTTGTTTATCAGCCACAACCAGTTCAATATGTTACACAATATTTTCTTTTCACTCTCTCCACTCTTTAGACAGGTTATCTGCTAAGGAATCAGCATTTTGGACATCTGTATTTACTTCACTGTGCCTTATCTCAACTGAAACCTGAAGCTTACTGCCCCTCTGCACATTATCTTAATCCCACCTGGAACTCAATATTCTGATTTAGGCACAGAATCCAAATTTTCTACTTTTCCATACATCTAACACCAGATTTCAATTTATTTCCCTCATTCACTCATCTCGGTGCTGGGGTACTGTCAGGAATTTGAACCAGAAAATAAATGTGCTTTTCACTTAAAGTAATTCTGTCAAGGTGCTTTATTGCTTAAAAAATTCTACAAAGAGTTATATTGTGTACTACCAGACTGAACCTCCCTAAGGCTGATAGAGAGTCTGTAGAAGCCTCCGCAGTAAAGCATTAATAACAACACACAGAGAGCAGCCCATATCAATTCCTAACGAAATGCATTACATAGCTACATAAAATATATTATATTGCTTACTGACTTGTCCCTTATCATACCTATTTCATAAGAAGGCTGTGGTGTGCCACTAGGAACGAGTTTATGCTCAACAGAAGTGTACATTTACAAGTAGGGCTTGTTCTCTATGCTTCAGAGTCTTTACTCTCAACACCAAATACCCTCAACTTCAAATGTTTGTTGTTATTTGTTCTCTCAACAGATCAGTCACAGCAAATATAATGAAATCGAATGAGCCCAGAATGAGGTCAGATGGAAACACTAAGAGAAGAAAAATAAATTAGACTAAAATACTCAAATACTCAAATGGGCAAAATAGTACAACTGTGGCCGACAATGTTAAAACAAAAGAGAGGGTATGCAACAAAGTGAAAATTAGTGGGAAGATAGAGGATTGGGCAACTTTGATAAACCTACAGAGAGCAACCAAAAGAACCATTAGAATGGAAAGTATGAAATATGAAAGCAAGCTAACAAACAATATCAAAGTGGATAGTAAAAGCTTTTTCAAATACGTATAAAATAAAAGAGAGATGTGAATGGATATAGAACCACTAGAAAATGAGCTGCAGAAATAATAACAGGGGTTTAGGAAATGGCAGATGAACTAAATGCATATTCTGCATCAGTCTTCACTGTGGAAGACACTAGCAATGTTCCAGATGTTGGAGGATGTGAGGGAAGAGAACTGAGTGCAGTTACTATTACAAGGGAGAAGGTGCTCAAAAAAACAGAAAGACCTGAGGATATATAAGTCACCCAGATCAGATGAGCTGCACTTTAGGGTTCTGAAAGAGGCATTGGAGATTGCGGAGGCATTAATAATGATCTTTAAAGAATAATTGGACACTGGCATGGTGTCAGAGGACTGGAAAATTGCAAATGTCACTCCACTCTGTAAGAAAGGAGGGAGGCAGCAGAAAGGAAATTATAGGCCAGTTAGCCTGACCTCATTGGTTGGGACAATTTTGGAGGCAATTGTTAAGGGTGAGGTTTTGGAGTACTTGGTGACACAGGACAAGATAGGACAAAGTCAGCATGGTTTCCTTCAGGGAAAATCTTGTCTGACAAACGAGTTGGAATTCTTTGAGGATGTTACAAGTAGGGTAGATAAAGGGGATGCAGTGAATGTTGTATATTTGGACTTTCAGGTGCCACGCATGAGGTTGCTTACCAAGTTAAGAGCCCATGGTATTACAGGAAAGTTATTAATATGGTTAGAGCATTGGCTAATTGGTAGAAGGCAGTGAGCGGAAATAAAAGGATCCTTGTCTGGTTGGCTAGAAGTGGCTAGTGGTGTTCCACAATGGTTAGTATTGGGACGGCTCCTTTTTATGTCGTATATCAGTGATTTAGATGATGGAACAGATGCCTTCTTGCCAAATTTGGAGATGATATGAAGATGGGTGGAGGGGCAGATAGTGTTGAGGAAATATGTAGGCTGCAGAAGGACTTGGACAGATTTGGAGAATGGGCAAGAGAGGTGGCAAATGAAATACATAGTTGGAAAAGGCATGACTATGCACTCTGGTAGTAAAAATCAATGTGCAGGCTATTTTCTAAATGAGGAGAAAATCCAAAAATTTGAGTTGCAAGGGGACATAGGAATCCTTGGGCAGGACACCCTAAAGGTTAATTTGCAGTTTGAGTTGGTGATGAGGAAGGTAAATACTATGTTAGCATTCATTTCAAGAGTCTTGAAAACAAGAGCAGGGATGTGATGCTGAGGCTTTATAAAAGCATATTTAGTGGGCTCCTCTTCGAAGAAAAGATGTGCTGGCATGGGAGAGGGTCCAGGGGTGGTTCACAAGGATGATTTTGGGAATGAAAAAATTATTATACGAGGAACATTTGATGGCTCTGAGTCTGTATTAACAGAGATACGGACATGGTGGTGCATTTGTGGAATTTGCTACCACAGGCAGGTGTGGAGGCCAGGTTGTTGGTTGTGTTTAAGGCAGAGATTGATAGGTTCTTGATTGGATATGATATCAATGGTTATGGGGAGGAGGGCAGGGAATAAGGTTGAGGAAGGGAAAGAAGGATGAGCCATGATTGAATGGTGGGACAGACTTAATGGGCCAAATGGTCTAATTCTTCTTTCATGTCTTATGGTCTAAAAGGTTCAAAAGTGAAAGTTGAGTTTGTTGTCCTATGAATGGTGCATGTAAGCACAGATGCAATAAAAATATTACTTGCAGCAGCATCATAGGTTGTGGTTGTCCATCATATCTGACATGCCAAGAAACCTTCGCAGAAGAGTTTTTTAAGGTGGAAAATCCATTGCAATGGAGCAGTTTCACTCTCTCGACTTCGGACATCCAGGTCCAGTAGTCCTTGGTTGCAGTGGATGACGTGGTACCCTCTGTGTCTTGTCATGCCCTTCACTCTCCACGGAGTGTTGCACTACTGCCTTCCTGATGTTGGATCTTATTATAGATCTCATCTGTCCAGTCCACCAGAACTGACTTTGTATGCTAGGACAGGCATGTCCCTATCTCACTGGGTGCTGCCTACTGTCGGCTGGTGTAGTCCTGATGAAAGGTCTTGACCCAAAATGTCAGCTGTTTACTCTTTTCCATAGATGCTTCCTGACCAGCTGAGTTCTACCAATATCTTGAGTGTGTTGTTATAAATTAAGCATAAATTATATACCTTTTTTAACAAGAAAGAACACAAATTGAACCAAAAAAGAAGGAAAACTCTTAGTGATCAAAATGGTCATAATGTTGCTATACTGTAGTGATTATACTTGTGCTGGTTGGTTCAAGGACCAAATGGTTGAAGGGAGGTAGCTGTCCTTGAACCTGCAGCATGAGATTTCAGGCTTCTGTACCTCCTGCCTAGTGGTAGCTGTGAGAAGATGGGATAGCCCAGATGGTAAAGACATTTGATGACAGATATTACCTTCTTAAGGGAGTGCCTCTTATAGATACAGTCAGCCCTCCTTATCCGCAAGTTCCGCATACATGAATTCAACCAACCACGAATCGGGAAAACATGGAAGTACTCTCTCCAGCACTCGTTGTTCGAGCATTGTTCACCTCACGTCTCGTTCATTCGCTAATTTGTTTGTAAAAAAATAGCTCCTAAAAAGCAATTACATGGTCAAAGCAATTCCTCGATGAGTAAAGTGCTATCTCTCGCCGAGAAATTAGAGATATTAGATCTTTTGAAAAGTGGTATGTCGCATTCCAAAGTGAGCCGTAAGGTCAGTAAGAACGAATCAAGGATTAGTACAATAAAGCAGAAAAAAGCTGAAATTCGTGGAAATGTTAGTGCTAGGGATGGCTGGCTGGCTATGTAAAGCGCTACAGCCTCAAGAACTTAAAGATCACGGGAGGATCGGCATCGGTTGATGCCGAGGCGACATCAGCGTTCCCAGAAGAGCTACAATGGTTGTGTCTGTGCTGAACATGTACAGACTTTTTTTCTTGTCATTATTCCCTAAACAATACAGTATAACAACTATTTACCTAGCATTTACATTGTATTAGGTATTATAAATCAACGGAACAGAAACATTGAGGGCGGCGGGTCCTGTGCTGCCCTGGGTCCTAAAGTCCAACCGCACTGAGCCAGGTTAAATAAGGAACTTGAGCATCCACGTTTTTTTGGTATCCGCGTGGGGTCTCGGAACCGATCTCTATATATAGTACAGTCATTTTTTAAGCCGTGGAAGTAAGACAGAATCAAAGAAATATAGTTAACAAATCACAATGGTCCTCTCTGAAGAAAATGTTTCTAATTTTGCCTACTGAAGGATGACAGCCCATACAGTAGACATAATGATCACTTCAGATTATTAGAAGCAATTATTTGTTAGACTATTGCCTATTTAAATATGATATTGTGGTAAACACTTAATATAAGAAACTGAATCGTTTGCATAATTGGAAAACTAATGAATGATTTCAGACCCAAAACGTTAATTCAGTTTCCATTTCAACTGATGTTGCCTGAATTGATGAATGCTTCCTGGAATTTTTGTTCTTGCATCAATTATAGAAATGAATTGTTGATCCAAAGTCTTTCTTTAATGGATCTGACAGACTCTTCCCTGCTACCCTCTCCATTGCTGAACATGGCTTATCTAACTTCTGTCTTATACTCTATATTTTTACCATTTTGTTTTGAACGGAATCCAGGTTATTTAATAATCACTTTGCTAAATGTATTGGAGATGGGCTAAGGTGTATGATTTATATTAAGCATTCAAACACAAACCAAGAAAAGCCTGTTTACAGACTCCTTACAGATGTCATCAGAATTGAACTTAGAACTCGGATGCCCCAAGCTGTAATAGTGTTGCACTAAAAACTATGCCTGCATGGTGTTTCCCTTTTAGCTTTAGTGTAATCACTATATGCAGTCTCTGGTATGTGCTGCATTCCATTTACTGTCAATACATTAGGGTTTATATGTATTACTGGCTTGTACCTACATGCATCCACTACTCCAGCCATTAAAATGGAATCTGTTAATGCATCAGATCCTACATACTGCATTCATGTCAGATGTATAGTAAAATCTTGAAAAAAATTCTTTGATTAGAAGAGATTCTAGAAGAGCAAACAAATAGTGGTAGTGCTGTCTGAAGCTTCATATGTTCATAAAAATAAATAGTCTTTTCCATAAGATTTTAGTGCAACTTTGCAGGAGCACTTAATTTAAAACAACTTTGGACTGAAATTACTGTATTAGATTTTCACTACTACATTCTAGTATAGCTGCTTTATTGGGATACTGCCATAATGAGGGTAGCAAGGCAATATTTCCTATGAGGACAGGTTAAGGGGAGATACAGACAAGTGACAGTCAGGAAAGTAAAACATTACTTAATTGTTTTCAGGCTTCAACATAAATTGTAAAGAATTTGATGAGGTAATTCAGAAGCTGCAGAAGAGAGATGTAAGAAAAAAATGCGAGAATGGCATAGTATTTGATAAATAGTGGAGAGGAAAATCAGCTCCATGCAATGCAAGGAAACACAAGCTATTCACTCATGCCTGAGCTCTTAATTTTCATCTTGCATTATCATCCCTTTTGTAAAAGTATGAAATGAGTTTTAAAGAATAACACTCATTTCTATTCACAGAGCTGTGCTATTCTTCAACATTAACCTTTCCATCATCAAAATTTCCATTGCGCTACATCAGCATCTCAAAACATATGCACCGCTTGACAGTATAAGTTTGCCATTTTCCAGAATTGCCCTGGTTTCTATTTCTCTTGCGAACCTTGTTGCAAACAGCCTGGGGGAAATAGAACATAGAACAAGCCCCCCCCCAAATAAACAATTACATGTGGGCACCTAAATCATTTTACCATGAAAACCTGGATAAATGATTCAGCAATTAGACATCAAACACAAAATCAAAATTCCTACAGATTAGAGCTTATTTAAATATTTGATTTATGCAAGCACACAGGCTGACTGTATCCCTATAGAATTAATACTGTGATTCTACTGAATTTTGTATTGTTTATAAGTCTGTCATTCACAATTTTGATCTAAATGTAATATGAAATGCAGTAATTCAAAATATTTCACTTCATAAAATGATTCTCAACCCTAATGAAAAAAAACAGGGTAATTAATGAAGACACCAAATTAGCTTTTCAGTCCGCTGTGATGAGAGAGGAATCAGATCTTAGGAAGAACATTTTATTTGCTACAGTATATAACCGGCTGTATAACTGTCTATTAAAGAATAGAAATTACTGGAAACCCTCAGCAGATGAGCAGTATCTGTGGAGAGATAGGAGAATTAATGGTTACAGGCCAATGAATATTTATCACTATTGCAAGGCCTTTGGCTATTTTTTTCTCACCATGTAACTCAACAACCTCAAGGTCACATTGCTGCAACATTTCAAGTCATAGACAATGAATAGGACTCAGACAGGGTAAACTTTGCCCTGAATATCTTTTGACAGCTTATGCTGCTACAGACTTCTCATGATTTTAAGGATTCTCCCTCAACTCAGTACATTCAGAATCAAGTTGAATGACAATTAAATAATTAGTTTAGATTCTGGACTAGTTCCTGAGGATTGGAGGGTGGCTAATGTAAACCTGCTTTTTAAAAAAAGAGGGAGAGAGAAACCGGGGAATTATAGACCGATTAGCCTAACATCGGTGGTGGGGAAAATGCTAGAGTCAGTTATCAAAGATGTGATAACAGCACATTTGAAAAGCGGTGAAATCATCAGACAAAATCAGCATGGATTTGTGAAAGGAAAATCATGTCTGACGAATCTCATAGAATTTTTTGAGGATGTAACTAGTAGAGTGGATAGGGGAGAACCAGTGGATGTGGTATATTTGGATTTTCAAAAGGCTTTTGACAGGGTCCCACACAGAAGATTAGTGTGCAAACTTAAAGCACACGGTATTGATGTGGATAGAGAATTGGTTGGCAGACAGGAAGCAAAGAGTGGGAATAAACAGGACTTTTTCAGAATGGCAGGCAGTGACTAGTAGGGTACCGCAAGGCTCAGTGCTGGGACCCCAGTTGTTTACAATATATATTAATGACTTAGACGAGAGTATTAAATACAGCATCTCCAAGTTTGCGGATGACATGAAGCTAGGCGGCAGTGTTAGCTGTGAGGAGGATGCTAAGAGGATGCAGGGTGACTTGGATAGGTCAGGTGAGTGGGCAAATTCATGGCAGATGCAATTTAATGTGGATAAATGGGAGGTTATCTACTTTGGTGGCAAAAACAGGAAAACAGATTATTATCTGAATGGTGGCCGATTAGGAAAAGGGGAGGTGCAACAAGACCTAGGCGTCATTGTACACCAGTCATTGAAAGTGGGCATGTAGGTACAGCAGGCGGTGAAAAAGGCGAGTGGTATGCTGGCATTCATAGCAAGAGGATTTGAGTACAGGAGCAGGGAGGTACTACTGCAGTTGTACAAGGCCTTGGTGAGACCACACCTGGAGTATTGTGTGCAGTTTTGGTTCCCTAATCTGAGGAAAGATATTCTTGCCATAGAGGGAGTACAAAGAAGGTTCACCAGTTTGATTCCTGGGATGGCAAGACTTTCATATGATGAGAGACTGGATCCACTAGGCTTATACTTGCTGGAATTTAGAAGATTAAGGGGGGATCTTATTGAAATGTATAAAATTCTAAAGGGTTTGGACAGGCTAGATGCAGGAAGATTGTTCCCGATATTGGGGAAGTCCAGAACGAGGGGTCACAGTTTAAGGATAAAGGGGAAGCCTTTTAGGACCAAGATGAGGAAAAACTTCTTCACACAGAGAGTGTTAAATCTGTTGAATTCTCTGCCATAGGAAACAGTTGAGGCCAGTTCATTGGCTATATTTAAGAGGGATTTAGATATGGCCCTTGTGGCTAAAGGGATCAGGGGGTATGGAGAGAAGGCAGGTACAGGGTTCTGAGTTGGATGATCAGCCATGATCATACTGAATGGCGGTGCAGGCTCGAAGGACCGAATGGCCTACTCCTGCACCTATTTTCTATGTTTATATGTTTCTAATGTAATTCAGTACATAGGATGAAAAATATAATAAATTTGCTTAAAATACAATCAACAGCCACAAACTTTAATATTAATCACAATAAAGTTTAGTAAAACAAACAGCTCAACGTCAGTAAGACGAAAGAGCTGTTTGGGGACTTTAGAAAGGATAAGATGAAGGAACACATACCAATCCTCATAGAGGGATCAGAAGTGGAGAGAGTGAAAAGTTTCAAGTTCCTGGGTGTCAAAATCTCTGAGATGTAGTTATAAAGAAGGCAAGACAGCGACTATACTTCATTAGCATTTGGTATGTCAACAAATACATTCAAAAACTTCTATAGATGTACACGTTTGTACCATGGAGAACACTCCGACAGACTGCATTCCTGTTTGTTTCGGTTGACGGGTGCGGGTGACAGTTGGGCTACCGCACAGGACCGAAAGAAGCTGCAGAGAGTTGTAAATTTAGTTGGCTCCATCTTGGGTACTAGCCTACAAAGTACCCAGGACATCTTCAAGGACCGGTGTCTCAGAAAGGCAGCATTCATTACTAAGGTTCTCCATCACCATCACTGTTACCATTAGGTAAGAGGTATAGAAACCTGAAGGCACACACTCAGAGATTTAGAAACAGCTTCTTCCCATCTGCCATCCGATTCCTAAATGGACATTGAACCTATGAGCACTACCTCACTTTTTTGACATAAATTATTTCTGTTCTTTGCACAATTTTTCATCTACTGAATATACGTATATTGCAATTGATTTACTTATTTATTTATTATTATTATCTTCTTCTTCTTCTATATTATGTATTGCAGGGGTCCCCAACCTTTTTTGTGTCGCGGACCGGTTTAATATTGACAATATTCTTGCAGACCGGCCCACTTGTGGGGGCGGTGGGGGGGTGGTGTTCAAGTAGGGTTAAACTCACCTCAACACGTCTTTTACAGTTAGGGTTTCCAACTTTCTCACTCCCAAATAAGGGACAAAAGTAGCAGTCAAATCCTGGCGAAAAGTCCCGGACCAAAATGTTGACTGTACCTCTTCCTATAGATGCTGCCTGGCCTGCTGCGTTCACCAACACTTTTTGTGTGTGTTGACAGGTCACTTGTGTTTACCCCGAGAAAGACTACCATAACTATGAAGCCTTGCGCAGGCATCTGTGTGCGCATGCGTGACGTGTGCATATGTGATGTGCACATGCGTGTACGTGCCAATTTTTTTTCCACAAATCGGTTTTGGCTTAATCTTTCCGACTACACTGTACATACATTATTTCTACTTTATATAGGCTGTGTATTTATCATATCATTCCTGCTTTTACTATATGTTAGAGTTATTTTAGGTTTTATGTATAATTTGGTATGATTTGGTAGGTTATTTTTCGGGTCTTGGAACACTCAAAAACTTTCCCCATATAAATTAATGGTAATTGCTTCTTTGCTTTACGCCATTTCAGCATGAAAGGTTTCATAGGAACGCTTTGCTTTAGCAGGGGAAATATGGGACATGGGCAGTCCCATATGGGACAAACCAATTTAGCCCAATATACGGGATGTCCCGGCTAATACGGGACAGTTGGCAACCCTACGTTCAAGTTCAACAGTGTGTGACAGGGAATGAGGAAAGGTGCAGCTGTCTCATACGGTTTCCTCGCAGCCTGGTAGCACATGCTTTGCGGCCCGGTACCGGTCCGCGGCCCAGTGGCTGGGGACTGCCGATGAATTGCATTGAACTGCTGCTGCTAAAGTAACAAATTTCACGAGACATGCTGGTGATAATAAACCTAATTCTGATTCTGATTCACAATGAAGGTGAAGGACTCCTTTTAAATAAAGGGCACTGCAGTTAATGTACCAGCTGTAGGAGATGTGAAAATGAGAGGCCAGATTAAAAGTGCCCCTTCACTCAGGTGGCTACGGATGCTCAGGACTCAGTAGTGAGTCAGAGCAGAATGAACTTCAACAGAGATACACATGCTGCAGCTAACCCAGGATTTCCAATGAATCAAAGTGATATGACCTCCTAATGGTCTACCTCTGTCTACATCTTCAGAGGACAGAACTGCCTGATCACACTGCTGTGGTGAGCCAAGATTCACTGAGCGGCTGGCCTGACACTGCCTGTCAATCTCACATGTTTGTATATTCCCAACCATTTGTAACTTTGACTCTTCTTAAGGAGGCAAAAGAGCTAAAAATCAACAAAGTGAATGTGTGAAACAAATAAATCAGGAAACTCATCAATATGAGAAATATTAAAATGAACATTCGGAATGACTGAATTATATTATCTTCAAAGTGAAATCCAATGATTTTTGATACATTATCACTAAATACTAACACCAGAGTGTGACCTTGGTGAAGGTGTTGAAAGGAATGATGAAATGTCATCTAATTAATCCAACCAAAGTATACAGCACAAAGGCCAAAAATTAGTAAGTGTTTTATATTCAGTGAATTTTCTTTAGCTCACAGAGTGGTCATGGACATCGCTGGCAAAACCTGCATTCATTAAGCCCTTCAAAAAGGGAGCATAAACAGCCTTCCGGAACATTGTGGTCTAATTGTATCTGGAACATTGTGTGCACGTCTTAGTCTCTGTACTGAGGGAAGGAAATAATAGTGAACTGCAACAGGGATTCATCATATTGCTTCATGAGAACAGCAGGTTTATCATACCACGAGAGATTAAGCAGACTGGACACAAGCCCTCTTGTGGTTAGAAGAATAAGAGATGATCTCATTGAAAGGTACTAAATACTTACCGGATTAGTCAGTGTGAGTGAAGCAAGGTACTTACTCCAGCTGGGATGTCCAGTCCCCGGGCTCGCAATCTCAAAATGAGCAGACCACCATTCAGAATTATATTGAGAGAAACTTCCTGAACACAAAGAAATGAATGTTTGGATTTTTTTAAATCTAAGGACTAATAAATCTTAGTTCTTGATTATATTCAAAACAGATATTAATGGGTTTTAGGATGTTAGGGGAATCGAGTGATATTAGGATTAATACAGGAAAGAGGTCGTGTAAATTAACAGTCACAAATGAATTGAAGGATGGAATTGACAGAAAAGGCTAAAGGGCTACTTCTGTTTGTACTTCACAGAGAATTGTCACCTGGCAATAATAAAGTAACAAAAATAGAATAACAAACCAAGGTGGATTTTGTCTGAAGTTGTAATTAAAGTTGGTGGCACTCCTTCTTGGAAAGTATTCTGATAATTCCAGGAATGAAGAACTCAAGTTCTGTAGATAGATCGCAGAAGCTTGAGTTGTTCTTGCAACAGGGAAGATTACATGGAAAATTGTGTTTTTTTTATTCTGAGGGTTATGAGCAGAGTAGATAAATGCCATTAGCAAAGGGCAAAAGCTAGGAAATTTAGAATGAACATTATTGGTAAAAGTACCAAAAACTTGGGTGGAAAATGCATTTGTGCAGCAAAAGTTTGTTCTAGAATGGTAGCAGCAAAGTCAGAAGGCTGGCGTTTGAAAAGGAGCTGGAGTAAAATACCTGAGGGGAAAAAAATCAAAGAGCCATGTGAAATGATGTGGGGGGTTACTAGCAGGGTTATCCTTTCCCCAGTTTTTACTGTCCTTTCTGGGAACAGATTTTTTTAAATAAGTTTGTAAGGGAAATGTTAGAGCTTTGATTCACTCTGGCAGAACTATTCAGCGTCTACTGATATCCCTAACCCATTCTAACTCTTCCTAAATCGCCTTACCTTGCATTCAGCTCCTCCTCCTCCTGCTGCACCACCAACCTATCCTCTTCCTCCTACTCCAATTCCTCCTCCTTATCCTGCTGATTTTAAGACAAAGGGAAACTCTGTCTAACAATAATGTTGAAGAAATCTCAAAGACTAAGAAACTTCTCTATAGAGCACTGCAATGACTCCAGGAACACTGGAGGGTCCCATCCTGAAGTCCTTAACAGTATTCTCCATCAGGGTCCTGCTGGCTCTGTCAAAATATTCTACAAATAAAGCTGGTCCTTAGCTCTTAGTAAAGCACAAACAGGAGTAGAATGTAAGGAACTGGAGAAATTATCTTTATTGCCATATTGAAGGCCTCCACATGCAGCAGAAACTGAAATATGATAGACAACTGCAATACCACAGAGCAAAGAAGTTATGCAGTAACAGCATTGGCCATGAGTTTATTTTCTGTGTGGTTATATGCATATTATATATTCAGGAAGCAATAGCACTTGTGAATCACAGAGAATATCAGGTTTTGTGTTGGAGCCCACGCACCACATACTGTAAGTACAGCTTATTACTGTCAGAATCTTCCAGATTTTCTGACCTTGAAAATCTCCACCCACTCATCTTGTCGTCATGTTCAAGGGAAAGGAGGCAGTGTTCTGGATTTATGAGAAAAATGAGCCTCCACCAAATGAGTGACCCAAAGGTTTATATGCTTTGCTTAACCTCTATGGGCAGAACAATCCAATTATGGCAGATGGCTGGAGTGCTGCCCATTGAAAAGCATAGGGAACTGATGTAGAGCAGTTTAGCTGATAGATATGAACCTTTCAGCGAGACAAAGGCACCAAGGAAAATTTTAAGTGAATCCACAGACATTCATCCCTCTTTCCCTCCTACCATAGGTTTTCCAGGAACATCAACTCATGCCACACACTGAGTGGAACTATGAATGCACGTCATCCAAAGTATATTGACAGCTTATGATCATCCGCAGAAAGCCCAGACAGCCTCCAGACTGCAGTGAGGCAGTCTACACAATGCAGAGACTAGGGAGCACTGTGAAGTGTACTGCTGTAATAAAATGGGTGAAAGCAGCTTTGAGAACATATTTTTCTGTAAGAGACTTGCACTATTCTGTAGTAGAAATCTCTCAATGGATGACTACTTTGCATCTGACACAAGAAGCATTACTCATGGAGGTGTTTTGAGATACCAGAAATACCTGGGTAGATTACCTTTTAGCAATTACCATCCATTCCCCTCTCCCAAGGAGCTGTTACACCAGCCCTTTCACTTCCTCCCTCAACACCATCTAAAGTAGCTATGGCAAGTGAGGTAGAGGCTCATATGCACTTCTTCCAATCTGGTCTACTGCATTTAGTGCTCCTCATGTGGTCTCCTCTACATTGGTGTGACTGTTTTGTCACGGCCATCTCAAGCTTCTAGTTGCACTTCTCTAAGTTCCGTTAATGCCCCTCCTTCTCTTCACACCTCAACCCTTATTTATTTATTTTATATATTTTTTATTTCTTCCCCCTTTTTTTCCTCTCTCTCTCTTTTTTCTCCCTCTGTCCCTCTCACTGTAACTCCTTACCTGCTCTCCACCTTCCGGGCTCCCCTCCCCCCTTCTCTTTCTCCCCAGGCTTCCTGTTCCATGATCCTCTCCCTTTTCCAGCTCTTAGATCCATTCCTCCCCTCCTGTCTTCTCCTATCATTTCTGATCTCCCCCTTCCCCCCCCCACTTTCAAATCTCTTACTATCTCTTCTTTCAGTTAGTCCTAACGAAGGGTCCCGGCCCGAAACGTCGACTGTACCTCCTCCTATAGATGCTGGTTGGCCTGCTGCATTCACCACCATTTTTTGTGTGTGTTGCTTGAATTTCCAGCATTGTGCAGATTTCCTCGTGTCTCTTTAAATCATACCTGGTTTTCTGGCACAGGCTTGGGTTGCCAGACTTCAATGCCACAGATCTAGCCTTCAGCAGACAACGTACCTACTGGTTCATCCACGGCTTTTGGTTTGGGAATGTACAGTAAGTTTTTGTGGGCTCACACTCATCCACACAGATTTTAATGAAGTCGGTAACGACTGCAGCACACTCATCCATGTTCGAAGATGAATGCCTGAATACATGATTGTCAAGTCTGTCAAGTTCTCCATTACATTGTGACGTAAATCAAGGGTTGAACCTATAAGTTCAGAAGAAGCAGGAGAGTTCCCCCTCATGAGCTGTTCAACTGTTATCCATAATCAGCATGGATAAAAACAAGTAATCACTTTACAATTGTGGATCTTTCTGTGTACTAATTGATTGCTGGATTTCTTACATTGCAACATTATTCAGTCCTCTAAACTACATCATGATTGTAAAATGATCTGTGGCATCTGAAAGTCATGAGAAGTATTATTTAAATGCATATTCCTTCTTGATATCAGGCGAATAACACAGTTGTCTCAGATTTTGCTTTCAAATGAAATGCTATTTAATTCACTCTGCATTTTATGGTACTTCATCACAAAAAGGAGGAATTAAAATAAACTTTATACAAAGTGTGAACTTTCTTTGAACAAAAGCAGGAGCTACATCAATAAAAACCTTCAGTCAAGTGTATCTACGTTGTCTCAATAAAGGGTGAAGCAGAAAAAAGTATCAATGATTCAACAATAGTCTTTCTGTGGCCTTTTTTGCCAACATACCAAAAGTACATCAAAGCAACCAATCAGGAAAAGGTTGCTACTGCTGCAGATGAAATATGAGATATAAAGTTTAATATTCACATTTCAATGTTAGAAAATAAGCTGTGATAAACAGGGTGAGGAAGCAGATAGGTTTGATCAAATGGCTTCAGAGGACAGGGAAATGGTGAGTGATGCCCCATCAATTACAGTACACCCTCTCCGAGATTAAAGAGTAAACTGGTTACAGGAGTAGAGGATACCTAAGGAGATATCAGGTGGAAAAAGTCAAGAAAGTCAAGTGTCCATGGCAAAGAGGATTTGGCAGTAAGCAAATAATAGCTATTATCACTGGACAACACTGAATCTTCTAACAATTATTCAAGAACCTAATTTTCCTATCTATAGAGTTGGCGGAAAGTGTGGTACACAATGAGCCAGTGGCTGACAGTGATATTTAAATGCTATCCCTGAGTACGAAAATAATGGCCTGTACATTCCAGGTTAATTGTAGCGGTTAGATAGTGTAGTCATTGTAATTTTGACACCAATCTATTCATTTTTAAAGGTAAGTGGCTAAAGTGATATCAGACGTCAGCAATTCTTCCACGCTTTTTATACTGCTGTACCCTACTGGATAATTACAGCTATACAGTCCTCTGTGATGATTGCTGCTTGTGTTCGAGTTCAGTTGTTGCAGGGATCTTTTAGGATTAGTCTTTGCAATTTTATTTAAGGAATAGTGTGGAGCAGAAATGGCCTTTCTCCATATCATGCTGAACGAGCACTTCAAAAGAATTGTGCTGCTAGTAGATTTATATTTTTTTCATGTTCAAATATAAGCCTAACTAATTTTTGAATATTAATTCAGAGCTTGCATTTACCAGCCACTTTGGACTCTTGAATCTTGATAAGAATAATTCATTATGTAAAATAATTTCTCATTATTTCCTTTCATCTCAACTGTAAAGTATAATAAACATTTGTCTTTGAAAATCCTTTCTTTGACAATCAGAATAGGAAACACAAGAGACTGCCGATATTGGAATCTGGAGGAACAAAAAATGAAGACAACTGGTCAGTCTGCATCTGTAGAGGGAAATGGACAGTCACAACCTTAGGCTGGGACATTCCAGATGAAGGATCTCAACCTGAAACATGGACTGACTGTTTCCCTCAATAGAACCAGTTATGATTATGAGGACACATGGTCCCCTCTTATTGTCATTTAGTAATGCATGCATTAAGAAATGATAAAAATGTTTTTCCAGAATGATACCACGAAAACACATGACAAACCGACTTAAAAACTAACAAAAACCACATAATTATAACAGATAGTTACAACAGTGCAAAGCAATACTGTAATTTGATAAGAACAGACCATGGCACAGTAAAAATCTCAGAGTCTTTCGAAAGTCCCATCATCTCACGCAGACGGTAAACCTCCAGCGCCGCTAACTTGCTGATGCAGCATCCCGGAAGCATCAGACCACAGTCCGACTCCGAGTCCCTCCGAAAAAATCCAAGCCTCCGACCAGCTCTCTGACTCCGATGCACTGAGCACCATCTCTGCCCTGCATTTCGACCCCGGCCCTGGCAACAGGCGATACACAAAGCCGAGGATTTGGGGCCTTCCTCTCCGGAGATGCTCGATCGCACAGTAGCAGCAGCAGCGAAGCAGGCATTTCAGAAGTTTCTCCAGATGTTCCTCTGCACTTCACGGCTGTGCGCATCAAATCCGGATTGATGCACGGCCCCTAGTTACACATATCGATATTCATTCGGAACGGCCGCGCGCGCTGCATCGCGCAGCCACCTTCTCCCCCCTCCACATTTCTTCTGTTTGTTGAATTCCTCTGGATCCTCTTGTGTTCATGTGTTGATGATGGGTATAGTTTCTTTTCGTTTACTTAAAGAAACATTTCTTCATATAGATATCTTCATAAAATTTCATGTGACTTTTCTCACTATCTAATCATATCATCATTTTTTCTTAAATACTAATGAAAGTGCAGATAAAAATATTATATCTGCTTTACTTGTGATAGAAGGACACTGGACCATAAGACACTGGGGCAGTATTAGGCCATTTGGCTGATCAGCTCTGTGCTGCTATTCAATCATGTATGATTTACTTTCCACATTCTCCTGCATAATCACCATAACAGTTTACATCTTTACAAATCAAGAATCTATCAACCTCAACCATAAATATACCCAAAGACTTGATCTTCACAGCCATCTATGCCAATGAATTCCATAGGTTCACCAAATTCAAGAAAATGTCTCTTTTCTCTGCACTAAAGGAGTGTCCTTCCATTCTGGTCTTAGAATTTCCTGCTACTTGAAAACATTTCTCCATATCCACTCTATCTAGGCCTTGCAATATTCATTAGGTTTCGATGAGATACCTTTCATTCTTTGAAACTCCAGTGAGTACAGGCCCAGAACTATCAAATGATCCTCAACATTAATCTCTTCATTCCAAAACCTCCTCCAGAAACCCTCCAAGGCATCACATCTTAGATATGGAGTTCCAAACTGCTCACATACAATAAATGCAGTCTAACTGATGCCTTATAAAGCCTCAACATTACATTCTTGGTTTTACATAGAACATCATAGAATAGTACAGCACAGTACAGGCCCTTTGGCCCACAATGTTATGCTGACCTTTAAACCCTGCCTCCATATAACACCCTCCCACCTTAAATTCCTCCATATGCCTGTCTAATAGCCTCTCAAATTCCACCAGTGCATCTGCCTCCACTACTGACTCAGGCAGTGCATTCCACGCACCAACCACTCTCTGAGTAAAAAGCCTTCCTCTAATATCTCCCTTGAACTTCCCACCTCTTACTTTAAAGCCATGTCCTCTTGTATTGAGCAGTGGTGCCCTGGGGAAGAGGCGCTGGCTATCCACTCTATCTATTCCTCTTATTATCTTGTACACCTCTATCATGTCTCCTCTCATCCTCCTTCTCTCCAAAGAGTAAAGCCCTAGCTAATCTCTGATCATAATCCATACTCTCTAAACCAGGCAGCATCCTGGTAAATCTCCTCTGTACCCTTTCCAATGCATCCACACCCTTCCTATAGTGAAGCAACCATAACTGGACACAGTACTCTAAGTGCGGCCTAACCAGAGTTTTATAGATCTGCATCATTACCTCGCGACTCTTAAACTCTATCCCTCGACTTATGAAAGCTAACACCCCATAAGCTTTCTTAACTACTCTATCTACCTGTGAGGAAACTTTCAGGGATCTGTGGACATGTACCCCCAGATCCCTCTGCTCTTCCACACTACCAAGTATCCTGCCATTTACTTTGTACTCCGCCTTGGAGTTTGTCCTTCCAAAGTGTACCACCTCACACTTCTCCGGGTTGAATTCCATCTGCCACTTCTCAGCCCACTTCTGCATCCTATCAATGTCTCTCTGCAATCTTCGACAATCCTCTACACTATCCACAATATTATCAACCTTTGTATTGTCTGCAAACTTGCTAAACCACCCTTCTGCCCCACATCCAGGTCGCTAATAAAAATCACGAAAAGTAGAGGTCCCAGAACCGATCCTTGTGGGACACCACTAGTCACAATCCTCCAATCTGAATGTACTCCCTCCACCATGACCCTTTGCTTTCTGCAGGCAAGCCAATTCTGAATCCACCTGGTCAAACTTCCCTGGATCACATGCCTTCTGACTTTCTGAATAAGCCTACCATGTGGAACCTTTGCAAATGCCTCACTAAAATCCATGTAGATCACATCCACTGCACTACCCTCATTTATATGTCTGGTCACCTCCTCAAAGAACTCTATCAACTCAATTCAATTCAAAAAAAAAATTATTGTCATTCTAACCGCACATCAGCTCTGCAGGGCAGAATGAGACAGTGTTTCTCAGGGGCAGTGCAATCATAACATAACAAACGGAACACTAAATAATAAACATAACAATAGATAGTAAAACACAACAGCCACATGTCAGTTAAAATCAAGTTATAAGTGTCCAGTGCAAGTTAAAAGTGTCCAAAGCAGAGTCAGGTGGAGCAGCTATTTAGCAGTCTAACTGCCTGTAGGAGGAAGCTGTTTAGTAGCCTTGTGGTTTTACTTTTGATGCTCCTGTAACGTTTGCCTGATGGCAGAAGAACAAACAGTTCATGGAGAGGGTGTAAGGGGTCTTTAATGATGTACCGTGTCTTCTGGAGGCATCAACTCTGAAAGAGGTCTTGGACAGAAGGTAGGGAGACCCTAGTAACCTTCTCTGCTCCCCAAACCACCCTCTGCAAGGCTTTTTTGTCGACAACACTGCAGCTGGAGTACCAGGCTGTGATGCAAATGGTCAGCACACTCTCAACCACGCCTCTGTAGAATGTAGTTAAGATGTTAGTGGGGAGTGATGCTTGTTTAAGCTTCCTCAGAAAGTACAATCTCTGCTGGGCCCGTTTCACAATCCCAGTGGTGTTCCTGGACCAGGTGCGATTGTCCGAGATCTGCACCCCAAGGCACTTGATGTTTTCCACTCTCTCCACTGTCTCCACTGTGTAGACACGATCTGCCCTTCACAAACCTATGCTGACTGTGCCTGATCAGACCATGTTTCTCTAAATGCCCATAGATCCTATTTCTAAGTATCTCTTCCAATAGCTTTCTCACCACAGATGTAAGGCTAACTGGTCTATAACTACCCGGGCTATCCCTACTATCTTTTTTGAACAAGGGGACAAAATTCACCTCCTTCCAATCCTCCGGTACCATTCCCGTGGAACATGAGGACATAAAGTTCCCAGCCAGAAGCCCAGCAATCTCTTCCCTCACCTTGTGGAGCAGCCTGGGGAATATTCCGTCAAGTCCCGGGGACTTATCCGTCCTAATGTATTTTAACAGCTCCAATACCTCCTCTCCCTTAATATCAAATTGCCCCAGAACATCAACCTCACTCATTGTAGTCACCATCATCAAGTTCCCTCTCATTAGTGAATACTGAAGAGAAGTACTCATTGAGGGCCTCACTCACTTCCACAGCCTCCAGGCACATCTTCCCATCTTTATCTCTAATCAGTCCTACCTTCACTCCCGTCATCCTTTTGTTCTTCACATAACTGAAGAATGCCTTGGGGTTTTCCTTTACCCTACTCGCCAAGGCCTTCTCATGCCCCCTTCTTTCTCTCCTCAGCCCCTTCTTAAGCTCCTTTTTTGCTCCCTATATTCCTCAATAGACCCATCTGATCCTTGCTTCCTAAACCTCATGTATGCTGCCTTCTTCCACCTGACTAGATCTTCCACCTCATTTGTCACCCATGGTTCCTTCACCCTACCATTCTTTATCTTCCTCATTGGGACGAATTTATCCCTAACATCCTGCAAGAGATCCCTAAACATCGACCACATGTCCATAGTACATTTCCCTGCAAAAACTTCATCCCAATTCACACCCGCAAGTTCTAGCCTTATAGCTTCATAATTTGCCCTTCCCCAATTAAAAATTTTCCTGTCCTCTCTGATTCTATCCTTTTCCATGATAATGCTGAAGGCCAGTGAGCCGTGGTCACTGGCCCCCAGATGCTCACCAACTGAGAGATCTGTGACCTGACTTGGTTTGTTACCTAATACTAGATCTAGTATGGCATTCCCCGCAGTCGGCCTGTCAACATACTGTGACAGGAATCCGTCCTGGACACACTTAACAAACTCTGCCCCATCTAAACCTTTGGAACAAATCAAGTGCCAATCAATATTAAGGATAATAATAACATGATAACATTTATATGCTAATCCTGCAGAAATCAATCCTAATTGCATTTGCTCCCTTACTACAGAATCAATCTGCAAGTTAACCTTTCGGGAACCCTGCACTAGGACTCCGAAATCCCTTTGTGCCTCTGATTTCAGAGCTTTCCCCCAGTTTAGAAAATAGTCTATGTCTTTATTCCTTCTACTAAAGTGTATGACCATACAGTTCCCTACACCATATTCCACCTGGCTCTTCTCTGCACTTTCTCCTAAGCTGTCCAAATCATTTCCCCAAATCCTTGTTTCCTCAACACTACCTGCCCCTTCAGCCATATTGGTATCATCTGCAACTTGGCCACAAAGTCATCAACTCCATCATCCATATTGTTAACATACACATGTAGCAGACTCAAAAGCAACTCCTACGGAATACCACTAGTCATTGGCAGCCAACCAGAAAAAACTTCCTTTATTCCCTGTCTTTGCCTCCTGCCAGTCAGCCAATTTTATATCCATGGTAGTGTCTTTCCTCTAATACCACAAATTCTTTATCTTGTTTAGCAGCCTCATGTGTGGCACCTTGTCAAAGGCATTCTGAAAATCCAAGTAAATAATATCCACTGGCTCTTATTTGTCTATCCTGCCTGTTATTTTCTCAAAAAATTCTAACAGATTTGTCAGGCAAGATTTTTCTGATAGAAGTAAAAGAAAACCATGTCAACTTCAGCCTATATTATTTTGTGTCTCCAATACATTGTAATAACATTTCTGATTTTCCAGTCTTCAGGAATAATTGCAGGATCTGGTGATTCTTGAAAGATCATGACTAATGCCTCCACAATCTCTTCAGCCACCTCTTTCAGAATCCTGGAGCGCAGTCCATCTGGTTTAGGTGACTTATTTACTTTCAGACCTTTCAGCTTCTTAAGCACCTTATACTAAGTAAATGCAACTACTCTCACTTCTGCCTTCTGACACTCTTGAATTCTGATATGTTGCTGGTCTGTTCCACGGAAAAACTGATGTAAAATACGTATCCAGTTCATCTGGCATTTCCTCAGTTTCCATTTCTAACTCTCCAGCATCATTTTCCAGTGGTCTGTGTCATGAACCCTTTGGATTAGTGGGAGGCTTCCAAAGACTGCATACCTCAGTGGTCTATTCACCCGAATATTGTTAACTTACCTAATTGTGTCTTGATTTACCTGTTAATTGATTTCAGAAGATTTTTTTTGTTGTTTATTGGTAACTGTGGGCTTCTCATGTGACCCTGACCTATGTAAGTTATGGGCTAAGCACTCATTGATTAGTCTTAGAAAGAAACCATAGAAACCATAGAAAAACTACGGCACAGAAACAGGCCTTTTGGCCCTTCTTGGCTGTGCCGAACCATTTTCTGCCTAGTCCCACTGACCTGCACACAGACCATATCCCTCCATACACCTCCCATCTATGTATCTGTCCAACTTATTCTTACATGTTAAAAAAGAACCCGCATTTACCACCTCGTCTGGCAGCTCATTCCATACTCCCACCACTCTCTGTGTGAAGAAGCCCCCCCTAATGTTCCCTTCAAACTTTTCCCCCCTCACCCTTAACCCATGTCCTCTGGTTTTTTTCTTCCCTTGCCTCAGTGGAAAAAGCCTACTTGCATTCACTCTATCTATACCCATCATAATTTTATATACCTCTATCAAATCTCCCCTCATTCTTCTACGCACCAGGGAATAAAGTCCTAACCTATTCAACCTTTCTCTGTAACTGAGTTGTAATTTGAGTGATATTTGATCCAAGTAGCCTGTGAATCTTCGTTGATTCTTCTGTGAATAAACCTTTGTCAGTGTTTTATAATCAAGTTTTCAGTTACTCCACACTTGGGTTGGCTAGCCTAATGTCCATCTTCTGATGTCCATTCTTGCCTCGCTTTTATGCTTTATATACCTGAAAAAAACACTACAGGTACACTTTTTTATATTATTGTCTAACTTACCTTGATATTTCATGTTTTCTTCCCATATTGCTCTTTCAATTGCCTTCTGCTGACTTTTATAAGCTTCCCAATCCTCTTGGTTCCCAATAATTTTGCTATATTATATATCCTCTCTTTTGCTTTTATACCCTTTGACTTCACTCGTCAGTCAAGGTTGTCTCATCCATCCCTGAGAATACTTTTGCATCTTTGAGATGAATTGATCCTCTGTCTTCCGAATTACTCCCCGTAGCATTATCCCTCATATTATTCCTTCCAATCATCATTGGCCAGCTCCTCTCTCATACCTCTGTAGTTGTGTTTACTCCAATGTAATACTGATATATCTGATTTTAGCTTCTCTCTCTCTCAAACTGAAAGGTGAATTCTGATATATTATGATTGCTGCCTATTAATGGTTCTTTTATCTGAAGCTCCCTAATCAAATCTGATTCATTACACAATATTCAATCCAGAATTCCCTTTTCCCTAGTGGGCTCAGCCACAAGTTGATCTAAGAATGTCATTTTGCAGGCATTCTATAAATTACTTCTTTTAGCTTCCATCACCAATCTAAGTTTTCCAATCTACCTGAACATTGAAATGCTCCATGCCCATCATAACATTGCTCTTTTACATGCTTTCACATGAAATGTAGGCAAATCAGATTTGTGTAGAGAGGCAGCTTAGTTGGCATAAGCAAGTTGGGCCAAATGAGATGGCAGAGGAACTGAATGTATATTTTGCATCAGTCTTCACAGTGGAAGACATTAGCAGTATACCGGACATTCAAGAGTGTCAGGGAAGGGAAGTATGTGCAGAGAAAATTACAACTGAGAAGGTGCTCAGGAAGATTAATGGTATAAGGGTGGATAAATCTCCTGGACCTGATGGAGTTTAACAATAGTATAAGGACTAGGGGATTTTGGGAGCTTCAATTTGTGAAAGAAAAAGGATCAAAATAGAAACAAGGCAGGAGGCAGAGGAGCTCAAGTTTGGTGAAAATTGATGAGTAACATTCTGATTTTATTTTCATTTAAAACATCATTAATTTTAGTTTAGCTTTACATTTAAATGCTCTTAGTCTTAAATTGCAGTATTATAAAGCAGTAAATTTATAGCCATTCATGTTCCAGATAACTGGGTGATTATCTAGAACTGGATGGCTGATATCAGGTGCTTCAAAAGGAAAGCTGGGAAAGTAATTCTTTGGGCCAAGTATTTGCTCAGTCTTCTATAAGAATAACACCTGCAGAGTATAGATCTAGTGAGATAGGGATTTCAGAGTAGGGAATTAATTAAATTGATTAGATTATATAAATATTGTAAGATAGGAAAGGCAAGTCATATTGCAAATGAAATATATGGGAGTACATCCCCTCAGGGCAGGCCAACAACTTGGAGTGGAAATGAAACGATCCAGTTGTCATGGTCCATGTGGCAGCACTAACACAAGACAAAGGAAGAGATTTTGCTGTGAATAGCTGGATCCCAATTAGAAAGCAGAAACACAAGGAAATATTTACCAGTTTACCACTCAAGACTTGACAAATTGGCATGGGACAAATAAAGTAGTTCAAAATGTGGCTCAAGATTGATGTGAGGGAAAAGAGTTTCAATTTATGAACACAGATTACTGAGGATAGAGGGACCAGTTCCATTGGAATGTATATCTTTTGAATTGGGCTGAAATCGGTGTTCCAGAGAATGTGCTAATTAGCAGAATAGTTGAAAATCTATTTATTTAAACTACATAATAGGGGAGAACGAATCCTGGTGAAAGGAAATTTAGAGAGGTAAACAAAAATGCAGGTTACCATAATTTGTGACAATAATCTGAATCTGTCAGGTGATTCAAACATCCAAATAGACTTATAATAAGAGTCAGACAGAGAGAATTCTTTTTCTGAAGACATGCAATATTTACTCAAGGTAGATGAAGGAAAAGCACAAAGAAAAATACTTTTGTATGATCTAGTAATCTTTGTAAATATATAGTAATAAAGTGATTAAAATTGGGAATTGAATATTCCAGTACACTGAATAGAACAGCAAAATGTAAAAGCAGGTTGGTTAGACTTGATTTAAAAATATAGTGAAAGGCCGTAGAAATGAAGGATGCTTTCACTCAGAAAACCCTACGGATCGAAAAAAAAACCCAGAAATCATAAGACATAGGAGCAGAATTAGTCCATTTGGCCTATTGAGTCTGCTCTGCATTTCATCATTGCTCATTCATTTTTCCTCTCAACCCCAGCCTCCTGCCTTCGCCCCATAACATTTCATGCCCTAGTCAATCAAGAATCTATCATAGAAGAACCAGAATATCTATTTCCTACTGAAACTGAGGCCTGTGATATGTGATCCTGTCCTTTTAAAGAAATTGAGATACGATCCCTGTAAAACTATCAGAGATTTAAAAAAAGACAATAGCAGTCCAAAATAGAGTTCCAGACCAGCCGTCAATTGTCGCAGGGCTTACGTGATATAATGAGCTACAAAACCAAGTGAGGCAGCGTCACTGACAGTAGCACACCCCTTCCTGATGATCTTAATGTATTCAATGCACATTTGAATAGATGGGGATTGGAATGTCAATCCCCATGTAGACAGCCTCATATGTTAACACCTTCATTCCCGGAATCATCCTCGTGAACTTCCTCTCAACTTCCTAGACAACCTCAACCCACTGCGTCACCTAATGCCAAAACAGTTTTAAAGTAGATGCCAACTTCCTGAAAATACACACATCTCTGGAGAATTAGGACAGCAATAACACCTGTGTTAGACTATGGTTTATTGATTACAGCTCTGCCTTCAATACTATAGTTCCAAGCAAACTCATTTCCAAATCCCTGGACCAGAAAGTCATCACCCTCTTTTGCAACAGGATCTTATTTTTTTCTGACGAATAGACTACAATCAGTAAGGATAGGCAGCAATACCTTGCCAGAATTACTCTCAGCTCCGGTGCTCCCTCAGGCTGTATCCTTTATACCTTACTCCCTGTATACTCATGTCTGTGTGGCCAGATTCTGTGCCAATGCCATCCACAGGTTTGTATATGATACCCATCATACTAAGTTATATCTCAAAAAATGACAAGTCAAGGTACAGAGAGGAGATCGAGAGCTCAGTGATATGGTGTCATGACATGCTCTTGTCTACATAATTTGTGCTGATTTTGAGGGTGTTGAGGGTTCTAAATTCCTAGGTGTGAGCATCACTAATAGCCTGTCCTGGTTTCATCTCTTTGACAAGCCAGCCAAGTCCTCACGATCCATCTCATTCAGGCCTTGCACCTTACCTTCTGCCTACACAGCACTTTCTCTGTAACTATAACACTTTATTTTGCAGTCTGCTGTTGCTTTTCCCTTGTACTACTTCAGTGTACAGAAATAGTGTGAAATGGAGATGTCAGGATATGTGAAATAGTAAACCAATTACGATTAACGTAGTGCATCACACAAATCAAAAAAATTTAAGGTTATATAATTGTAGAATGTTTAATTAATTTTAAAGAGCAGGTAAATACGATAAGCAGTAAGAGAGGGGAGAAGTGATGGAATGATTACAAGATACCAATATCAACATGTTAAGGAACCAACAAGGGACTGAATAGAGAGAAAAACTGCTGAAGGATTTCACTGGGATCAGGTAGCATCCGTGAAGGTAAAAGCATGATCAACATCTTGGGTTGCAATCCAGCAAGTGAATATTGGCAAGAAGAGAGAAATCCAGTTGGCTAGTCTGTGAGAAGCAATAAGTGAGGTTACTCGAACAGCAAACAAACTGGAAAGCAAACAGCATGCTTGTTTTTTTTGCCAATAATTTAGAGTAAAAGTCTTACTGAGAAGGTAAAGAGCAGTGAGACCTCATTCAGAGTATGTGAAGTGGGGTTTCCATGTGTAAGGACATGCCTGCCTTTGAGTTGGTTCAACACAGTTTCATCATATTGGACAAAGAAGAAGAATAGAAGCAATTACTCACTGAAGCTTAGAAGAATAAGAAGTGATCTTGTTGAGGCATCTAAGATTTAGCAGGAGCTGCATTGGCTCTTTCCTCTTGCTGGCATAGAAACAGGATTGGATCAAGCATTTAGCACTGAGATGAAGTGGATCCTCAAATGGTGGGTTGTAGATCTGGTGAAGAAAGTTTCAACAGGTCAGTAACTTAGTCTATGCAAGTCCAAAATTAATAACATTTTCAAAATTAAGATAACACAAGTAGAAGAGGAATGGATGGGAAAATGGTTGGGACAGAATATTAGCCAAAATGCTAAAGCCAGACCAGGATTAAGAGGCTGTTGTCTGCTCCTATTTGTATTTGTTATGCTCCAGAGGCAGAAATCAACTGAATGCTATTGAGTTGCACCTTGGTGAAAACAATTGATTTGTATTCTGAAGCATTTGGTGTCCCCTTCCTCTGCTTTCAGAAAAATATGCTTCCAGTATGAAAATTAAAGGTTCAAGGTAAATTTATTACCCAAGTACCTATATGTCATCGTATGCAGTCCTGTGATTCATATTTTTGTGGACATACTCTATAGATCTATGAAATAATAATAGTCATAGTCATAGTCATACTTTATTGATCCGGGGAGAAATTGGTTAAACCATAAAATTGGTTAACCATAACAGAATCAATTAAAACTACTCAACTTGCGTGTTCAACCAGAGTGCAACAGACAACAAGCATGCAAATACAGAAATAAAAAAAATAGTAATATTAATAATAATACACTGTAGCATTTTGGCTCAATCTGATTACTTACACCGGCACAATCAAATGGCAAATATTCATCAAAATCTTGTTTTAAAATATAAACTCATAAGTGAAATCACACCTTACTATAAATACAAACCTGATTTAATTTTAACATCAGAATACCTCAAATTATATTATGACCGATTAGTTATTACAGATAGGACAATCCATAATAACCACTCGGATATAATAATACAGGATAAACAAGCAAGGACAACTTAATTAATAGATATAGCCCTTCCAAACACGTATAACTTACAGAAATTAATAAGTGAAAAACAGCAGAAATGTGATGAATTAAAAGAGGAACTTGAAAGACTTTGGTAAATGAACAGGGTATACATTGCCCCAATGGTAATATCTACAACTGGTGTCATTCCAAAGGCACTACACAATGGCATTAAGATACTAGGGCTACACAGTAATATCTATGTAACTCTTCAGAAAGCCAAATACTAAACACCACTAGAATAGCCCAAAAGTTCCTAGCAATTGACAAATGAGCATGCTTGGCTATTCCCACATCTCAGGTTTTACCAGACTGAGCTGAGATAATACTAAATAAATAAACAATAAACAGTATGAACATGAGATGAAGAATCCTTGAAAGTGAATCTATTGGTTGTGGGAACACTTCGATGATTGAGCAAGTAGAGTTCAGTGAATCGTAAACACAAAATATTCTGCAGATGCTGGGGTCAAAGCAACATGCACAAAATGCTGGAGGAACTTAGCAGGTTGGGTTGCATCCATGGAAACGAACAGTCAATGTTTCGGGCCGAGACCTTCGTCAGGACTGAAGAGGAAGTGGGAAGGGGCCCTATAAAGAAGGTGGGGGAGGGTGGGAAGGAGAAGACTGGAAGGTTCCAGGTGAAAAACCAGTAAGGGGAAAGATCAAGGGGTGGGGGAGGGGAAGCAGGGAAGAGATAGGCAGGAAAGGGGAAGAAGGAATAGGGGAAGGCACAATGGGTAGTATAAGGAGGAGGAACTATACGGGAGGTGATAGGCAGCTGGAGAAGGGGGCAGGTGATAGGAGCTGGCATGAACATTGAATTCTCCAACTTCCAGTAATTCCCTCCCCTTCCCTTCCCCCATCCCAGTTTCACTCTGCCCCCTCCTCCAGCTTATGGTCCCGCATCCTTCTACTACAGGTCCACAATCCCTTATCCAAAATCCTTGGGGCCAGTTGTATTTTGGAATTCGGAATCTTTCGGATTTCAGAACCCCCCTCCCCGCCCCGAATACCAAAAAACACGTTATGCTCAAGTCCCTTATTTAACCTGTCTCAGTGCGGTGGAGTTTAGGAACCAGCGGCGCACCAAACCTACGCACATCCTCCCGTATACTTTCAATCATCTCTAGATTACCTATAATACCTAATACAATGTAAATGCTATGTAAATACTTGTTATACTGTGTTGTTTAGGGAATAGTGACAAGAAGAAATTTTACTTCCAACAAAAACATTCAATAAAACTTAAAAATATACAGCTTCAAACAAATCAAATCAAACACATGGTAGATGACTTATTGGAATAAATGTAGAACATCACTGTCACTGTCACTATAAAACTTCAGTAACTTGTCCTTCTGTTTATTTAAATCATATACAGTGGTAGTTCCGACACTATTTTCTTCAGTAAGACGCCGCACAGACACACCACGATCAAGCTTCTGCAATAACTCCACTTTCTGCGCTATTGATAGAGAAGATTCCTTCTCTTTTTCTCATTGTTACCCATAGGGGTATCTGCAACTCTTTTTGACATTTTCACAGTGAAATTAGACACAAAGTCAACAGAGAACACAAAATATCAGTGAACAGCAACTGCACGTGTAATTAGTATGAGTGCTGAGCCACAACTGATGTCTGGCGGCCTCTGCTAGTGCTGCCACTTCACACCTGAGTGACATCAGCTGTTGGTGAAAAAAAACTTCGATTTTTGGAGCTTTTTGGATTTCAGAATTTCGGATAAAGGAATGTGCACCTGTACCATTGTGTTCTTCCCCATTCCTTCTTCACCTTTCTTGCTTATCCTCTCCCTGCTTCCCCTCTCCCACCCCTTGATCTTTCCCCTTACTGGTTTTTCACCTGGCACCTACCAGCCTTCTCCTTCCCACCCTCCCCTCCACCTTCTTTATAGGGTCCCCGCCCCCTCCCTTTTCAGCCCTGATGAAGGCTCTTGGCCCGAAATGTCGACTGTTCATTTCCACGGATGCTGCTGACCTGCTCCAGCGTTTTGTGCGTAAAGTTCAGTGAAGTTATCCTCTTTCGTTTAAAGAGCCTAATGGTTGAGGTATAGTAATTGTTCCTGAAGCTGGTGGTATGAGCCCTAAGGCTCCTGTACCTTTTTCCTGATGGCAGCAATGGGAAGACAGCATGTCCTGGGTGGTAGGGGTCCCTGATGATTAATGTTGCTTTCCTGCAGCAGTATTTCATGTAGATATGCTCAATGGTTGGGAGGGCTTTACCCATGATGGACTGGGCCATATCTACTATTTTTTTGAAGGATTTTCCATTCAAGGAAAATTGTTGTTTCTATACCAGGCTGTGATAAAAAGGCATCTGGTAATCTTGCGAGACTATGGATCTGCGCCTGGAAAGTCTTCACTCTTCAGGGCGCAGGTCTGGGCAATGTTGTATGGAAGACCAGCAGTTGTCCATGCTGCAAGTCTCCCCTCTCCACGTCACCAGTGTTGTCCAAGGGAAGGGCATTAGGACCCATACAGCTTGGCACCAGTGTTGTCGCAGAGCAATGTATGATTAAGTGCCTTGCTCAAGGGCACAATACGTTGCCTTGGCTGGGGCTCGAACTCACGACCTTCAGGTCGCTAGTCCAATGCCTTAACCACATGGCCACGTGCCCACACCAGGCTGTGATGTAGCCAATCAATATACTCTCCACTGCATATCTACAAATGGCTGTCAAAGATTCCGAATTTCCACAAACTCCTAAGGAAGTAGAGCCTCCGCCGTATTTTTTTCATAACTGCACTTGAGTGCTGGGCCAAGGACAGGTCCTCTGAAGTGATCACACCAAGTAATTTAAAGTTCATGGTGCATTAAAGACATTTGTGAAATGAACAGAAACAAAATCTTTTAAGACCAGTATCAATGAATATGTTTAACTGTCATTTTTTTCCTTTTGTGGTGCCATAAAGAAGGCAACTAGCGTGAGCACCTCCAAAGGAAACCATTAAGTACTCCCACGTCAATCTGCTACAGCTGAGAACCACAACTACATCCAAGGTCTGGACAGTTAGTAACATCATTTTAATGCAATAAAAAATCTATCACTACTTAAAATTGGCAGAACTCAAATGGACTCTGGTTGCAGTTCCTCTTTAAGACAGTGGAAGAGGGGAAGCTAAACTGGCTTAAAAGTTCACTTTAACAAGCATGGATTTCAACTCCTAATACTGACCATCTTGCTGGCAAAAGTCCAGTCCCTGGTAAGTAAAATTGAAGATCTCAGAGCTAGAGTGCTGCACCAGACGGACATTAGGACCAGTAGTGTTTTTTGTTTCACAGAATCTTGGTGAACCATTTCCATTTCAGATGAGGCGATTTAGATTGATGGGTTCACAATACACAAACAAAATAGGACTGCTGAATCTTTCAAAGGCAGAGGAGGTGGAGTTTTCTTCATGATCAATTCTTTGTGGTGTACAAATGTTATGGTTCTGTCCCAGTCCTGTTCAGCCAACCCTGAACACCTCGTGGTTAAGTGTCACCTATTTCATCTGCCATAAGAGATTTCAGCCATCATCTTGGTTATGATGTACATCCCACCTCATGTGGGGATAAGGTATTGGTGTGGGTGGAGAATTGGTTAGCAGACAGGAAGCAAAGAGTGGGAATAAACGGGACCTTTTCAGAATGGCAGGCGGTGACGAGTGGGGTACCGCAAGGCTCAGTGCTGGGACCCCAGTTGTTTACAATATATATTAATAACTTAGATGAGGGAATTAGATGCAGCATCTCCAAGTTTGCGGATGACACGAAGCTGGGTGGCAGTGTTAGCTGTGAGGAGGATGCTAAGAGGATGCAGGGTGACTTGGATAGGTTGGGTGAGTGGGCAAATTCATGGCAGATGCAATTTAATGTGGATAAATGTGAAGTTATCCACTTTGGTGGCAAAAATAGGAAAACAGATTATTATCTGAATGGTGGCCGATTAGGAAAAGGGGAGGTGCAACGAGACCTGGGTGTCATTATACACCAGTCATTGAAAGTGGGCATGCAGGTACAGCAGGCGGTGAAAAAGGTGAATGGTATGTTGGCATTTATAGCGAGAGGATTCGAGTATAGGAGCAGGGAGGTACTACTGCAGTTGTACAAGGCCTTGGTGAGACCACACCTGGAGTATTGTGTGCAGTTTTGGTCCCCTAATCTGAGGAAAGACATCCTTGCCATAGAGGGAGTACAAAGAAGGTTCACCAGATTGATTCCTGGGATGGCAGGACTTTCATATGAAGAAAGACTGGATGAACTGGGCTTGTACTCGTTGGAATTTAGAAGATTGAGGGGGGATCTGATTGAAACGTTTAAGATCCTAAAGGGATTGGACAGGCTAGATGCAGGAAGGTTGTTCCCGATGTTGGGGAAGTCCAGAACGAGGGGCCACAGTTTGAGGATAGAGGGGAAGCCTTTTAGGACCGAGATTAGGAAAAACTTCTTCACACAGAGAGTGGTGAATCTGTGGAATTCTCTGCCACAGGAAACAGTTGAGGCCAGTTCATTAGCTATATTTAAGAGGGAGTTAGATATGGCCCTTGTGGCTACGGGGGTCAGGGGTATGGAAGGAAGGCTGGGGCGGGGTTCTGAGTTGGATGATCAGCCATGATCATAATAAATGGCGGTGCAGGCTCGAAGGGCCGAATGGCCTACTCCTGCACCTATTTTCTATGTTTCTATGTTTCTATTTCAATGTTAAACAGGCTCCAGGCAAACTGTGCAATGTGATCAATGGCTTGAAATAGCACATCCTGATGTATTGCCCATCATTTTGGGGGATTTTAACCAGGCCAGATTTAAAAAGTCTCCAAATAATCATGACCAGTAAATCACTTGTAGTACCAGAAGAAACAACACACTGGACCACTGCTACACCACCATTAAGATCACTTACCATGCTATCCCACACCCACAGTTTGGAAAGTCTGATCACCTGGGTATATTTCTACTCCCTGAGTATAAGCAGAGACAGAAGACTCCAACACCAGTAGTGAAGAACAAGAAATTATGGACAAGGGAGATGCAACAGCACTTACAGGACTGCTTTGAATTGGTAGACTGGACTGTGTTCAGGGATTCATCTTTGAATCGGAATGAGTATGCCATAGCTGTTTAAAACCTGTGTGGATGAATGTGTGCCTACAAGAACTTACTATTCATACCTAAATCAAAAGTCATGACTGAACCATTATGTTTGTAGTCTACAGAGGGCTAGATCTGTGGCATTAAAGTCTGGTGACTCAGGTCTTCACAAGAAAACCAGGTACGACTTGATGGAAGGCTATTTCACGAGCTAAGGACCAATTCCAAATGAGGTTTGAGGCAAAATTGGATGCATGTCAATGCAGGGAGGGTTGCCAGGCCATGACTTCCTACAAAGTGAAACCCAACATCATGAATGGCAGTGATGTTTCACTCCCAAACAAGCTCAATGCCTTTTATGCTCGCTTTGAAAGGGAGAATAAAACTACGGTTATGCTGATCCATGCAGCACCTAATGACCCTGTAACCTCTGTTTCAGAGGCTGATGTCAGGCTGTCTTTCAAAAAGGTGAACCCTCATAAGGTGACAGGACCTGATGGAGTGCCTGGTAGGCTCTGAAATCCTGTGCCAAATAAGTGGTGTGGGTGTTCAAAGATATTTTCAGTCTTTCCTTGTTATAGTCATAAGTTTCCACCTGCTTCAAATGGGTAACAATTATACAGTATGCCAAGAAGAGCTGGGTGAGCTGCCTTAATGACTATCGTCCAATAGCAACTATATCTATGGTGATGAAGTGCTCTGAGAGTTTGGTTATGGCTAAAATTAACTGCCATCTCAGCAAAGGCCTGAACTCACTGCAATTTATCTGTCAGCACAATAGCGTATGTGATTTTATTGGCTCTTCACGTGGCATTGGATCACCTAGACAACACAAATACCTATGTCAGGATGCTGTTTATTGACTACAGCTCAGCATTTAACACCATTATTCCTACAGTCCTGATCGAAGAGCTCCAGAACCTGGTCCTCTATACCCCCCTCTGCAACTGGATCCTCAAATTACTAACCAGAAGACAACAATCTGTATAGATCGGAAACATCATCCCCACCTCGCTGAAAATTAAGACCGGCACACCACAGGGACGCGTGCTTAGCCCACTGCTCTACTTTTTCTACACCCACGTCTCTGTGGCTAGTAACAGCTAAAGTGCCATCTATAAATTTTCTGACAAAACAACCATCATTGGCAGAATTTCAGACAGTGATGGGAGAGTGCACAGGAGTGAGATACATCAGCTTGTTGAGTGGTGCTGTAGCAACAACCTTGCACTCCATGTCAGTAAGACTAAAGAACTGATTGTGGACTTCAGAAAGAGTAAGATGAGGGAACACTCACTAATCCTCATAGAGGGATCAGAAGTGAAAAAAGTGAGCAATTTCAAGTTCCTGGACATCAGTATCCCTGAGCATCTGACCTGGATGCAACTACAGAGAAGGCATGACAGCAGTTATGTATCATTAAGAGTTTGTCAAGATTTGGTATGTCACCTAAAACACTTGAAAACTTCTGTAGATATACCAAAGAGAGCATTTTAACTGGGTGCATCATCATCTGATATGGGGGGTGGGGGTGAGTTGCTACTCCACAGGATCAAAGTAAGCTGCAGTAAGTTGTGAACTTAATCAGCTCCATCATGAGCACTAGTTTTTGTAGCATCCAGGACATCTTCAAGGAATGATGCCTCAAGAAGGCCCCATCACTCAGATCATGCCTTGTTTTCATTGCTGCCATCAGGAATGAGATGCAGACACTCAATTATTCAGGAATAACTTCTCCCCCTCAGCCATCTGATTTCTGAATAGACATATAACCTATGAACACTACCTCACTACTTTTTTAATATTTCTATTTTTGCATTATTTATTTAATTTTATATATGTGTGTGTGTGTGTGTGTGTGTGTATGTGTGTTTATATATACACACACACATATATACATATATACAAACGTTTGTAAATGTTGTAATCTATGACATATGCTGCTGATATTAAACCTGGGTGAGATGTTCCTGTCAAGTTCAAAAAACTAATGATATATTTGCTATCCTAGAAGGCCCAGGCATTTCCAGCAATCTCTCCTAACAATGGGAGAACTTGTTCATTGCCACTGATAATTAACAGCACAGGACTGATGAGGTGACTACCAAGTGACTAAATCATCATTCAGGGGGATTACAATGCAAATTAAACTGTAGATTAACTGGAAGGTTTCAGTTTGCTCAGCAAATACCAATTCAAAATGTTGACAGTGGAAGCACAATCATTGGAGGCAGCGTTACTGCTCTTAGTAATTATAGCATTATGTCAGTAAGGACTATCGCTTTTAACAAAGAAAGCTAGAGCATTGCAAAATATTTATAGGTGTGGAGAATCTTGTATACAACCAGAAAGACATCCATTGTTTTACCAATTCCCTGTTTCACCACCCTCTTGGTACCTTTAGATACTTCTTAAAATTCAATTTTTTTGCCACTATCACTCTAGCCAATAGTTAGTTCCAATCACTGATGATTCGGCAGGTTATGATTTAACATTGTGATAACATGATGTAGGTGATAAGGAAGTGGGTGTTAACAGTTCATAACTAATTTACACCCTAAATCTTCGAACAAGTACAACGTTGCACAGAAACACTTTCATTTGCAAAACTGTGATTCTGTATAATTTCCCAAACCATTTAACGTCATGTTCTCTAATTCATTTCAGTAGTTGTAAAGTGACCTTCAAAAAATGCAAGAATAAGAAGAATGAAGTGAAACAACTGACGATGAAGGGCCCCGACGAAGGTTCTTGGCCTAATGCATCGACAGTTTATTCCCCTCCACAGGCAATACCTGACTTGCTGAGTTCCTGCAGCATTTTGTGTGCTTTGCAAATGAATGGACTGGTTCATTTTATTTTGCATTTTAAATTCTGCTGCAGTTGCTGAAATGAATAAGGAGAAAATATGATCCCAGTGTGAAAACTTTTGTTAAGTCAACAGAAACAGAAATAGAGAAATTACAATTGATTCATTCTCCAAGTTATGTTTGTTTTACTGACATTTAAAATACGATGATGTAGCTCTTCTAAACTTCATAGAGCTCATTTTGCAAACAACAGTCTGAGTGTATCTGCATAATTTTTTTCAATTGCTTATAACTAAAGGAACTTGTTTTACAGTTTCAGAAGGAAACACAGAATCTCTCGTGGTCCCAGAACACATCCTACCCAATGAAGAAAGCCAACAATGCCTTTCCTTTCTGAGCAGGCTGAAGAGAACGGGACTTCACACAGTCTGTACTTATGTCATTCTACAGATGCGCAGTAGAGAGCATCCTGACAAGCTGCAACACTACTTGGTGTGTAAACTGCTATGGCAGACAGGAAGGCTCTACAACAGGTAGTCCAATGCACCACTCGCTCCATGAAGGAGATATATACAGAAAGGAAAATGGTTAGCATCCATAAGACCATAAGTCAGAGGAGCAGAAATAGGCCATTTAGCCCATCAAGTGTGTTCTGCTATTTATCATGGCAGATTTCTTCTCCGTGGATTGTCACCTTGTCGTGGTGGAGAAGCTTGTGTGGTCCTGAGATCCTGAGAGCAATGCCGTCTGGAGCTATGCTATGTGACCCATGGTCGTAAGGTCAAGGGTGAGGTCCCTGACAAAGAACAATCCAATCAAGACCTCAACGGTGGAACAGGCGGACAAAGTAACTTCAAACTCAACGGCTGTGAAGGCAGATGAAGGCTGCAACAAATCCATTAGCTCCAATCGTTGTGGTTCCCATGCCATTGAAAGTTGTTGGTTGATTTGTGAAGTATCACGTGCTTCTTGGAGTGCAACATCAAGTACACGTTAAATAAATACACGCACAGACATCTTCGCTCTGTGGGCCTCTTCTAGCCACTTGAGAGCCCATAAATAGATCAACAGAACGAAGATCATCATCCTCGACCTCGAGAGATAGCTACGACATGGCAGATTTATTAACCCTCTCAACCCATTCTCCTGCCTTTTCTCCATAAGATTTGGTGCCCTGACTGACATATCAAACCCTGTGTACTGTATGGCCTACAGTATAATAAGGGACTACTTTATGTTGTAGGGACAGGTCGTTGCATGCACTATTATGCATAGATTGAGCATGCACTATTAGGTGTGTATTGATCTGTACATGCGTGTGGAGTTCGGTTTCTGCCAGTAAAGAACCATGAACCTTAGCTCCCGTCTCCAGCGTTTTATTAATAGCATTGTTGTGTAACCAGACCACATACACAACAAATTGGCGATGAAATTAATGAACCTACATCTTATTGGAACGCCGTGTTTTAGTTGATAATGACACTCAGAGGAAGAGCACAAGGAACGAGCCAAGGAGCGGGAGTAGGAGGCAGAGCAAGGCTGCGAGTCTGAAAGGAAGCAGGAGCACAGCCAGGGTCGGGAATGTTGGGAGACCAAGAGACACAGTCGGAGCCACCGCACGTCCAGGTGAGACCACAGCCAGTGTTGACCCCCAGGGGCTGAGGGTCTGCCTGCCCCAGAAGGGAGATAAAAGGGAGCGACACACACATCTAGATGGAGTGCGCTCGTGGCACTTGCAAAAAGGACATGTGAGTCAAAAAGAAAACAAGGGGAAAACTGGGCTAAATTAACATAACAAAGATGGCGATGATTGGAACCACTACAGCATTTGATAGTGGCATTGAAGATTGGGCAACTTACATTGAAAGAGTGGAGTTATATTGTGAGGCTAATGGTGTTAATGATAAAAAGAAAGCCAGCATCTTACTCAGTATTATAGGAGAAAAACATACAGCCTGCCACGGAGCTTGTTAACCCGTGAAAAGCCAGTTGACAAAACATTCAACCACTAACCATACTCCAGCGATGATGTTTCTGAACACAAACCTGAGGTCCTGCTTGGATCTTTTCAAACCAGATGTACGGCGTGATGTGGAGAACAGACAATTCAAACACTTGAATGGTAAGTCAACACGGAGCTTCAGTGTGGGACAGTCAGTTCTTGCACGTGATTACCGGACTAAAAAGTGGCAGCCGGGTATAATTTCCGCCATAGATGGGCCACTGATGTATAGATTACAGGTGGGAGAGAACGTATGGAGACATCATGTGGACCAAATCCTGGATGCTCAAGTGAAAAACACAACAACACCTTGCCTGGACTCCCCGGACATAGAAGCAAACACTCCTGCTGTGACCACATCAGCCTCCTCCACAGATGAGCCTGTCATCAGTGCTGAAGACCCACCTGAGTACTGAGTATTGTGTGATTTATTTACTGAGTATTGTCTGAAGTTTTGGTCCCCTAATCTGAGGAAAGACATTCTTGCCATAGAGGGAGTACAAAGAAGGTTCACCAGATTGATTCCTGGGATGGCAGGACTTTCATATGAAGAAAGACTGAATCGACCAGGCTTATACTCGTTGGAATTTAGAAGATTGAGGGGGGATCCTATTGAAACGTATAAAATCCTAAAGGGATTGGACAGGCTAGATGCAGGAAGATTGCTTCCGATGTTGGGGAAGTCCAGAACGAGGGGTCACAGTTTGAGGATAAAGGGGAAGCCTTTTAGGACCAAGATTAGGGAAAACTTCTTCACACAGAGAGTGGTGAATCTGTGGAATTCTCTGCCACAGGAAACAGTTGAGGCCAGTTTATTGGTTATATTTAAGAGGGAGTTAGATCTGGCCTTTGTGCCTAAAGGGATCAGGGGGTATGGAGGGAAGGCTGGTGCAGGGTTCTGAGTTGGATGATCAGCCATGATCATACTGAATGGCGGTGCAGACTCGAAGGGCCGAATGGCCTACTCCTGCACCTATTTTCTATGTCTTCTATGTTTCTGAGGTACCTGTGGAGACTCATTCCCCGAAGCAAACACTCGAAGTCAGACGTGACCCAGAGAGGCAGAGGAGACCTTCCCAGAGACTTGAGTTATAAATGTGTCTTAGACCAAAAGTAAAAAAAGTTTTTAAAAAGTTTTAAAAAAACAAAAGAAAAAAAAGGGGCTTGTTATAATTTGATATTATTATGTTGCTTTGTTATGATTTGATATTATTAAGTTACTAAATAAACAAATGGTAGGCATTTGTATGTTAAGGGTAGACATATTTGTTAGCATAGTGACCCAGTAAAAAAAAGTTGATATTAAAGTAAAGGGGGAGGAGTGTACTGTATGGCCTACAGTATAAGAAGGGTCTACTTTATGTCGTAGGGACATGTCGTTGCATGCACTATTAGGCTCGTATTGATCTGTCCGTGTGTGCCGAGTTCAGATTTTGCCAGTAAAGAACCACGAAGCTTAGCTCCCGTCTCCAGCATTTTTAATATTAGCATTGTTGTGTAACCAGGCCACATATACAACACCCTGCTTTAAATAAACACAATGACTTTGACTCCACGGCCATCTGTGGGAATGAATTCCGTATAATCATCATCTTCCTGGCTAAAAAAAGTCCTTCTCATCTTTACTGAGGCAGTGTCCACTGGTCCTTGTCTCACTCACTGCAGAAAACATTCTCTCCACATCCACTCTGTCTAGATCTTTCATTATTCGATAGGATTCAATGAGAACACTCCTCATTCTTCTAAACTACAGTGAGTACAGGCCCAGAGCTATCAAATGCTCCTTGTACATTGACTCTTTCATTCCTCGGACCATTCTCATTAATCTTAAGGTTGTCATAGTTGGCAAAGTTAGTGGGGATAAGTTTCCACTATCTATTAAATTCTCCCAATGGCATACATCTCAAATAACCTCTAACAACCAAGTCCAGCTCCTGGATTTCACCTGTGGTTTAGCTAATAAGCCTGGTGGAACTGTTTCTACTGACAGGAGAAGAGGCAAAGGTGGGTTACTGGCACCTTAAAACTTATAACTGGGCAGATGGAGCTCATCAGCCCTGGTTGTCAGCTCATCTGCAAGAAGGAAAATTCTGATCTCAAACCTCCACTCCCTCACAGCTAACCCCAAGAAAAATCTGAAGCTGGACTCCCGAAAGGCAGTCCAACATTGAGTTCAGTGCTGACTGGCAACTCCTGTGACACAGCTGGTCCAAAACTGTATCGGTCTCTGCAGACTATCAGCTGTGTGGAGAGGGAGAACCTGCTAAACGGGCAACAGCTTGCTCATCATATTGTACTGCTCTAGCATGTTTATCACATAGCCAGCCAGAATGCAATATTCATGACTGACCCTGACCAATGCAGGGTCTCTTCTGAGCATCCACTAGACCTTTTCCAATATCAGCACATCCTTTCTTCGATTAGGGCCCCAAAACTGCTCTGTGTGGTCTGACCAATATCTTATAAAACCTCAGCATCACATCCTTGCTCTTATATTCTGTTCCTTTTGAACTGAATGTTAACATTGCATTTGTCTTCCCTACCACTGACTCAACCTTCAAGTTAACCTTTAATAAATCCTGCACTCTTTGCACCTCTGATTTTTGAATTTTCTTCCCACTTAGAAACATCTTTATTCCTTCTATCAAATGCATGACCATACACTTCCCTACGTTATATTCCAACTGCTACTTCTTTGCCCTTTATCACAATTAGTCCAAGACTTTCTGCAGACTACCTGCCCCTCCAACTACAATCAATTGCAAACTTGGCTACAAAACCCTCATTTCTGTCATCCATATCATTGACATTTAACATGAAAAGATGCGGTCACAATAATGACCCCTGTGGAACATCACTTGTCACTGATAGCCAACCAGAATAGGCTCCCTTTATTCTGACTCTTTGTTTTCTGTCAGTCAGCCAATCTCCTATCCATGCTTATATCTTTCCTGTACTACCAAGGGCTTTTGCTTTGCAGCTTCAGGTACAACATTTTGTCAAAGGCCTTCTGAAAATCGAAGTAAACAACATCCACTGATTCTCCTTGGTCTATCCCGCCTGTTATTTCCTCAAAGAATTCCAACTGACTTATCAGGCAGAATTTCCCTGTAAGGAAACTATGCTGACTTTAGCCTACTTTATCATGCCACTACAAGTACCCCGAAACCTCATCCTTAGCAATAGACTTTAACAACTTCCCAACCACTGACGTCAAGCAACTGGCCTATAATTTTCTTTCTTATACTTCCCTCACTTGTAAAGAATTTTCCCATCTTCAGGAACCATTCCAGAATCTAGTTTCCCTTAAAAGATCATTACTAATACTTCCACAATCTCTTCAGCTACTCCATTTAGAATGGTGGGCTATAGTCCATCTGGTCCTGGTGACTTATCTACCTTCAAACCTTTTTCTTTCTCAAGCATATTCTCCTCAGTAATAGCAACTACATTCACATCTGTCCCCTGCCACTGTCAAATTTTTGGTATCTTCTACAGTGAAGAATGACACAAAATACATATTCAGTTCATTCACCATTTCTTTTTGCTACATTACTGCCTCTCTAGTGTCATTTTCCAGTAGTCCTATATCCACATTTACCTCTATTTTGCTCTTCATAAATCTGAAAAAAAAACTTTTGTTATTCTCTTTGATATTTTTGGCTAACTTACTTTCATATTTCATCTCTTCTCCTCTTCTGTTTTCTTCAGTTGCCTTCTTTTGTTTTTAGAAACCCTCCTAATCTTCTGACTTCTCACTGATTTTTCTTTATTATATAGCCTCTCTTTTGTTCTTTTTGCTGTTTTTACTTCCCTTGTCATCAACGGTTGCCTCATCCTCCCTTTAGAATACTTATTCTTCTCCCTTTAGAATACTTCATCTTTGGAATGCATCTATCCTGCACCTCCTGAATTGCTCCCAGAAACTCCATCCATTGCTTTTCTGCTATGCTTCCTGCTAGTGTCCTCTTCCAAACAATTTGGACCAGCTCCTCTCTCATGCTTCCGTAATTTCTTTTATTCCACTCTAATTCTGATACATTTGACTCATGTTCACCCTCTCAAAATGCAGGGTGAATTATATCATATTATGATCACTGGCTCCTAAGGGTTCCTTTATCATAATCACCTTAATCAAACCTGGTTCATGACACAATACCCAAAACAGAATTGCCTTTCCACTAGTGGGATCAACCACAAGCTGCTCTATAGGCATTCTACAAATTCCCTCTTTTGGGATCCAGCACCAACCTGATTTTCTCAATCTACTTCCATATTGAAATCCCTCATGACAATCGTAATGTTGCCTTTATTACATACGTTTTCTATTTCGTATTGAAATTTATATCCCACATCTTGGCTACTGTTCAGGGACCTGTATATAATTCCCATCAGGCTCTTTTTAGCCGTGCAGTTTCTTAACTCTACCTACAACGGTTCCATGTATTCACCTCTTTCTAAGGATTTGATTTCCTTTTTATACCAACAGAGCCTCCCTACTCCCTTTGCCTGCCTGCCCGTCTTTTTGATGCAAGGTGTATATCTGGATGTTAAGCTCCCAACTATGATCATTTCTCAACTAGGCCTCAATGATGCCCACAACCTCATATCTGCCCATCTCTAACTGCGCTACCTTATTTCCTTTATTGTGTGCATTCGAAATAACACCTTCAGTCCTGTATTCATGACTGTTTTTGATCATTCCCCCTTGTTACACTCAACTCATCCCCATGAGAAGTTCAAGTTCAATTTAATTCAACCATATATTAATACCCATGAATACAGCCAAACAAAACCGCGCTACTCCAGGACCAAGGTGCAAAACACAGTACCAACAGTCATACGTAGCAGAAGATACATATAGCACATATAACAAATACATATAAGACATCAGTAAAATACAGTCACATAAAAAAATAGTCCAAGACCCTGAATCCATTAATATATTACAGCAGTCTGCAGTCAAACATAATACAGCTTGACTTCTTCCAAGCAAACACTTGGGTGGGGGGGCACTGACTCCAGACTGGACACTATTCCAAACCATTCCTGGCAAAACTTCACCGCCTCTCTTAAACAGGCAACACCAAGGCTTGATGCTTAATCCTCACTACAACTGAGGCAACTCTCATTTCCCCCGCTGTCCATGCCTACCATCCACCAATGAATAAGTGAGTTTGATTTGAAGCATTCCACATTAACAATGTCGAACAGTCTTAAAATCACAAGAAGAGTGACTATGACAATCACTTGCTTATGCACATCATGAAGGATCCCACCCCTACTGCTCATGGACTGTTTGTCCCACTCCCATCAGGGAGGGGCTACCTAGCATCTACAACAGGACCACCAGACTCAAATGAGTTAATTTCTGAATATAGTAAGGCTGATCAATACCTCCACCCACCAACTCCACTACAACTTTATTATTTCCTATCAGTCACCTTATGTACAGCCTAGTATCACTTACACAATCGAAGTATATAAAGTATTTTATGTATTTACAGTATAATTTGTTTTGATTTTTTAATTATTACTGTGTTCTTTATTTTTGTATGTTTCTTTTGTTCTGCATCGGATCCAGAGTAACAATTATTTTGTTCTCCTTTGCACATGTACAGGAAATTACATTAAACCATCTTGAATCTTGATTCTTCCTCCGAGACCTACCAGTTCTGATATGAATTTTTAATCAAGGATGCGACAGATTAGCATTCAGCTCATAGTTACATCTGCATTTTGGCCTATCATCACTATGACCATTCTCAAAGCAATCCCATCCTCCCGCTAATATTTCTTTTAATTTATTCTCTCCACAGTGCCATCAATTTTACCTGGACTCTACCACTCATCAACACATGAAAGACAATTTATAGTGGACAATTAACCTAGCACAATGTGCTTCTTTGAGATGTGGGGGGAAATTCACATGATCAGAGGGTCAACATGCAAACTCCACACAGACAGCACTAGAGGTAAGAAATCAACCGAGGTTGTTGGAGTTGTAAGGCAGTCCATTGTGGCAACATCACAATACATGTGAGCATGAAGGAACATATTATAGACAATATTTAATTTGCTACTGAAACAGGTCGTCAGGGTTAAAATTGGGAGATTAAACTTTAATAAAATGAAGTTTAGTATGGCTTCGCAATTATAACAAATTCAACAGAAACCATATTGCAGATAAAATGATTTATCTTGATACTTGTGAATCATAAAAGCAAGATTGTACATAGAAGGATTAACAGCTAATCTGAAAGGAATTACTATAAACCAAAATGAAATCATGGTACACATCTTGACACATAAGATTTATGGAAATCTGGAATTCTTTATTGAAAAAAAGTCCTGAGGATTGAACCTCTCTCCTAACTGAGCATGAATACTTGAAACATTCATGACTTTAATTACTTGATTTTTTTAATCACTTCAAAGGAAATGCAGCAAAGGTTAAATGAGACTGATGAATAGATCAGATATGACTTAACTTTGAAAATAAGATTGAAACATTATGATAAGGGAAATGTAGAGATTGTGCAGTAGCTGTTCTAATTACTGGGAAAAGAAACAAAACATGCTTTAACTGCCTTTTAAAGAAATAAATCACTGATTTATTTTGCTAACATTTAAAAAGATAGAGAAAATAATTAGCCACCTGTAAGATGTGAAATAATTCCACTGTTCATATACTATAGAAGAGGAAAAGTTTTTCGAAGTGTTGGGCTTGTTGATCATGAAGTTCTAGAAACAATGAACTTAAGCCTTATCTGATATAGATACCTTGGGTACCCACACTAGTAGGAGGATATACTGCAGGTACCTGCTCTCTAAAGACTAGTTTACTTCCCTGTTTATTGTGAGATTATCTGCCAATTCCCACTATTTTAGTGTTGGTTCCTCACCCCACCAAGGAGCAGATGCTTCCAGCTAATAAAGTAGTTCCAAAAAATTTCATGTATTTTAGTGACACATGTTTAAATTTAGATATAATTCTTCAAACACATTCAGAACTCACAGAGGTGTAACGAGATACTCCCAACCACGCCACCATCTGAGATTTAATCGCTCTAACTCTCTGGAGTATGGATAGCTGGCAAAGCCTCTTTAAGGGCTTAAGACATATCTATTAATTGATAATCATGTTTTGGGTGTTAAGAATTGAGTATTTAAGGGACACCGAAACATTGGTTTAGTGTTCAGTTGTAAATCTACCAATGATTTTGTCTAATATTTGTTTTGTACTCAGTTCTTTGATCATGTTTGAGACTGTATCCCAATCCTAGCCTTGGATACACCAGCATTTGGGTCCAAGCCATCTTTGTCAAGGACTCTCATCACAGTACCACCGAGCCAACATGGACCCAGAAGGGTATCAGAGTCTATCATCTGCTGTGACCAGCCACAGTGAAGATATTTCCAGACAGAGCCTGGAGATACATGACCTCTAGGTATCCATCGGTCAGCTTTTGCAAGGAGGAAGCCAGAGTTGCTCGGGAGAACCAATCAATCTTGCTCTGAAACCAGTACATCTCCCAACTGCAGAGAGATTCAATGGTTACCTGGGCTCTTGCCAGGACTTCCTCATTCAATGCTTCTTAGTATTTGAACTTCAGCCATCCTCTTTCCCTTCGGAGCATGGAAAAGTGGCCTTCATTATCTCTCTCTCCTGACTGGAAGAGCCCTGGCCTGGGCCACCACGCTTTAGGAATGTAGGTCAGAATTCTGATCAGATTCAGATGAGTTCATGGCCACCATGAGGAAGGTGTTTTATCGCCCCACCAGAGCCAGCTGAGCCTTAGACCACTTGATGAAAATTCAACGGAGCGATAGTCAGTGGCTGACTACACGATCAGGTTTCGAACCTTGGCTGAGGAGAGTAGTTTGACAGGGGAGGTCTTGTGCACGCCAAATGGCCACAGACTCAGAGATGAATTTAAAGATGCTCTCACCTTTGGAGAGCCAGCAGAGAACTTAGAGGTTCTCATCAACCAGTCCACATGTCTTGATGATCATCTGGCGGAGCAAAAGTGGAACCAATTCAAGAAGTCGAAGAGAGCTGGTTGGAGCCTGGTCCCAATACGTTGCTGTACCACTCTCCACCCTTGGACCATGACCAGCCTGTCGCTGGCTCAAGATCCAGTCAAGCCTGTGCAGGTTGGTCGCACTAGGCTCTCCACCGATTAGGGGTCCCAGTTCACTAGGGGTAAGAACTTGAGGCCGGTGAAGACTTTTGTGGACTCAGGGCAGCAGGTAATTTTCTGGATTTCGGAACCACCCTTCGGTTTGACATACCAGTGCAAGAGTTAAACCAGTCAGTCTTAGCCAGCATCTGTCTTGTATTGCTGACCTCTAGGTTCTGGACAGATCCAGCAACACACTGGAATTGCAGATGAGGATAGGGGATCATGTGGACGACAATAGTTTCTGTATTATTGACTCTCCATCACATATCCCTGATCCTCGGGTACCTTTAGCAGTCCCAGCATAACCCATCCGTGGACTGCAGAGAGGGGAGAATCACTGCCTGGTCCTGTCATTGTCAAAGGCTTTGTTTACGGCATGGTGTTCCAACACCCGATCTCTCTTGTGACCAATGACCTATAAGGGGAGCAGGCTTCAGTGAAAGGGAACCCAAGACCTTCTGGAGACCTAGTCTAATCCTCGAGAGTGGACAAGCCAGTTTTGGCCAATGGGAGAGTGTGAGTCTGGACACAGTGTAGTCGGAATCCTACAGGAACTAGAGAGGGGGGATTTCTAGATCAGGAGAAGACCAAGGAGAAGTTCAAGAAGTCTGGGAGACTTGCCACTAAGCTGAAGAGAGCCAGCCACCAGGTCTCAAGGAAGGGAAAGACTCCTTTACGCTGATCCTTGAAGCATATTCCAGAGGATACAAGAACCCTCTGTAAAGCCTTGCTGCCATTACCTGTAGATACAAACAGAGAGTTGGATTCTGATTTGGCCACTGTTACCATAGATGAACTCTGTGAGTTCAGAGAGAGGACTCCGAAGCCTGTCAAATTGCCCCTGTCACCAAAAATGTCTCAGGAGTCATCCTCAAAGGAAGGTCTGGAGAATATACCATTACCCAAACCAGCCAAAACCCCCTCTGTTTTCAAGGACTGAGGAGATTTTCTGCAAGGGAAAGGCCTTAACCCTTTCACTGTGCGATCCCACACCGGGCTATAGACATGCTGCCCTGTACTTGTTCTCCGCAGGGTCGTCTGTACGTGCTCTCAGGCTCAGAGGGAAGCACCATGGAGGAGTATATAAAGGATGCTTTTCCCACGGGCTTCATTCGGCCCTCCACCTCACCCACCAGTGAAGGTTTATTCTTTGTACAAAAGAAAGATGGGACCCTGTGGCCGTGCACTGATTACAGGGGGTTAAATGGCATAACAACCAAGAATCGCTACCCCCTTCCTCTTATGAATATGGCTTTTGAGATGCTCCAAGGGGCGAGGGTATTGACAAAATTAGACCTTGGAAGTGTCTATGATCTGGTCCATATCAAGGAGGGTGATGAGTGGAAGACTGCATTCAATACAATGACAGGACACTAGAAATACCAGGTTATGCCCTTCGGCTGTGCAAATGCCCCAGTTGTTTTTCAAGCTTTTATAAATGATGTGCTTCGGGATACTCTCCATAAGTATGCTTTCGTCTACTTGGATGATATCTTAATCTTCTCAAAAAAGAACGTCACTCACGTCAGAGACATTTTAAAGAGGCTACTAGACCATGAACTTCGTGTCAAGCTGGAGAATTCTGAGTTTCATGTGACAACTGTTTCATTTTTGGGTTTCATCATCTTCAATGATAACCTTGTGATGGACTCTGCCAAGACCCAGGCAGTCAGAGACTGGCCACCACCGTAGTTCATTAGGAACTTCAGCTCTGTGGCAGCTCTGCTGATGTCCATAACTAAGAAATCCATGGGACCTTTTGTCTGGACTACTGAAGTGGAGACTGCTTTTGCAGAGCTTAAACAGTGGTTTACTACAGCTCCCATCTGGTTTCTCCTAACCTGGACCTTCTCTTCATTGTGAAGTTGGATGCTACATCAGAGTAAGTGTCATCTTGTCTCAGCGATCACCTTCGACCAGCAAAATGTGCATTCTTCTCCCGGTGGCTATCGCTGGCAGACAGGAGCAACGACATTGGGAATCGGGAGCTTCTTGCGGTTAAGTTAGCTCTGGGGAAATGGTGTCACTGGCTGGAGGGGCCAAGAAACTTTTTATCATTTGGACTGACCATAACTACCTGAACTATGTTCAGGTGGCCAAGAGGCTGAATTTCAGGCAGGCCTGTGTTTTCTTAATGGTTTAATTTCATCCTGACCTATCAACCGAGGTATAAGAATCTGAAGCCTGATGCCCTGTCCCACTAGTTTGATGAACTGGAATGAGAGAAGCTGACTACCACCATTTTGCCCCAAGCCAATTCGTTGGGGAATCAACACTCTTATTCACAAGGCCCTAGCATGAGGGGAGATTCCTGAGAATGGTCCTCTGGGTCAGCTGTTCATTCCAAATTCCATCCGGTCCCAGGTACTACAATGGGGACATTCGTCAACAATGACCGCACACCCAGTGATTGCCAAGATCCTCGAGTTTATCAAGTGGAAGTTTTGGTGGTCCAGAATGTTAAGAGATTCAGCACTACGTGCAGGCATGCGAGATGTACGCCTGGAACAAGGAGCTGTGTACCCATCCTCAAGGGCTCCTCCACTCCCTACCTGTTCCAAAGACACCTTGGGCATACATCTCCATGGACTTGTCACGAGTCTCCTGCCATCCAAAGGGATTTCAGTCATCATGGTGGTTGTTAATCAGTTTTTGAAAGCCTGCAAGTTCATAGCCTTGGAGAAGTTATCTTCCATGGTAGAAACGGCCAAGATTGTCTTGGACCAGGTCTTCAGGATTCGTAGATTCCCGGTGGATGTTGTTTCGGATCGTGATCCACAATTCTCATCGCATTTCTGGAAGATTTTCGGTAACTGGATAGGGGTAACAGCAAGCCTATCCTCTAGCTTTCACCTGCAGTCCAACAACCAGACAAAGCGGACAAACCAGGATTTAGAATATACCCTGAGACGCCTGGCAGCGGAAAGGCCTGATGAGTCATGTGACCATTTAATGTGAGAAGAGATCACTCACAACATCTTACAGCACCTGACACATGAGATGTCACCTTTCAAGTGCCAGTTCGGTTATCCTCCACCTCTCTTTCTAGAACATGAAGCAGAGTTGCGGTCCCTGCAGCAGAAGATCTTGCCCAGTGCTGCAAGGAAAAATGGATGAGGGCAAGAGAGATTTTGCTGGACTCTACCTGAAAAGCGGAGACCAAAGCAAACCAAAAGAGGAGCCTGGGACCCGCATGACAGCCTGAGCAACGGGTCTGTCTGTCCACTCATGATTTGCCTCTCCAAGTGGAATCTAGAAAGTTGGTGCCCAAGTTCATTGGTCCCTTTAAGATCTTGAGGAAAGTAAACTTAGAGGCTCTCCAAGACAGTAAAGATCAACTCCACATTCTGCATCGCTAAATTACCCCCATCAGCCCTGCTGCCACCCTGGGGGAATAGGTTTGCATGGTGAAAAGACTTTTGGACTCGCATACTGTTCAAGCTGTTTAGCAATACCTAGTGGGCTGAGAGGGATTTGGACTGGAGGAAAGGTGCTGGGTGCCAGAAAGAGACATCCTGACTCTCATCCACAATTACAACTATCACATCTCTGAACAACCAAGGCCATCAGGAATCAACCATAGGAGAGTGTGTCCTGTTATGAAACACTCCCAACCATGCCAAGTTCCAAGATCTAAATGCTCTAACTCTCTGGAGTATGGATAGCTGGCATAGCCTCTTTAAGGGCTGAGGACATTCCTGTTAATTGATATTTGTGTTTTGAGTGGGAAGAATTGAATATTTAAGGAACACCTGAACATAGGTTTTTGTCCTCAATTGTAAGTCTACCGATGATTTTGTCTAGCATTTGTTTTGAGTTCAGTTTTTCGATCCCATTTGAGACTATGTCTAAGTCCCAGCCTCCGATACTCCAGCATTCCGGTCCAAGCCATCTTCATCAAGGACTCTTGTCACAGGTTTCCTCTTATAAAACTACAAACCACGTCCAAAACACAGATGCAAAAGACATATTAAGGATTTGCTGACAAATGAATTGCTTATCACAGAAATCAAAGGCAAGGGAATGGATTCTTGTTTATCCCATTTTTCTAAAAAAAACTTGCACCAGTGTAGCACTGCTCTGCTTCCTGCATTTTATTGTCTTCTGGTTTACTAATGTTTCATTGACTTATTTCTTATTCTCATGAACAGATTTCCCCCAAATCTGTTCCAAACTTTGAATTCTTTTGTGTTCATCCCATTTTGAACTCCTTATGTATACTCCTCTTTCCTTTGCCCTACTGAGGCTGTGTCTTCACCAGATAGAACCCAGTCTCTTCCATGCCATCCCCACGAACGTGCATTTTCAACTCTTCGTTAATTATTTTGGAAAAGCATCATTACCCAAAGGGCCAGGTCCTGTGTTCTAATTTAAACCTGCCTTTTTTTTAATCACATTTTTTTTTAATTGGTCCTGAAATTAGTTTAGTTTGTTCTTTTTTGACCTTGCTATATTCCTGTGAATGTTTTAAGATGTCTTAAAATAATAGGGGCCATGGACAATTCTGATTTGATGGAGAATGGACGTGAAAGCACAGGGGAACATCTAGAGAAATTTCTGAAACACCTGTCCGCTGCTGTCATTACTGTGTGGCCGGGAATCTTTCGGAGGGTAGCCCTCAAAATCCCCGGCCTTGCCTGCTTTTGGTGACTGAGAAGGAGGTCGAATCGTTCGGCAGAGATGGCGCTCAGTACTCGGTGTCGGAGAGCTGATCAGAGCTCGAAGTTTTCGGATGACTCAGAGTCGGATTGTGCTCGGCATGGCAGGGAGAGTTTTTCTTCCTTCTCCCGTCTGCGTGAGATGTGGGACATTTGAGAAACTTTGAACTTTACTGTGCGCACTGACTTTCTTCATCAAGTTACGGTATTGTTACACTGTTTGTAACTATATGTATAATTATGCGGTTTTGTCAGTTTTTTCAGTCTTGGTTTGTCCTGTGTTTTGTGATATCACATCAGAGGAAATAATGTATCATTTCTTAATGCATGCATTACTAAATGACAATAAAAGGGGACTACGTGTCTTCATAATCTAATGTCTTGCCATAAGAAGAAATAAATATTTTCCTCAAAATCTAATGTATGTTTAACCTGAAATACAAAAAAAAAAGATTGCTGATGCTGAACTACCGGAATTAAAAAAAAATACTGCTGGATGTATTCAACAGCTCTTGCTTTTGATGAATCTGAAATATTTCTTAAAATATATGCACTTAGATCTGGTAAACAAATGAAAGCTTCCTAACAGGGAATTTTCAAAATGTGATATGTGAGTAGAGAAAGAAGATGCAAGTATTAAAAATATTATTTTATGCTCTGCTCTTCAACTGTACCCTGATTATTGGTATTCATGTTATTAGGTTAACACTTTTGGGTGCTCTTGACTCTTCCTATAGTCTGGTTAATTGGTTGTTTTAAATTCTCCTGTGATTAGGCTAGTGTTAAATAGATGGGTTGCTGGTGACGTGACTCATTGGGCTGGAAGGGCCTGTTCTGCATTGTATCCCTAAATAAATAAATAGCAGGAGACCACTCTCCTGAAGTATATTTCCATTTCTTATGAAGTACACTTCATGAATTAGTTCACTTTTTTCACATATCCATCTATAGTATTTTTCCTCCTTTGGTAAATTAATCAATGGTTTTTTAAAGTCTGCTTCGAATGTTTCTCCATCGGGCAGGCTGTTGAAATACAAATAAATTCAACCAACACTGGTATACATATTTGCAACTCCTCTTTGAAATATACGTGTCTTATTAATGTGTAATCTAACTATTTGGTGGCCCAATCGAATCAGGAGTGAGAGAGGAGACAACTCAAAGGCTGGTGAAGAGGGACATTTGAAAAGGAATGTTTGTGGCCTTTTGGCATTTTCTGGCAGCCCAATCAAATCATGATTCATTAACAAGGGCAAATAAAAAGAAGGCAGAGACAAGTGCTGCATCCACTGTGTGAGTGGACCAGTGTTAGAGTGGGGAGGCTTTGGCTCACTGGGTTTCAGTGAGAACAGGATTGGGCAAGATAAGCATTTATTAGTTTCTTCTTCTTCTTCTTCTTCTTCCTTATTCTTTGTCTGTTAGCATATAGTTAGAGCAGTGAGAATGGCTCCAGGGGCCGTGTTGTGTTCTTTGTGTGAGATGTGAAAATTTTGAGAGACCTCCAGCCTTCTGGCTAACCACATCTGCACCAGGTGCACCAAGTTGTAGCTCCTCAAAGAATGTGTTAAGGAGCTCAAAGACCTTTAGCTCATATGGGAAACTGAGGAAGTGAGAGATAGGGGTGACTACCTCCCTGCATTTCCTAAGCTAGAGGAGGCAAGTACCTGGGTGACTATTAGGAGAGGGAAAGGAGTAACTCTGAGGCAGTTCCCCTCAATAATATGTATACCACTTCAGATACTATTGAGGGTGATGACCTACCCGGGAAGGCCGCAGAAATCGGGTCTCTGTCACTGATTCTGGCACTTTGGCTCTGAAGGGAAGAGAAGTGATAAGGAATCCACAGTTACAGGAGTAGTCACAACATTCTGTAGACATGATAGAACACCAGGATGTTACATTGCCTCCCAGATGCCAGGGTCAGGGGAGCCTTGGATCGGGTCAAAAAGATGAGCATGGTGGAGGAACATTCTGAAGAGCATTAACATGTGGAATTATGACTGTAGCCATTAATGAGACTTGCAGGAGGGGCAGAACTGGCAGCTCAATGTTCTGGAGTTCTGTTGTTTTAGATGTGACAGACAGGAGAGATTAAAGCAGGAGGGGTGCCATTACTTGTCACTGAAAAAGTCTTGCTGTTCTCAGAGAGGACAGACTAGACGGCTCATCTAGTGAGGCTTTATGGGTAGAACTGAAGAATAAGAAATATATGACCATGTAACTGGGATTATATTACAGATCACTCAACAGTCTGCGGATTTAGAGGAACAAACTTGTTAACAAACATTTGCAAGAAATATAAGGTTGTGATAGTTGGTGATTTTAATTTTCCACATATTAACTGGTTCTCCCAGTCTGTAAAAGTTGTCAAATGTGTTTAGGAAAGTTTTCTTAATTGGTACATAAAGATCTCAACTCAAGACAGTGCAGTAATAGATCTTGCACGGGAGGTTGGTCAAGAAGGCTCAGCACTCAAGATGTGGTAGTATTAGATACTGGCTTTGTGGGAGATGCCAGAGAGTACTAGTAGATGGTTGCCTCTCTGAGTGGAAACTTGTAATGAATGGAGTTCCACGGGGATCAATGCTGGGTCTGTTATTGTTTGTTATCAATATCTATGATCTGGACAATAACATGGTTAACTGGATCAGCAAATTTGCAGATGACAACAAGATTGGGGGGTGTAGTGGACAGCAAGGAAGACTATCAGAGTTGGACCAGCTGAAAAAATGGGCTGAAAAATGGCAGATGGAATCAAATGAAGATGGGTGCGAGGTGTTGCACTTTGGAAGTACCATTCTGGGTAGCTCTTACACAGTGAATAGTAGAGCACTGAGGAGTGTAGTGAACAAAGTGATCTGGGAACACAGGTCCATAATTCATTGAAAGTCGCATCACAGATAGATAGGGGCTTAAAGAAAGCTTTGACATATTGGCCTTCTTGAATCAAATTATTCAGTATGTTGAAGTTGTGCAAGACATTGGTGAGGGCTAATTTGGAGTATTGTGTGCAGTGTTGGTCACAAACCTAGAGGAGAGAGGAAATTAAGGTTGAGAGAGTACGGAGAAAATTTACGGGGATGTTTCCGATGTGGAGGACTTGAGTTATAAGAAAATTTTGAATAAGTTAGGACTTTATTCCTTGGAACATAGAAGACTGAGGGGAGATTTGATAGATGATAGAGGTATACAAAATTATGAAGGGTCTAGATAGGGTAAATGCAAGCATGCTTTTTCCAACTTAAGTTGGGTGAGACTACAACTAGAAATCATGGGTTAAGGGTGAAAAATGAAATGTTTAAGGGGAAACTTCTTCACTCAGGTGGTTCTGAGTCTGTGCAACGAGCTGCCAGTGTAAGTGGCAACTTCAATTCAACATTAAGGAACGTTTGGTTAGGTACATAAATGGAGGGCTATGGCCGAGGTGCAGGTTAATGGAACTAGGCTATTTAAATGGTTTGGCATGGATTAGATGGGCTGAAGGTCCTATTTCCGTACTGTACTTTCCTATGTTTCGATGAAGCATCATCTGACACCTTCCAATAGTTGTCAATAGACAATAGACAATAGGCAATAGGTGCAGGAGTAGGCCATTCGGCCCTTCGAGCCAGCACTGCCATTCACTGTGATCATGGCTGATCATCCACAATCAGTATCCAGTTCCTGCCTTATCCCCATAACCTTTGATTCTGCTATCTTTAAGAGTTCTATCCATCTCTTTCTTGAAAACGTCCATAGACTTGGCCTCCACTGCCTTCTGGGCAGAGCATTCCACATATCCACCACTCTATGGGTGAAAAGGGTTTTCCTCAACTCCGTTCTAAATGGCCTACCCCTTATTCTTAAACTGTGGCCTCTGGTTCTGGATTCTCCCATCAGCGGGAACATGCTTCCTGCCTCCAGCGTGTCCAATCCCTTAATAATCTTATATATTTCAATCAGATCCCCTCTCATCCTTCTAAATTCCAGTGTATACAACCCCTGTCGCTCCAATCTTTCAACATATGACAGTCCTGCCATCCCGGGAATTAACCTTGTGAACCTACGCTACACTCTCTCAATAGCTAGAATGTCCTTCCTCAAATTTGGAGACCAAAACTGCACACAGTACTCCAGGTGTGGTCTCACCAGGGCCCTGTACAGCTGCAGAAGGACCTCTTTGCTCCTATACTCAATTCCCCTTGTTATGAAGGCCAGCATGCCATTAGCTTTCTTCACTGCCTGCTGTACCTGCATGCTTGCTTTCAGTGACCTTCATTCTTGATCAAAGATTGGACCTCACCAACTATTAAAATTGGGACACACTGCCATAATGAGAGTTAAAAACCTTGGATCTTCTTTTTATGGAGTGATTTTTTTGTTCACTTAGCAGACTTTAGCGTTAGAGGAAAAAGATAATATTAGTTGATCTCTTATCTGAGTGTAACTACCTTCTGACATTGAAGAGATGCTACCATTTGTTTCTCTTAGAAAGTATCATGGAGCAAGCAAATCAGCAGTAGGGCATGCTGCAGGGAGGGAGCTATCTCAGCTGAAGTTATATATTGCATACTTAGTGGCATTTGTTAAATGACCCTCTCACTTGGGGCTTATATACAAACTTGACTCATTAGCTAACTCTGCTAACAGCCACGTGACTCAACAGTGAGAAGGCCACCCATCATAAGTATGTGTCTAGGGTCGGTATGATGTGGGTTCAACCAAACAGGAAAGTTGGGATGTTCTGATTAAAGAACATTGAATGTAGTTAATGCCATGTAACTACTGCCCCATGCAAAGAAATCCTTCGACAGAAAAATAACGGATTGTACACTGGCACAAAATTACACTGATAATATATTTCCAATATTTTCAACAGTTAACAGAAAAAGATAAGAAAAATAGAAGAGCCTTTTACAATTAAACCAGTCTAAAAGTGCTGATAAATGTTGGAGCCCATTTCTGGAATAGATGGGTGTATTGCTTTATTCCCACACTGAACCCATGTTCTTGGTGAAAGACACCATCCACAGTTCGAACTTCCTTCCAAGACCATCCCGAATGAACTGGCTCTCTCAGGAGTATTGGCACTTCCTCCTTGGAACCATTCGTCTGCACAAAGCACTTCCCACAACGGGATCTGTCCTTTGAGCAACGTTCTGCAGCATCTTCCTGTGTGCTCCTCTCAGCAGCTCCTGCCAAAAGACGCCAAACCAGACTACGTTCTTTCAGAAATCTGATCCCGCCCAGCTCGCTTGAATCTTCCATCACTTCCCTCTGGGCAAAGGGTTACAGCACTTACCAAGATAAACCCAGTAGGCAGATACAGCATCCCTAAGTTGAACAAAACAGATCCTTATCTTTAGCTAAAGCCAAAGCACTCTTACTAACAGGACACTGCTTTTGCAGGAATCTGCTAAATAAAAATACCTCACAGCATAACAATAGAAATCTTAGCCAGGGCGTTACATGCAGTTAACTGTGACGTATGCAGCCTAGATGCCTATAACTGTGTGGGTGCTTCAAATGCAAAAAGATGTTTTCCCAGAGCAATGAGAGTTCAACAGATTGGTTCCTGAGATTCTCACCTTATCAATTAAGGAGAGATTATGTACACTTGGTTTATGCACTCCAGTTTAGAATGAGAAATGATCGTTTGGAAATTTTGAGTGAGAAATGATCATGTTGTGTGATTGTCATGTTAGGCACAAGGATGATGTTTCTCCTTGCAGAAGTGCAGTAAAGTGGCACTGAGATTAGAGCTCATCTATGACCCTATTGACTAACAGTTCAGGCACAACAACCTGAGTTGACTATTCTGCCAATTCTTTTTTTCTACTTTGTCAGAGTTGTCAGAAGTCTTACCAAATGGTTCTGAATGAATTATCTAAAGACTTGGGTTTGGTTTTCATTGATTGAAAGCACTGCTGTTCTTTTTGGCCTTCACTCAGTCTCTCTCACATTCACACTCCTATTCCTATATCTTTGTTTGTGTTTTATGATCTTAAGTCTGTTGTGTTTGCTTAGCAATTTTTTTGTAAATAAATCAAGTTTGATGTGAGAAATGAGCACACATGTTCTTTCACTTCTCTAGGCTTTCTATAACTAAATTCAATATTATCTTTGTCATGGGCTTTATGAGCCTTTGTGGCTCGCCGTGTAACATTGATCTTCTACGTTTTTCAAGCACGTGTATTTACTAACTGTTATTTTAATGAGAGCCATTAACCCTTGTGGTTTTGGTTTAATCTTAAGTTAATTGTGACTGTCACGTGTTTGCCACATCCTATGATTATTTTAAAGGGTCTCTAGTGGGCTCTTTGGCAGAGTCTGACTGTGATATACTGAATGATTTGCCTCGTGATGTCACTCAGTCGTCCCTCTGAGGCTCTGTTTGTATTCCTATGCCTAACCTCTTGTTTCCATCTCTTCACGCGAATTCTGCTGTTTCCCCACTCCTGGATTGAGTCGTGAGCCTGCCGTCCGTTGCTCCTGATCTGAATCAGTACCAGCAACCACCGTGACAGAAAGATTCTACTGTTCATCTACACTTGCATCAAGTCCTGCAAGCGCACACCATGACAATCCTACCTGAGTACTATATTTACCGGAGCTCACTCAGTACAGAGATACCTCAATCCTCAGTGTCAGATAGTGTGGACTCGTTGATGGTATGTTAATTGGGACCCAAGGCCAAAAATTTGACAGATGTTACAGTATTATAAATGTTATATCCTAAGAGAATACAGAAGTATCTTCTGTTTGCAATCGGTAATGCAAATGTATTACTGTCATATTAGTGTAAAATCTAATTATGATCAAATTCAGTAATAAAGGCTGTGTATGAACTTTAATGCAAATTCACTATTCACCACTTTTTTCCATGTAAATTGTGCTGATGACAATGACTATTTGTTGGCATAGGGGTTGAACCATCTACTGATTGGAGTACATTTTGTCATGGAATGGAAAGGTTCCGATCTATCATTGGTGAAGTAAGGCTGCCGCAATTCACAATGGAGCTGTTTACTGCAGTGTATACTACTATAGGTACAGAAATTGACCCTAATTCCTACAAAAATTTGCTGCATTAAAGGGTTTGCAATATATTTATAAGAGCAATCAAGATATAGGACTGATTCTAAGAATTGAGGTAGGCCAAGAGTGAACAAAATGTGAATGGGAAAACACCTGGGGTGTAATTATCAATAGATCAGGAAGATGTAATAGAAATGGGAAAGTTCAAACAGATGTGTAAAAGGGGAAACTGCCCAGATTCCTTATAGAACAATGGGACATGGATAAGGAAGGAAAGAAGGGTAACTGTTAAATATATTTCCACAACATGCTACGAGATCACAATCCAAACCAGAGCACCCTCCCTGACGAAGGATAGAAAATAGAATGAAGCAAAAACAAGGTGTCATTACAATTCAAGCAAGAATTAAGTTGAATATGAAAGATGAATAGGAAGCTGTAAAGAAAAAATAAGACTGATAAAAAGAATAACAGAATAGTAGTTTCCTAAAAGTTGAACCCAAAGACTTTCTTTGTCTTATGTATAGCAAGAACCAATCAGGAACCAAGGAGATGATTTACAGTATAAATTAGGAGATAAAAAGTGCATGCATAAGGGATAATGCCGTATTTGTGAGAAATATTAATCTGCATATGGACCAGACAAATTAAATTATAGATCCTCCTGAGTGTATGACGGAGTTCCATCCCTCTGTAACACTTCTATGAATACTTCTAAGATTGTGGAAGGAAAATGCAAATAGCTTATAGGTCTTGGTTTACAAGCAATTAGTATTTTTCATCACTCTTAGTTTGGGGTTACCTTTATAATTTCTACAAAGCTGTAAAGTTCTGCGTACTTTGGACAGCATAACGCTGGTGGGAGTTGTGTACAGGCCACCTAACAGTAGTAGTGAGGTCGGAGATGGTATTAAACAGGAAATTAGAAATGTGTGCAATAAAGGAACAGCAGTTATAATGGGTAACTTCAATCTACATGTAGATTGGGTGAACCAAATTGGTAAAGGTGCTGAGGAAGAGGATTTCTTGGAATGTATGCGGGATGGTTTTTTGAACCAATATGTCGAGGAACCAACTAGAGAGCAGGCTATTCTAGACTGGGTTTTGAGCAATGAGGAAGGGTTAATTAGCAATCTTGTCGTGAGAGGCCCCTTGAGTAAGAGTGACCATAATATGGTGGAATTCTTCATTAAGATGGAGAGTGACATAGTTAATTCGGAAACAAAGGTTCTGAACTTAAAGAGGGGTAACTTTGAAGGTATGAGTCGTGAATTAGCTAAGATTGACTGGCAAATGACACTTAAAGGATTGACGGTGGATATGCAATGGCAAGCATTTAAAGATTGCATGGATGAACTACAACAATTGTTCATCCCAGTTTGGCAAAAGAATAAATCAGGGAAGGTAGTGCACCCGTGGCTGACAAGAGAAATTAGGGATAGTATCAATTCCAAAGAAGAAGCATACAAATTAGCCAGAAAAAGTGGCTCACCTGAGGACTGGGAGAAATTCAGAGTTCAGCAGAGGAGGACAAAGGGCTTAATTAGGAAGGGGGAAAAAGATTATGAGAGAAAACTGGCGGGGAACATAAAAACTGACTGTAAAAGCTTTTATAGATATGTAAAAAGGAAAAGACTGGAAAAGACAAATGTAGGTCCCCTACAGACAGAAACAGGTGAATTGATTATGGGGAGCAAGGACATGGCAGACCAATTGAATAATTACTTTGGTTCTGTCTTCACTAAGGAGGACATAAATAATCTTCCAGAAATAGTAGGGGACAGAGGGTCCAGTCAGATGGAGGAACTGAGCGAAATACATGTAGGTAGGGAAGTGGTGTTAGGTAAATTGAAGGGATTGAAGGCAGATAAATCCCCAGGGCCAGATGGTCTGCATCCCAGAGTGCTTAAGGAAGTAATCCAAGAAATAGTGGATGCATTAGTGATAATTTTTCAAAACTCATTAGATTCTGGACTAGTTCCTGAGGATTGGAGGGTGGCTAATGTAACCCCACTTTTTAAAAAAGGAGGGAGAGAGAAACCGGGGAATTATAGACCGGTTAGCCTAACGTCGGTGGTGAGGAAACCGCTGGAGTCAGTTATCAAAGATGTGATAACAGCACGTTTGGAAAGCGGTGAAATCATCGGACAAAGTCAGCATGGATTTGTGAAAGGAAAATCATGTCTGACGAATCTCATAGATTTTTTTGAGGATGTAACTAGTAGAGTGAATAGGGGAGAACCAGTGGATGTGGTATATTTGGATTTTCAAAAGGCTCTTGACAAGGTCCCACACAGGAGATTAGTGTGCAAACTTAAAGCACACGGTATTGGAGGTAAGGTATTGATGTGGATAGAGAATTGGTTAGCAGACAGGAAGCAAAGAGTGGGAATAAACAGGACCTTTTCAGAATGGCAGGCAGTGACTAGTGGGGTACCGCAAAGCTCAGTGCTGGGACCCCAGTTGTTTACAATATATATTAATGACTTGGATGAGGGAATTAAATGCAGCATCTCCAAGTTTGCGGATGACACAAAGCTGGGCGGCAGTGTTAGCTGTGAGGAGGATGCTAAGAGGATGCAGGGTGACTTGGATAGGTTGGTTGAGTGGGCAAATTCATGACAGATGCAATTTAATGTGGATAAATGTGAAGTTATTCACTTTGGTGGCAAAAATAGGAAAACAGATTATTATCTGAATGGTGGCCGATTAGGAAAAGGGGAGGTGCAATGAGACCTGGGTGTCATTATACACCAGTCATTGAAAGTGGGCATGCAGGTACAGCAGGCTGTGAAAAAGGCGAATGGTATGCTGGCATTTATAGCGAGAGGATTCGAGTACAGGAGCAGGGAGGTACTACTGCAGTTGTACAGGGCCTTGGTGAGACCACACCTGGAGTATTGTGTGCAGTTTTGGTCCCCTAATCTGAGGAAAGACATCCTTGCCATAGAGGGAGTACAAAGAAGGTTCACCAGATTGATTCCTGGGATGGTAGGACTTTCATATGAAGAAAGACTGGATGAACTGGGCTTGTACTCGTTGGAATTTAGAAGATTGAGGGGGGATCTGATTGAAACGTATAAAATCCTAAAGGGATTGGACAGGCTAGATGCAGGAAGATTGTTCCCGATGTTGGGGAAGTCCAGAACGAGGGGTCACAGTTTGAGGATAAAGGGGAAGCCTTTTAGGACTGAGATTAGTAAAAACTTCTTCACACAGAGAGTGGTGAATCTGTGGAATTCTCTGCCACAGGAAACAGTTGAGGCCAGTTCATTGGCTATATTTAAGAGGGAGTTAGATATGGCCCTTGTGGCTACAGGGATCAGGGGATATGGAGGGAAGGCTGGTGCAGGGTTCTGAGTTGGATGATCAGCCATGATCATAATAAATGGCGGTGCAGGCTCGAAGGACCGAATGGCCTACTCCTGCATCTATTTTCTATGTTTCTATGTTTCTATGTTAATCAAGTATTTCACCCAATTTCTCTCACTGTGCTTTTCAGGTTTATTAACCACCTCTTCTACTGTATATAATAGTTGGCTAAGCCTGCAGTAAATTCATTTGGTGTTTGCATTAATATGTGTGTGGGCTTACATTTTGCTCCAGGATCTTAAGCAATCGTGGTTATGAAGCCTTACACAAATGTAGTATTCTTCTATTCTGCTTATTTTTTTTTGAACCAAACCTTCCTTAACATAGTTAATCTGCTTTGTTGGTCAATAATTATAATTGACAAGCACACATTTTGACCTTAATGCAGAGCTGCACATGAACTCTAATCCAGAGTTTCAAATGACTCATGAAATATGATGCTCTGGCCTTTGGAGGCACAGTTCATTATAGACAATAGACAATAGACAATAGGTGAAGGAGTAGGCCATTCAGCCCTTCGAGCCAGCACCACCATTCACTGTGATCATGGTTGATCATCCACAATCAATACCCTTTTCCTGCCTTCTCCCCATATCCCTTCACTCCGCTATCTTTAAGAGCTCTATCTATCTTTTTTGAAAGAATCCAGGGAATTGGCCTCCACTGCCTTCTGAGGCAGATCATTCCACAGAACCACAACCCTCTGTGTGAAGAAGTTTTTTCCTTAGCTCCGTTCTGAATTGTCTACCCCTTATTCTTAAACTGTGGCCTCTGGTTCTGGACTCCCCCAACATCGGGAACATGTTTCCTGCCTCTAGCTTGTCCAATCCCCTAATAATCTTATATGTTTCAATAAGATCCCCTCTCATCCTTCTAAATTCCAGTGTGTACAACCCCAGTCGCTCCAATCTTTCAACATATCACAGTCCCGCCATCCCGGGAATTAACCTCGTGAACCTTCGCTGCACTCCTTCAATAGCTAGAATATCCTTCCTCAAATTTGGAGACCAAAACTGTACACAATATTCCAGTGTGGTCTCACCAGGGCCCTGTACAACAGCAGAAGGACCTCCTTACTTCTATACTCAATTCCCCTTGTTATGAAGGCCAGCATGCCATTAGCTTTCTTCACTGACTGCTGTACCTGCATGCTTACTTTCAATGACTGATGAACAAGGACACCTAGATCTCGATGTACTTCCCCTTTTCCTAACCTGACACCATTCAGATAGCAATCTGCCTTCCTGTTCTTGCCACCAAAGTGGATAACCTCACATTTATCCACATTAAACTGCATCTGCCATGCATCTGCCCACTCACCCAACCTGTCCAAATCACCCTGCATTCTCATAACATCCTACTCACATTTCACACTCCCACCCAGCTTTGTGTCATCTGCAAATTTGCTAATGTTACTTTTAATCCCTTCATCTAAATCATTAATGTATATTGTTAATAGCTGCGGTCGCAGCACCGAGCCTTGCGGTACCCCACTAGTCACTGCCTACCATTCTTTGTTTCCTGTCTGCCAACCAATTTTCTATCATGTCAGTACCCTACCCCCAATACCATATGCTCTAATTTTGCACACTAGCCTCCTATGTGGGACCTTATCAAAAGCCTTCTGAAAGTCCAGGTACACTACATCCACTGGCTTTTCCATGTCCATTTTCATAGTCACATTCTCAAAAAATTCCAGAAGACTAGTCAAGCATGACTTCCCCTTCGTAATCCATGCTGACTTGGACCTATCCTGCCACTGCTATCCAAATATGCCGCTATTACATCTTTTATAATTGTTTCCAGCATCTTCCCCACCACTGATGTCGGACTAACTGGTCTATAATTGCCTGTATTCTCTCTCCCTCCTTTCTTAAAAAGTTGGATAGCATTAGCTACCCTCCAATCCACAGGAACTGATCCTGAGTCTATAGAACATTGGAAAATGATTACCAATGCATCCATGATTTCTAGAGCCACCTCCTTAAGTACCCTGGGATGCAGACCGTCAGGCCCTGGGGATTTATCAACCTTCAGTCCCATCAGTTTACCCAACACCATTTTGTGCCTGATGCGAATTTCCTTCAGTTCCTGTTACCCTAGGTCCTCTGGCCACTATTACATCTGGGAGATTGTTTGTGTCTTCCCTAGTGAAGACAGAACCAAAGTACCTGTTCAGTTCGTCTGCCATTTCCTTGTTCCCCATAATAAATTCACCCGCTTCTGTCTTCAAGGGCCCTACTTTGGTCTTAACTAATTTTTTCCTCTTCACATACCTAGAGAAGCTTTCACTATCCTCCTTTATATTTTTGGCTAGCTTACTTTCATACCTCATCTTTTCCCCCTGTATTGCCTTTTTAGTTATCTTCTGTTGCTCCTTAAAAGTCTCCCAATCCTCTGGCTTCCCACTCATCCTTGCTATGTTGTACTTCCTCTCTTTTATTTTTATACTGTCCTTGACTTCCCTCGTCATCCACGGTCGCCTCTGACTCCCCTTAGAACCTTTCTTCCTCTTTGGAACGAACTGATCCAGCACCTTCTGTATTATTCCCAGAAATACCTGCCATTGTTGTTCCACTGTCATCCCTGCTGGGGTATCTTTCCAGTCAACTTTGGCCAGCTCCTCCCTCATGGGTACATATTCCCCTTTGTTCAATTGTAGTACTTCCGATTTTCACTTCTCCTTCTCAAACTGTAGATTAAAACTTATCATATTATGGTCACTACCTCCTAATGGCTCCTTTACCTCGAGTTCCCTTATCAAATCTGGCTCATTACACAACACTAAATCCAGAATTGCCTTCTCCCTGGTAGGCTCTAATACAAGCTGCTCTAAGAATCCATCTCTGAGGCATTCCACAAACTCCCTTTCTTGGGGTCCAGTACCAACCTGATTTTCCCAATCTACCTGCATGTTAAAATCTCCCATAACAACCGTAGAATTACCTTTGCGACATGCCAATTTTAACTCTTGATTTAACTTGCACCCTATATCCAGGTTACTGTTTGGGGGCCTGATACCAGGCCAAATCTAATGCACCTGAAGCTCTTGTATGAGAGCATTGTGTGTCCTGGGATGAATGAAAGTACAGTTTGTCCATGTATTCTGTTGCTCCTTAAAAGTCTCCCAGTCCTCTGGTGCTTTAGATTTGGCCTGGTATTTTGTATGAACGTCACTTCCTTTTCTAATAAAAATCTTTATTTCATTTGGTGTGGTTACATTTTATTCTGAGAAGCATTCAACGGAAATACTTTCATCTCCATCCACACTTTATTTGCCCTTGAAACAGCAAAATCATTTCTCAAGAAAGAAAACTCATTAAAAGCCCTGAAAGAAAGCTACCATGTCAGGTGATCTTTGAGAAATTGTTTAGCACACTGCATAGCTGAGTCCACATGCACAGTAGATTGAAAAGATAACTTGTCTTTAAAGGCATTGCCCTGGACTGGAGACAGTTCTGAACTCCGTTGAATGATAATGTCAACTTCTGACCTGAGCAATGGTGATTACCAAGACCTTGAAGTCAGGTCAGAATGTGTCTCCTCTACCGCATTTTTGTGATGCTCAAGCAAAACTACAACTAGCATAGCTGTAGCACGAGCTGTCACCAAAGCTGAAGCAGCAATGAGAGCAGTGTATGCTAAGAGAAAAATTAAGATGCAAATGGAGAGAGCATATATGCACATGAAAATGCACGTATAGAATTGGAGAGAACACATATAGAGGCTATTGTAAGTGCACTCAAGGCAAAGTGCCTCAGCACAAGCAATCGTGTATGAAGCAGCAGCTGACTCAGACAGCTGCTGGACTATAACTGGAATGGATCATGCTTTGCTGTCACAACAGCCAACGCATCTTCATAAAGAATATGTCCAAACACATTTTAGCTATAAAAAAGACAGTGCTTCAGCTCTGCAAGGAGAAGCTGTCTACACCAATCAACCAACATATCTTTCACATGGTCCAGGTATTAACAGTCATGGTCTACAGCAACGAAGACTCAAAACACCCCCTTCCACAGTTCCACCACAGCAATGACCTTAATGAAGTGTCATTACTGATGCCAATCCCACTGGCGCAGGCATGGACCAACTGAACTTTCATTTATCCCAGGACACACAGTGCTCTCATACAAGAGCTCCAGGTGCATTAGATTTGGCCTGGTACTTGACTTATTGAGACCAAGTTACAAAAAGTGTTCGACAATCAGTCTGCTAGTTATCTGTCCTAGAAGTCAACCTTTTGCAATGCCATGTAAAAACTAAGTCTCAAACATAGCAAAGAGCAGGACTTCTCTCTGAGATGTTTAGTGGGGAGTCACCACAACATGAAAGAAGGAAGGGTTAAGGCAGTTCACATTATTACTCCACCTACAGGTTTTCAAATGCTGTGCCAGAGGCTGAACAAAAGCTATCACTCTCCAGAGGCAATTGAAGAATCTCTCTTCAGTAAACTTGATAATTTCCCAAAGTTCTCGCACAAAAAAAAGCGCAGAAGTTAGAAAAGCTTGCAGATCTGTTGCCAATACTGCAAGCCACAAAGATGAGGGTTATCTACCAGGGCTGAGTTTCTTGGACACAGAAAGAGGAATGAACTCTATCATGGAGAAACTACTGAACAATATTGAGCAACAATGGATAACTGAAAGATTCAAGTATAAAAACGATGACAGAGATTGAAATGCCAGCTGCCTGCCTTTTTATTGTTGGTGAGATTGCTCTGCTATCGAGAAGGGAGAGTGCCTTTATATCACTAGTGAGTTCACTCTGCACAGAGAGAGGACACTGCCATTATCACTAATGAGATTTTTCTGCTTTGGAGAGAGAAAATGTTGCCCAGGTTTTCTGTATTTTGGAAGTGGACTTGGACCGTGTACCCTTTTTTCAGTCTTATGGCTTTTTCGTATTCTGTGATTTTTTTTTGCCGAATCTTTCTTGATTTTTGTGTGTGGGGGAGGGGGATTTGGCGGGAGGTGGTCAATTTGCCTGTTCCATTTTTGCTTGTTTTTTTCTTTGTGCAGGGAGGAGGATTTGGGGGTTGATGATCTTGGTTTCATGGCTTTCTGGAGAAAAAGAAAGAGTTGTGTATTTTAATAATAAATGAACTTTTGAGCCTTTGAAAATGAAGCATCATGCCTCCTAATTTCATTCTTTGTGAATGTTGTCTTCCACCACACAAAAATGCAAAATGGCCCTAATACTATGCTTTCAACTTCCAGTTACACATCTTTCATAGAGAGCTCTCCAACAAAAGCAATGAAAACTGAAACCACTACCACAACCAGCAAACCTGAAGTAGAAAACTCTATTATGAACCCTAATAGACAATGTCAGGTTCATTTCAAACCTCACCCTTTAAGGAAGTGCAGAGGATTCTGAGAAAAACTGCTTGCACTCCAGCGAAGCTTTCTAAAAAATATGTTCAAGTGTTCTACCTCAACAGCACACTCAGCCAAAGCCTTTAAAGCTATCATATTCTGCACTGCGTGCAACAGTGACCAGCATATATTAACACTTCCTTCAGGGCCAGCGCCTTACGCTACTATTGGTTCCAGCACACCCACAGAAGAGCACAGTGGAGAGCCCAGCTGATCAGATGTAGCTACTTTTTCATTCACAGAGGTATGTGGAGATGCTTCCAAAGCAAATCCTGCTTTAACTGGGAGATCGTTTCGCTGAACACCTACGCTCTATCCGCCAGAGAAAGCAGGATCTCCCAGTGGCCACACATTTTAATTCCACATTCCATTCCCATTCTGATATGTCTATCCACGGCCTCCTCTACTGTAAAGATGACGCCACACTCAGGTTGGAGGAACAACACCTTATATTCTGTCTGGGTAGCCTCCAACCTGATGACATGGACATTGATTTCTCAAACTTCCGTAATGCCCCACCTCTCTCTCGTACCCCATGCATTATTTATTTATTTATATGCACACATTCTTTTTCTCTCTCTCATTTTTCTTCCACTGTCCCTCTCACTATACCCCTTGCCCATCCTCTGCGCCCCCCCCCCTTTTCTTTCTCCCTAGGCCTCCTGTCCCATGATCTTTTCATATCCTTTTTGCCAATCAGCTGTCCAGCTCTTGGCTCCATCCCTCCCCCTCCTGTCTTCTCCTATCATTTCAGATCCCCCCTCCCACTTTCAAATCTCTTACTACCTCTTCTTTCAGTTAGTACTGACGAAGGGTCTTGGCCCGAAACATCGACTGTACTTCTTCCTATAGATGCTGCCTGGCTTGCTGCATTTACCAGCGACTTTTATGTGCGTTGCTCCTGCTTTAAGGTATGTCTAGTCAGCATCTACCTGAAAGGACATCCTGAGCAAAAAATAAAGGCATGTGTGATAATCAGAGCAATGTGTCATTGCTATATTTAGAATTCTTGACATATTGAGAATTCAAAGTTCTGTTTCCCAATGCACTTTGAAGACATGTTCTGTAACATCAGTTGCAGGAAAAACAACAATAAAGTTAACAGAAGTGGAGGTTTGCTTAGTCTTGCAAACCCTCATTGAGGGCAACCATATTTCCAACATTATTATAGGCACCCGTTAGTCTCATGAGACCATGGATTTGCACCTTGGAAGGTTTCCAGGGTGCAGGCCTAGGCAAGGTTGTATGGAAGACCAGCAGTTGCCCATGCTGCAAGTCTCCCCTCTCCGCGCCACCAATGTTATCCAAGGGAAGGGCACTAGGACCCATACAGCTTGGCACCGGTGCAATCGCAGAGCAATGTGTAGTTAAGTGCCTTGCTCAAGGACACACGCGCTGCCTCAGCCAAGGCTCGAACTAGCGACCTTCAAATCACTAGACGAACGCCTTAACCACTTGGCCACGCACCAACACAACAGAGATGAAATCCTAACATTTTTAAGTTGCACACTGTCATTCTCATCATACGGCCATAGCTGACAAGATCATCCCACTTGACTCTTCTGTCGAGATTCTCCTGTTGCTTGACAGAGGCACCATCCATGCACATAAGGTAAATGAATAGTGCAATGGTCGGCAAAATGAACCTTATGCTCAACAACTGGACCTGGGTTGAGTCATTGTGGGTAAATTCTTCCTCGACAGTGCTCATCAGCACACTCTCAGCACATTTAAGACTAATGTCCTGGAGAACAGATGTCCAAGTCATTTCAGACCCTGTGAGAGTAGAATCATTATGAAATAGAAGATTGTAGATAAATAAAGCAAGATACTTACTTTTGCAACCAGGTTTAGGCAAGCTGGTTTTCTTGGTAGATGATTATAAGTTGGCACCTTCCATCGAAGATGAGATCTTCCTTTGAAACATGAACAAAGGTGAATCAAACAGTTGGGCGTCTCCCCTTCCTTCCACTCTCCACTACAGCTGCTATCAAACAACAGAGAGCAAGCTCCACTTGATTCATGTCCCTGAATCACACGTTGAGAAAGAAACCAGAAATGAAAGATTCAGTTCATGAAGAAACTATTCAGAAAGAGCCTTGGTGACCTAGCTCCTCCACCAGATTCCAGCAATGAAAAGTGGTATTTACACAAATTTGATGTTTACCACTGCCATAAAACTGCACACACGTGAAAATGCAAACACGTGGTAATCTGCAGTTGCTGGAATTTCAAGCAACACACAAAAAAGTTGCTGGTGAACGCTGCAGGCCAGGCAGCACCTCTAGGAAGAGGTACAGTCAACGTTTCGGGCCGAGACCCTTCGTCAGGGTCTTGGGCCAAAATGTCGACTATACCTCTTCCTGGAGATGCTGCCTGGCCTGCTGCGTTCACCAGCAACTTTTTTGTGTGTTGCAGGTAGAAAATGTCTTTGATTCAAAGATATATCCCTGAATTAGTCTTCAAATGTGCTCTTGCGGGGCCCAGATTTCAATTACAGTCTGCTGAGGGATTGTCAGATGTTTCAGAACTGCGTTCATCGCAGTGATGGCAAACTTTGAACATTTTTTCCACAGCTTCCTAGTGAGAGAGGGTCATTGAGACTACCTCAGAATCTTATGGTCTCATGACCACCAATTTCAAAACAAGATTCTGAAGTACCGCATGGGATCTCATCTATTTGACAATGGTCCCTCACCAGCTGAATGGTCTAATTTTGTTCCCATGTCTTATAGCCTTATGGACTTGGAAGTGCAAATAAGCACTAAAACTAAAATTGGAGACTGAGGTAAAAAAAAACAGATAAACCAAGCACTCATTTGTTTTTATGTCTAACAAAGACACAGATATTTTTAATAAGAATTATAGCAATCTGAAGATTTATTGTTGATACACCCCAAGTACTTCCATGTCTGGTTAGAGAGTTAGAAGGCATAAAGTGGCCTAGTGTCAGCCAGTGATGGATTTCAGACATTGAATCCTACACCACAGGAGAAAAGTGAAGGAAAACAATTGAATTAAAGTAATGCTTCATTGCATTGGTTATAAATATACTAGTTGGACAACAGTGAAATATCAAAAAAAATGATTAGGTTGAAGCTTGTTACATCACGAATAATAACAGTAGTGTTCAAGCAGTTTGTACTGCTTTACATAATCGTCTTAATTCAGTGATATTGTGTGTAAATGGTGCATGAGTCATGTATCATTAATTCCTCAGAAGAAAATGTCCTCTGAGCAATAGAGATAGTGTAATAAATTCTTAAACCTAATTTATTCATGCTGCTTTTAAACCATCATATCATAATAAGGCTGTACATCTATTTTGGCACAGTTGCATGCTAGAAAAAGCAAAGCATGAAAAACCCAACCAGCTATGCTTTAATCTCAGTCTCAGACAGCTACATTTAAACACACTGTGACTTGACTGTCAGGGTTTCTGAAAGGAATCTGCTAAATTTGTAGCTGTAAATGGTTTGTTTAATTTTGAGTTTTTTTTTCTCAGTCATTTATTTGCTTTTTGTGAATTTACGGTTGTTCACCAGCTATAGCCAAAGTAATTACAGAAGGAGAAGAGGAGATGCAATATTCCCTTTGACTTCATTGAAGTCAATATCAATGCTACATTTTGAGAATAGAAAATTACTGATACTCAGTAATTAGGCCAATGCACCTAGACTAAGTTGTGGCAGAAATAATTATGAAGATATCACATGTAATTACAAACATCCTGTGGCTAAGCAAAATAAAGATATATTATAAAATGTGATTTTAATTATTTAATATTCATTTTTATTACATCACCAATTCCTCACAACAATACTGCTTTATTCTAATAGGTACAGAAAGTCAATGATATTTTATTATTAGGATGAAGTATAAAACAAAGCAAGCTGTACATGTGAATTAAAAAAACTATTCATACATTCATAGAAAATAGCAAGTTAACTTGCGGTAAGCGATTTATTTATTTATTTGACATTTTTTATATACTGCAACCATTAAAAATATTTTCACAGATTGAAAAAAGGAGCAATCTTTAATGAAGCTTGTTTGAAGAATAAATTGAAACCTTCACAAGAAAACCTATGTGCAGATGACAACTGCTGAGACAATAAGCCATGGGCCTGAGATTCAAACTCTTGTAACAATGTCCAATAACTCAAAAAGCATGATACAAACTGTCTTCAATTACTTTGTGTTGCCTTGTGGAATGCAAGGTTATTATGCAAATGTAAGAAGAGAATATTCCGTCAAAATTTTTAACAATCATTTATAGTTCCTTGTTGTTTAATGTTCTCTCAGATGAAAGAACATTTAAAAATGTACAATAGTAATCATGGGGTATGCTACAGGTATGTGCAACATAGATTGAACAAAGCAAATTAACAAGAATAGCCTTGTGTTTGAGTTCATAGAATGTGTTTGGGATGGGTTCATTAAGTTGCAGAATCAACTATTATTTCAATTATTGTGAGATAAAACAGGATTAATTAAAGATCACATGGTAATGAATCCCCAAAGGTAGAATGATGACTATGATAGAATTACAAAGTTGCACCCGATGCATGATCTGCCTCTTACAAAAGTGAACTTAGAAAATAAAAGCTCCATATCAGCAGTAGAATACATTTGTAGTGCAAAAGCATAGCCCTGTGGGAAAGAAGGAATCTTTGGGAATGATCCATGGACTGCTAAACTGAGGACATCAAGCATACAATATTGGTTGCATAGAGGCTGAGAGAGGGAAATAAATTCTGGAAAAAAGGAGCATAAGATATGTTAACTAATAATTTCTGAACAGTTTTCACAATGGAAGACTCAGAAATTCCTTAAGCAGGAGACTGTTTGGAGGAATAAACTTAAAATTATCTAGCACTAGAAAGTAATGGAAGGCATACTGAAGTAATAGGTTGAGAGATCAAATCTACTAAATGCTAAAAGTGAAATTGAATTGAATGAATCACAAAACTAGTTTGTTTATAAATCATAGAACATAGAACAGTACAGGCCCTTTGGACCATATTGTTGTATTGACCTTTTAACCTACTCTAAGATCAATCTAATGCTTTCCTCCTTCAAAACAGTCCATTTTTTTCTATCATCCATGTGCCTATCTAACAATTTCTTGAATGCCCTTAATGCATCTGTCTCTACTATCACCCCTGGCAGGGCATTCCACACACCCATCAATCTTTGTGTAAAGAACTTACCTCTGCCATTGCCCTATTAATTCCTCCAATCACCTTAAATAAAGACCCATTATATTAGCCACATCTGTCATGGGAAAAAGTCTCGGGCTATCTAATTGATCTATGTATCGTAACTACAATCAAATCACCTTTTACTCTTCTTTGCTCTAAAGAGAAAAGCATTAGCTTGCTCAACCTATTCCCATAAGACATGCTGTCTAATCCATGTACCATCTTGATAAATCTCCTCTGCACCTTCTCTAAGGCTTCCACATCCTTCCCATAATAAAGTGACCAAAACCGAACACATTATTTCAAGTGTGGTCTAATCAGATTTTATAGAGCTGCACCATTATCTCATAGCTCTTGAATTCAATTCCCAAACAAATGAAGGCCAACAAATTATGTGCCTTCTGAACAATCAATATCCAATCTAACCTGCCAAGAATTCTGCCAATAGCTTGTATTCTGCCTTGAAACTTGACCTTCCAAAATGAATCACTTTACACTTTTCTGAGTTGAACTCCACCTGTCACTTCTCAGCTCAGCTCAGCAAATTCCTTTTGCAACCTAAAACAGCCCTCCACACTATTCACAACTCTACCAAACTTTGTGTCATCTGCAAACTTATTAACTCATTGTTCCGTTTCCTCATCCAAGTCATTTATAATAATCACAATGAGCAGGGGGTCCCAGACAGATCCCTATGAATCACAACTGGGCACCGTCCTCCAGACAGAATGTGCTCTGTCTACTAGTAAACTCTGTCTGCTATGGACAAGCCAGTTCTGTATCCACACAGCCAAATTTTCCTAGATCTCATTCCACCTGACTTCCTGAATGAGCATACCAGGAGGAATCTTATCAAGCACCTTATTAAAATCAATATACACCACATCCACTGTTCAACATTCATCAATATACTTTTTCACATCCTCCAAGAATTCAATCAGGTTTGTTAGGCCTGATCTGCCTCCCACAAAGCCAAGCTCACTATCCTTAACTAGACTATGCTTCTTCAAATACTTATAGATCCTGTTACTAAGAATCCTCTCCAATATGTTATTCACCACTGAAGTAAGACTCACTGGTCTATTATTCCCAGTGTGATCCCTACTCCCTTTCTTAAGCAAAAGAATAACAGTTGTCACTCTCCGATCATTCGGCACTACTCCTGTGGCCAGTGAGAATGCAAAGATCATTACCAAAGATGCAGCAAATTTTTCCCATGCTTCTTGAATTAATCTGGGGTATATCCTGTCTGACCCTGGGGAATAATTCAATTCAATTTAATGGTCTTTTAACCATACATGAATACTTATGAATACAGCCAAATGAGACAACATTACTATCTATCCTAATGTTGTTTTTTAAGGTATTGCACATCCTCTTTCTTTTCATCATGTTCAAGCATGTCAGCTTGTTTTACACTGTCTTCACTAACATCAAGGTTCCATACACTGGGGAATACTGAAGCAAAGTATTCATTAAGGACTCCCCTATTTCCTCTGACTCAAGGCACATGTTTCCTCTACTATCCCAGATCAGTCCAAACCTTACTCTGGACATTCTCCTGTCCTTTACATATGTGTAGAATGCTTTGGGTTTTCTGTAATCCAATTCACCAAGGGCTTCTGATGTCCTCTTCTAGCTATCCTAAGTACATCCTTCATTTCCTTTCTGGCTACTGTGTAACTCTCTAGAACCCTGGCTGATCATTGCTTTGTAAACATTAAGTAAGCTTCTTTCTTCCCCATGACTAGATGGTCCATATCTCTTGTTCCTTCACCGTACTATCCTTTCCCTGGCTCAACAGGACAAACCTTCCGGAATCCCCAGCAACAGCTCACCAAACAATTTCCACATGTATGTTGTGGATTTCCCAGAGTATATTTATTCCTAATTTATAGTCCCAGTTCCTGCCTAATAGCAGTATGATTCACCTACCCCCTCTAATTAAATACTTTTCCATACCGTCTGCTCCTATCCCTCTCCAAGGCTATAGTAAAGGTCAGGGAGTTGTGGTCACTGTATCTGAAATGTTCTCCCACTGAGAGATCTGGCATCTGAACTGGTTCATTGTCTAGCATCAGATCCAATATGACCTTTTCTCTCGTCAGCTTGTCTACATATTGAGACAGGCGACCTTCCTTGGACACACCTCATAATACCAACTCATCCAAGCATTTTAACAAAGGAAATGCCAATCAATATTAGGAAATAACAACCCTTTTATTTTTACATCTGTCCAAAATCTGCCTCCCAAACTGATCCTCGGTGTCTCTGTTGCTACTGGAGCTGAGGTCTATAGATTTCTCAGAATAGTGTAATTGTTCCCTTCTTGTTTCTGACTTCCACCCACTATGACTCAGTGGACAATCCTTCCACGATGTCCTCCCTTTCTGCTCCTGCAATACTACCCCTTTTTAGCAAAGCACTCCCTCACTTCTTTTAGCTCCTTCCATGCTTTGTCTAACACCCTTGTTTCTGATACATCTTACATTAAAATAGATACTTCAAACCATCCTGCTCACAGCATTTTTCCCCTATCAACTGCCTATCTTTCCTCACACTCAACATGCTGTATCTACGTGTATGCCAACTGTCCCATTCTCTGAACTATCACTTTGGTTCCCATACCCTTCCCAACAGCTCTCGCAAATCTACTAGTTTTGATGCCTATAAAGTGATAGCTGGCTTCTTACGAAAATTCAACTGCATAATTGCTGTCCATCACACACCTTTTATTAGGGGCTGGTTAAAGATATAAAACAAAATGACTCATCTCCATCCTCAGGAGTTGACTCAATGTCACCTACATCATTTAAATTCCAGGACTTGGAGGGTGGTTGGGGGGGCTCTCAGTAGCAATGGGAGGGGGTTAACTGAGGGTTAACAGACTTAATTTCAGAAATGCATTATTTATTATAAGCATTTGAACCTTATTTGCTGTCAGAGCCATGGTAGGGAGGAGTAGTAGTGATAAGCTCCAACTACCTATTAAATGTTCCCAGTGGTGTGCATCTCAAATAGCCTCTGGCAGTCAAGACCAATTCCACATGTGGTTCAGCTACAAAATCCAGTGGAGCCACTTCTACTGAAAGGAGAAGGGGCAAATGCAGGTTTCTGGCCCCTTAAAACTAGTCGCTCCAAACAAAAGGGTCTCATCAGATGTGGTTGACAGCTCGTGTAGGAGAAGTAAATCCCTAATCACAAACTTCTGCTGCTTTGTAACTATGTCCACCCATGGAGAATGCTTCAAGTGCAAACTCCAAGGAACAATTTGGAGCTGGATTCCATAAGGAAATCCTATGCTGAATTTAATGCTGAATGGCAAATCATGCAATGCTGCTGGTGCCAAGCTATATCGGTCTCTGTCATTCATTTGGATTCACCAGCTGCACAAAGAGATTGAGCAACACCTTGCACGCCATATCATACTTCCCTCTTGAGTGCACTGATTTGAGTATTGACCTTGGCAGCTATGACACAACATCTATGGTCGACCTCAACCAATAGACAGCCACTTGATCCTCAGTGCCTCAAAATTAATTACAATAATCACATAATCACCTCATCCCTTGCTAACCCACCATTCTCTTAGACTTTCCTCAAAGCTCATTACAGCTGTCGAAAAGCAATCTGACATTTCTGTATTTGGCATGCCGTGAGAAATCTGGATGATAGAAATTACGTTATTGTCAGGCTCAGCCCTCACATTATTGCTGTTCACTGCTGCAGCACAGAGTTAGCTAGTACAATTCCTATACTCTAATCACACAGTGACACAATTCCTGTGAATTAGGGTACAGCACTAAATAGTGTAAAGTTCAGAATCTGTTCATTCAAATGGTCTTGAACACATTTCGCTATCCCATTGACCAATCTAGGTTTTGCTGCACACTTTAAGTACATTGAAATAGAGTGCCACGTTTTGCCTGAGCTATGTTGATGTCATAACATTGTCATGTGTGGCACCTTGACAAAAACCTTTTAAAAATCCAAATACACAACCTCCGCCAATTTTCCTTTGTCTATCCTGCTTGCTATTTCCTTAGAGAATTCTGACAGATTTGTCAAGCAAGATTTTCCCTTAAGAAAATCATGTTGACTTTGGCCTATTATATCATGCGCTTCTAAGTACTGTGAAATTGTATCCTTAATATACAACTCCAACATCTTCCTAGCCACTGAGGTCAGGCTAACCATCTATAACATCCTTTCATCTGCTTTCCTCCTTTCTTGAAAAGTGGAGTGACATTTACAATTCAAAGTTGCTGGTGAACGCAGCAGGCCGGGCAGCATCTCTAGGAAGAGGTACAGTCGACATTTCAGGCCGAGACCCTTCATCAGGTCGAAGGGTCTAGGCTTGAACGTCGACTGTACCTCTTCCTAGAGAAGCTGCCTGGCCTGCTGCGTTCACCAGCAACTTTGATGTGTGTTGCTTGAATTTCCAGCATCTGCAGAATTCCTGTTGTTGACATTTACAATTTCCAGTTCTCCAGAACCATTCCAGAACCTAATGATTCTTGAAAAGGTCATTACTAATGCCTCCACAATCTCTTCAGCTACCTCTTTCACGACCCTGGGATGTAGTCCATCTGTTCCAGGACTTATTTACCTTCAGACCTTTCAGTTGCCCAAGTACCTTCTCCCTCGTAAAAGCATCTTCCCCCTGACAATCTTGAACTCCTGGCATACTGCTAGTGTCTTCCACAGTGAAGACAGGCAAAATATCTATTCAGTTCATTCACCATTAGTACCTTCCCAGTGTTATTTTCTAGCGATCCAATATCTACTCTCACCTCTCTTTTACTCTTTACAGATCTAAGAAAATCTTTTGGTATCCTCTTTGATACTTTTGGCTAACTAACCTACATCTCACCACCCTGCCACCACAGCTCTTTTAGTTGTCTTCTGCTGGTTTTTGAAAGCTTTCCAATCCTTTAATTTCTCACTAATTTTTGCTCCATTATATGCCGCCTCTATTATATTGACTCCATCTTCAAATCTGTTTCTCATCCCCTTACAAATTTGAACTCTTGAATCATTCTTTCATCTTTTATGAAGTGAACGTAACTAAGAAGAAAATATTTGTTACCTGGCAAAGCTGACTTATCCAGCTGCAGAGGAAATACTGTTGTTCTAAGTATGCTGTCCTTCTAGAGGACCACAAACTTGTCGTTGTTTGGAAGCTTGCATATCTCAATGACCCAGAGAGCTATGCTGGCTGGACTCAGGGTTTCATGCTTTGGCTCTTGGTAGGGTCACCTATGCCAAACAGATCAAAGGGTAGAGGCCAAACTAAGAGTGGTCCACTGGTCTTCCAGGTTAGGAGTTCGGCTTAGGGCTAATAGACCTGACTGTTGAAACAAAATTGTTACAGAAAAAGCAATGAAGAACCCTTCTACAACTGAGTGCGATGGTATTCCTGAGTCTCCACCCAGGACTTGTATGACTGTCAGTAGTGAAAACCAAGAGGAAGCTACTAACGTTATGAAGGAAGTTCTGAACACATCCAGAGGTGGAGGACCTTCATTGCTGCCCTAAAAGCCAGTGCCATAACAAACAGAAAGTAAATATGCTGCACAATGTGTCTTCCACATTCTCAGATATTTCATCTATTTGTCTTTCAGCAGAGTTGAGCAGTATCGCCAAAACCATACACAGAACCTCCCTTACTGCTGGTAGAATCAGTTCTTTTCCAATTCTATAGGGCTTTCCAGATTTAACAATGAGTAATGAAATGTTGTATAAAGCACACCATTATCATCTGTTTGCAGATGATACAAATATACGGTAGGTGGAGGTGCAAGTAATGTTGAGGAAGCAGGAAGCCTGCAGAAGGACAGATTAAGAGAATGGGCAAAGTGGCAAATGAAATAGCGCTGGGAAGTGTATGGTCATACACGTTGGTAGAGGGACTAAAAGCATAGACTATTTTCTAAATGGGGAGAAAATTCAAAGATCCAAGGTGCAAGAAGAGTTGGGAGTTCTTGTGCAATTAAAGGTTAATTTGCAGGTTGAGCCAGAGGTGAGTAAAGCAAATGCAATGTTATAGTTCTTTTAGAGACGATGAGAATATAAAAGCAAGAATGTAATGCTGAGGCTTTGTAAGGGACCTATGGGGCCTTATTTGGTGTATTGTGAGCAGTTTTGGATCCCTTATCCAAGAAAGGACGTGCTGACATTGGAGAGGTTTCAGAGGAGATTCAGGAGAATTATTCCGGGAGTAAAAGACTTATTGTATGAGGAGAAATTGATGGCTCTGGGTTTTTACTTACTGGAATTCAGAAGAATGAGAGAGGATCTCATTCAAATCTATCAAAATGTTGAAAGGCCTCAGTAGAGTGGATAGGGAGAGGATGTTTCCTATACTAGGTGAGTCTCGGATCAGAAAGCACAGCTTCAGATTAGAGGCCATCCATTTAGAACAGAGACGTGGAGGAATTTCTTTTAGTCAGATGCCGGTGAATCTGTGGAATTTATTGCCACAGGGTCTTGTGGAGTTTAAGTCACTGGGTATATTTAAGGTGGAGGTTGATAGGTTCTTGATTAGACAGGACATGAAATTTATGAGGAGAAGGCAGGAGCATGGGTTTGAGATGGAAATGGATCATGATGAAGTAGTAGAGCAGATTTGATCAGCTGAATGGCTTAATTCTGCTCCAGTCTTATGATGTAATATTTTGGATCATTGGACAATTTTTCAAAGAGAAGGACATTCTGCTCACAAACATTCTTGCTTGTGCAACAGATGGGGCACCATCAATGACAAGATAACATTATGGGGTTATTGCTTTCTTGAAAAAAGCTCAACCTAACATATTTCCCATTCATCATGTAATTCACAGACATCTTGTCACAGAAACCCTAAGTTGCACAAATAATTAAATGCTGTTATCACAGAGGTTAATAAAATCAAGTCCCAGGCTCTCAATTCTTGACTATTTCCAACTTAGTATTGAGAATAATGAACAGTTTGAGTGCTTGTTCATGCACACAGAAGTCAAATGCCTCTCAAATGGAAATTGCTGAGACCATTTTATGTGCTCTTTGAAACTGTGATAAAATTTCTTTTGAAGGCTTGAATGTTTCATTCAATAATCAACTCAAGAATTAGGCATGACATTGCTTATTTTTCAGAATTACTTCCAAAGTTTAATGAAATCAATCTTCAATTGCAAGGAAATTCAGTAAGGACTTCAGTAAGGCCTTTGACAAAGTTCCACATGGAAGGTTAGTTAGGAAGGTTCAATCGTTAGGCATTAATATTGAAGTAGTAAAATGGATTCAGCAGTAGCTGGATGGGAGATGCCAGAGAGTAGTGGTAGATAACTGTGTGTCAGATTGGAGGATGGTGTGTAGCAGTGTGCCTCAGGGATCTGTCCTGGGTCCAATGTTGTTTGTCATATATATTAATGATCTGCATGATGGAGTGGTAAATTGGATTAGTAAGTATGCAGATGATACTAAGATAGGTGGCGTTGTGGATAATGAAGTAGGTTTTCAAAGCTTGCAGAGAGATTTAGGCCAGTTAGAAGAATGGGCTGAAAGATGGCAGATGAAGTTTAATGTTAAAAAATGTGAGGTGCTACATTTTAGTAGGACTAATCTAGATATGACATACATGATAAATGGTAGGGCATTAAAGAATGCTGTAGAACAGAGGGATCTAGGAATAATGGTGTATAGTTCCCTGAAGGTGGAATCTCATGTGGATAGGGTGGTAAAGAAAGCTTTTGGTATGCTGGCCTTTATTAATCAGAGCATTGAGAATAGGAGTTGGGATGTAATGTTGAAATTGTATAAAGCATTGGTAAGGCCAAATTTGGCGTATTGTGTACAGTTCTGGTCACCAAATTATAGGAAAGATGTCAATAAAATTGAGAGAGTACAGAGGAGATTTACTAAAATGTTGCCTGGGTTTCATCTCCTAAGTTACAGAGAAAGGTTGAACAAGTTAGGTCTTTATTCTTTGGAGCGTAGAAGGTTGAGGGGGGACTTGATAGAGGTGCTTAAAATTATGAGGGGGATTGATAGAGTTGACGTGGATAGGCCTTTTTCATTGAGAATGGGGGAGATTCAAACAAAAGGACATGAGTTGAGAGTTGAAGGGCAAAAGTTTAGGGGTAACATGGGGGGAACTTCATTACACAGAGAGTGGTAGCTGTGTGGAACGAGCTTTCAGCAGAAGTGGTTGAGGCAGGTTCGATGTTGTCGTTTAAAGTTAAATTGGATAGATATATGGACAGGAAAGGAATGGAGGATTACAGGCCGAGTGCAGGTCGGTGGGACTAGGTGACAGTAAGAGTTCAGCACAGACCAGAAGGGCCGAGATGGCCTGTTTCCGTACTGTAATTTTTATATGGTTATATGGTTATATGGAAATGATGTGAATCTATCAAAGTCAAATCAGTCATCACCACATTTCTGTCCAAGTTAACCCTATTGAAGTACAACATTGGCTGTTGCAACCTTTTCTAATTCCTGTCACCTTTCTCAGTTAGAAGAGAAAGAAACAATATCAAATAATCATCTTCAAGTATGTTGTGCCCACCTGGGTGAGCTGCAAAAAGATATTTCAGAGAGATTTCAGGATCGTCTCTCGATCCCATGTACAGATTGAGTAATCCATTCCCGAGCATTTACAGAAAGGATTTAACAGGAAGGATGGAAGAAGAACTGATCTCGCTACAAATGGCTTTGATCTGAAGCTGAGGTACAAAAATTCATGTCACGAATTTCATTGCAGAAAGAAATCTCTGAACAGTATCCTGCACTGAGGAAAAAGGTCAAGATGTTCTTTATTGCCTTTCTGACATCATATTTAGTAGAGCGTGGTTTCAGTGCAGTCACCCCAACTTCTTGCAAAGCGATGAAAACAGATTACAAATTACTGAACCTAGGATCTGAGACTCCTTCTGAGTGACATTCAGCCTGATGTTGAGAAGTTGATATCACTGTAGTAAGCCCATGCATCTCATTGAAAGGTGAAAAAGCAATGAAGTAGTAAATAGTTGGACTATTAATATACACTCTATAATTCTTTATGAAAATTGTTTCTACTATAATTAAATACAGAATAATTTTATATGTAGCTGTAAATAGCTTTGAATAATTTTTGCAAATTATTTGTCACTGCTTTGAATTTGAATTTCCTGTTTTCCTTCCACTGGGAAAAGTTGCTGCTGCGGTAGCAATGGGGACAAAGAAATGGTTGTTGAACTTAAAGGGCACTTTGTATCTGTCTTCACTGTGGAAGACACTAGTAGTGTACGAAATGTCCGTGAGTGTCAGGGAGCAGGAGTGAGTGCCTTTGCTATTACAAAGGAAAAAGTGGTAGGCAAACTCAAAGGTCTTAAGTCACTTGGGCCAGAATAACCACATCCCAGAGTCCCGAGAGAAGTTGCTGAAAGGATAATGGATGCATCGGTCATGATCTTTCAAGAAACCTGATTCTGGCATTGTCCTGGAGGACTAGAAGATTGCAAATATCGCTCCACTCTTTAAGAAGGGTGGAAGGCAAAAGAAAGGAAATTATAGGCCAGTTAGCCTAACCTCAGTAGTTAGGAAAATGTTGGAGTCTATTATTAAGAGTGAGGTTTCGAGGTACATGGAGACTAATGGTTAAATGTGTTAAAGTCAGCATGGTTTCTGTAATAGGAAATCTTGCCTGACAAATATGCTAGGATTCTTTGAGGAAGTAACAAGCAGAGTGAGGCAGTGGATGTCATTTACTTGGATTTTCAAAAGGCGTTTCAAAAGGCGTCACACATGAGACTACTTAACAAGACAAAATCCTATAACATTACAGGAAAGCTACTGGCATGGCTGACAGGTAGGATGAAGAAAGTGGGAATAAAAGGGGTCTTTTCTAGCTGGCTGCCGGTGACTAGTGGTGTTCCTCAGGGGTCAGTATTGGGACTGTTGCTTTTCATATTTTTCGTCAATGGTTTAGATACTGTAATGGAATTGATGGCTTTGTGGCAAAATTTGCAGATGATACAAAGATAGGTGGAGGTGTAGGTAGTGCTGAGGAAGTAATGCAATTGCAGCAGGACTTAGACAAATTGGAAGAATGGGCAAAAAGGTAACAGATGGAATACAGTGTTGGGAAATCTATGATAATTCATTTTGGTAAAAGGAAGAATTGTGCAGATTATTCTCTAAATGGGGTAAAGGCTGAAACAGAGGTGCGGGGAGACTTAGGAGTCCTCATGCAAGACTCCAGAAAACTCACCTACAGCTTGAGTTTGTGGTAAAGAAGGCAAATGCAATATGCAGTATTGCCATTTATTTTAAGGGGAATAGAATATAAAAGCAAGGAGATAATGCTGAGTCTTTATAAGACACCAATCAAGACACACTTACAGTATTGTCAAAAGTTTTGGGCCCCATATCTCAGAAAGGATGTGTCGTTATTGGATGGAGTCCAGAGGAGGTACCCAAGAATGACTCCGGGAATGAAGGAATTAACATATGAGGAGCAGTTGGCAGCTTTGGGTCTGTAATAACTGGAATTTAGAAGAATGCGGGGGGATCTCAATGAAGCCTACCGAAAGGTGAAAAGTCTAGCTAGGGTGGAGGTGGATAGGATGTTTTGCCAGAGTAGTAAATCTGTGGAATGCTCTGCCACAGACTGCAGTGGAGCCAAGTCCGTGTGTATACTTAAGGCAGAAGTTGATTGTTTCCTGATCGGTCAGGGCATCAAAGGATGTGGTGGGAAGGCAGGTGTATGAGGTTGAGTGGGATCTGGGATCACCCACGATGGAATGATGTAGCAGACATGGTGAGCTGAATGGTCCTATGTCTTATGGTCTTTCAAAATTCTTTATAGATCTATGTCATGGTTGGAAAGGGAGAGTGGTCACTGGAGATGTGGTCTGGGAGTCAAGAGGGTGGCAACCCAGTGGAAATTTGGGAACCACTGATCTAGAGAGGTGGAAGATTCTTGAGGTGGAATGATTGGGGCTATTGACACAAAGTGAAACACAAACCTATACCCAAACAGGATCTGTCAATATAGAAAATAATGTATTTGCATGACTATCTATATAGATGTTGGTATATTTTAGTTTTTATGTAATGACCAGAAAGAGAGAGAGATCACTGGGGATGTGGTCTGGGAACCAAGGGGACAGTAACTCAAAGAAGTTTGGGAAACACAGGTTTAGATGAATGCAAATGACACTACATTTAAAATCTAATAAATAATCCAAATGGTCTTCCTGATTTGTAAAATAGAAACTGAAATGACAATGACTTGAATGTAAATCAATTTGATCTTAACTTCATTGATCAGCAATAAATTAATCATGCACCATTGTGCCTCTGATATATTTCAGTCCCCTGTTTAATGGTTAAAAGTGTCGCACTGTTTCTGTGTTATGGGTCTACATGCAGTAGATGTACTCCACTCCCTCTTAATGCATCTGCTCTGCATGTGCAAAGTAAAATGGTGAGACTAGGGGTATTTTATAATATCATTCTCACATTTCACTTCTCCCGTGAAAATATCCAACATCCACCCACCATAGCGACATGAGGTGCATGAAAAATGCTCCAGGAGCCAATTGTAAGTGAGTGTCAGAATCAGGTTCATTTTCACTGACAGATGTTGTGAAATGTCTGGTTTTCCTGCAGGAGTACAGTGCAAAATGAAACATTACTGTAAGTTACAATAAGAAACAAAGAAATCAGTGGTGCAAAAAGAGAGCAGAAAGTGATGTAGTTTTCATGGGCCCATGTTTCTTTCAGAGATCTGATAGCAGAGGGAAAGAAGCCGTTCCTAAAATGTTGAGTGTATCTTCAGGCTCCTATACCTCCTCTCTCATGGTAACGATGAGAAGAGAGAATCACTTTGTAAAGATCTGTTCTCACTTTGACACGAAAGAGCCTTTGTCAAAGAAACCAAATTAAATCCACTGTGATTCAATGTTGGAAACCAGTAAAACGTGAAAACTTCTAAGGGTGGTGAATACTCTTTATAGGCACTGTAGATCATCCTTATTAAAGTTTGGCCTCCCTGGGGCAGGTTTCTGTCCAGGGGCCAAGAGGAAAGTATGTTAGGAAGTATTGTATCGTGTGAATATATCAGATATTAATTCAAATGAGAACCAGTCTTCAGTTCTTAATGTAAATTGTACATTACAAGCAGTAACTTGAAGTTAAAAGCATGCCTTTGCAAATAATCAATACTGTCTCTGGAGCACAAGCTGGCCATCTGGCTAAGGGCTGTGGTTTGAAAAATGTAGTGACCATGAGATGTTCTGCTATGCAAATATGAAACAATGAAGTTATGTTAATCGTTCCTGCATCAAACCAAGTAACATGGCTAAGTTATTTGCACCATTGTAAACAAGTTCAAGAAAGCTTGTAAACCAGACTGATATTATCACTTGGTGCATCAAATAGCTCATTTAGTAATATTTGTGTACTCAGAGAGTCTTTCCTAAACAACATTAATTTTGGGTGTCTGGGATCTCCATCCCCAGAAACCTCTCAACTTTCTGTATGAATGAACTTGTTTCAGCAAGGGTATTTGAACATTCAGTAATGTCTCCTACCATAGATATACAATTCAAAGGAAGCATTGTCATCTCAGAGGATTGAAGCAAACAATGTCATTGTAACTATTGAAATCACCTATTGTTAACTTTGCTCTTAAGGGTAATAAAAATTGATGTACTTTTGAGCTTGGGAGACTCTACTGAGATTGTTTCCAGAAGAATGCCTGCTTGTCATGATTAAAAAAGACTTCTGTATCACCAGCTGCTGTATCTATTTGGTGACTTCGATCTCATCACAACAGGAACCTCTGGCTGAGAGTGAGAGAATGAAGATGTCATTGAACACTCCATCCATCTGTTCAGCACAGATTTTCAGTGCCCTGCCTAATACACCATCAAGGCCTGACACCTTCTGAGAGTTTGCTGTCTTGAAAGATGTTCTGATGTCTACCTCTGAGATAGATATCACAGGATTACCAGATGCTTCACGGATTCACACAGGTATAGTTTTATACTCCTTTTCAATGTATGCATAACAAGTAATCAGCTCATTGTGGAGTGAAGTATCACAGCCATTTATGATCTTCAGTTTTGCCTTGCAGGAAGTAATAGTATTCAAACCCTGATGACCTGCATCTAATTCTGTCTCTAAGCTCAATCGGAGTTGCTTTTTTGCTAAAGATATCCTTCCATAGTTTGCATCTGTACTTCTTGTGGAGTATTGTTTACTAGAGTAACCTATCAGCAAGTCTTTCTAAACTATGTTCAACGTGCCTGTCAGTGAAATCAAGTCACTGCATTGATCCATATGAAAAATGAGGAAATGAAAAAGCAATGAAAAGATATTGGTAGCAAAATAACAAGAATATACAAGTAGAAATGCGTCCCTAATTCACTCCATTGAAATGAAGTTCAGGAGTGACCTGAACATAAATCTTGTATATAAAAATCAAATATAGAATTAGAAATGTTCACACTTAATTTGTAATAATGGTGTAATTTTAAAATGTAAATGTGGGCCTCTACGTAGTAACATAAGAAATATAAGCAGGGCTTGGCTATTTGACCCCGCCCCCCTCCTTAGGCCGATTCACTTTTCAATAAGATCTTACCTGATCTTTTATGTCACTACCTTTACCTTCCAGCACCATTTTCCTTGATTCCTCCAAACACAAAAACAATATTATTCTCAGTTTTGAGGAACTGTCCTTCTCTCCCTTATTTGACAGAAATTTGCAATTCTGAGTGAAGAAATTTCTTCTCATGTGACTTCTGAGTGACTGAATCCTTGTTTTGAGTCTATAAGCCCTGATTGTAGATGGTTGGGTCAGGGTGAACAAAGATCAATCCCTCTTCTGTTCCTCAATATCCTCGACGAATATTGAAGCTTCACTGAGATCATACTTATCTTTCTAAACTCTAGAAGTTATAAGCAAGCCTGGTTGATTCTTTATCATGTTCTTTTCACCAGGATGCTACCTGGAATGATGGACTGAAGTTATAAGGAGAGATTGAGAAAGCAGCATTTATAGAAGAGAGACATGTAAGTTTATTTATAAAAATATAAAGGGCATAGTAGGGTAGATAGTCAGAATCTTGTTCCCATGACAGTGAAGTACAGAGCATAGATTTATGGTGAAAGGAGAGAGATATGATGGGTAAACTCTTCACACAAAGAGTGCTGGCTATTTGAATGAAGCTGCAAGAGCAGGTGGTAGAACGCATTTAGATAGTTTCTTCACAAGGAAAGGTGAAGAGAGATATGAGTCTAATGTCAGCAAATAGGATTAATGTTGGTAGACATTACATTCAGCATCGATATAATGATTTGGCATTATTCCACCGAGATGCAACACTGAGCGTCATAGGAAGTCATTCCTGCCTGTGGCCATCAAACTACAACTCGTTCCTTGGAGGGTCAGACACCCTGAGCCAATAGGCTGGTCCTGGACTTATTTCCTGGCATAATTTACATATTACTATTTAATTATTTATGGTTTTATTACTATTTAATTATTTATGCTGCAACTGTAACAAAAACCAATTTCCCTCGGGATCAATAAAGTATGACTACTACTACTACGAAAGTTTGACAAAAAAGTCAGTTTCTGTGCTAGAGGATTCTATGATTTACTCTTTAAGATAAATCTGCCCTCCCAGGAATTGAACTCATTCCCTTTCACTCCATTTCCTCTGTCACCAGTATAGCTTTCGTTAGGTAAAAAAGGCCAGACATGCACTGAATATTTCAGAAGCAACCTTACAAATTGTCAATATGATACATCAAGTGTATTATCTGGTACTCAATATTAAAAAAAAATGTAATACGTCACAGGTTTGGAAAGTTACAGTATTGTGTGCAAAGGCCTGGAAATAACAAAGAGGAAAAGAGAGCTTGGTTAACTTGGTCAGTAGCCTGTCTTTCTTAATTTCAGGCACAGCATACTTTATAGATATTAGAATAAGAATGAAACAAACCTTGATCACTGTCATGGACTCACGCCTATCAAAACAACTCATAATGAGAAAGCCAAAGTAACAAAGTAAAGCAAATACCTCCGTAGGGAGAACAGAAACAAACTTCAGGCACCTTGAGTTTTTTGTGACTGTATGCCCTTGTTCTGATTGTTTAAATGTGTTAAAATGCCTCTAATGCTTTCTGACCATGTTTCCACAGATTAAATGTCTCATCCACATAGTGCAGCTGTAAGTCGGCATTCTAGTTGTTGTAGCCAAGGCTTCTGTTTCAAGGCTGTCCATGAATAAATGGCATATTACAGGAGATCCGATTCCATCCTTATGTTTGTAGAAATTTTCACCAATCTGAAAAATGCTGCAAGACACAAAAAAAGTGGTCAACTCCACAATTTGGTCAAAATTCAATGATTTGGTCTTTTCTTACCATGAAGCATTTTTGTCCACTTCTTCTGGCAAGCATGCCATTTTCCTGGTCCATTGGCACATTAGTGAATAAGTTAACTATATTAAAGCTCACCATGCACACCTGTGGATCAATTCAAAGATCTTTAATCTTTTCCTCAAAGCTTCTACTGTTTGCCACATTTGATGTAATGCCACTCTGCAATGGATTTAACACCCCAACTAAGTACTTTGCAAGTAGGTGTGTTGTTGTGTTCCTATGCAACTCACAATTGGCCCTAATGGTATTCCAGGTTTGTGGATTTTTGCAAAATCATAAATATGAGGCAGTTTACACTACTCTCTGTTCTTAACCACATCTTTCATTCTTGCGTCCTTAACCAGCTGTTTGCTTTCAGCCTCAATCTTTGGCACTGGACTTCTAATACCATGTGGAGTGAACTTTTCAATATCAGATATTAAAGCTGTCAGCTTCTGCTTATCTCTAGCACAACTGCAGCCCTAGCCTTGTCTGTCAGCAAAACTATGATGTTGTTATTGCTGCTTGGCTCTTTTAATGCATTTTGTTCCATTGCTATGATGTTAGATATAGGAGCTTTAGATCTCTCAATAGCTTGCCCTATTTCAAATCTAAAATCATTCCTTTTCACAACTGGAAGGAGATGAGTCACGTATTTCATGCTTGTTAATACTTGTGAAGATTGTGAAGAATAAATCTGCATAATTGACTATGGAAGCTTTGTGACTGGTTATCAAATAAGTCCATTCTTTCATTTGGCCTTAACTGTCACATACTTATGTATACTGACTGCAGAATTTCAACAGTGAACCTGACTGTCTTCCTCAGACACAAGTCAGTCAAATGACAAGTCTCCCTACAGACTCCTCCTTATGTACCCTCTCCAGGGAGCAAGACATGTGTTGGGCTTCATGCTTGATCCTTGAGGTACCTGGATAAGGCATCACATTCAGCTGGCAAGAACAACTTCCAACTTAACATTCCCAATAACGTGCAGGAACGCTGACATTGTCCCTAGAGGTTTTAAGATAAAGGACCATTGTTCATCACAGAGATCAAGTTTGGTGTTACAAATAGCAGAAAGAGCACTGGTGAGTGAGAGAGAGAGTCAATACTACTATGTATAAGAAGTTTCAGTTGAATACAATAAAACAGGAGGTTGCCGAATACACCAGAGTGTAGTATCTCAGGAGCATTGACTTAGAATGAAAAGATCAGTAGACTTTGTAGCAGACAGTGTACCAGGAGGCTCAAGAAAGGCAGAAAAGGATATTGTGATTACAGTGGCCTGAACTTCAAAGGCAAACATTGGACCTACAACAGATTGTTATTAACTGGAGCTCGGTATAACTCTCCGAATTGCAACAAAATTGTTCTAGCCAATTTTGCAGTAACACCTGCAAAGCAGCTGATTGCCAAAGCGTAAACAAGTATGGAATGAGTCACACACCTCCACAGTGGTGAAGAGGAAAGATTTTATACTTTATACTTACTTTATACATTATATTTTATTGTCGCCCAACAATTGATACTAGAACGTACAATCATCATAGCGATATTTGATTCTGCACTTCCTGCTCCCTAGATTACAAATCGATAGTAAATATTAAAAATTTAAATTATAAATTATAAATAGAAAATATAAAAATGGAAAGTAAGGTAGTGAAAAAAAAACGAGAGGCTGGTCCAGATATTTGGAGGGTACGGCTCAGATCCGTGTCAGGATCCGTTCAGCAGTCTTATCACAGTTGGAAAGAAGCTGTTCCCAGATCTGGCCATACAAGTCTTCAAGCTCCTGAGCCTTCTCCCGGAGGGAAGAGGGACGAAAAGTGTGTTGGCTGGGTGGTCATGATTTTTGATTTGAAATACGGTAAGCTATTAAGAGATCTGAAGCTCTTACTTTTAACCTCATACCAATGGAACAAAAGGCATTAAAAGAGGAGAGGAACAATAACATCATCATAGTTTTGCCGACAGACAAGGGTACAGCAGTAGTTGTGCTAGATACACTGGAGTATGAGCAGAAGATGGCAGCTTTAATATATGATGTTAAAATGTTCACTCCACTTGGTACTAGAAAACCAGTGCCAAAAATTGAGGCTGAATGCAAAAAGCTGGTTCAGAACACAAGTATGTAGGATGTGGTTAAGATCAGAGAGAAGTATAAACCGCCTGATATTTATGGTTTGCCAAAAATCCACAAACCTGAAATACCATTAGGGTCAATTGTGAGTTGCATAGGAACAACAACAACACACCCACTTGCAAAGTACTTAGTTGGGGTGTTAAATGCATTGCAGACTGGCATTACATCAAATTGGCAAACAGTAGAAGCTTTGAGGAAAAGATTAAAGATCTTTGAACTGATCCACAAATGTGCATGGTGAGCTTTGATATAGTAAACATATTCACTACTGTGCCAAAGGACCAGGAAATGGCATGTTTGACAGAGGAAATGAACAAAAATGCTTTGTGGAAAGAAAATACATCATTGAAATTAGACAAAATTTTGGAGTTGACTACATGGAAACATAGAAAACCCACAGCATAATACAGGCCTTTCTACTCACAAAGTTGTGCTGAACATGTCCCTATCTTAGAAATTAATAGACTTACCCATAGCACTCTATTTTTCTAAGCTCCATGTACCTATCCAAAAATACATGGAAAGTCCCTATTGTATTCGCCTCCACCACCGTTGCCAACAACCCAATCCACGCACTCACTATTCTCTGCGTAAAAAACTTACCCCTGACATCTCCCCTGTACCTACTCCCCAGCAACTTAAACATGTGTCCTCTTGTGGCAACCATTTCAGCCCGGGGAAACAGCCTCTGACTATCCACATGATCATTGCCTCTCATCATCTTATACATCTCTATCAGGTCACCTCTCATCCTCCGTCGCTCCAAGGAGAAAAGGCTGAGTTCACTCAACCTGTTTTCATAAAGCATGCTCCCCAATCCAGGCAACATCTTTGTAAATCTCCTCTGCACCCTTTCTATGGCTTCCACATCCTTCCTGTAGTGAGGCGACCAGAACTGAGCACAGTACTCCAAGTGGGGTCTGACCAGGGTCCTATATAGCTGCAACATTACCTCTCGGCTCCTAAATTCAATTCCGCGATTAATGAAGGCCAATACACCATATGCCTTTTTAACCACAGAGTCAACCTGCACAGCTGCTTTGAGTATCCCATGGACTCGGACCCCATGATCCCTCTGATCCTCCATACTGCCAAGAGTCTTACCATTAATACTATATTCTGCCATCATATTTGACCTACCAAAATGAACCACTTCACACTTATCTGGGTTGAACTCCATCTGCCACTTCTCAGCCCGGTTTTGCACCCTATCAATGTCCCTCTCTAACCTCTGACAGCCCTCCACACTATCCACAACACACTCAACCTTTGTGTCATCAACAAATTTACTAACCCATCCCTCTACTTCCTCATTCAGGTCATTTATAAAAATCATGAAGGGTAAAGTTTCCAAAACAGATCCCTGAGGCATACCACTGGTCACCGCCCTCCATGCAGATCATGACCTTTTGTGTGTCTTGCACTGTTTTCCAGATTGGTGAAAATTTCTACAAACAGAAGGATAGAATAGGATCTCCTCTATCTCCTGTAATATGCCATTTATTCATGGACAGCTTTGAAACAAAAGCTTTAGTTACAACAACTAAAATACAGACTTTCAGCTGCACTATGTGAATGAGATATTTACCTTGTGGTAAAATGGTCCAGGATGTATTAGATTATGAAGACACATAGTCCCCCTTTTATTGTCATTTAGTAATGCATGCATTAAGAAATGATAAATTTATTTCCTCCAGTGTGATATCACAAAAACACAGGACAAACCAAGACTGAAAGAACTAACAAAACCACATAATTATACATATAGTTACAACAGTGCACAATACCATAACTTGATGAAGAAAGTCCGTGAGCACAGTAAAGTTCGAAGTCTCTCAGAAGTCCCACATCTCACGCAGACGGGAGAGGGAAGAAAAACTCTCCCTGCCATGCCGACCACAATCCGACTCCTAGTCATCCGAAATCTTCGAGCTCTGATCAGCTCTCCGACACTGGGTGCCATCTCTGTCCGAGTGATTCGACCACTTTCTTGGTCGCCAAAAGCAGGCAAGGCTGGGGATTTTGAGGCCCACCCTCCGAAAGATTCCCGACCACACAATAACGACAGCATTTCAGAAATTTCTCCAGATGTTCCTCTGTGCTCTCACATCTATCTCCATCAAATCAGAAATTGTCCACGGCCCCTATTTAATGGATACAACATCATTTTTCACCGGAGAGTTGTCCACGCACGGTGCGCTGCCATCTTCTCCTCCCGCCATTCTGATGTTTAGAGGCATTTTTAACACATTTAAACAATCAGAACAATGCCGTACAAATTAGCTTGGAGGTAGAAAGTGAGGGTACTTTGCCATTTATAGATATTTTTGTAAAACAGATGGTAGACAAGCTGGAGTTGAGTGTTTACAGGAAGGAGACTCACAGATCAGTGCCTGAATTTCCATTCAGATCATCCAAAGAGGACAGTGCTTGGCATTGTTTGAGTCATGACACTAAGAGCAAATAACTAGTGCACAACTAGAGCTGCAAAGGAGGAAGGGTGCAAGAAGATCAGAGAAGCATTCAAGAAAAAACATCTTTCACATAATTGAGAAAGGAATGGAGTGCAACATAACACCACAGCAAGGATAACCTCCAGATAGAATGCTTATTGTGTCTTACAGTGGCAGCTTAACTGAAAAGCTCAGAAAAATTTGTCAAAAATAAGTTGTCCAGTTAAAAGTAAAAAGTAAGGACATAGTTGGAAAAAGGTGAGGCAAAGTGGCACCTAGAAGACCTAAAGAACTGTGTCAGGGAGTTATGTACTGCATGCCTCTATCATCATGCCAAAAAGTATATATTGGTGAGATTGGAAGGCCATTGAAGATCAGAATAGCAGAACATAAGAGGGCCTTAAAAAACTTGAGAGCATAACAAAGTGGGGGGCGGGGGTCACTGAACACTTTCTATCATGTTCATGTCGACCAAGTTTTGATGATGCCATCATCCTTGCTAAGGAAGGGAATGCCTACAAGACAAAAATTAGGGAATCACTAGAGATGACGCATCTGGAGGATCGAATTTCAATTTGATGTAGGACTGTACATTCCTAAAGTGGGTTCGGCCTAAAAATCAATCAATCTGGACAAGACCAACTCAAACTAACCAATCAAAAATAGGTAATTCACATCCAGCCAATCAGGATTGAGCATTAATCACCACCTATGCCCTGCTCACTTGAGAGGGTATAAAAGGAGATGTCTATAGGGGAACTTGTCACTTGATTAATTTGTGCCTGAGGAAGATGGTTGGGTTTACTGTTGAAATGTTGCCTTCAGTATCTGTAAGTATGTGACTGTTATGGTCAAAGGATAACATGGATAAATAAATCTGCGTGTAACAAGGGATAGTTGTATTTCACATTAATACTTGTGTCCATTGCAATAACATTAACACAGTTTGAGAATTTGTCATTGTTATATTGTTACTAAGATACACTTCTCCGTGAGAAATGGTGGAGCAGCTTGTGTGGTCCTGTGATCCCGAGAGCAATGCCGTCTGGAACTTTGCTCCTGGTAGGGTCACCAGTGGCGGTAAGGTCGAGGGTGAGGTCCCTGACAAAGAACAATCCAACCAAGACCTCAACGGTGGAACAAGTGGACAAAGTTACTTCAAACTCAATGGCTGTGAAGGCCGATGAAGACTGCAACAAATCCATCAGTTCCATTCGTCGTGTTTTCCATGTCATTGGAATCAGCTGGTTGATTTGTGAAGTATCGTGTGCTTCTTGGAGTGCAACATCAAGTACACGTTAAACAAATACATGCACAGCTGTCTTTGCTCTGTTGGCCACTTCTTCAGAACGAAGACCATCATCCTCGACCTCGAGAGATAGCCACGACGACAACTAAGATATAGTGATGGATTTGCCATTCCAGCCATTTGAGCTACACCACCCAGTAATTCCTGATCGTGCCTAGCCTAATCATGGGAGAATTTACAATGACTAATTAACCTACTAACCATTATGTATCTGGACTATGGGAGGAAACCAGAGCACTCGGAGAAAGCCCATGCATTCCAAGGGGAGGATGTACAGGTTCCTTAAATTGGAATTGTACTCTGAGCTCCGATACCTGAGCTGTAATAGTGTCGTTCTAACTGCTACACTAACGTAGTTAATGTTCATTCTAGGGTTAAGTGTAAGGTGGGTGTAGAATGATATTCCCACACAGATTGTATTGATGATCTAATGTCATATAATCAAATGAAAATTTTAAACCACTTCTAGGGAAATCAGCCTCAGGCAAGGATGTCAGTAAGAGGATGTATGGCATGAGTGCCTATCAAATTAATAGTGGCAGAGAAATCGGTAGGAAAATTTGATCCAATCTCTGTATATCTCAATAATGGAGCTACTTTGCACCAAGGACTAGGTTATGGAAAGGAATAGTGGTGATGGCTAATAGAAATTGGGAGAAATGTCAATCTAAAGATGTCAGGGTTAATCTTTCTTATAATTTGTTCTTTCTCTGAGAAGCATCTTGGGAAATATTCAATGTTAAAAGTTATAAATACTTTCTATATTTTCTGCACAAAAACAATTTTTGAAGACCTTAGATGGTCTTTTCAATTCTATAAAACTGAATGAACTTTAAGATTTATTTGATTTGTTGTCAGTAGCAGCAAGTTATTTTATCAGATGCTTCTTGATTTCCATCATCATGATTTCTTATTTTATTCCGAAATAAGGAACTTTTTTTCAGATGACTAGTGCCATCGGGTGGCTGTTAATTTATCTCTATGGAATGCCAATGACAATTTTCAGTCGCCTCTTTTTAAGAAGAACAATGGAATGCATGGAAAATACTGAGCAACAGTAAACCTCGTCTTGTACTGCTGCAACTACTATTTGCATTTCTATGGATTCCTTCAAATAAGCAGAGCCTTAATATAAGTTGCAAGGTGAATTTTAATTCCCTTGCGAGACGGCAATTCCATTTCAGGTGAAGGGACAAGTTGAATCAAAAGAGCTGAATTCAGCCAGCTGGACAAGATGGGGAAAAAAATTATTTGAAGCAGCCATTCAAATCATACTGGTGATTTTGACTTCATGAATATCCCTTACAACTTTGTGAAAGCTTGGGAACTTATTAACTAGTGCATAGTGTGGCAATGATGCACTCTTTTCATGCCTGCAAGTGTCACCAGTGACTGGTCATCAACTCTTGTCTCCAAGAAGGAGTCGTCTCATACCAGAGCCTTGAGCACAAAATCCAGGCTGAGTCTCGAGAAGCAATGAGCAGTGTTGCATCGCTGGAGAGGCAGTTTTCGACTGAGATGTTAAACTGAAACTTCGACAATCAGCTTAAACTGAAAATGTGAATAAGATTCAAGGTACAGCAACCTAACGAAGCTCAAGATAACACCTGTTCCTTATTTACTCGGTGCAACGATTATGCTGTCATCTATCACGAACAGAAGTTAAATGGAAGGATAGAGGGACAAGGGAGATTGAATTCCCTTTGCAGTTTATAAAGTCTATTTATAGAGTGCACCGATGGTGACAACTCTTTATATGCAACATTGACGGGAAACATCAAATATTCTCATTGAAGACTACTCAAGCTGAAATCCCCAGTCAGAGCCACGAGTACTTCAGTATGCAATATTGTTTTAAGATGTTTAAAAAATCTATCAACACTCAGAATCAGTGGATCCATGGAAGGTGTACTGGGTTACTGGTATGGTTGGAACACAGACCCCCACTCCCAACTATCATGCTGCTGAATGAACAGTCACTGTAAAATAAAATTGAGGACCTCAGTGCAAGATTTCAGTACCAGTGGAACATCAGGGACTGCTGTGTACTTTGCTTAATGGAAACATGGCTCAGACCTGCCATTTTGGACATAGTGCAGCAGTCCAAGGGCTTCGCCATCCACCATAAGGACAAAACAATGGAATTTGTTCAAGGTGGCGGCAGTGGAGAATGCTTTATGATTTCCTTATTAAGGTGTACAGGTGTCACCATAATGAGACAGAGTGTTCTGTCTCACTCCTGTTCACCTAACCTTCAACTTCTAATGGTCAAGTGTTGTCCATTTTAACCACCATCCTGGTTGCAGTGTATATTCCAGCCCTGGCCAATGTCAGGCAGGCACTGGAGCTGAGCACCATGATCAGTAGTCCTGAAACAAGGCACACTAATGCCTTCCTTATCAATGTGGAGGATATCTACCAGGCCAGCTTGAAGAGGTCTCTGACCAAGCACCACCAACATATCACCTGTGCAACCAGAGCAGCCAATCCACCTAACTCCGGTTACACCACCATGAAGAATACTTACTGTACTATCCTATGCCCACGCTTTGAAAAGTCCAACCACCTGACTGAATTTCTATTCCTGTTGAATAGGCAAAGACTAAAGTCTGCAGCAGCAGTGGTGAGGACCAAGAAGGAATGGTCAATGGAGGTGAAGGAGTACTTGAAGGACTGCTTTGAGTTGGTGGACTGGACAATACTCAGGGATTTATCTTCAATATGGATATGTCACAGTTGTCACTGATTTCATCAAGATTTGTGTGGATTAGTAGGTGCCTTTGAGAAGATCCATTAATTTCATAGTCTGCTGATGGCAAGATCTGTGCCATTCAAGACCGCTGATCCTGAATTATACAAGAAGTCCAGGTACAACCTACCTGGAAGATAATTTTAAGAGTGAAGAAACGATTCCATTTGAAGTAACAGACAGAAACATATGCATGTCAGCACTGGCAGGTTTTGCAAAATCCAACATTATTAAATGGCCAGATGAGCTCAATTCTTTTTATGAATGCTTTGAAAAGGAGAACAAAAATATATCTGTGAATCCCTGCAGCACCTGGTGACCCTGTGATCTGTGTCCTGGAGGCTGACATCAGAACATCTTACAGGAGGGAGAAACCCCTGATGGTGTACCTGGTAGGGCCCTGAAAACCTGTGCAAACCAACTGGAGGGAGTGTTCCAGGACACCTTTAATCTCATTGTAGCATTTGGAGATTCCCACCATCTTCAAAAGAGTGACAATCATACTAGTAGGTAGGTCAAATATGATGACCAATTTTCCAAAAGGGGAGGCGTCAATGACTATCGTACAGTGGCACTCAGTGCCTTGAGCAGTTGATCATGGCCAGAGGTATCTCCTGCCTGAGCAAGGGCCTGGACCTGCTGCAACTTGCCGATCGCCACAGAAGGTCTACAGTGACTGCTATCTCCCTAGCTCTCCACTTGGTCTTGAAACACCTGGCTGTTGTTTATTGATTGCACCTCAGAGTTCAACACAATCATACCCTCAGTACAAGTTAACAAGCTCTAAAACCTGGACCCCTGTAACTCCCTCTGCAGCTGGATCCTTGATTGCCTCACTGAGAAACCATAGTAAGAAATTACGTCTCCTCACTGACTCTCAACATTGGCACTCTGTAAGGATGTGTGATTATCTCACTGCTCTACTCTCCCTACCCCCATGACTGTGTGGCTAGGCACAACTAAAATGTCATCTATAAACTTGCTGATGACACAACTATTGCTGGCAGATTTCAGATGAAGACAAGGAGGAGTACAGGAGTAGGATAGATCGGCTGTTTTAGCAATGTCACATCAACCTTGCCCTCAGTGTCAGTAAGACCAAGAAATTTGCTATGGACTTCTGGAAGAGGAAGTCGAGGGAACACACATCAGTTCTCAACATGGGATAAGCAGTGGAAAGGGTGAGCAGTTTCAAGTTCCTGAGTGTCTACATCTCTGGAGATTTTCCCTGGGCTTAACATATTAATGCAATTACAAAGAAGGCATGAGAGCAGTTATATTTCATTAGGAGTTTAAGGAGATTTGATATGTTATCAAAGCCCCTCACAAATTACTAGATGTCCCATGCAGAGCATTCTAACTGGTTGCATCACTGTCTGGTATGGAGGGGCCACTGCACAGGATTGGAAAAAGCTGCAGAAAGTTGTAAACCCAACCAGCTCCATCATGGACACTAGATTCCCCAGCACTGAGGACACAAAAGGTGATGTCTCAAAGAGGCAGCATCCATCATGGGTGGACCTCCATCACCCAGAACGTGCTCTCTTCTCATTGCTACTATTGAGGAGATACAGCAGCCTGAAGACATACGCTCATGTTTTAGGAACAGTTTCTTCCCCCTGCCATCAGATCTCTTAATGAACAATGAACCCATGTACACTACCTCACTATTTTTACTCTCTTTCTGTGCTACTTAATGAATTTACACACACACACACACACACACACACACACTTTATTTATTTATTTATTTATTTATTTATTTATTTATTTATTATTGTAACTTATAGTATTTTATTTTATGTATTACTGCTGCTAAACAACAAATTTCTCAACATATGCCAGTGATATTAAATCTGATTCTGAAAATATCTACGTCAATCATCACTCTAATGCAAATAAGCTGACCACAGATCTTCTGGCATAAATGTGTCTTCAGATGAGACAGATAATTTTCCATTGCAATAAATGAAATATTAGACAGTGCAGAATTTATAAACAGTCTTTTATGCTGAGCCTGAAATATACTGGGAGCTGCTTGTGTATTTTCATCAAGACCTTGATGGTCATTGCACTATTTTTTCCAGTTAAAAATTACAGTCAATATTTTCAAACTTATAGAAGTCAATACGCAGCTTTTTTGCATGTTAAGAGTATTGATTTTCCTCCTCCTTTGTTTGTTCAAGTTATCTATCTACTGTAACAACCAGTGACAGTTTGGGGTCCAGCATTGCACAACACGTCTCAGTTTATGAATAGACAGGACGGAGGAAGACTACATAGGCTTCAGTATGATCACAGAATTATAGTATAGTTGCAACATTGAAGGAAGCCATTGAAACCATCATTTCAACATTGACTCTTTACTAGATCAACTCTCTTGGTCCATCCACTGGCCTTTTCTCCATTGCCTTGTAAAATGTTTTGACAGATACTGACGTTAAGTATATTACATTTTATAGAGCTCTTCACATTTTATTTTTTCTAAAATAGAATAAAATGCTACTCATTTCAGTAAAGGACCTAAAATATTCTTTAAATTTTGTTTATTCAAGATGTTAAATATTATTCTCTCTGTTTATAGCTTTAAATAAGGCTTTCTTAATTCTAAGCAGAATACTGATATAATCATCTCCTTGAGTAAAATGTGAAAATATGTAATTGAAAAAGCCTGACTTAGAGTAGCTAGAATTGTCTGTTGATACATCACGATTCTTAATTGCAATGGATAGGAAAACTCATGCTCTGCTAACATTTAAGTGAAAACAGGCATGGAATCATAAAACAGGCCCTGAGAATTATCTGTTCAGCTCTGCAATGTACCTCACATATTTTGCAGCTCAGGCACTGGTATTGTACAGAAAGGTGGCAATTGATGTCCTCTCAACTTCTCACAAAGATTATAGTAACCTACAGTATGTTTTAGAAATATTGTTTGAAATGTAGATACTTGGTAGAAAACTAGATATAAAATACCTGTGCTTCTTTAAGATAATGCCACAGGATCGCCTACATCAAGAAAGATCACTAATTCATTTACTTCCTCAGGAAGCTAAATAAATTAATCAGAGTCTTCCCCAATCAGAAGACCCTGGATGAACCATGAGATCCAAAATTTTGCTGAGGGCCAGTTCAGAGGCACTCAAGAAAGCTAGAAGAGGTGCAGGTATGATTTCCAAAAAGCCATCTCACAAGCGAAGTGGAAACTCAGGACCAAACTTGAATTAAGGGACGTTTGACAGCTGTGGCAGGGCTTGAATGCTATCACCTCCAACAAAGTTAAATCAAGCGATATGGGAGACAGTAAGGCTTCTGTTCCAGAAGAGCATAACGCCTTAGATGCTCCTTTTAATCATCAGAACATGGAAGAACCATCACAAACCTCCACATCTCCCAATGGTCTTTTGATCTCAGTATCTGAAGCTGACATGCAGGCTGCCTTCAGGAGGATGAATCCAAGGAAAGCATCTGGACCAGACAGTCTGCCTTGCCATGTACTAAAGGCCTGTGCTGACCAACAGGCTAGCTTTAACCTCTCGCTTTAGCAGTGTGTGGCACGGTCCTGCTTCAAGCAGTCTTCAGTCGTACCGGTGCCCAAGAAGAGCATGATGACCTGCCTCAATGCCTATCATCCAGTTTCACTTACATCCATGGTGATGAAACGTTTTGAGAAGCTGGTATTGAATCATATCAGCTCCAGCCTGAGAGACAGCTTGAATGCAATCCAGTTTGCCTACCGGAGTAACAGGTTCACAGCAGATGCCAGATCATTTGCTCTTCACTCAATCCTGGAATATTGGGACAACAAAGATACATACATCAGGATTCTTTTTATCAACTTCAGCTCAGCTGTTCAAAGCTAATCAATAAGGTCTAAGCCCTTGGCCTCAATACCTCTTAGTGCAATTGAATCCTGGATTTCCTCACTTGTAGACCCTAGTCAGTGTGACTTGGCAACAACATCTCCTCCATGATCTCCATCAACACAGCTGTACCACAGGGCTGAGTTCTTAGCTCCCTGTTCCATTCACTTTACACCTATGACTGTGTGGCTAAACATGGTTCCAATGCCATATTCAAGTTTGCCAATGATACCACTGTTGTAGGCCAAATCAAAGTGGTGATGAATCAGCATACAGGAGGGAGATTGAAAATATGACTGAGTGGTCTCATAATAACTACATCTCACACAATGTCAGCAAGACCAAGGAACTGACTGTTGACTTCAGGAGAGGGAAACTATAGGTTCATGAGCCGATCCTCATTGGAGGATCAAAGATGAAGAATGTTAGCTACCTTAAATTTCTGGGTGCTACTATTTCAAAGAATTTGACCTGGACTTGACTTGGTACTCGGATGTCGCCAGGGCCAGGACTTGATTTGGTACTCAGATGCCGCTAGGGCCAGGACTTAACTTGGTACTCAGATGCCGCCAGGGCCAGGACTTGACTTGGTACTCGGCTGCCGTCGGGGCCAGGACTTGACTTGGTACTCGGATGCCGTCAGGGCCAGGACTTGACTTGGTACTCGGCTGCCGCCGGGGCAAGGACTTGACTGGGTACTCGGCTGCCGCCGGGGAAAGGACTTGACTTGGTTCTCAAATGCCGCCAGGGCCAGGACTTGATTTGGTACTCAGATGCCGCCAGGGCCAGGACTTGACTGGGTACTCAGATGCCGCCAGGACCAGGACTTGACTTGGTACTCGGCTGCCGCCGGGGAAAGGACTTGACTTGGTACTCAAATGCCGCCAGGGCCAGGACTTGACTTGGTACTCAGATGCCACCAGGGACAGGACTTGACTTGGTACTCGGCTGCCGCCGGGGCCAGGACTTAACTTGGTACTCGGATGCCGTCAGGGCCAGGACTTGACTGGGTACTCGGCTGCCGCCGGGGCCAGGACTTGGATGTGGTACTTGGATGTCGCTGGAGCCAGGACGTGGTACTTGGAACCTCCGGGTAGTGGCGAGCTCTAGACTCAGCCCAGGAACAGTAGACAGTGGCTCCTGATTCTCTCCGGCGGGTTAATTGACGGACCCATCTTGATGAGGAAACTTTGCAGGCTCGCTTCGGCGAGGTAACTGGACAGGGTTGCTCCGGTGAGGAAAGGCGAATTACTGGCACTCGCTTCGGCAGAGACTAGGCTTGCTCCAGCCAGATAACATCAGCACACCATACCTTAGATGACTTCGCAGACGCTCCCGCGCCGAATGGCTGAAAGCCGGAGACTATAAACTACCGGTTCAGCGAGCGTTAATTGCCTCCAATCACCAAAGCTGAGGGACACGGGAAAACAGGGAACCAAAGGGAAACAGGGAGTCAAAGGTCCGGATCGTAACGTAAACAAAGTAGATTTAAAGGGACCCCGATCCAGACCACGACACTAATTTCCTTGGGATCAGAAGGGATCTGGCAGTTGTGGATTAGGATAGGTTGTTTTCAGGCAAGGGAATGCTTCAAAAGTGAAATATTGAGAGTACAGATTTGGTATATTGTTAAAATAAAAAAGCTAGACTAACATATTAAGGGTACCTTAGTTTTCAAGGGGTATTGAGACTCTGGTTAAGAAGGCGTATAGCAAGTTGAGGTAATAAGGAATTAATGAGGAACTTGATGAGTATAAAAAGTGCAAGAGAACACTTAAGAGAGAAAACAGGAGAGCTACAAGAAGGTATGAATTTGCCTTGGCAGACAAGGTGAAGAAGAAACCCAAGGGCATTGACAGGTATATTAAGAGCAAGAGGATAGCATTGGACAAAAATGGCCCACTTGAAGATCAGCATGTTCCTCTTTGCATGGAGTTGAAAGAGGTGGGAGGACATCTTGAATGGTTTTTTTTGCATCTGTATTTACTCAGGATATGGACAGTGTCTATAGAACTGAAACAAAGCAGTAGTGAGGCCATGGACCATATCCAGATAAAAGAAGAGTTTCTTGTTGTCTCGAGGCAAATTAGGTATGAATAAGACCCCAGGACCTGCCAAGGTATCCCTTAGGTTTTATGGGGAAATTGCAGGGGCCTTGGCAGAGGTACTTATAGCATCCTTAACCACAGATGAGGTAACAGAGGAGTGGATGATAGCTAATGTGTCCCATTGTTCAAAAATAAGTTGCAAAAATATATGCCAGTGAGCCTAATATCAGTAGTGAGTCGATTTTGGAAGCTATTCTAAGAGACAGGATATATATGTATTTGACTAGACCGAACCTGATTAGTGTTAGTCAACATGGCTTTGTGCATGTTAGGTTGTGTCTAGCCAAACTGGAGTATTTTGAGGAGGTTATCTGTTAAGTTGAAGAAGTAAAAGGCAGTGTCTACTTTTCTACTTGTCACTCCATGTTGTCCACATGGAGTATGCAGGCGTCCGATGCTATTTGTCAACTGTATTAATTATTTGAATGATAATATGGTAAACAGGATTAGCATGTTTGCTGATGACACCAAAATTATGAGTGTTGTGGACAGTGAGGAAGCCTGTCAAAGCTTGGAGGGGGATCTGGACCAGCTGGGAAAATGGGCTGAAAAAATGGCAGGAGGAAATTAGTGCAGACAAAAGTGAGGTGTTGCACTTTGATCGGACATACGCAGAAAATGAATGGTAGGGCACTGAGGACTGCAGTAGAACAAAGGGATCTGGGAATACAGATCCTTTATTCCTTGAAAGTGGTGTCACAGGTAAATGGGATTGTAAAGAGCTTTAGCCACATTGGCCTTCATAAATCAAAGCATTCAGTGCAGGAATAGGGATTCAATGTTGAAGTTGCAGAAGATGTTGGTGAGACGTAATTTAGAGTATTGTCTGTTACCTACGTACAGGAAAGATACATCAATATGATCGAGAGAATACAGAGAAAACTTACAAATAGTTTGCTAGAACTTGAAGATCTGAGTTAAAGAGAAAAGTTGAGCAGGTTATGACTTTATTTCTTGGAGTGTAGAAGAGTGAGGGGAGACTTGAAAGAAGTGCACAGAATTATAAGTGGTGGAAATGGGTACATGCAAATAAGTTTTTATCCACTTAGGTTAGATGAGACTAGAACTAGAGGTTATAGGGTAACAGTGAAAGATGAAATTTTTCAGGAGAACCTAAGGGAGAACATCTATACTCAGAGTAGTGCAAGTCTTGAACAAGCTACCAGCAGAAGTGATGGATGTAGGTTTGTTTCAACATTTAAGAGAAGTTTGGTTAAGTACGTGGATGGGAAGGGTATGGATGGCTATGGTCCAGGTGCAAGTAGATGGGACTAGGCAGAATAACCACCTTGCATGGTCTATAGGGGACAAAGGGCCTGTTACTCTGCTGTATTGCTCTGACTCTTATAAACTTCTCAAACACATTACTGGGATGCAAAGAAAACTTCAGGGCACAAAGGAAACCCAGATCCACAGAAAGAGAACATGGATGGCACTCCAGGTCAGGACTAAAGCTGGGTTTCTGATCTATGAGCTAACAGCTCTGTTAACTGCATCACTGCACCACCCAACGATGAAAATCATTTTCATCAACAACCTACCATTTTCTCTATTCATGGATCACTCTTCTGAACAAAACTGGCTCTTCCTGTTCACCCTGGCTACATTTTATATGTACTCATTAAGTCTTATCTCTGTTCCAATTACAATATCCAGAGAAATGGGTAAATTTCAAAATGCATAGTTTTATAATTTTGTCAAGGAGCTGGTACAGACAATGAAAGTAATGATTTCTATTTGCAATATCTCTGTTTGACTTTTGTGCAGTTTGGATCCAGAATTATTGTAGTCATGGCTTCAGCCTTGGGAATCAGAAGTATGCACTTGCTTTGCATTATCATTGTAGTGGATGCAAAAATCAGATGTGCAACATGTGTTCCTCTAGTACTATAGAAGTGGGTTCAGTCCCAAACATACTTAAACCTATCACCCCTACTGGAGCATAGGCCACTGAAAGTAGCTCATCAAAATCCTCTGTCCTGGGCCAGTCTTCCAGGTTGTCCCAGATGTAACCAAACTTAGTGTATCCTTCTTCTTTCAGGGATGATGCCTTTGGAGTTTCTGTTAGTATCTCTGTAGCACTTTCAGTTCCATATTCCAGGCACATTTTGTGGTGCAGATGAAACCGGACGCCATCTTGCTGAGCATATACAGTAGATACATTAACACCAACTGCTAGTGGGCAAAAAATTACCTTTGTGCAGTCAGTGGAAAATGCTGTATTGATTTTGATGATTAATTCTGTACCTCTTCCCAGGGTACTAATATGCTGAGTAATTTCCAGCATTTTCTGTTTTTATTGTTTTGAAGCAATGTCAATGCTAACTTAGCATTTTTCAGTGGAGCCTTGGTGATAAAAGGAATCTGAAACTTAATTCAGGAGAAACATAACTCACAGGAAACACAAATGAATCAATTTCAAAACCATAAGTGCGTTTAGTTTAAAATCTTGATTAACAAAATTTTGAATAATCTGACAAACTTCCACTGTACCAAGACAAGTATCTGAATTTCCACTGATCGTATCTGATAGGAAATGATTAACCAGAAAATATTTATGATATGGCAATTTTTCACCAGTATGATTAAAAATACTTCAACATGATATAATAGAAATAGAACTTCGAAGTATTTGTTTTAAAATGGCTTGCTGAGATATTGAAAAGCTTCATTTGTCACATGCATTGCAGACAATTCCATGCAAATTATTAGGACAAGATAATGAAATGTTTTGCCTTAGAAATATTCCAATAAATATAGTTTACAGCCATGTACATTCCAAGTGACATGCAAAGAGGAAAAAAAAGACAATGCTGCCCTCTATCCATTCCTTGATTATAAATAAGGCATCTTAGCTTCAGTTAAATTATCTAATATTAAGTGCAATGCAGCATTATTTTTTGTTAGGTACTCCAAGTATTCTTTTAAAAAAAAGTCCATGATCATCATCCAATCTAGCAGTTTTTAAAAAACACCTTTATGAAAGTATAATACTGTAGCTGGAACGAGATCTTTCCTGATGAGAACACGTGAAAAATTAATTAACGGAACTCCAAAAATCACAGGGTAACAGTAAGCTTGATTACTGAAGCAGGAAATTGAATGATGTATCTGTTGAATAATATGTGTGAAGATTGCAGGCTAGTTTTACTTAACTATTGAATAATTCAATACCCAATGGGACAATGTTGCATTAGCTCCTAAAAACAAGTATGGGGATAAAAGCCAAAAGCTCAATTTCAAGTCTAATTGTCATTCACCCATGCACATGTAATATCTAAATGAAATAGCGTTGCTCCAGGGCCAATGTGCGAAACACAGTACATACAGCACACAACATTTTGCACATATAGTCACAAATAAGAAATGATAATAATATTCAGCCAAGTCCCTTAGTGGCATGTCCTGAGGAGTGATGGTGCATGGGATGTTGCCCTGGAGCTCTGCTTCTGCAAGAACGAACATGCAGCAGTTCTTCACCTTGCACTAGTGCAACATCAAATGAATGCAATCCAGCATGTACTCCACTGAATGAACACTGGAGTGTAGCACCGTGGGTCGGGCCAGCCTCCAGCTCAGCACGGACTCCAGCATACCTGTCGCGACTCTGCTCTCTCCCACACCGTTTCTGCTTTCTCCTCCCCCAGGCAGTAGTTGCAGGCAACACAGCATGAGGGCCTGGTCCATCCAACAACAAAGGCCAAGCAGCTGTCCTGCCATTGGTCTCACAAGTGAACCAATGAACCGACTCACAGTATTCTACACTGCCAATGTCCGACAGGGTCTTATGATCACAAGAAAAACATCAAAAATGCTCATTCGCATAATCTGTTAGATTGTGTACTGCCTCTGATGTCGTCTTTGCTGGATGGCTACAGTAAGTGATGGCACTGTACTCAAAAAGCCCATCCTGCAACACTCCATCACTATCCAGCAACTCACTAGTAGGGTCAACCTGCAGTCCTTAGTACTCTTCATGTCCAATAGTGTCCTGCAATCATAAAAAAAATGAAAAGGACAAACAATTATACTATGAGAAAGTGCATCACCATCTTATCGATTACATGCTAATGGATTGCAAGTGAGCCTCATGCTAATGTTATGTCTGCGTGCTTCAGTGTACTTGACACCAGTCGGTACTAAGATTAGTTCCGTTGAGGACCCACTGATGAAGATCATGTTTAAGGAGTTTTAAGGTGGAAATAATGTATTTACTTAAAGATAATCTGCAATACTTAAAGCCCAAAAGGCAACATGCCGTGTGGAAGCAGCAGCTGTAGGGATAATACGCTAGAGATAAACAGTATGCTTATCACAATTATGGTAAGCTGATATATCAAGTTCAAGTTTAATTGTTATTCAAACGTTCGAAATACAGACCCAAACAACAGGAATTCTGCAGATGCTGGAAATTCAAGCAACATACATCAAAGTTGCTGGTGAACGCAGCAGGCCAGGCAGCATCTATAGGAAGAGGCGCAGTCGACGTTTCAGGCCGAGACCCTTCGTCAGGACTAACTGAAGGAAGAGTGAGTAAGGGATTTGAAAGCTGGAGGGGGAGGGGGAGATGCAAAATGATAGGAGAAGACAGGAGGGGGAGGGATGGAGCCGAGAGCTGGACAGGTGATAGGCAGAAGGGGATACGAGAGGATCATGGGACAGGAGGTCCAGGAAGAAAGACGGGGGGGGGGTGACCCAGAGGATGGGCAAGAGGTATATTCAGAGGGACAGAGGGAGAAAAAGGAGAGTGAGAGAAAGAATGTGTGCATTAAAAAGAGTAACAGATGGGGTATGAGGGGGAGGTGGGGCCTAGCGGAAGTTAGAGAAGTCAATGTTCATGCCATCAGGTTGGAGGCTACCCAGACGGAATATAAGGTGTTGTTCCTCCAACCTGAGTGTGGCTTCATCTTTACAGTAGAGGAGGCCGTGGATAGACATGTCAGAATGGGAATGGGATGTGGAATTAAAATGTGTGGCCAATGGGAGATCCTGTTTTCTCTGGCGGACAGAGCGTAGATGTTCAGCAAAGCAGTCTCCCAGTCTGCGTCGGGTCTCACCAATATATAAAAGGCCACATCGGGAGCACCGGACGCAGTATATCACCCCAGTCGACTCACAGGTGAAGTGATGCCTCACCTGGAAGGACTGTTTGGGGCCCTGAATGGTGGTAAGGGAGGAAGTGTAAGGGCATGTGTAGCACTTGTTCCGCTTACACGGATAAGTGCCAGGAGGGAGATCAGTGGGGAGGGATGGGGGGGACGAATGGACAAGGGAGTTGTGTAGGGAGCGATCCCTGCGGAATGCAGAGAGAGGCGGGGAGGGAAAGATATGCTTATGCTTAGAAATACAGACCCAACAGACAAACACATCTTAAGGCACATATAGCACATGTAAGATAGCAGTAATATACAGTTACATAAAAAAATATATGTCCATGAATGTTGCAGCAGTTTGCAGTCAATAACAATCAAGTTTGTCTTCAATCAAGTAGACGATGGGGAGCAGCAGTGACTCCGGTGCGGATGCCTCAGCACATTGCACCTAGCACTCTGGTGGAGAGGCTGACTCTGATGCCTCCTCCTGGGTGGTTGCAACTAGGGAACACCACGGCTTGAAGCCTAGTCTTCACTATGACTAAGGCCACACAGCCCACACACTGACTGACCCTTGCTGTTCGCCAATAAACCAATGAATTGGCCTTGCAGCATTTCACATCACCAATGGCCAAGAGGGTCTTGTGATCACAAGAAAAACAACTAAGACAATCAATCACTGTTAGAGTGTGCATCTCCTTTGTGCACCAATGTCTCTCTGTCGCAGGCAGCATTGTGGTCTGCACCAATTGCAGCTCCTCTACTTTCTCGACCAACAAGTAACTTAATGATGGGATAGACCTATAGCACTTCAAGTTCTTTATGTCCAGCAGGAACCTGTGATCATAAAAAATACATTTAAATAAGCCAATAACTCCTTTCATTGACTCCATAGAAGCCATTGTGTCTGAGCACACTGCCATTTCACCGGAGTGCAAACTAAACAATGGCTTAACGTAATTGAAATAAGCAAAAAGAGGTCATCAGCAGCAGAAAAGGTAATATGAGGGAACGTTGATGATTGAGTTGGACTTTACAAAATATCATTTTGATGAAGCGAGTGGAATGGGTTAGCCAAAAAGGCCATTTTCATCTCATTATCTCAGCTCACTGGCAGGGGCAGGGGAACCAGAGTGATAGGGCTGGGGATGATGGGGCAGTTGGTATACAAGTCAATGCTGTGTGGAGTGAGACTGTGAGAATGGAGAGGCAGATGATAGGGCAAAATTGCCATCAGTGGGACGAAGTGAAATGTAACATGGGGGCAAAATCAAAAAGTGTAATGAATGCAGGACTAAAGGTACCATATATGAATGCACGTTGCATACAGAATAAAGTAAGTGATCTTATAGCACAGTTAGAGATTGGCATGTATGATGTTATGGGCATTACTAGGACATGGCTGAAATAAAATCAAGCTGGGAGTTTAACATCCAAGGATACGCCTTGTATTGAAAGGACAGGCAGGTAACTAGAGAGGATGAGATGGCTCTATTCACTTAATAAAAGAAGAAATCAAATCCTTAGCAAGAAATGACATGGCATCAGAAATGAAGAATCCTTGTAGATAGAGATAAGAAACTGCAAGGGTAAATATTCCCTGCTTGGAATTGTATGCGGCCTTCAAACAGTAGTCAGGATGTAGGATATATGTTTCAATGGGAACGTTACAATAATCACGGAGGATTTCAATATTCAGGTAGATTGGGAAAACCATCTTGGTGCTGGATCCCAAGAGAGGGTATTTTTAGAATGCTCAGTGAGAGTTTTGTTTAGATCAGCTTGTGGTTCAGTTCATTCGGAGAAAGGTAAATTCTGGATTGGATGTTGCATAATGAAAATTTGATTAGAGAGCATAAGGCAAAGAAACCATATCATAAAATGACAGATTTCACCCTTTTTCTTGAGAGGGAGAAGGTAAAGTCGGATATATCAGTACTACCATGGGAATTATAGAGACATGACTGAGGAGCTGGACAAAATTGATTGGAAGGGTATACTAGCATGGATGGCAGCAGAACAGTAATGTCTGGAGGTTCTGGGGCAATTTGGAAGGCGCAGGATAGATGCATCCCAATAATGAAGAAGTATTCTAAAGGGAAGATGAGGCAACTGTGGGGACAAAGAAAGGCAAAAACAGCATAAAAGTAGAAGAGAGGTCATATAATATAGCCAATATTAGTGGGATGTTAGAAGATTGAGAAACTTTTATAAAAAAAAGAAGGCAACTAAAAAAGCATAAGGAGAGAAAAGATGAAATATTAGATTAGAATAGGTTAGATTATGAGAACACTCAGTTCTCGTTTATTGTCATTTAGAAATGCATGCATTCATTGAGAAATGATACAATGTTCCTCCAAAGTGATACCACAGAAAAACAGGACAATCCAAAGACTAACATTGACAGAACCACATAATTTTAACATATAGTTACAGCAGTGCAAAACAATACCATAACTTGATGAAGAGCAGACCATGGGCATGGTAAAAAAAAAGTCTCAAAGTCCCAAGTCGATCAATTCCCAAGTCCCCGATAGCAGGCAACAAAAGGGAGAAACTTCCTGCCATAAACCTGCAGGCACCGACAACTGCGGATGCATTGGAAGCACCCGACAACAGTCGACACTGAGTCCGTCCATCCGAAAACTTTGAGCCTCCAAACAGCCTCTCTGATACAGCATCCTGAGCGCCATCCTCTGCCGAGCGCCTTCGACCTCACCCCAGCTGCCGAAACAAGCAAAGCCGAGGATTCGGGGTCTTCTTCTCCGGAGATTCCGGGCCACACGGTAGCAGCGGCAGCGAAGTGGCATTTCAGAAGTTTCTCCAGGTGTTCCTCCGTACTCTCACGTCCGTCTCCATCAAATCAGAATTGTGCACGGCACCCTACTTGATAGATTACAGACACCATCACCGGAGAGGCCGTGTGTGCTGCACCGCACCGCCATCTTCTCCTCCTCTTAGTGGCTAGCCAAATATCGAGATAAGCTAGCCAAAAATATCAAAGAGGATACCTAAAGACTTTTTAGGAAAGTGTGAGAGTGGATAATGAACCAGTGGAAAATAGCACTAGAGAGGTACTAATGATGTACAAAGAAATGGCAGAAAAACTTAATAAGTTTTTTGCATCAGTCTTCACTGTGGAAGACACTTGCAGTATGCAAGAAATTGGAGAGTAGCTGACGTTAGATAAGCAACCTGAAAGAAACATGTGAGGAGATTGTGAAGGCATTAGTAATGATCTTTCTAGAATCACTAAATTCTGGAATAGTTTTGGATGAATGGAAACTTGCAAATGTAACTCTACTCTTTAAGAAAGGAGGGGGTCAGAAGAAAGGAAATTATTGGCCAGTTAGCCTGACTTCAGCGGTTGAGAAGATTACTGAGTCCATTATTGAGGATAAGGTTTTAGCGTACTTGGAAGTGCATGAAAAGGTAGACCAAAGTCAGCATAGTTTCCTTAAGGGGAACTCTTGCCTGGCAAATCTGTTGGAACTCTATGAGGAAATAACAGACAGGATGCTGTTTACTTGGATTTTCAGAAGGCATTTGACATGATGCTGCACAAGAGACTGCTTAACTAGATAAGATCCTATGGTATTACTGGAAAGATATTAGTATGCATAAAAGATTGGCTGATTGGTAGGAGACAAAGTGTTGGAACAAAGGGGGCTTATTCTGGTTGACTGTCTTTTGACAAGTGGTGTTGCACAGGTTTCTGTATGGGGTCCTCCTTTTTCACTTTATATGTTGACAATTTGGATGATGGTATACAACCCCGAGATTCATCTTCACAGAAAGCCATGAAAAAAAGAAAACCAAGAAAGAAAACCATGGAAACCATTCAAAGAAAAAATATCAACCCCAACCCCAACATGCAAAAAAAATTACTCAAAATCGCAAGAAGAACATCAACCCTACGCTCAAAAAACAAATTGCACAAATAACAACAAAGAAAGAAAGAGTGTGAAGACAGAACATAAAGCACAAATTTGAAGAGTCCATTTTCAGTTCATCTCAGTGTACATTATCTGCAGACTGCCCCAATTCAAAGTCACCCAAAAATAGCCACAGGAAAAGGAGTGACCATAAACCAGAGACGCATAATAATGTCAATGGTAGAGTCCAATCCACAACTGCATCAAATAAACCTTGCTCTGGCACTATCCTCAGACGGCATTGAGAAGAGAGAGATCTTTTAAATGCAGGGGCCTTCCCTTAGGAGCAGTGAGCTAGTGGGAGACAGAGACCATCACACACAGACACATTCCTCCAGCAGCAGCCAGTGAGAGGCTGGTAGAAAGTGCTGAATACTCACTCACCTTCCACACTTGGCTCAATGTTCTCAATCTTCATCGAGGCTGTAATTGGTGAGAAATGGAGTCGATCATGGGCTTGCGACCCGTCACTAAGCTTCTTGGTCTCGAGACTGCTCGCTTCCTGGAACCTTCTCAGAGAAAACAAAGCACCACTTTGCTGAATTGGCCCAAAAACACACCATCAAATTGTACACCACAGGCTTCAACAGTATCAGAACCATATTTAAAAGAAAAAAAATATGTAAAAGAGAAGAAAAGAACAGCTTCATGGATTATTTGAAGAACGTCACCCATGGTAGCGCTGCTTGCTGGCGTCATCTTCCACTCCCCTCTTCTGATGACTTTGTGGCCAAGTTTACAAATGATACAAAGATAGGTGGCAGGGCAGGTAGTGATGAGGAAGCTGGGGGTCTGCAGAAGGACTTGGACAAAATGGGAGAATGGCAAAGGAGTGGCAGAAGGAATTAGTGTAGGGACGTGTATGGTCATATACTTTCATAGAAGGAGTAAAGGCATAGATTATTTTCTAAAAGTGAAGAAAATTCAAAATTCACAGGTGCAAAAGGAATTGGGAGTCCTCATGCAGGATTCCCTAAAGGTTAATCTACAGGTTGAGTCAGTGGTTAGGTAGGCAAATACAAAGTTGGCATTCCTTTCGTGAGGACTAGAATATATGAGCAAGGATATGATGTTGAGGCTTGATAGGGCATTGATCAGACCACACTGTGAATTGTATTGTGAATTTTTGGGTTCGTTTTCTCAGAAAAGATGAACTGACCTTGGAGAGGTTCCAGGCGAGGTTCATGAGAATGATTCTGGGAATGAAAGCATTAAATTATGAGGAGCATTGGAAGTCTCTGGGTGTGTACACATTGGAGTTCAGAAGAATGAGGGGGGATCTTATTAAAAAAATTGCACTTTGAAAGGTCTTGATAGAGTGGATGTAGAGAGGATGTTTCATATAGTGGGTGATTCTAGGACCAGAGGGCACAGCCTCAAAATAGTTGGACATCTAATTGGAACAGAAATAAGAAGGAATCGGTGTATCGGTGGAAATCATTGCCATGGATGGCTGTGGAAGCTAAATCACTGAGTGTATTTAAAGCAGAGGTTGATAGGTTCTTGATTAGAAAGAATGTCAAAGGTTACAGGGAGAAAGCAGGAGGATAGGGTTGAGGTTGATAATAAATTAGCCACGATGGAATGGCAGAGCAGACAATGGGCCAAGTGGCCGAATTCTGTTCCTATGCCTTAGACAAACTGACGACAAAGCCTGTGCTGTCATGTTATAGCATTTATGCAGGGTACGGACTAGTATCATGACTCTTGGTAGCCATACTGGCAAATCATGCTAAACTGTTCCAGAGGAAGTGAGGCGATAAAATAACTGCATGATTTATTTTTCCCTACATGAATGAATGAAGTGGAGGAATCATCAGATTTATCAGCAGTGAAAGGCTCTTGTCTTTAGCCACTTTCTGGCTTCTCATGGTGCTTCTAGTTACAGGTGACATGACAGACTGTAATAAAGCAAGTGCCTTGTTCATTTCAAGTGTGGGGCAGAGTTCACCTTTCAAATCAATGTTAATGCAGTCAATAACTTTCTACAAAATGACAAAATGTTCATGCCTTGTAACGACACACAGTCGAAGCCCTATCTTTTGCAATCACTGTCCACAGCCCTCCGGCAAGTGCAAATGTGTAGTGATTCTTCAACAGATAAAAAGAAATAATGTTTTCACATCCCACCTGAAAGGATCCATTCATATAAAAGTTTATGGTCATGTTCAAATTCCAAAGTACATTTAACACACAAAATATTAGGCATCAAAGCGTTGATTCCCCCCAAAAAAAAGTCCAGAGCCATGAGGCAAGTAAAGTCAGTCCAGAAGCTGATGGCCGCAGCTACAGGAACCAAGTCAGACTGTTTAGCGCAGTGTCACAGCTGCAGATCCAGTTCCATGCTGAAACGCTTCAATCAAATCAAGCAAGTAGTAAACTGCTTTCAACACTCAGGAATTAATCATCAAACCACATTCAAAAGTGGATGCACAGCCACAAACCATAAACTATTCAGGCAATTAAACCTTACAGCATGGGACCCAAGACTTCTCGATCTTCTGCCTGCAGCAGCAAGAGGGAAGCAGTCAAATCCAGGCAGACGGTACTGAATACCCATTTATTTTCCACTCTCACCCTTGTTGATTTTAATCTTGCTTGATGCTTTAATCAGCGCAGAGTAATGGAGCCGACCACAGGTTCATTTTCCGCCATTAGGAATTGATGTAACATACACCCCCAGTGATGGCCGTAGTAAATTCACTCCGTGCAGAATCCCCCAGGAAATTATAGAAGCACCAGATCATTCATTTCCCCTAAAAATACATTCGTAAAACAGAAATTAAAGTCTGCAATCAATTCCAATTCAGAAGAAGAAGAAATATATTTAGAAAAAGAAGAGTATCCAGTAGTTTTGTAAGCTGTCTGCAAGATATCACCATTGGTAATCAGTACCATCTTGCAGTCTTGTTCTTCTTACAAACTACAGGGATGGATTTGTGGATGCAGTAGGAAACAAATTTCAATGAGAACATTCTGCATGAAAGACAGATGGGAGAACAATGGCGCCTGACGAAGGGTCTCGGCCTGAAACGTCGACTGTACCGCTTCCTAAAAATGCTGCCTGGCCTGCTGCATTCACCAGCAACTTTTATGTGTGTTGCTTGAAATTCCAGCATCTGCAGAATTCCTCGTGTTTGCGCCTAATTGTGTGCATCTTGGTAAACAGCTCTATTTCTATCTTTAATATCTCTATTTTTCTCTCTCAGGGTTCTTTTGATGACACTGACCTGGAGTTACACGTTGACCGGTTCTTTGCGGGAATGGGACCTACTCTCAGGGTCTCACGACTGGCCGCTATTCGATATGCCAAGGACATGGCCTTCAGGGTTTTTGGATTTCGTGTCTCATGAGGTGGGTGGACTCGAGGTCAGTGCCACCGCAGGAGATTGGTGTGTTGTGGGAGACAGAAGATCAAAAGCAGCAAGCTGGCTGATGGCTGTGCGCCCAGAGACCCGAGTTCTTTGGGCACAGAGCTCAGAAACGAAGCAACGCAACAGACTTTTAACATCATAAATCAGTGAGTTTTTTGTTATGACTCCCTTCTCACTGTGAAATGGGACACCTCTTTTTCCCTTATTAGGAATAGAGAGAGCCTGTGGTATGTTGAATTACCGGGTGATCGAGTAGTCTTTGGGGTACTGCACGTCTGTGCATTTATTGATGCTTTGCTGCACGCATGAGTGCTCGGTGGGGGGCTTCAATGCTTTTTTGCTGGTGGGAGAGAGAGGTGGTCATTGCTCTGTTGTTGCTTATGCATAGGGTGGGGGGAGCTGGGGGACTTCGGAGTTCTAAATTTAACTGTCAAGCATTCTTTGGGGCACTCCTCTGTTTTCATGGATGTTTGCAAAAGAAAGGAATTTTAGGATGTATATTGTATACATTTCTCTGATATTAAATGTACCTTTGAAATCTTTGACATATTCTATGCATTTCTTGAGAGAGGAATAAGCAGTTGATGTTTCAGGCTGAGACCCTCCATGAGGATTGGAAGGGCAGGTGGGAAGAAACCGGAAATCAAAATTGTGGGAAGGGAAGGAGTGGAAACATGTTATTATCAGGATCTGCCTTCTCTCTGCCTGTATAGTAGGCAATACCCTCTCAAAAGCTTGCATCCAGTGTGACCTGTTCCACATGGTTGGCACTGCGGCGCGGTTAGCAGAACAGCAGTCTCACTGTATCAGAAAACCCATGCACAATCCTGCAGCTGTGGCCTGTAAGCACTGGGTTCCGAAACCAGCTTCACTCGCCTCAGCAATGAACTGGCCCAATGGGTGTGAACTCACTTTCAGACACTCTGCAGTTCATTTTCTGTGTATTATAGAAACATAGAAACATAGAAAATAGGTGCAGGAGTAGGCCATTCGGCCCTTCGAGCCTGCACCGCCATTTATTATGATCATGGCTGATCATCCAACTCAGAACCCAGCCTTCCCTCCATACCCCCTGACCCCTGTAGCCACAAGGGCCATATCTAACTTCCTTTTAAACATAGCTAATGAACTGGCCTCAACAGTTTGCTGTGGCAGAGAATTCCACAGATTCACCACTCTCTGTGTGAAGAAGTTTTTCCTAACCTCGGTCCTAAAAGGCTTCCCCTCTATCCTCAAACTGTGACCCCTCGTTCTAGACCTCCCCAACATCGGGAACAATCTTCCCGCATCTAGCCTGTCCAATCCCTTTAGGATCTTATACGTTTCAATCAGATCCCCCCTCAATCTTCTAAATTCCAACGAGTACAAGCCCAGTTCATCCAGTCTTTCTTCATATGAAAGACCTGCCATCCCAGGAATCAATCTGGTGAACCTTCTTTGTACTCCCTCTATGGCAAGGATGTCTTTCCTCAGATTAGGGGACCAAAACTGCACACAATACTCCAGGTGTGGTCTCACCAAGGCCTTGTACAACTGCAGTAGTACCTCCCTGCTCCTGTACTCGAATCCTCTCGCTATAAATGCCAGCATACCGTTCGCCTTTTTCACCGCCTGCTGTACCTGCATGCCCACTTTCAATGACTGGTGTATAATGACACCCAGGTCTCGTTGCACCTCCCCTTTTCCTAATCGGCCACCATTCAGATAATAATCTGTTTTCCTATTTTTGCCACCAAAGTGGATAACTTCACATTTATCCACATTAAATTGCATCTGCCATGAGTTTGCCCACTCACCCAACCTATCCAAGTCACCCTGCATCCTCTTAGCATCCTCCTCACTGCTAACACTGCCACCCAGCTTCGTGTCATCCGCAAACTTGGAGATGCTGCATTTAATTCCCTCATCCAAGTCATTAATATATATTGTAAACAACTGGGGTCCCAGCACTGAGCCTTGCGGTACCCCACTAGTCACCGTCTGCCATTCTGAAAAGGTCCCGTTTATTCCCACTCTTTGCTTCCTGTCTGCTAACCAATTCTCCACCCACACCAATACCTTACCCCCAATACCGTGTGCTTTAAGTTTGCACACTAATCTCCTGTGTGGGACCTTGTCAAAAGCCTTTTGAAAATCCAAATATACCACATCCACTGGTTCTCCCCTATCCACTCTACTAGTTACATCCTCAAAAAATTCTATGAGATTCGTCAGACATGATTTTCCTTTCACAAATCCATGCTGACTTTGTCCGATCATTTCACCGCTTTCCAAATGTGCTGTTATCACATCCTTGATAACTGACTCCAGCAGTTTCCCCACCACCGACGTTAGGCTAACCGGCCTATAATTCCCCGGTTTCTCTCTCCCTCCTTTTTTAAAAAGTGGGGTTACATTAGCCACCCTCCAATCCTCAGGAACTAGTCCAGAATCTAACGAGTTTTGAAAAATTATCACTAATGCATCCACTATTTCTTGGGCCACTTCTTTAAGCACTCTGGGATGCAGACCATCTGGCCCTGGGGATTTATCTGCCTTCAATCCCTTCAATTTACCTAACACCACTTCCCTACTAACAAGTATTTCGCTCAGTTCCTCCATCTCACTGGACCCTCTGTCCCTTACTATTTCTGGAAGATTATTTATGTCCTCCTTAGTGAAGACAGAACCAAAGTAATTATTCAATTGGTCTGCCATGTCCTTGCTCCCCATAATCAATTCACCTGTTTCTGTTTGCAGGGGACCTACATTTGTCTTTATCAGTCTTTTCCTTTTTACATATCTATAAAAGCTTTTACAGTCCGTTTTTATGTTCTCTGCCAGTTTTCTCTCATAATCTTTTTTCCCCTTCCTAATTAAGCCCTTTGTCCTCCTCTGCTGAACTCTGAATTTCTCCCAGTCCTCAGGTGAGCCACTTTCTCTGGCTAATTTGTATGCTACTTCTTTGGAATTGATACTATCCCTAATTTCTCTTGTCAGCCACGGGTGCACTACCTTCCTTGATTTATTCTTTTGCCAAACTGGGATGAACAATTGTTGTAGTTCATCCATGCAACCTTTAAATGCCTGCCATTGCATATCCACCGTCAATCCTTGAAGTGTCATTTGCCAGTCTATCTTAGCTAATTCACGTCTCATACCTTCAAAGTTACCCCTCTTTAAGTTCAGAACCTTTGTTTCTGAATTAACTACGTCACTCTCCATGTTAATGAAGAATTCCACCATATTATGGTCACTCTTACCCAAGGGGCCTCTCACGACAAGATCGCTAATTAACCCTTCCTCATTGCTCAAAACCCAGTCCAGAATAGCCTGCTCTCTAGTCGGTTCCTCGACATGTTGGCTCAAAAAACCATCCCGCATACATTCCAAGAAATCCTCTTCCTCAGCACCTTTACCAATTTGGTTCACCCAGTCTACATGTAGATTGAAGTCACCCATTATAACTGCTGTTCCTTTATTGCACACATTTCTAATTTCCTGTTTAATACCATCTCCGACCTCACTACTACTGTTAGGTGGCCTGTACACAACTCCCACCAGCGTCTTCTGCCCCTTAGTGTTACGCAGCTCTACCCATATCGATTCCACATCTTCCCGGCTTATGTCCTTCCTTTCTATTGCGTTAATCTCTTTTTTAACCAGCAACGCCACCCCACCTCCCCTTCCTTCGTGTCTATCCCTCCTGAATATTGAATATCCCTGAACGTTGAGCTCCCATCCCTGGTCACCCTGGAGCCATGTCTCTGTGATCCCAACTATATCATAATCATTAATAACAATCTGCACTTTCAATTCATCCACCTTATTACGAATGCTCCTTGCATTGACACATAAAGCCTTCAGGCGCTCTTTTACAACTCTCTTAGCCCTTTTTAATGCTTGCCCTGGATTTGTCGGCCTGCCACTTTTACTTTTCCCCTTTGTACTTTTTGCTTCTACGCTCACTTTACACCCCTCTGTCTCTCTGCACTGGTTCCCATCCCTCTGTTGTGAACTAACCTCCTCACACCTAGCCGCTTTAATTTGATTCCCACCCCCCAACATATGTTCACATGTTTTTAATTGTTTGCATGATTTGTTCTTTATTCACACATTGAATATTTGTTGGTCTTTATTGTGTGGGTTTTTTTCACGGATTCAATTTCTTTGTGGCTGCCTGCAAGAAAATGAATCTCAAGGTTATATATGGTGTACCTACCTCAGTAATAAATCTACTTTGCACTTTTTGAAGACGTGCAGGTTGGTAGAGTAGTTGACCACTGTAAGTTGCCCCCCATGTGCAAGTAAATGGGATGTTTGTGGTCAGCACAGGTTTGGTGGGCCAAAGGGCCTTTTTCTGTGCTGTGGTCAAAGTTTCTGAACTTCGGCAATGTCACATTTGTTTGTTTAAATCTACTTTTAATTTGCATATTCCTGAGTATCTGTGAACTGCTCAATTGGCCTCAGGGAGGTTGGAATGAATTGCAGTAAAGGTGATGCCACATCTTTTGGCAACTGGTGTGACATCCCTGTTTCTGACAGATCACATTATCTAAAGGTGTTGAGAATATGATTCAGAAAAGCTGGGGCATAGAAGAAAAACCCCTTTGTGTCGCCAAAGTAAAGAAGACACTGGGACTGTGAGAACAATACCTGTGTTTAACTGTGAGAAAGAATCTGATGAAACCTGTACAACATTGGCCGTTGTGCTGAAGGAATGCACCATACCTGGTCTCAACACTCATGCAATCATTCAAGCCCTTTACCATTTTATCTGGAGACAGATAATCACTACCAGCGACATGATGGATATATCTCCAAAGAAATGGTGAAAAATGCAGCTCTCATTCTGATAGCTTCCCCTGTGTGGCTGCATGGTTATGCATTAATGCTAGGCATTGTAGCAACAAGTGTCTCTGCACACAACAGTTCTATATCTCTTATGTTTTAAAGGAAATCTCTGGTCATGTTTCCATGGAACTGTCCTTTCAGCTGGATCATGCCACATCACCTATCTTTGCAAAACATTTTATCCAGAAGGACACTATTGATCATAAGTTAATTAAACAGTGGTCAGTGCAGAACACCCTCACACCCCAGTGGGGAACGGAGACAATGAAAGCTTTTGGATGGGATTCCCCAACAATCTATCTCAAAACTGGAACTTTCAAACAGCAAAACCTTATTTGGTAAAAGTAAAACATGTGCACTCCAACATACCTTTCAAGTATAGTTGAAGTCATGCTGCCACAGTGGAAAATTTGCTTGGATTGAGATTGTCAAAATCAGGATTATTACCATTATCTTTTACGGCATGAAATTTGTTGATTTTCAGCAGAAATACAGTGCAAAAATTACTATAAATTACAAAATAAATAAATAGTGTAAAAATAAGAAATAATGAAAGGATGCAGAGAAATTTTTCCAGATGTTGCCAAGACTTGGAGAGCTGACTTATAGGGAAAGGTTGAAGAGGTTCAGACTTTATTCCCTGGAGCATTGGAAAATGATGGGAGAGTTGATAGAGGTACACAAAGTTATGAGGGTTATAGATAATGTAAATGCAAGGAGTCTTTTTCCAGCATGGACTAGAATGGCTGGAGGGCCTGTTTCTGTGTTGTTCTATGACTATATGAGGTGGTGTTCTTGGGTTCATAGACTATCCAGAAATCTGATGGTGGAGAGGAAGAAGCTGTTCCTTGATTGTTGAGTGTTTGGCTTCATGCTCCGGACCTCCTCCCTGATAGTGGACATGTGAAGAGGGCATGTCCTGGATGGCGAGGATCCACAATGCAGCCTCTTGTAATCATGTACATCAAGTCTCCATACCAGAATCCTCTCTATCATAGATATGTAGAAATCTACAGGAGTCCTTAGAGACATACCAAATCTCCTCAATCTTCTGATGAATTCACTGGTGTGCTTTCTTTGTAATTGCATCAGTGTTTTAGGTCCAGGGTAGATCTTCCAAACTGTTGTCTCCAGGAACTTAAAGCTAGTCAACCTTTCCACTGCTGACCCCTCAATAGTACTGGTGAATGTTCTTTCTTGAAGTCAATTCCTTGGTCCTGTTGATGTTGACTGAGTGGTTATTGTTGAGACACTATTCAAGCATTGGATCTATCTCACTCCTATATACCTCTTCATTGCCATCTGAGGTTTGGCCAACAACAGTGGTGGTATCTGCAAATTTATAAATGGAATTTGAACTGTGCTTAGCCGAACAGTTACGAATGTAGAGAGAATGGAGCAATGAGTAGGCACAGATATTTAATGTTCACCCTTGTAGATAGTGAGCAAGGAGGAGATGATATCAGCAATCATACATCCTCAGGAGTGTGGGTTTGTAAGTGAGAGAGAAAGCGAGAGAGAGAGAGAGAGAGAGAGAGAGAGAGGTGAATAGATACAACAGCATTGAAAATTAATATATTCAATAGAATGCTGTGGACTGAGGAACAACACCTAAAGTTTTAACGATAGCTGCGAGTAGTAATACTGCAGAGGGTTTGGGGAAAGAGAAAAGAGAGAAAATGGAGAGGTAAGAGGAGAGAGAGTGAAACTTTCATACATAATTGTCTGTCCAAACCTGTATCACACTAAAGTGACAAAATCAAATAAAACTCCGAAGAATCAAATTCAAAAGGCAACAAATACCTAATAACGATACAGATAAAGGAAAGCACGTGAGTAGAATGTTGTTTTTAGAAGATAATCACAACTTGTGGCACAGTTTCCTGCAATGCACCTTATCATACAATGATAAAATGATGGGCACTAGTTTTCCTTAGCTCTCAGTAGTCATTCTAACTGCATGTCTCGCTCCACTTAAGTATACTTGAAATCTCTCTTAATTCCTATCATTTATGAAGCAATCAGGTTAACGCCTGATATGTCAATTCATGAATATTCAAAATCCTTTCTCACTTCTGAGCTACCGTAAACATTTCACATGTCCAAAACCTGTTTGTCAATACAAATTTGCCATGTATTTCCACATGCTAATTACTGTGGACATAACCAAAGCAACACACACAAAATGCTGGAGGAACTAAGCAGGCCAGGCAGTATCTGTGGAAAAGAGTAAACAATAGATGTTTAAAACTGAGATCATTCACCGGGATGGATTTCCAGCACCTGCACGCAGATTTCTCATGTTGGGCATACCTAACCAACAGTTTACGCACACTGATATCCCAGTGCCCTGTGTATGCAATCCCCTCAAGTCAGAAATGAGTTACCTATTGGCTCAAAGGTAGCTGAGGATGTCAATGTGGGACCCACAGATTTTGCCACAGCTGAGGCAGGAAGTGCTTGACCAACTGAGTGAATGAGTGGTTTGGCAAGTGATATGTTTTTAAGTATTTTCAACTTGGTTTCACCGATGTCCCAACACAGGGACTCACAGTTCTCAGTCACATCCCAAGTGCTTCTTCTCTGTTTTCAGCAGTCAAGGGACAGGGATTCCCACAAGCAGTAGGAGCTGTTACAATTTTTCCAAGGAGGTGGTGAGAACATTATTGAACTTCATCCTCTGCTCACCTGGCTATGATAGAGACTGGAGTAAACTGCTAGCTTTAACATTTGACCCTAGGTGTGCAAATAAAAGCCCACATTTTGGAGTCACGAGTGTGTGATTTGGAAAGTTGGTCTGTGCTAGGATGCTGACTCTGGGTCACTTATCCCATCTGTGGCTTTGCGGCATTTTGCCAAGACAGCATTAATGCTGTTCTACAATATTCTGATGTGCCTGCTGTAAGTTTTTCATGAATCAGAAGTTTTTTCATGAGCTTATTAGATATGGATTCAGACGGGTGGAGATCAGCTTTACTTGTTGGACAATAGGCTTTGTGCCAAGTGTGAGATCTTGACTGTCAAACATATTTTTCCTCCTCAAACAGTGGCAGAGGTATTGCTAGCATATTGAAGGTAACGGTGAATTTCATCATTAATGTCCACCTTCCTTGAGATGACTTTCTGAGATATGAAAAGTGGTTCATATGTTGCAGGTTTTCACATTGATTTTGTTGTCATCTTGTGGCAGGGTTAGGTAGTGGATTATTGTTTCAAACACCTTTGTCCGGAGCAAGATCTCCCCGATGCCTCAGTGAAGGAATCGCCGGTCACTTAAAACATGGCCTCCAAATATGCTTATACTCAAGGAAAAAAATAGACACCACCATTCAATAGTTAGGATTGGAGTGACATCAGTTGTGAAGTGGGGGTAACATGGATTGTACATTTTTTCCATTTGTCCTGTGAATTAGTAAGCCATTGGAAAGCCTGTTGGATGTAAAGTAGAACATTGTGGCAAACAAGACTGAGAGGAACATTGGCCAATCTGACAGACATACTTGACACCAATCAGTACTGAGATTGGTTCTGTTGAGGACCTGCTGATGAAGATCATGTTTAAGGAGTTTTAAGGTGGAGATGATATTCTACAGGCAAATGAATATGAGAAGGTACTCCTGATTCTCACTCAGTCAATGGAATTTATGAGGTCAAAAGAGAGCATTTATAGTGATCATTGCTGTTCTCTGTTTCCCTTGGAGTTGATGTACAATGCAGACAGTATATCCATTGACAAATTTAGACAGAATTTATACTGCAATCTAGGGACTGATTCTTTGTCTAATGGGAGCAAGTACTTCAGGATCCCAGCAATGGTGTTAGTGGTCAGTGTTTTCATTCATTTTCAAATGCAACTAGTTACATTGCAAATACTTTGTCAGGATTCAGGATAAGCTTCACTCTCTAACATAATATTTTAACAGTTTATGTAATAAAAAGTAATAGACTCCTCTCATAAATCAAATTCAAAATTACGTCACGTGAATGTTTTCGGCCTCTTTTTCTGACTGTACAAATTGCTTACTTTGAGTATTTAATGTTCCCCAAACCTGCTAGTACATCATATTTTAGTTAATTCTGTATATGTAAGCAATGTCTGTTCCAGCACCACTCATAGTACTGCATAGGTCCTGATTCTCTTCCAATAGAAATTAACTGTTAAAACAATCTCAAATCAAGGGAACCTCTACTTCACTATTTTCATTTTACAAAACTTACATTAACATCCCTAAAATTTATGTAGTTGTGGCGACCCACTTTCTGGCACACACGAACCGGCTCACAACAGCGCACGCAGGCAGAGGGCCAGCCCCAAAAAGGACGCCAGGCCATCTTCACCAGCAGGGGGAAGATCCCGCGGGCGGAAAGGGTCTGGGAATATGCATTCCCCACAGCAGTCCCACCCCAGGGAGGGCGGGAACGGGAAGGCTTTAAAGCAGGCCGCGAAGTTTGAATAAATCTCTTTATCGCAACTCTAACTCACCGAGTCCGTGTGGTTATTCTAGCGCTGTGTGTAGCACACCGCGACATAGTAATGTATAGTATTAAATATTTTAATATGAATGCACAAATGCAGTACTAGAAATTTAAGATTATTGAAACAAAATACATAATGATTGGCTGCCTTTTAACTTCTTTTGCTCCAGCACAACATTCCAGACCTAATGAGATGTCTACCTTCTTCAAAGAAAAGGGCTTTCCCTCCTCCACCATCAATGCTGCCCTCACCCTCATCTCTTCCATTTTGCGCACGTCTGTCCTCACCCCATTCTTCTGCCATCCCACCAGTGATAGGGTTCCTCTTGTTCTTTCCTACCACCCCACTAGACTTCACATCCAGCACATAATACTTCGTAACCTCTGCTGTCTCTAACCGGCTCCCACCGCCAAGCACATCATTCCCTTCCCCCCCCACCCCCCCCCACCACTTTCCACTTTCCACAGGAATCGCTTCTTACACAACTCCCTTGTCCATTCATCCCTCCCCACTGATCTCCCTCCTGGTGCTTGTTCCCTTTGCAAGGGTGTCATACCTGTACCTACACCTCCTCCCTCACTACCATTCAGGGCCACAAGCAGTCCTTCCAGATGAGCCGACACTTCACCTGTGAGTTTGTTGGTGTCATCTACTGTAGCCGGTGCTCCCGGTGTGTCCTCCTATATATTGGTGAGACCTGACGTAGATTAGGAGACCATTTCGTTGAGCACCTATGCTCCATCTGCCACCCATTTCAATTCTATTTCCCTTTCAAATTCCAACACATCATTCCAAGGCCTCCTCTACTGCCGCGATGAGATAACACTCAGGTTGGAGGAGCAACATCTTATATTCCATCTAGTAGCCTCCAACCTGATGGCATGAATAGCGATTTCTGGAAATTCTGGTAATTGCTTCTCCCCTTCACCGTTCACCCATTCCCATTTCCCTCTTTCACCTCACCTCCTTACCTGCTCATCACCTCTATCTGGTGCTTTCTTCCAAGGTCTTCAACCCTCTCCTATCAGAATCCCCCTCCTCCAGCCCTTTATCTATTTCATGAATGAATATCCCATCTCATTACTTCACCCCTTCCCCTCTCCTGGTTTGACCTCTCACCCACTACCAATACTTCTTCCTTTCCTCTCCCTACCTTCTTGCTCTGACTTCTCATCTTTTTTTCCAGTCATGATGAAGAGTCTCGGCCCAAAATGATGACTGTTTACTCTTTTTCCTAGATGCTGTCTGGCCTGCTGAGTTCTTCCAGCATTTTGTGTGTATTGCTTGGATTTCCAGTATATGCAGATTATATCTTCTCTGGATTGTTTAAATTAATGCCACCACCGAAATGTCAAAGCAACATGCAAAAAACGCTGGTGGAACTTTTCAGGCCAGGCAGCATCTATGGAAATGAATGTAAAGTCGACGTTTCGGGTCAAGACCCTTCATCAGCACTCCTAAAATGATAGACCAGTATGTCATTAGCAATGACAGTATGGAATAATTTCTAAAATGCTCAAAATAGGTATTTATCTTAAAATATTGTGAGATCCACCGCTTCTGTGATAATATGAAATGATGGATATTAATTACGACATGTAAAATATTTTCAACCAGTAACATGGGCATTGAACAAGTGTTAGTTTTTTTTTATTTTGGATCAAGTAAGTGCTGGTGACAATTTATTTTTGAAACTGAAAATTGAATCAGTTTATTTTACCCTCTCAGGCAGATGGGCTCAAGATCAATGCAATATATATTTCATAATTTTCAACACAATTAATTCTATAATGACAAAAAGAACCTTGAAGCTTATGTTCTGTCTCCTCCTCCTTTCAAGGACCGTACAATAAACCCAATACCGGACTGACTTAATTGATAAAAATTGCAACCCCTGAAGGAATATTACAATTAAGCTGCCTCTTTACGGGCAGGCAATGTCAACCAGTGATAATACATAACTGAACTGCAGAAGAAAGTCTTAATGGAGCATAACCTGTTTTGACCAATAGGGGCCTTTGGAGAGAAAAAAAAATCTTTTTAGCATTATGAGAGTTTAGGTTTCTCTTCATTTATCTTCAATGATGAAAATTTCTTTACTTTGGTGTATGGGCTTCAAACTTCTCCTAATGGATAATTTTTAATGTGAAATGCTCGTAAGGGGAGCATGTCTCTTACAGTCAGCTAAATGAATGCTTATGTTGTGCTGCACCTCAAAGCATTTTACGTGAGAGAAGTAGATAGGGAGAAGTGCATCAAAGTTTTTTTTTGGGAGTTGTAATACTTTAACGCTTTTATTTAGAAAGGCTTGCTTTGGTAGGATTCAACGTAGCAATTCAGAATGATTCTGTCATGGTCTGGTCTGTGAAGTCCGCATTCCGGTTCATGGTCTGGTCTGTGGGCTCAGGACACCGGGTCTTCCAGCTGTCCCTTATTTTGATTGAGTTAATCATAGGCACCTGATTCCCATCTTCGGGCTTGGAATATAAGTAGCTTAGGGGTTGAGTGTGGGCTGCTGGTTTGTCTTGTCAAGACTTCCTGGGAGCAACCTGCTGGTGGTAGGCTAGAGTGGCCACTTGCCGTCTTTAGGCTGTGATTAGGGAACCATCCCCTCATGGAGCCTTGCTGTCAGTAGTTGGAGCTGTCTTTGTGGTATACATCTGGCTATTTCCTGGGCCAGCTGAGTGGCTGTCAGGCACACTGAGCTAGGTAGGGATCTGGCTGTTTCTGTAGTCAGCTGAGGTTGCTGGCTGTAACTGACTTGGAGCAACCCTGAAGCAGAGATGGAACTGTCTGTCGTTCTTTGGTGTTTGTCTCTTGTCCTCGCCTCTGTGGGATAAGTCAGGCTGTTTTGCTGTTGCCCTGTTGGGGGATCTGTCTTGTCTTGTCCTCACCTCCGTGGGGTAAGTCAGGCTGTTCTGCCGTTGCCCTGCGGGGGGGATCTGTCTTGTCTTGTTTTTGCCTCTGTTGGGTAAGTCTGGCCGTTCTGCTGTTACCCAACAGGTGGACCTGTCCCACCTTGATGTGGAGATAAATTTGAGTCCCGGCTTGGTTAAGGATACGTCCCGGCTCTATATCTATGTACTGCCCAGTCTCGTATTAGTGTTGTGTTAAAGATGAGTCCTGGCTTTTCGATGGATAATTCCCGGCTCTATGTTGATGTATAGTTCCCAGTCTGTCTCTGAGCTCCATCCTCTGTATTCCAAGACCCCGGCTTGCAACCCTCAAGACCCCAAGACCCTGGCCTGTTTCCAACCTCAGGCCTCTAGACCTCAGCCATGTCATGTCCTTGCCTGGTTCTGGGGTCCGAACCTGAGGCAAGACCCAGGTTCTGGGTCCTTGTCCAGTCTCTGGCTTGGAGTCCAAGCCTCGTCTCCTAGTCCATGGTTTCTAGTCCTGGTCCCGCTCTCCCTAGCCCAGGCTCCTAGTTCTTAGTTCCTTGTCCGGGTTCCCTGTCTAGTCCATGTCCTAGCCCAAGTCTGCGTTCTTGTCCCTGCTCCTTGTCTGTATCCTGTCATGTCCCTACTCTAGTCAATTCCTGTTCCTTGTACTTCAGTGTCTGTGTCTTGCATTTGGGTCCGTTCCCTGCACCCCACTGTGACAGATTCTGTGTAAATTGTTTGAATAAGTATCCAAAAGTGCTCTAAAAGTAGGAGAAAAGGTTACTTTCATTGATTGTTAAAAGAACTGAAACACCCAATAGACCACATGGCCTTTGGTGTTCTGCAATTCTATGATCTCAAGCACTAATCCAGAATTATTTCTAAAAACTAAAATGGAGATGGTGACTGTATTAAACAATTATCAGGCTATATACCACATGTCCCAATGTCTGATGCATTAACTTTAGTCAAGAAAAGTCAAGTTTATTGCATTTTAACTATATGCATTGATACCGTCAAATGAGAGAACGTTTCTCCGGACCAGGGTGTAAAGCACAGTAGTACACATAACATACATATATCACACAGTAGCTTAGGAAAATAAGGATCAATTCTACAATGAATTACTTTTCATTTCCTTTTAATAGTTCCTCCAAATTTCCTGCGGTTGTTTTAATCATCTTGTAATTTCCAAGTAATCAGATTTTGTAAGTTGTTCAAATAGAATCAATCAGTCATGTAACCTTGCAAACTTTTGCAGCCAAGCCCAAATCTATCTTCAGAGTTGCAAACTCTGCACAAAAAATTAGATGTAAGGCCAGTGCCAGTATTTTCTTTTCCCATAAGCTTAGCAAAGTAATAACTCAGCAAATCCAGATCTGACTTGTATTTCTGCAATGAGGGACAGTGCAAACTTCATAAACATTGAGAATTGTTCTGCCAAGTACAGAATTTTGATATCTATCAAGGTCTCACTGAAAATTGAAAAGGACTAGATAGGGTGGATGTGGAGAGGATGTTTCCTCTGGTGGGGGCATCTGGAACTAGAGGGCAGAGCCTCAAGATTGAGGGGTGACCCTTTACAACAGAGGTTAGGAAGAATTCTTTTTAGCCAGAGAGTAGTAAATCTGTGGAATACTCTGCCACAGACTGTGGTAGAGGCCAAATCCGTGGATATATTTAAGGTGGAAGTTGATTGTTTCCTGATTGGTCAGGGCGTCAAAGGATATGGTGAGACGGCAGGTGTATGGAGTTGAGTGAGATTTGGAATCAGCCATGGTGGAATGGCAGAGCAGACTCAATGGGCTGAATGGCCTAATTCTGCTCCAATGTCTTATGGTCTTATTGTAGTAATAGTTATGTGTATCTCTACTATTAGTGCAGTTGACTCTACAATGTATTCAACTTTTTTCTCAGACTGTGTGGCTTTAAGTTTAAGTTTAAGTTTATTGTAGATGTACTTAATGTGGGGAGTACTGAAGGACTCTGAGTAGCGTCTTACATTCTCGTGCATTGGAGTTTTCATATCAGTCCATAATGTAAATAGTCAGAATGTTTTCTACTGTACATTTGTAGAAGTTTGTCAGAGTCTTTTTCTAAGAAAGCTGGATCTCCCAGTGGCCACATATTTTAATTCCATATCCCATTCCCATTCTGATATGTCCATCCATGGCCTTCTGTACTGTCAAGATGAAGCCACACTCAGGTTGGAGGAACAACACGTTATATTCCGTCTGGGTAGCCTCCAACCTGACGGCATGAACATTGACTTCTCTAACTTCCGCTAATGCCCCTCTTCCCCTTCTTACCCCATCACCTATTTATTTATTTATTATTTATTTTTCCCCTTTCTTTCTCTCTCTTCTTTCTCCCTCTGTCCCTCTCACTATATCTTCCTCTGATGTTCCCCTCCCCTATTCTTTCTCCCTACTCCTTCTGTCCCATGATCCTCTCCCTTCTCCAGCCTTGTATCCCTTTCGCCAATCAACTTTCCTGCTCTTAGTTCCATCCTTCCCCCTCCTGACTTCTCCTATCATTTCGGATCTCCCCCTCCCCCTCCCACTTTCAGATCTCTTACTATCTCTTCTTTTAGTTAGTCCTGACGAAGGGTCTCGGCCCGAAACTTCGACTGTACCTCTTCCTATGGATGCTGCCTGGACTGCTGTGTTCCACCAGCATTTTGTGTGTGTTGCTTATATATACACAGTTTAATTCCTTTCATGAAAATCTTCCAACATCACAACTCTTAAACAAAGTAAATCTCATTCAGTAATTTATCAAAGTCTGTGCGAAAATAATCAGTTCTCACAGAAAATCAATTTCAGTTTCTTCGAATGAAAATAAATGTAATTCTCGCTTTGGCTAGCTGCATAGGGAGTGTTAGCCCCCAGCCCGGCCAAACTTAAGAAATCTCGTTTCGGGTGGATGCTGCATGATGTGTCTGCTGTTACAAAACTGTACCCTGAAATAACAAACAGTACACAATATGCGATTAAACGATTAAGCTTTATAATTCTCACTTTGGCTAGATGATTAGCAAAGAAAACAAAAAAAAAAGAAAAATGGTTGAATCTTATGAAACAGTATATTTCGCAATTTTGGAGCTCACTGATAAGCCGGTCGTCCACCATCGACCTCCTCCGATTGTTGCTGCCCTTTGGATCCTTGCTCCGTCCACCCCACCCGGCAGTCTACCAGCTCTCTCCAGTCACGTCTTCTCTCCTCAGCTCTCCCCAACAAAAAGACCATGAAAATCTCTCTTCCAGACTCACAAGAAAGAACAACAGCATTCCAAACCCCGTTATCTCTAGTCATAACCCAAACATTGCTGCTACAGAGAAACCGTTACATTATCAGTGAAACCTTACAGCATGTTATATAAACTGATACATCCAACCGTATTAAATCCTCTGTGTCATTACACGTTTCATTCCCGCGCTGGTTCTTCACCTGGGTGGCTCGTCATCTTGGTTCGTTGGATGAAATAGTTGATCATCCACAGTAAGTCAATTCACAAACTTGTACAAAACTTGGCCAAGTGCTTTGTTTGTGATTTTGCAGAACTAATTCTCAACTACACTGTAGGGATTTTGGACTCTGGTCTCTGCCAATATTGTCTCGTATTATCTGCTGCGTGTTATAGCTTTCGCTTCAATAAATCTTTTATCGCTATTGCCTCTCCTCCAGGGGTTTCACCCTGAGGGTTTCACGTTAGTAGGGTAAAGATACTCACTACTAATTCCACTCTTAACAGTTCATATCTTCAGCTTCTAATCACTGCTGCCTTCCTCTCCTTGTCTGTCCTGTGTCCAGCCCGCCCCTCCCACGCATAGCATTTTTTTATCAAGTTCTTTTTTTAAAATCGGTAAACCTCATTTTCATCCCTCCACAGGTAGGAACTTTCTAACATTACAATTTTGGGTTTAATTGACCTGGGTTACACCCTCCCCCTTTGAATTTATGTAAGTCCCTTTGCATACAGCTACAGGTTGTAGTGTAATGGGTTTGGGTGTTCTTCATTTGCAAAATCTGGAAGAAACTCTACAATAGCTGAACTCAAAGCTTAAAAATGGACTGAATTATTGTTACTAAAGGATTTCCTAGCCTTAGTGTATGTTGTTCTAGGTTTTTCTGTGTCTAGAAGACCTTCTGAGTTCAGGCTCTTCTTTGTGATAATTTTCAGTTGATGTGTCTTTTCTAGGCACTTCATCACATATCTCTTTTTCTTGTCGAATCTCAAATTCATTTGGGGTTGACGAAATTTCCAGACCTCTGCCATCGGGTGGGATACACTGATTACACATTTCATCATTTGTTGTTTCTTCCACAGGGTTTTCTTCAGGACTGATAGGTAAGTTACTTTCTACAGTGGTTTCCTCTACATCAGGTAAGTAAGTTGCATTTCTTTGGGATTCCAGCACTTGTTTCTGCCACTGAAGTGGCTGTAATTGGCTGGTTTGGGCTTGGATTGGAGCCCACAGTTCTCCTCTGTAACTGTTCACAAGTTTCTCAACTCTTGGAAGGTCCAGCTACAATGTCAAGTCTTGGTCTGAGATAATAAACCTCATCCTCGTCCTCTTCAGAGTCAATTGGATTTTCTTCCTCCTCAACCGACTGTTCATTCTTAGTACTGCGAGTTGTATACTTGCAGACAGGGACAGGAGAAAGTTGTTCATTGTCTTCAGAAGGAAGACATCCACAAGAGAGCAATAGATCCTTATGTAATGTTTGTAAGGGCCCTTTCTGGTTCTAAGACATACCTTGTAAACGGATAGATCACCAGTTTGGCTCACCACTACACAGACTATTTCTTCCCATTTATCGGCAAGTTTGCTTTTACCTCACAGCTGCACATTCCTTACTAGCACTCGATGTCCCTTTTTCAACTCTGAAGCTGTCACATGTTTATCATATCCGGTCTTGTTTCAGCCTGCGATTTTCTGTGAGTTCCCGTAGCTATCTTGAAGCTTTCCTCAAGATGAGATTTCAAATTTTGTACATACTGAGAATGTGATTTACCATATTTGTCTTTCAAGGGTAGTCCGAAAGCTAAGTTAATTGGAAGTCTGGATTGTTGTCCGAACATTAATTCATATGGACTAAAGCCAGTCATCTCATTCCTAATACCATTATAAGCATGGACTAGGGGTTGGTTTCACAAATTCTCACCAGTGACTTTTATCTTTCGTCTCCAGGGTTCCCAACTTATTTAAGAAGGTCCTGTTAAACCTCTTGACAGGGTTTCCTTTTGGATCATATGGTGTAGTTCTGATGTTTTGAATTCCAACTATCTCACACAATTCTTTAATCAAGTGGGATTCAAAATCAGGCCCTCTATCGCTAAATGTAGGTGCTCGGGATAACCATAATGTAACATGAAATGCTCCCATAGGCACTCCGCAACTGTCTTGGCTTTTTAGTTAGGTGTAGGAATAGCCAAAGCATATTTAGTAAAATGATCAGTTATTATTAACACAACTTTTGTGTTACTTTGATCAGCTTCTAATGGAAGAAAGTCCATGCAGATCAGCTGCAAGGGTTAGGTAATCACAATATTCACTAACAGAAAAGCTTTCTCAGGCAAGGTCTTACTACTTATGCATTGACCACATTTTAATCTTGTGGTCTACATCAGCAGCCATCTTGGGCCAATAGAATCGACTTCTGACTAAATCCAGGGTACGATCAATACCCATGTGACCAAAGTCATCGTGAAGACTCTTAAGTACGTCAGATGGAAACTTTTCAGGTAAAACAAGCCGGTAAGTTGTTTTATCTTCAGTTAATCTATTCCTGCAGAGAATGTTGTCTTTTAGCCCTAGACGATCCCATTCTCTGAGAAGGTAGGGTAGTCTGGAAATGGAGTTTTTCACTGAAGGGAATAGTTTATCTTCAGCTTCCATCTGATTGATGACTTCCCTAATACAAGGATCTGCCAACTGGGAGTACGTCATCTCAGCATCAGAGAGATGAGAAATGACTGGTAATCTCCCACACTGATCTTCTTGAGTGTAACTGTCAGGAATAGCACTTAAATGCATCGTGAAGGATCGAACATATGCAATGGCAACATCTGCAGCAGGTTCTGATTGTTGGATAAGCAGACTCACATATATATAGCTTGCACAACATCAGCTCTAACTTCACCTGCATCACCTGCATTCACTAGATGACTTTCAGTAAATTTTATGATGCATTCCCCTCTTTCTGGGATGTGAGATCATCGAATAGTCCTCCATGTGGTCTTCGGGACAATCCATCAGCATTCTGGTTCAGTTTCCTGGACCTATATTGCAGCTTAAAATTATAGGTAGACAGGGCAGCTAACCATCTAGTTGCATCCAGTCTAGCAGTGGAAAGTGCATCAGTCAGATGGTTACTGTCTGTTATTACAGTAAATGAACTACCATAAAGATAATCATGAAAATTTTCACTGACTGCCCATTTTAGGGCTAGGAACTCTAATTTATGAGCAGGATATCTTGATTTGCTATGGGAGAGTCCCCTACTGGCATAGACAATGACCCTAAGGTGCCCGTCCTGTTCTTGGTAGAGGGCAGCCCCTAAACCAGTAGTACTGGCATCGGTGTGTAAAATGTATGGCAGCTGAAGGTTAGCAAACGCCAAAACTAGAGCAGATGTAAGTTGCTTTATGATTAGTTTGAATGCTTCTTAATATGCAGTAGTCCATCTGCCTCCAAATGGGTTTTTCGGATTATGTTACTGGCTGTCCTTCTTCATCTTTACAGGCACCTGTGGTCTGAGACTGTAAAACAGCATGTGAGTTGGCTGTTCCTAAATGCTGTGTCATGCATGTGGTTCTAGAAGCATACTTGTCTTCCTCGATGCATAGAAATGTCAATAGTTCAGTAAACGATGGTGGGTTTTGTTTTTTCTGTTCCACTTACAGCTCTAACATTGGGGAGTGGTCCCAATATCACCTACAAAACTGCTTTAAGAGATGCTTGTTAGCCTCAGCTTTGGCAACTCCAACACGCTTTGCAATCAGTGTCAATACTACTTGTAGCCGCTGTAGGTAGCAGACGGGTTTTCACTCGTGGTCTGTACTGTGTTCATGAATTTGGCGAATAATTTATCACCGTCTTCTATGGTGGCAAAAGCTGAATCTAGGAGTTGTATGTAATTAGCGGGTGAAGCTCCAGGGCTTATTGACTTGATGATGTCAGAAGCTGGTGGAAGAATACTTTCACGTATGTTCTGTGTTCTATGAAGATCAGACACACTTGGGTCTAGCAAGAGCAGTTCAACACTAGCACACCAAGTCTCATAACCTGCCTCATTAGGTGGACGAGGTGTTCTACCAGAAAAAGTTCAGAGCCTCACTGGTGGATTGCCATGAGCCATCAAGTTATTACTGTGCACAATGTGCTCCATTACAACTCTTTGAATACCTGGAGGGTTTAGATCACTGAAAGAGAGGGATGACTTCACTGCATTTGTTTGGATTTCAGGATTTGAGTTATTCTAACTATCAGCTAGAGCTTTTTCTGGCTGGTTAGCATTCGAGAAGTCTGCTCTGAATTGAAGAGTTCTGATCTTATAACGTACATCTTCAGCAGTTTCACCAGTGACTGTTTCCCTACTCTCAATAGTAAAGGGTTCACTGAACTGGGTTAACATCTCTCTCAAAATTTCATTATAATCTTTCCCACTGCACTTCGCTAATGTTTTCAACTCACCAAGGTAAGCTTGAGTGGAGTCTTTTCCAATTTTCTGAGTGTAATCGCTGGCTAAAGTAACTACATGGTAGGAAATGGTTTGGGCACCGCTTGCCTGTTCAATGTACGGTAGCAAGGGCTGGAGATCTTGCACTGCAGAGTTAAAATAGTACTCTACTATGAAGGACTTGGGAGTTTCTGCACTGGGGAGAATTAGATGAATAATTCTGGCAAATGAGCCATATTCTTTTAGGAAGTCCAATATTTCCTCATCTTGCCATTGACTAAAACAGTATTTGGGACTTTGACACCCTTTTCCTCTATGACTTCCATTTTCTTTCACTGTAGGTCTTAATTGAACAAGTGAGGTTGAACAATAAGATTATTTTAATGCTTTGCATACTAATCGGTATGCTACTAGTTATCTAGTACACTGCCTCCTGGCTGGCTCACCAAGTCTTATGTAACCCCTGTGTAGCACCTGTCTTATCGTGTGTGACTAGTCATCGCACTCTTTAGAGAAAATCAAATTACACTAGGTGCTAATAGGCCATCAGAAGAATCCAGGTATCCGAAGGAGGGTGTGAATAGAAACCACACACTTCTGGAAATGCGGTTTTGTTCATAAGAAAAACAATATGTACAAAATATTTACGTGAGCAAGAACAATTCAAAATTCAAGCATTCTGTTTAGGTTCCAAGTCTTAGATATCAACAAAAGCCAAATTCATGTTTAGTTAGAATAACCCTTGTTACTCCAATTTCTCTAACTAATTAGATCTCGTGTTATTCCCTATTTAACAGTTTACAGACTAAATATCCTTTTTTACTTATCCCTAGTTAGTTAGAAAACCAAATATAATTCCTATTCTCAAGTATTATAGTTAATTTCAGTTTCAGTTCCAGACAGTATACCTACAAGATTAAATTCAAATTCAGAATTTGTATATACGCAATTTAACTCCTTTCACGACAATTTTCCAACATCACAACTCTTAAACAAAGTAAACTTCATTCAGTAACTTATCAAAGTCTGTGCAAAAATAATCAGTTCTCGCAGAAAATCAAATTTGGTTTCTTCACATCAACATAAACTTATACATCCAACCATATTAAATCCTCTGTGTCATTACACATTTCATTCCCGTGCTAGTTCTTCATATGGGTGGCTCGCCATCTTGGTTTGTTGGATGAAATAGCTGATCATCCACAGTAAGTCAATTCACAAACTTGTACAAAACTTGACCAAATGCCTTGGTATGATTTTGCAGAACTAATTCACGACTACACGGTAGGGATTTTGGACACTGGTCTCTGCTGATATTGTCTCATTAAAGCTGCAGTGTGTTATAGCTGTAGCTTCAATAAATCTTTTATTGTTATTGCGTCTCTTCCAGGGGTTTCACCCTGAGGGTTTCAAGTTAGTAGGGTAAAGATCCTCACTACTAATTCCGCTCTTAACAGTTCACGTCTTCAACTTCTAATCATTGCTGTGTTTCTCTCCTTGTCCGTCCTATATCCAGCCTATCGGTAAACCTCATTTTCATCCCTCCGCAGGTAAAATTTTCTAACTTTACAATTTGGAGTTTAATTAACCGGCGTTACAGTAGCCTTCAACTATTTCTTATGGAAGTCTAGGATAGCTTGCCATTTATAAGTGACATGTATTAAATTTCAAAGGAAAGGGTTGATTAACTGTATAGGGCTTGTTAATATATGAAGATATATGTCTGCAGTGGGATTCCAACATATGCCAGGATGTCTCCTCCATATTGTTCCAGACCTAATGAAGGGCACTTCCACCTGAAATATTAATCCTGTTTCTCTCTCCTACTATGCCATCTGAGTTGCTGTGCATTTCCTGCATTTTCTGTTCTAGCCAACAGAAAGGATCAGGACTTATGAAAGTGGCCTATCTTTTTATACAAGTGGTTAGTTATCAATACTTGAAGCCAAAGTCCATCACTTGAAGTGTTTGCATTAAATAAAGTTATGAGCTTCTTTCTACAGGGGCACAACCGAGAGCATCCTGACAGGCTGCATCACTGCTTGGTGTGGGAACTGTACTTTCCTCAACTGCAGGACTCTGCAGAGAGTGGTGCAGACAGCCCAGCGCATCTGTAGATGTGAACGTCCCACTATTCAGGATATCTACAAAGACAGGTGTGTAAAAAGGGCGCGAAGGATTTTTGAGGACCTGAGTCACCCCAACCACAAACTGTTCCAGCTGCTACTATCGGGGAAACGCTGCTGCCGCATAAAAGCCAGGACTAACAGGCTCCGGGACAGCTCCTTCCACCAGGCCATCAGACTGCTTAACCCATGCTGACACAACTGCATTTCTATGTTATATTGACTATCCGGTTGTACATACTATACATACTATATATTCTTATTTTTATATAAATTGCACATATGTATGTGTGTATATATATATATATATATATATATATATATATATATATATATGTAAGATCTTTTATTAAAAAGGAAAAGCAATATAAAATCATGCCAAGAAGTTTTATTCATCGTAAGTGTGCCTGCTTGATTTTTAAATGGGCTGGTGGAACACTCAGTCAGCTGAAACGTTATAGTGAGTAGTTCCTTTACCCAAATTTGTTATCTTCAATCTGTGCTAAAGAACCTGATAATATCTGATTAATTAAATTTTAATTGAAAAACTGATTTTATATCAATGGTTACATTTCACTCATAGGTTTTTAAAAACACAAGGAGAATACTGAACACTCAAATCTTTTGTATTCAATTAGATCATAAAGATCCACTGCTTTCTTTAGAAATAATTTCATATGAAACATGAAAATGGAACAAATCTTTCAGCATATTGGCCCTAGAATCTAAGACTGGTAGAGATTCTCACAGCCTCCCATAAAAAAAATTGCAAATCTGCAAAACCTACAATATCTTCATTGGTCACGTGCACCAATATTATAGATGGTTTACCCTCTACTTTTGAAATGTTACTGCACTGAAGTCAAAATAACTCAAATATCATCAGCTGAATTCAATGTGACCAAGGATTATTTTTACTCCAAGGTCACCTCCGCTTTTCTGCCTCTAGGTTTGAGTGGGACCACAAACATAGATTGTGTTAGAAGGGAAACTGTGATTTGAACTTGGGCAGGAACTTCTCTTCAATAACACAATTGAAACTGATATTTTAGCTAGAGAACACAGATGAGTAATTTCCTTTGGTGTTGGACATCTCTTTAATTACAATTATCTTGGTAGTTGTGGGATATTGTTGTAATATTTTACAATGTTAGAACAGTAATGCTGGGGTTAAATTCACCTGTGGTCCGGCCTGGGCAATAAGGACCAGCCTCAGTCACGATATCAGGTGTAATTTTTAGTGGGCAGCTGTACCTTGCAATTTAAAAGCACCCCTTTAATGAGTGTAAGACTCTTCAAATTGAGATCCCTGCCCCATCTTCCTTTCCACATTTCACTCTGGTTAGAGTCTGGCACATGTACGTGAACTCACAAGATTCCCAAATAAATGGAGGCAACACACATCAAAGTTGCTGGTGAACGCAGCAGGCCAGGCAGCATCTCTAGGAAGAGGTACAGTTGACATTTCAGGCCCAGACCCTTTGTCAGGACTAACTGAAGGAAGAGTTAGTAAGAGATTTCTTACTAATTTCTTACTAACTCTTCCTTACTCTTCCTTCAGTTAGTCCTGATGAAGGGTCTTGGCCTGAAACGTCGACTGTACCTCTTCCTAGAGATGCTGCCTGGCCTGCTGTGTTCACCAGCAATTTTGATGTGTGTTGCTTGAATTTCCAGCATCTGCAAAATTCCTCTTGTTTGCGTTCCCAAATAAATGTGGTATTTTGAAAGAACAATGTACTTTTTTTGGTTTGATGAACAGGAAAAATAATCAGTATGACCAACTTCCTGGTTAGTAATATGGAATATGCTTTCACTTTGTGTTTGAAAGTAAACTTTACTTTTATGTACATTTTTCAACAACATATGGTTAAGCAGAATTCTAACAGAGATTTACAATCAAATAGATGGTGGTTTTACAGCACTTATCCTTCAGCCAAGCACACATACACCGAATTATCTGCCCAATGGCTCCTCTCAAACAGGGTAGATTTTTGTAGTTTTGAAATCATAAAGAGTTTTTGATGACATTACAGAGTGGTCTCTGCTGGTAGTCCATTGGATAATTCCCATGACAACCCTGGTTCAAACCCAGCCTGGCAACTACCCATGTTACTGAGTCACTCATGGGCCCAGCAGAATATGAGGATCTCTGATTAGCGTTGGTCAGCCAGGAAATCATGGTGGATAGACATGAGCATATGGTCGAGCATACCTTGACCATTCTGCAGACACTCACTCAGATCCTCTGGCTAAGCCAGCAAACCTCTGAGTCTCCAGCCAATGTAGAAGAGTCGCTCACTTGTCCTGTTCCATATCCCCATGATGTGCATGGTGTCGCCACGAACCTGCCAGCAAAACAAGCAAATTGTTGACAATCCCAGGGACATGTAGAAGGTTTCTTAACCAGTGTTCTCTGGCTTTTGAGCTGCAACCTAGCAAATACCTCTTTGACCACTGCAAAGTGGTCTATACCATATATATTCTCTCTGACAAAGCTATTGCTTGGTTAACAGAACTCTGAGAGAAGAACTTCCAGTTGTGTAGACGTACCCCTCTTCACCAGGGAGATGAAAGGATAGGAAGGTTCAACCAGCTTTTCAGTAGATGGTAGGCAGCCAATTGGCTCATCCAGCTACGTCAGGGTATCCATGGTGTGGCTGACTATGCAGTTGGGTTCCGGACTCTGGCAGTAGAGAGTAACTGGAACACTGAAGTCTTATAACAATGTTCTATTGTGGGCTATCAGGTAATCCCAATACTCTCATTGATACCTCCATCTGGGTTGATAACTGTCCCCAGGAAAGGAGAAGTGAGTACTGTAGTGAATCTGCTAGGGTTGCCATTCTCCGAGGCCCTCCAGCCTTATTGTCCTTAGTAATCATTCACATCCCCCACTCCCCTCAACTTCCTCCAAAAGGGTTAATGCAACTGGGTAGAACCCTACTTTCTCCAAGCAAGACAGACCAGAAGGGGAAGAGCTGCCTCTACAGTGGTGAGCTGGGCTATTTCCATTCTGCCTGTCCTGAATTGTTAGAAAAACATCCAGACCCATCAGGGAAGGGAGGTCTGTGACACCATTCCTCGCAGGTATGCTTCATCCAGGGTCATACTATCTACCTCCCATCTCCTGGGGCAAACCCTTGGAGACTCCAACATGCCCTTGGAGCCTTCATGGATTTAGTCGACGCAATTTCATGGAACTCAGGTTAGCATGACATCCAAGTTCCCTAGCCCATCTAGACCAATTACATTGACTGATGAACATTGATTGGTCTTTTCATTGTCAGCATCCCTCAGAGTCATCAGGTCAAGACAACGAATGAATGGAATTATCAAACAACATCTAAGTCTCTTGAAAAAGGCATTCCATGGCTCTTATGGTCTTATGTAGCATCAGAGCAACCTCAAACAAAAGAATTAAGTCCATTTGAGGTAGTAAATTGACATCCCATGTAACTACCGGAAACTCTCAATCCCAGAGAGGCTCATATATGCATTATGGCCAACAGTTTAGTTAAATATTGTGTGAAATTAACCCAAGATTTCCAGTCTGATGTGCAACAGGGTTCTGGCATTTGGAGTGATCCAACAGAGGGAGGACACACTCTGATTCCTGGCAAATGGTTCCTGATTAAGGAACTGTCCGAGGAACCACTGGGAGCTGGATGGGAATGTCATTATCTGGTGTTGTTAATTACCAGCTCTGCAATAAAAGTCGAAGGTAAAAATAAGTGGATTCACACCATCCACTGCAATGAGCCAAAGTGATACCCAATGAGGACAACGAGCACTGTGGTTAATGAGCTAGTAATCTCCAAGTCAGGGCTTACATTACTGGGATATAGTGAGCAAATCACTAACCAGCCAGAATACTTCGAACCGAGTTAACAGCAACTGGGCATTATGGAGTTTGTTCCAATATCATTTGTTGTTCGTATATTTTTTTGCCAATTTCCCCTACTTTCAATGATCACGGATATTTTTCTTGATATGTTTTATTATAATTTACATCCTTTTTACTTGCATAAGGGCAACCATTAATAGAGTAGTTCAAATTCATATCAGTGTGCCTAATAATCAACATAACCAAGACATAATTCTGCACATTTTGTAAGTAGTTATTTGATTATTTTTTTGCTTAACATAGATACCACAAGTTTTCTTGCCTCTGAATTTTCAGATATAATTATGTAATTAAAGTGGGGAATGTATAGTCGTCAATTTCTTTACAATTTAATTTTTATGCCTGTTGTGTTTTATATAATTACCTACATGCATGTAATTGTTCAGTGAGTCACCTAGTGGGTACAGTTCTTTGTATTATTCTGGAAGCTTTTCTGCTATCGCATTATTTGAGTAGGAGCTATCTGATTGGTTAACTCTGATAAATAAATTTGAATGAACTGTCTCTAATCTATAGTATAAGAAGGGCTGAACAAGTTGACCCGTCATTTTTATTCTTTAGTCTTTTCCTGTTCTTTGTTCTTAGCTATTAGATTCTACATTTGCAATTCCTTTGTTTTCTTAGAGTTTAATGAAACAACCTTGAAGCAACAAGTTTTAAGCCTCTTTATTTGACTTATTGTGGGCACGTGGCCAAGCGGTTCAGGCATTTGACTAGCGATCTGAAGGTCGTGAGTTCGAGTCCCAGCCAAGGCAGTGTGTTGTGTCTTTGAGCAAGGCACTTAATCACACAGTGCACTGCGACAATACTGGTGCCAGGCTGTATGGGTCCTAATGCCCTTCCCTTGGACAACATTGGTGTCATGGAGAGGGGAAACGTGCAGCATGGGAACTGCTGGTCTTTCATACAACCTTGCCCAGGCCTGCGCCCTGGAGAGTGAAGACTTTCCAGGCGCAGATCCATGGTCTCGCAAGACTAACAGATGCCTTTATATTGACTTATTGACCTTGGATGACAAGCATTAGAATCAACAATGGTCAAATTTCCATAAACTAAAAGGATAAAGACTTTAACGATTGCTTCTTCATGGGACGGAAGCATTTCTGTTTTTATTACTTTGAGGTTCACTCAAGTGGCAATGCATGAGAATTATGTCAGTAATTATTTTGACAATGAGTAACCACAGTGCAAGCACAGTACTGAATATGGCACAAGGATCTCTTAACTATAGAAATGTAATGGTTTATTACCTGTGAATAAGTCAGGTAGATTTATTTGATTAAAAAAAGTATCTTTTAATTAAAGAATTCCCATTGTTCATGTAAATAAGCTGTGCTGAAAGGATTCCGGAATAAACTAATCATGAATTCTTATCTGTGACATGTGCCTTTGATACAACCAATGGAAAGTTAATAGAACCAGAAACAGAACAACGCTCTCTTTATGCACAACTAAGCTGACATCTACGCTGTACAAGCATAATGTCTTTTTTGTAAAAGTCTACTACCAGTGTTTAATTGAAGGGAATTGTTGGGAAACATGGAAGAGATTAAATTGAACCACTGTCATCAGCTGTATTGACTTGAACTGTTTTAAATACCTTTACTAATGTTGTGGGAGAGTGTAAAAGGCATTGTGGGAATTGCACTGCATCAAAGTAAATTCACCTCCAATTCATTGTACATGTTTTGTTTGATAATTTGTACTTGGAGCATGCTTGTTAACCATTTGAGAAGTAATCTGAAAGAAGTGATCTGAAGAAGAAATTATTATGCAAAAATTGTATTATTTTTAAAAAATTAAAATAATGCGATCAAGAAATTTATGTGAATAGTGACTAGAATTCTGAGTGCTAAGAAGAGTGGAATGGAAAGTGGAGTTATAAGGAATTCAAGAATTAGTGGAATAGAGAGATGAAGAACCAAAACCATGAATAGCAGTGTTGGCAACACACATAAAAGTTGCTGGTGAATGCAGCAGGCCAGGCAGCATCTATAGGAAGAGGTACATTTGGCGTTTCGGATCGAGACCCTTCATCTACATAGCAGTGATGCTTCACTACCAGATGAGCTCAACAACTTTTATGCTTTGAAAAGGAGAATAAAGCCACAGCTATGTGGATCCCTGCAGCATTTGGTAACCTTGTGATCTTATTCCTAAAGGTTGACATCAGGCTGTCTTTCAAGGCAATGAACACTTGCAAGATGGCAGGGCCTGATGGAGTCCCTGGTAAGGCTCCGAAAACCTGTGCCAACCAACTGGTGGGGGTATTCAAATACATCTTCAATCTCTCATTGCTATGGTTGGAAATTCCCACCTGCTTCAAAAGGGTAACAACTATACCAGTGCCCAATAAGAGCAACATGAGCAGCCTTCATGACTATCGAGCAGTAACACTTACATCTATGGTGATGAAATACTTTGAGAGGTTGTATGGCTAGAATCATACCTGTCTCAGGACCCACTGCAATTTCCTTCCCGCAACAATAGGTCTACACCAGACCAATCACAATGGCTCTCCACGCGGCCTTGGATCACCTGGACAATACAAATACCTATGTCAGGATACTTTTTATTGACTATTGCTCAGCATTTAACATCATCATCCCTACAGGCCTGATCAGAACCTAGGCCTCTATTTTCCTCTGCAACTGGATCCTCGACATCCTATCCAGAAGACCACAATGTGCATGGATTGGGAATAACATCTCCACCTCACTAAAAATCAACACTTGCACACCACAGGGGTGTGTGCTTATCCCACTGCTCTACTCTCTCTACACCCATGACTGTATTGCAAGGCACAGCTCAAATTCCATCTATAAATTTGCTGATGATACAACCATTGTTGGCAGAATTTCAGATGCTGACAGAAGGGCATACAGGAGTGAAGTATACAAATTGGTTGAGTGGTATCGCAGCAACAACCTTGCACTCAACATAAGTAAAACCAAAGAGCTGACAGTGGACTTCAGAAGGGTAAGTTGAGGGAAGACAAGCCAATCCTCATAGAATGATTAGAAGTGGAGAGAGTGAGCAATTTCAAGTTCCTGTGTCCGCATCTCTGAGGACTTAACCTGGACCCAACATATTGATGCAGCCATAAAGAAGGCAAGACAGCAGCTATATTTCATTTAGAGTTGGCAGAGATTTGGTTTGTAAATTAAACACTCAAAAACTTCTACACATGTACAGTGGAGAGCATTATGACTGGCCGTATCACCATCGGGTATGGGGAGAGGTGTGGGGGTGGGGGGTTGGCGGGGCACTGCACAAGATCAAAGTAAGTTGCAGAAACTTGTAAAATTAGTCAGCTCCATCATGGGTATTAGTATCCAAAACATCTTCAAGGAGTGGTACCTTAGGAACATGATAACCATCACTAAGGGCACCCAGGACATGCTCTATTCTCATTGTTATCATTAGGAAGGAGGTACAGAAGCCTGAAGGCACACACTCAGTGATTTAGGAACAACTTCTTCCCCTCTGCCATCCAATTTCTAAGTGGGCATTGAATCCATGAACAATACCTCACCAGTTTTTTTTTTATATCTGTTTTTTTCTTTGCATTACTTATTTTAACTTAACTATTTAATCTATATATCATGTATTTCATTGTATTGCTGCCGTAAGGTTAATGAATTTCACAACATATGCCAGCCGGTGATATTAAACCTAATTCAGGTTCAAGAAGATCCAGGTATCAAAGGGAGGGATGCATTGAAGCATCTGGAAAGAAACTAACAAGGAGGTAATTTACTGAATCAATTGGCAACACGAAGACCATAACAAGAGAAAGAACTTGGAAGCAGTCTTGTGATCAAAGCAAGATGAAAAATACAGCTCCATGTGAATAACCACCTTTAATTATTACTAGAGACAAGTGCTATTAAGCAATATTATAAATTATCAATGAAAAAAAATCTGGCTAAAGTGTGACGTGTGAAGTTTGAATACCATTTATGCAGCTTTAAACTAGTACTGCTTCTGGAAAGAGTTACATCTGAACTAGATTAGAATAATATTGTCCGTTGATAAACTATGGTAAGTCTGTACCAATGATAGTAATTTCTAATTAATTAAAATGTGCAATTTCTTCTAGAGGGTGAAAGTTTAATTGAACATGTTCTACAAAATCACATCACATTAATTAATCAAAAAGAGATAGGCTATCGTTTATTCCTATTATTTAGCTGTCTCAAGTTATAATAATTAACAGGACTCCAAATATAAAATTTAATTTTAAAAATACATTTATAATTGTGATTTGGTTCATGATATTTTTCAGTTGTTCAGTTAAAAAAAACCTATAGAACTAGTTAAAACAGATCAAAATTAGTATCTTCTGTTTCCTGTATTTAAAAAAAAGCGCATTTGTACTTATTGGTCAAGTCTTGAGTTCAATTTTTACAAACGTGCATAAGTTGAGCTTTTCCATAAATTAGAAAATATTCAAAATTCACTTGAGATTGTAAGGATTTTTACTCCTCACGTATATGAAGGATGTAAGTAATAAAGTCAATTCAATTCACTTCAAACATGCCTCCATGATATTGTAATGAATGGCATCGAAAACATTTAAGACTAATAAGAAAGAACTGAAATTAGAAAGACAGAGTAAATTAGTTCCGTCATTTGTGGGAATGAACATATGTATATAAGTTGATCTTTTGATTATAATAATGTTATGGGACCTTGTCCATATCGAGGACGAGGCACAGGTTGGACGTTCAAAACAGAGCTTGCATTGCATTGACGAACAAGAGAAAATCTGCAGATGCCGGAAATCTCAGCCAAACACACAAAATGCTGGAGGAACTTAGCAGGCCAGGCAGTAACTATGGAAAAGAGTATATCGACATTTCGGGCCGAGATCCTTCATCAGGACTGGAAAAATGTTGAGGAGTCAGAGTAGGAAAGTGGGGGTAGGGGAGGAGGAAAAGCCAAAAGGAGATAGGTGGAACCGGGGTGGAGTGGGATATAGGGAGGGGTGAAGTAGAGAGCTGAAAGGTTGATTGGTGAAAGAGATACTGGGCTGGAGAAGGGGGAAGGTGAAATCTGGTAGGAGAGCCCTGTATTTCTGTATCTCCAGTCCTGTATCTTTTTCACCAATCTCTTCCCAGCTCTTTGCTTCACCCCTTCCCCACCCAACCCCAATTTCAACTATCACCTTGTGTTTCTTCCTCCCCTCACTCCATCTTCTTGCTCTGACTTCTCATCTTTTTTCCCAATCCTGAGGAAGGGTCTCGGTCCGAGACGTCGACTAAACTCTTTTCCGTAGCTGCTGCCTGGCCTGCTGAGTTCCTCCAGTGTGTTGTATGTGTTGCATATATTGCATTGAACTATACCCAAGTTTGTGTAATTCTTTTCACAATAACTTAAAATAATAAAAGGGATTGACTCTATTATTATTTGGTTATTTACTGTATATTTGCTTGATGTTGTAATGATTGTTCTTTCATTTTGAAACATCCCATGAATTGAGTTTTTTCCTATAACCTACATTGGTGCACTCTCTGCCATATCATTATTGATGATGTCATTGGAACTACACATAGCAATCTTAATTGGAAATCCATAATGTCTCAATATACAATAGCTACAATTCAACCAAAATGAATGTTTGAATGTAATCACAGTTATCTCCAGCAGGTCAGTTAGGGTTCAGCCATTGGTAAGATATGTACAGTAATGGCAGGTGAAAAATACAAGGTGATACACTTTGGCAGACTAATTAGGCTACCATACACACAAAGGATAGTGACACCTGAGGAAATATTAAAGAACAAAAGACTTTGGTGCTCATATCCAAGAATCCCTGAGGTCAGTTAGGTGAGCAGGTTAAGCAGGTATATTGAAATTCTTGCCTCTGTTAGCTAGGACATGGAATATAAAAGCAGGGATGTTATAGGCTAACTGTACAAAACATCAGTCAGATCATCACTGGAGTGTTGTATGCAGTCTGGTTGCCACTGAATGAGCTGGAGAAGGTGCAGAGGAGATTCATCACAACATTGCCTAGAAGGGAATAGTTCAACAGTGATGAGAGAATTGATAGGCTGAGGATGTTTTTCTTACAGCAAAGGAGGCTGAAGGATAACCTACTTCAAAGTACCTGTGTAGTGAGGACTGCAACACAGATACCTGTCAAATGTAAGTTCAGTGTAAGGCTATGTTCTAATAAGCTTTAATGAATGAGTTGACAAATATCAACAGATGCTGGAAAAGCATTAACTTGGTGAAAAATCCCTCTCATCTTCCTCATCTTCACAGACCTGTCTACGACAAAATATTGAAAACTAGCACCCTCTAAGATTCAGAAGTATACTCTGGCTGATGGTCGGAGGTGTTGGTACAGATACTGTAAAGGCTCTTGGATAGGACTACAGGTTAAGGGCCATGTAACTTTGCATTCTTAATAACTGGAGTCTGTGTAAAAAAAACATGGACTTCCTGAGCAAGGAAAGGAGGTAAAAGGAACTATAGGTTATTGTAATTTTAATGGAATAACAAGGCTTGTAGTAACATTATCAAGATGAATATTCCATCTTGTATCTATTTGCAGCAACACACATAAAAGTTGCTGGTGAACGCAGTAGGCCAGGCAACATCTCTAGGAAGAGGTACAGTCAACGTTTCGGGCCGAGACCCTTCATCCGAAACGTCGACTGTACTGCTTCCTAGAGATGCTGCCTGGCCTGCTGCGTTCACAAGCAACTTTTATGTGTGTTGCTTGAAATTCCAGCCATGTTTGTGTTTTATATCTATTTGCAATTGGTTTGATTAAATATGCTGTAGTCCAGAAGAGGAAAAATCCTGAGAACAATTAGAGTGACACATTTCTGCTTAATAAAGTTAATGAAAGTTAATGCTTAATGAAAGGCAAGCAAGGACAATGGAGTGAAGTACGAAACTTTTGGATTAAAGAGCTGGTTTCTGTGCTACCAGTCCTTAGCATGTAATATGAGCTGAAAACACATGCCTAAAAAGAAAATATAAATAATTAGATAAACAATGGACTGGATTTTCCTAAGAAGAGACAGTATTTCTCTCCACAGCTGTCTGCCACCAAAACAATTCCCGAAGCCTTGTCAGTTTCTCACCAGCAATTTTCTGTTAACTGTCTGATGGTGAATTCTTCATGGAGCTGTTGCATTGAGAAAGCTGAACACTTATCAGCTCTGCATTGGCATAAACTTTGCAATTGCCTTCATTTATATGCAGAGGAACAACCAGAAATATAAGAAGCAAATTTCAAGTCATTTATTTATTTTCTTCATGAGTTAAACTATATTTAACTGTTCACTGCTACCTAATTCTTTGTGAGTAATTTTATATACTTAAAAATAATTTCTGGTTTTATTTAGATGCCATTAATTGAATTATTTTCAAACTGAGTCATTCACAATCTTTCACAGTTTTTACAGTTGGAAAGCAGGGCTGTGGCAGAATGGGCTGTCAAAGCCATTTAATGGGCAAGGCCCAGCAAGAAGAAGCAAAAATACTATTGCCAGATGCCTCTGAGCCAATATATTGCATGCAAGTATCTGGACAATGTTTCTGCACTTTTTTTTTTGCTGCAAAGTTCACAAATATATCAGTGTCCTTAATTTTCACTTTTAGAACTGCAATCGACTTGAAAAAAATCCTGGCATCAGATAAATATTATTACAATATATGCTGAAAAATCTGCTGAACTTACTTTGCTTTAGTATCTTTTTAAGAAAGTGAAATTGTTGTGAACTACTTGTCAATGCTGATACCAATAGGAAGTTACAAAATTTTAACCTAGATCCTGCAGCCACACCCAAAAGCATAAAAAATAGACAGAAAAAAAACCCTGCTGTTTAGCAAAGAATTCTATGCTGAAGCTAGGAACAAAACAAAGCATGGTATAAAGAGGAAACCATCGGCACATCACCTGCCTCACCAGAGGATTCAACACACTCCACCTCTGTTACACTACCAATAAGAATACCTACCATTCCATCCCTCAACTGCATTTCAGGAAATCTGATCATCCGACTGACCTCCTCCTAATGGCATGTAGGCAGAGAATAAAGACCAAGGCACCAGAGGTAAGGACAACAGAGCTGGTCATGGGAGTCAGACTGCTTCAAGTTTGTGACCTAGGCCATGTTCAAGGTCTCATCAGAGGATGATAATGAATACACTATGGTTGTCACTGATGTTATAGACACTCACAGATGAGTGTATCACCACAAAATTATTCATCATCTTCACCATCTTCATCATCTTCATCCATCTTCTGGATGAACCAAAAGATTTAAAATCTACTGAGATGCAGAATGGTGGTGTTCAGTATTCGGAATCCAGGAAAATACATGAGGTCAAGGTATGCTTTCTCAAAAACTGTCTCCCAAGTAAAGTGGCAATTATGGGCTAACCCTGAATCACAGAAGGACACTTGACAGTTGTAGCAGGGCTTGAATGCCATCACCTCCAATAAAGTAAAATTAAGCAACATAAGCAAGCAAGTTTATTTGTATAGTACTTTTCAAACACAAGGCAGTTCAGCATGCTTTACAAAGAACAAGATATAAAAATCAAACATAAATGACAACAAGGTCTGCTCCAATTTGCCTACTTTTATAACATGTCAACAGCTAATGCCACATAATTGGCACTTCACTCAGCTCTGAAAGACCTGGAAAATGAAGATGCATACATTAGAGTAATCTTCATTGATTACCACTTGACATTCAAAATATCATCCCCTTGAAACTCATTGCTAAGCTCCAGGAACTTGGTCTCGACACCTCCCTGTATAACTGGATCTTCAACTTCCTCACTTGCAGTCCTCAGTCAGTATGCAACAACATCTCCTCCACAATCACCATCAACATAGGTTCACCACTAAGCTGTACGCTTAACCCTCTGCTCTACTCACTCTATACCTGTGATTGTGTGGCTAAGTACAGCTCCAATGGCATATTCAAGTTTGCTGATGACATCACAGTTATTGGACAAATCAAAGGAGTTGACAAACCGGCATATAGGAGGGATTGAAAATCTGGTTGAATGGTACCACCACAACTATCTCTCACTGAACATCAGCAAAACCAAAGAACTGATTATCAACTACAGGATGAAGAAGCTAGAGGTACATGAGCCAGTCTTCATTAGGGGATCAGAGGTGGAGAGGGTCAGTAATTTTATATTCCTTGCTATTATCGTATCAGAGGATCTGTTCCAGGACCAGAGCATAAGTGCCATCAGAAAGAATGTACGAAAATTCCTTAGCCACATAAACTTCTGTACATACACAGTAGAGAGTAGCCTGACTGGTTACAACGTGGCCAGGTATGGAAACACTAATGCCCATGAATGGCAAAGTCTACAGATAGTGCTGAATACAGCCCAGTCATTAAAGTCAAAGCCCTCCCCATCATTGATCAAATTTACAGGAGCACTGCCCCAAGAACCAGTAGAAAGCAGCATCCATCCTTAAGGACGTTCACCATTTCGGCCATGCCCTTTTCTTGCTATTATCCTAGGTCCCACATTACCAGGTTCAGAAACAATTATTTCCCTACAATTGTTTCTGAACCTGGTAATGTGGGACCTAGGATAATAGCAAGAAAAGGGCATGGCCGAAATGGTGAACGTCCTTAAGGATGGATGCTGCTATCAAGCGCCTGAAGCAATGTGGGTAAAATCACTTACCTCAACTCTGTACTGATTCCACAATTTATAGACTCATTTTCAGGGACTCTACAACTAAGGCTCTCAGCTTTTTTTATTTGGACAATTTGTCTCCTTTTGCACATTGTACACTGTTTGATTGTCAGTCTTTTGTTAATATATAGTTTCTCATCAATCACGTTGTGTTTCTTTATTTTCCTGTAAATGCCCGCAGAAAATGAATCTCCAGCTAGTATACGAGGGGTGATTGATAAGTTTGTGGCCTAAGGTAGAAGGAGTCAATTTTAGAAAACCTAGCACATTTATTTTTCAACATAGTCCCCTCCTACATGTACACACTTAGTCCAGCAGTCATAGAGCATATGGATCCCTTCTTTGTAGAAGTGGTCCACAGCAGGGGTGATTGATAAGTTTGTGGCCTAAGGTAGACGGAGATCAGTTATTAACTTCAAACTTTCTGCATTATCACTCAAAGAGTTGAACTGCACGTGCTTGTAACAAGAGCGTTTTGGACCTCCAGGTGGTCCACAGCTGGGGTGATTGATAAGTCTGTGGCCTAAGGTAGGAGGAGATGAGTTATACAGCTCTTGTTACATGCACGTGCAGTTCAACTCTTTGAGTGAAAATGCAGAAAGTTTGAAGTTAATAACTCATCTCCTTCTACATTAGGCCACAAACTTATTAATCACCCCTACTGTGGACCACTTCTGCAGGTCCAAGACGCTGATTTCTACAAAGAAGGGATCCGTATGCTCCACAACCACTGGACTAAGTGTGAAATGTAGGAAAAATAAATGTTCTAGGTTTTCTAAAAATGACTCCTTCTACCTTAGGCCACAAACTTATCAATCACCCCTCGTACGATAACCTTGATAATAAGTTTTACTTTGACTTTGACTTGGAAACTGCAACTGCCTGGAGTATTTTATAACGAGATAATTAAGATAAAAGGAATTATATCTAACCTGATAAATAATAAACCAATTACCTTTTTTTTTTGCTTTTCTCCCCCAATCTAATAGTTTAATACATAAATACATACTGACTACAATACCCATCTTGGACGGACTGGAAAGATGCATGCTTCAAGGAAATATAACAGTACCAAGTTGTGACGAATAACCTGACCTATATTAAATTCTAATTTTATAAGAATCTCATTGATAGATTGGTACACTAAGCTCACTGTGTTTTCCTCCTTCTTCTGATCTGGTTTAACTCCTTTATAATAACCATAAATAATTCAAAAAGAAAGGACCTCAATCAATCACTTTAAACCATATTCAATTATTAAGAGTCCAGCCTGAAAGTACATGTGATGAAAATAAACAGTGCAAACTCATCACATTCAATTTAGTTTTCTCAAACTATATAGGTCCCTTGTGTAAGTTATTTTGCAGAAAAAAATATAACTGTGTCTTAAGGGGAAATAAAAAGTAATTTGCACATTATACAGAACTCACTTTCAGTACATAGACTGAGTACAACATTCTGCTTATACTGTGTAGCAATTCATAAATACATATGTTAATATAAAACTATATAGTGAGAAAATGACCAGGTTAGGAAAAAGTTTGTAACAAATTTAAGTTTTACTGCTGAGAATTAAACAAAAAATATATCTGAAATAATGAAAGACGGTCTGGGTACAATGCAGCTCAATGTAAGATTATTAAATACTGATAGAGTACTATTGTCCATGTTCAGGTCTCTGTTGACTTGAATATAATGATACTCTTAAGGCTTTAGTGAGAATACATCAAAAATTTAGGAAATTTTAAATCGAAGAATGAATTCAGTGATCTACTTCAATGGTAAGGGAGTATATTTATCAATGAGCTAAACCTCCCAGTCTGCAAAATATTTATCTTCAATCCTACACTTAGTAGACTTACCCAATTTCAACATAAGAGCACTAGAAATAGGAATTGGAAATGAATTTCACTCTCAATCCTGCTCCACTATTCAACAAGTTAGCAACTAATCCTGTCTAGACGTCAATATCACTTTTCCCTTTTTCTCCTCATTTCTCTCAACAACACCTCAGTCCTGTTGTAAGGTCCCGATCCAAAATGCTGACCAGTTTTTTTGTCTCCACAGATGTTGCTTGACAAGCTGAGTTGATTTCTTTTCTTCAAATTCCATTATCAGTGTCTACTTTACTACTTTGCAGTTTAACTTTCTCCCAGCCTTCACTGTAAATTTATTCTACAGCTCACCCTCTTCATTTCTTTAAGGTAGAGAATTCCAAAGATTCACAATTCTCTAAGAAAAAGGTACCTCCTCATCTTAACTCGACTACCACTAATTCGGCATTGATGCCCCCAGTTCTGAAAAAACTGTTTAAGGAAAGTATCTCTCAACATATATCTTGTTAATCTAATTCAGAATCTTCCATGTCTCAATATTTTATCTTCTCATTATTCTATACTCCAGTGTATATAGGCCAAGTCCAAACGGTCTATCTTCATAAATCAACCTGTCAGGTGGAACTCAATCTAGCAAACCTTCTCTGCATAGCATCCAATGTAAACACATCCTTCTTTAAATATGGAGACCAAAATTACATGCATTAACTCCAGGTGCAGACACAGCAGTGTTCTGTAAATTTGCATTCATATTTTGTTTTTTTTTTAATTTTCTATAACTCTTAGAATAAAGGCCAACATTCTATTTGCCCTCCCAATCTTCACTTCTTGCTAATTTCTTATGTTTCATGCAATGACTTACAAATTCTTTGCACTACAGTCTTTATAGAATTTTTTTTCAAATTCTTTCCACCGCAGATCATTTAATGTTTTCCCACATTATACTCAAACTATCAACATCATATCCAGTCATTTAAGAACCTATAATCCCCTTCTTTATTTCTTCCCTATAACTTGATAACCCTCTTTTATGACATCATCAGTAAATCTGGCTCCTGTGCACTCAGACCCTTAATCCAAGTCAGAAGTGTAGAGTACAAGTAGTAAGACTTCAGCACTGATTCCTGCCACATCCCACTTGCAAATTTGAAAATGACCCATTTATGCCAACACTGTTTTCTTTTAGTTGACCTCTCCCTTCTCCATGCCAGTGTTTTATGTCCAAAATAACCCATTCTTAGCCTATGTGTTAATCTTCCAGGTGGCACCTTCTTGAATTCCTCTTGGGAATCAAAATGTACTACAATTGCAAACTTCATACACTCCATTTGCTAAACCTTCAAAACTACCCATAATTTATCAAACTTGATTTCCTTTCCAGAAAACAATGTGCATTTGACTTTCCTTAAGATTTTTTAAATGTTCTTCAAGTACAGCCTTCTCAATGGATTCTTGTATTTTCCCAATGACACATATTGCTATATTTAGACTTTTGCTTCCTCTTTTCTCTCCCATTCCTGTCTTGAATGGTGTCTTTCCAATCCTCTGCAAACTTTCAAGTATCCAGGAAACATTGGTAGAGTACATCAATGCATTCTTTATCTCCACAGCCAAGTTTTTCTGAACTTTGTCCATCCACTCCCAAGCGACCAACCAGCATCATTCCGTGTCCTACCTGATCAGCTGCATGAACGGTTTCAACAGTTATTCAGATGGGACAGAACCCAGAAAGCCTTGTATCCCACAACATCTGTCAGAATCAATATCTTATTCATTGCATTGATCTTGCCTTGATGTATTTCAATCATCACTGATGATCAGGTGATCTGTGAAGATGACTTCCTTTTTTTGAACTTCATTTTTCTCTGCTTCTCCCTGCTACTGCTCATTAAATTGTCCAGCTAGTGGACTTTGTCTAACTATGCCTCTTCCTGTTTCTACTTCTTCAAAGATCAATTTGTCACCTGTTACAATATGTTAAATTTCCCTCTAATATTATTCCAATTCCAAATGACAATCTTCTCCAATGTTATTGAAACATTTTAAATATGACTTGTGAAGCTCCACATGCCAGAAACAATTCTTTGTATCTCGCACCCTGAAAGTTGTTGCTCTACTCAAATTTGTGTAGCCTTCCACAACAGTTTATTAAAACAAAGGGTGAACACAGGGAATCTAATAAAGAAAGGGAAATGGTAAAAATACTCAGCAAGCCAAGCAGCACTTATGGAGAAAGAATCAACTTAATATTTCAAATTGATAATCTAAAAGAGCAATTGTTCCCAATCAATGAAAGAATCACATGAATAAATGTGTTTCCTTCTCACATGTGGAATGAATACCTGTTTCCTCAGATTGAGAGGAAGTATCTAATGACCACAGATGAAGAGGGAGATCACGCGCAATGTCAGATCTACAGATGACCAGAAACAAACTGACCAAATAAAAGGCATCACTTTCACTGAGTGCCAGTCCTACCCTGGCCAAAGATCGAGTCAGACATGTTTCCCCAGAAGAGAAAATGTACCAGTTATTCATTATTCAAAATTTTGAGTGAAGACTTCTTAGTAAGAACGTAATCGTCGAAATGTATTCAGCATTCTAAATGGCAGTTTGACAGATGTGGTGTCCTTAGGGTACTGATCATGAGTAATAGACCACAGTTCACAACAAACAATTTGGTGAGTTTGTTTCCTTTCCACAGAGCGATGGAAAAGCAAAAGCACTGCATAGTTAATCAAGGCTGAATCATCAGAGTCAAACTTCCACCTTAACATCTTAGCTTTCCACAGTAACACTCCCTAGGGAAGATATTCGGTCCTGGGCAGGGACATGCAGGATCAATTAATTAGAGCTGCATCCAGACCCACAAGAAAGCCACTGAAAGAAGTCCTCAAAGGTGCAGGCAGGCATACTACTAGGACAGAAGCTTCAAAGACCTGTTCTCACTCAGAGTTGCATATTTGGTGAGGATGAACCATACATCAGACTGATACCAGACATAGCAGAAGATAGTGGTGACCAAATACATATATCACACCTCAAATTATACAATGTCAGAATGGAGGAGAATTGAAGGAGGAGAGTCTGTCCAAGAAAAATCACTGAAGAGGCTTGCGTGGCAGAAACAGAATACTATTGTGTGCACTTCTAAAGCTACTGAACAAGCACATAGATTCTGGAATACTGCATCCAGCTGGTTCACGACTGGGAAGTGAATTCAATTAATTCAAGTATCTCAAGGACATTATGCCAAATTAAAGGACTTCTCTACCTCCTCATTACTTTTTAGCTTTATTAAATGTAAACACTTTTTTTTCTTCTTAATGCCTTTACCCCTTTGCTTTATGTGACTAGCTACTTCAAGTGTAGCAAAAGCACTTCAGGTAAGAATTATGCCACATGGCTTCCAGCTCTACTTCCAGCCTTCCAAGTTTTATCCCAGAATGATCCTAGAATCTTGCTTTCCATTGATTATTTCTCCCTCCATACTCTTTGCTCTGCCCTCACCTCTAAGCACAGGTATAGATGAGAACTCTCGCTCTTTCCCCAGCTCCAGGCCTCACTGTCCACGGATTGCCACGATCCTTTCAGGTATGTTGTACCTGTCTTGATGAAGGGTCATCAAGACCTGAAACCTGAAACATTGCCTGTCCATTTCTCTCTGAGTTCGCTGCCCTACGCATTGAGTTCTTCCAGAATTCTGTGTGTGGCGAAGGACAAAATATTTGAGATAGAGATTGCTGGAAAGATAGTAGCTGACACTTTAAGCTTTCTCATAAATAAACTTTTAAATATCAATTCTTTCCAACATCTTGCAGAGTGAATAAGAGAGATCCTGGACACAAGGATAAATACCTGTGAACATATCCTTGTATCAGCCTAGAAATTAAAACATCGTCATTGTATTTGTGTTGCCGAAACAGCATTTCCATTGACTTTATTATAGAATGTGTTGTGTGCTGCTAACGTACTTTACCTGGATTGCTGCAAAAAGCTAACTCAAGCAATTTCAAGTCCAAATCCTTTTAATGATGAGCTAAACATTAACTTTTGACAGTCAGCTATTCTGATGCCATAAAGTGCTGAATCTTAATCCTTCAGCATTGAACTTTTTTAGAAATTTCATTAATGTTTATTTTTCGGATTTGTTTTCCAATTTGTTTCTTTCTCCATCCACTTATCCAGCCTATTAATTTTGTTTTTCATTTACTAAAAGAATTATTCTTGCTTGGTTACATGAAGCACACCTTTTAGCAATTGCTTACTTCAGAAATTTTGTTCCATTAAGAACAATGCATTGAATCTTGGAAATAGAATAGAATTAAGATGTTACTTCCTAATGTGTTTAATATTAATTAACATTACTTTCAAGAACATTGAGGCCAAGCATTGTCAACAATAAAGGGGCACAGGCTGATCTAAATAACAGAGCCACCTGACATTTTGAGCGACAGTAATGTATATTGGTGGTATAACTTCCAATGTAAGTAAAAACATGTGCATATAGGAATTATACTCAATTTGTGCAACAACATTTTATAATGTCTTCTCAGAGCCATAATAATTCATTGCTTTTATAATAGGATGGTATAGCAATATCTTTAAACAAAGTAAGAGCAGAACTTGAAGATAGTCGAGAGTTTCAAAGCCTGAGGAATATTCAGTGAAAATGAAGACTATTTCATTTAGATAGATAGATATACTTATTAATCCTGAGGGAATTTTGGTGTGTTATATAGTATGGAGCAACAAATGATTTCTCATTTGGTGAATTATTAACAGAAGAGTAAAGATTTTTCATGTTTGATATTTCTATTAATATCACTTTCGAAAGAAATGGTTACAATTTCACTCCAAATTATGAATAACAATTCTTTGCACATTTGCTGCACATTGCAATTAGTGGGATATTTAATCTCTGTATAGTTAATTTGATTTGTTATTTACATGAGAGAAATCAGATTATGTGCTACAAGGTACTTAGTATTCACAACGGCTTTCTTATTTTCATTGCTGATTGTAACAAGTATTTCACTTGACTGTCTATGGGCTCACATTCTCTTGAATGTAAAGAGCATAAGTGACACCTGCTGTTAGAAAAGTGGTACAACACCAAGGAAAAAAATAAAACCTGCTTCTTTGAAGCAAATTCAGAATCAGAATCAGGGTTAATATCACCAGCGTATGCCATGAATTTTTTAACTTTGCGGCAGCAGTACAATACATGATACCTATAGCGATAAAAACTGAAAACAGTAAATATATATATAAAAAATTGTTAAATTAAGTAATGCAAAAACAGAAACAAAGAAGTAGTGAGGTAGTGTTTATGAGTTCAATGTCTATTTAGAAATCGGATGTCAGAGGTGAAGAAGCTTTTCCTGAATCACGAAGTGTATGTCTTTAGGCTTCTGTACCTCCTTCCTGATGGTAACAATAAGAAAAGGGTATGTCCTAGGTGGTGGAAGGTCCTGAATGATGGATACAACAGGAATTCTGCAGATGCTGGAAATTCAAGCAACGCACATCAAAGTTGCTGGTGAACGCAGCAGGCCAGGCAGCATCTCTGACCTTCGTCAGGGTCTCGGCCTGAAACATCGACTGTACCTCTTCCTAGAGAGGCTGCCTGGCCTGCTGCGTTCACCAGCAACCTGAATGATGGATGCCACCTTTCTGAGGCACTGCTCCTTGAAGATGCCTTGGGTACTACAGATGTTAATACCCATAATGGAGCTGACTAATTTTATGATTCTTTGCAGCTTACTTTGATCCTGTGCAGTAGCTCCAGATACCAGGCAGTGATGCAGCCAGTCTGAGTACTCTCCAGGGTACGTCTGTAGAAGTTTTGGAGTGTTTTAGGTGACGAACCAAGTCTCCTCAAACTCTTATGAAATAAGGCTACTGTCTTGTCTTCTTAATGGCTGTATCGATACGTTGGGACCAGGTTAGGTCCTCAGAAATATTGACACCCAGAAACTTGAAATTGTTCACTCTCTCCTCTTCTGATCCCTCCATGAGGATTCATTTGTGTTCCTTCATCCATAATTGGTCCTTTGGCCTTACTGATGTTGAGTACAAGGTTGTTGCTGTGACTCCATTCTACTAGTTGGTATATCTCTCTCTCATACACCCTCTCGTCTCCATCTGACGTTCTGCCAGCAATAGTTGTATCATCAGCAAGCTTATAGATGGAATTTGAGCTATGCCTAGCCACACAGTCATGGGTATAGAGAGAGTGGAGCAGTGGGCGAAGCAAACATTCGTGAGCTGTCCCAGTGTTGATTGACAGTGAGCTGGAGATGTTATTACCAATCTGCACAGTTTGTGGTCTTTTGGTTGGAGGTCGAGGATCAAGTTGCAGAGAAAGGTACAGAGGCCCAAATTCTGTAGCTTTGCAATCAGGACCGCAGGCATGATGGTGTTTAACACTGAGTTATAGTCAATAAACAGCATCCTGCATTGTGTATTGTCCAGATGATCCAAGGACACGTGGAGAGCCATTGAGATTGTGTCTGCCATAGACTTATTGTGCTGATAGGCAAATTGCAGTAGGTTCAGGCTGTTGTGAGACAGGTGTTGATTCTAGCCATGACCAACCTGTAGATGTGAGTGCTACTGGATAATACTTGTTAAGGCCATTCACACTCCGCTTCTTGGGCACTGGTATAATTGTTGCCCTTTTGAAGCAGGTGGAAAATTCTGACTGTCGCAGTGAGAGATTGAGAGTGTCTTTGAATACCACCATCAATTGATTGGCACAAGTTTTGAGAGCCTAACCAGATACTCCATCAGGCTTGTCACCTTGTGAGGGTTCACTCTCCTGGAAGACAGCCTGGTGTCAGCCTCTGAGACAGAGATCACAGGGTCACTGGTTGCTGCAGGGATTATTTGAAAGCATAACAATATAATGTCAATACAGGATTAAACTATAAATTTAGATTGTTGAAGTTGTTTTATCTTTTCATCATGATTGTAAAACTCTACACAAAAATTTGTTATCTGTTGATAGCAAATATCAGTCACTTAATTCAAATCCTGCATTATGAATTGACATTGAAATAGTTTAATATGAATTAACATAGTACTTTTCCCCATCACTGCTAGGTCTATCTGTTGCAAGGACGAGGCTGGGGACGAACCCAAGTGTAGGACACAGGCACAGAGGCAGAGTCGTGAGGCGTTCGCACCACCGCGAACGGGGAACTGCTATCCAGGAGAGTCTTTACACGGAGACAAGGTTTACATAGAGAATCCAGGAAATGATGCGGAGCTTAGAACTGACAGCCCCAAGGAATCAGGTACACAGGAGTCGACCAACGAACTGGCAAAGCATGGCTGTGCCGCCCGAGTTTTATCCTAATGGGAACCAGGTGTGGTATAATTAGTGGAACTGGGAATGTTGGAAATCAGACGAGGGGATTAAGAGGTAATAGCAAGATGGGGATTTGCCAGACGGAACCATGACAGTACCTCTCCCCAACGGGAGCCTCCAGGCTTGTCCGGATGGCCCCGATGGAAGGCTTGGATGAGGGAGGGGTCCAGGACGAAGGAGCAGGGAACCCATGAATGCTCCTCTGGGCCGTACACTTCCCAGTTGACCAGGTATTGGAGGCCCCTGCCCCGACGGCACACATCTAGTAGCCGCCGGACGGTGTATGCCGTTTGCTTGTCGATGATCCATGCGGGTGGAGGGGTTTCAGACAGAGGACACAAAGGGCTGACGGAAAGTGGTTTTAATTGGGAAGCATGAAAAGTAGGGTGGATGTGCATAGATCTTGGTAGTTTAAGTCGGACTGCTGTGGGGTTGATGATACTTTCGACCTTGAAATGTCCCAGGAAGCAAGGGACAAGTTTCTTAGGCTCGTTTTTGAGAGGAATGTCTTTGGATGAAAACCACACCATCTGCCCAGGTCGATACTCAGACACAGGAGTCCGGTGTCGGTTGGCAATCTTCCTATTGCGATCAGTTGATCTAAGCAGGGCCGTGCGTGTGTCCTCCCAAACCTTGCAGCACCAATCAATTGCTTCCCGGTGATCCGTTTTCTTCCCACAGTCCAAAGATGTACTGGTTGGTAGGTTAGTTGGTCATTGTAAATTGTTCTGTGATAAGCATTAAATCAGGGGATACAGGATGGTATGGCTCCAAGGCCTATTCCTTACTGTCTCTCAATAAATCTTCTTCTTTATGTGCCTTGCGCGTTACACGCTTGGGCGATCATGGCTTTCTACATTGAACGATCCCATGCAGTGTCAATGATACCTCGCACACTTAGATCTGTTAGTTCTTTCACAGTGTCCATATATTTTCTTCTTTGCCTTATCTCAATAAATGCATAAATATATTGGCACTGTGGCTGTCTATCAGCCAACAACCTTCATCACATGAATTGCAGCTGTTCAGGAAGGTAGGTCATCACTACCTTCTCAAGGCCAATTCTGGTGGTTAATAAATTCTTGCCTCACCTACATCCCATAAGTGAATAATAAAAAAAACGTTGAGTTATCATCAGTAGCTTTCAAAAACAGCAATTGCATAAAATATCCAATAGATTGCATATATACTGTAAATAGCTGAGTAGATCATTTAAATGGAGCAATAAAGCAAACCAAAATATTCTCTTGACCAGTATATCACCTGGTGAAAAATTACATCATGCTCAGATCTTAAAACATAGACAATCTAGATAATTCCTGCTTTTTTTCTGATTCTGAGGAAAATGTGGTAATCTTGCAGACGGGGCAGGTAGTGTCTGATGTGGTGGGTGGATAGGTGAGTAACTTGTGAAGTGGTACACTTCCTTTTCTCACTTAAACATAGTTTTAGTGTGCTCCTGGTGCATAACACTGAGGCTCTCAAAACTAGTTAAAATGTTTTATATCAGTGTAAGCAGATTTCATATGGAAGGTTTGCATCTTTTGAATATCTTGCTTTTCAGTTGAAATCCTCCCGTCGCACCTTATTTTTAACAATATATAGGCCACCAAAATTTTATGCATCCTTTTTTGATGACTTTGCTGTTTGCATTGACTTTGACTGGGTAGTCATTTTTGGTGGTTTTAATATTCATGTTGATAGCCCCAAGGACAGTAGTGCTAATGAACTGCTCTGCTTCCTTGACGGCTATGGACTGACACAGCATGTGATAGGGTCCTTGCTCATCAAAAGCCACACCCTTGTTCTAGACATTTCCAAAGGACACTTCTGAGGTTGTGGTAACCGCAGCTGCCCTTTCTGATCATGTCTGTGTTTTAATTGTAATTACGATGTCTCTATCCACTAGCACTCAAACAGAGGTAATCACAAAATAGCATATTACTGAAAACACCAAGGTTTTATATATGCAGGCCTTTTCTCCCACATCTGCCTTCTCTCCGGCCTCTGACAATAATCTTGTAGACAATCTCAACTCTAAAATTACAGATGTCATTGATGCAATCGCTCCCACAAAAGTGAAAGTATTTTCTGGGAACGGAAAGCACTATGGAGAAACACCTTACTGGTCAAACTCCAAAGAAGAGAGTGTCAAGAAGCTGAATGCAGGTAGTGGAAAACAAAACTCCAGATCCATTATGCCATTTATAAAGAAACTCTTCTCAATTTAGAGTTGAGACGTTCAAGGCAGTCCTTCTTCTCTTGATATTATAAACAAAAACAACAATAATGCACATTCTTTATTTTCAACTGTTGATGGGCTCACACATCCTCAGATGAACTTGAACTTCTGCTACAAAGTCATGTGATGACCTTGCATTATTTTTACTGACAAAATTCAGATTAGGCATGCTGTTAGTGCCTCTGCATCAAATCATTAGTCAGTTTCATTCTTTCACTCACTTAGAACTAATTTAGCTAAGATGACACAATTCAAGCCCATTGACTATAAAACTTTAGAAAAAATTATGCTACATCTGAAATCCTCCTTCTTTTCCCTTGGCATTTTACCCATAACCTTTCTTAAAAATGTTTTAATTGAATGGAGCCAGACATTCTCCAAAGAGTCAACACTTCTCTTCTATCAGGCTGCTTCGCAAAAGAGCTGAAAACTGCAGTTATTAAGTCTTCTTTTAAAAAAAGAACACCCTAAGGTTCTAAGTAATTAATAACTACAGGCCTATATCAACTTACCATATTTAAGTAAAATGATTGAAAAGATTTTTTTATCAGCAACTTCACAGCTTTTGGGCACCTAGCAACTGTATGGATGTTTTGCAGTCTGGATTTCAACATCACCATAGCACTGAGACTGCTCTGGTCAAGATTTTAAATGACATCTGCTTATACCGTAATTATGATAAAATTTCAGTTTTGGTTTTACTGGATGTTGGTGCTGCTTTTGAAACAGTCGACCATTGCTATTACTGGACAGACTGGAAACTAGATGGGACTCTCTAGTACAGTCCTCAAGTGGTTTAAATCGTAACTACAGGACATGGACTATTTTGTATGGATTGGTAGCTGCATATCTGACTGAACAAAAATAACATGTGGAGTGCCTCAAGGGTCCACACTAAGGCTTCTTCTGTTTAACATATAGAGGCTCCCTCTAGCTCAAATCATGGCAAGCAACAAAATATCTTACCTTAATTATGCAGATGGCATTCAGATTTATATAACAGATTTATCAAGTGACTAAAATCACTAAAAAACTGTATTGAACAAATCACTGATCGGATGAGCTAAAATTTCCTCTGGTTAAACAAAGAAAAAACTGAAATAATTGTTTTTGGTGCAAAAAATGAATGATTAAAAGTGAGTGCTCACTTAGACTTCATGCCATTACAGACCACAAACAAAACCTTGGTGTTGCGATGGACTCTGACTTAAATTTTAACTGCCACATTAAGACAATTACAAAGTCAGCCTAGTACCATCTTAAAAATATAGCGAGATTTAAAAGGCTTATATCTCAGCAAGATCTAGAAAAACTTGCCCATGGATTTATTTTTAGTAGGCTTGACTACTGTAATGGCGTTGCTACTGTATAAATGGTCCCTGTAAAAAATCCCTCAGACGGCTGCAGCTCATTCAGAACGCTGCTTCTAGAGTCCTCACTAAAACCAAGAAAGTAGAACATATCACTCTAGTTCTCAGATCACTACACTGGCTTCCTGTCCATCAGAGGACTATTACTACTGGTTTATAAAGCACTGAATGTTCTAGGGCCAAAATACATCTCCAATCTCTTGCTGCATTATGAACCTTCCCAAGCTCTGGGGTCATGGGGCGGGTCTGCTTACCATCCCCAGGGTCAAAACTAAACATTGTGAAACAGCTATTAGTTATATGCTCCACATGCCTGGAACATGCCCCAGCTTTAAGCTCTTTTAAATCAAGGCTTGAAACTTCTTTTCGCTGTAGATTTAAATTAGAATCTCCTGAACTGTAACTTCTATTTATCATATCTATTTTTGTGCGATTTTATTCTCTTATATATTGACTGAAATTTGATGCTTGATTTTTATATCTTGTTCTATGTAGAACACTTCAAACTGCCTTGTGTTTGAAAAGTGCTTTACAAATAAACTTGCTTGCTAATCATTTCCGAACAGTCAAGGGCCAGAGATCTCCAGAAGTCTATGGGAATGTTCATTTCTTTTAGGAGGCTTTGAGCATACTTGAATCTTTTCCTCGACTGCCTGATAAGTTCCAGTCCTGACGAGGCTCAGACTAATGAGTTTGTTTCTAGAATCTGTTTTTGAGCATGTGAATGTTGTTATCTGCTCAATAGTACTGACTGAGAATAACTAGAGCCCCAAATCTGGAGATGTTGACCTAGGACCAAACTCTCAGTTTGGTTCACTTACTCTTCCAATGGACTTGGAGGAGTTTGTGGGTGTTATTTTTTTTTCCTCGGTGCCATTCAGTATTTGCTGAGAGTATGAGGGAACAGTATATGCTTTGCAATTACCAATAAAGAAAGTTTGGTACATTTTCATTGAAATTGCAGAATTCCTCAAGACTGCTTAGTGTGCTTCTAAAATGTTAATACAGTAATTGAATTACACATGACATTGGATTTTAATCTATGGTAAAGATTTAACAGGGATTTATTTCAATGTATATTCATAGAAAACACTTCAAATTTGGGTCCTTTCTCACAGGTGTTTTAAAAAATTTATTAGTCAGTCAGCATAAATATAAAGTGAGTACTCTACAGAGCCAATCAATTAGCAGCAATCTCTTGTGATTGACAACTCCCAATAGTAATGGCAACACTTAATATGGCAACATAATTTGAATCCTCCTGGTTCTGCCAAATGAACAACCACAGTGGAAGTTATCAATAATCCACTTTTATCTAGATTTTTTACTTAATGGCATTTTAGTTTAAGCAACTAATACAAGAATATGCTGATGAAACACCCCTACTACATCACTGTCCTTTACGCAGACTAATCAGGATCTAGGGTTTAACATCTTAAATAGATATCATAATTGTTAGTACTTGACATGCTTCAACAAACAGTTGTTCATGTTCAATTCTTTCCCTTTCAGATTGCTGAATGAATTGGATGGAACCATAAAAGTTATAAATTTCTTCATATCTTGAGTTTGTTGCCCATTTCAAAATAACACATTTAATTAATACTTTCAGCTGGATAACCTCACCTTTAACTTGTGCTGTCCACAACATTGGATCTATTGATTGCCCGTGCTGTCATGTGAAATACATGTTAAGGATGAAAAGAATCTTGAATGTAAGATTTTAATGAAATGGAACAGAATAATAAACAAAACTTCTTGAAATATAAACTTTGTGCAAGTGTCTTTAAAAATGTGCATTTGACATACAGTATAATACAAAAGCCAAAACTCTCTCAGAAATCTATTTATCTAAGGTTTCAAGTGGTCAACATAGGGTGCCATTCTATTTAAATTCATTTCACAAACCAAACATCAAAACACACCAAATACAAAGCTTTCTTTAAAAATAATGAGCTATAGTACTGAAATCAGACAAAGTTAAAGTAGATCTTTTCCATAATCAATAGTTGTATTTTTTTCTCATGACAATTTTTATGTGAAATATAGAATGTGCTTTTTTTATATCTCTACAGTGTATTATCTATACCACTGTGTTGTAAGTGGTGCTAACAAAGGAAACAGTTGTATGTTTCATTATACCTGTCAGGGTTAACTTATATTAAGTGGCTCACCAGGGAAGAAGGTTAAGCAAGTAATATTGAAATACCTTTACCATTCCTTTGCAGCACTTCTCCAATATGAAATACTCAGAACTTGTCCTTATTGGGGTTCATTAAGTCCACAAATAATTAGCATTTTGTGAGATTTTGGAAAAGTAATTTCTCTACAGCTCATTTGGTAAATTTACTGATAAACTCCCTTGGTCATGAAAATCCCAAGCACTGACATTGCGAACCACTATAGCAAAATGTGGAGAGATATTGTAATTGACTCCAATTAGGTAGGATGCCCATACTGTTTCCTGATGTCAGTTGGTGTTTAGCCAACTGCTACCTAGAATAAAAAAAAACACTCACAATTCATTGAAGTGCATGCATTAATCTCCGTTTTGAACTGGGGTTCCATCCCACTGCTTTTTCACTGCATACCTGTATATGCAATTTGCAAACAGTGCCAGACTTGGCTGCAGAATCAGCAGACAGAGAAATTAGATTCCTTTGCTTAAAGAGCCTACTTATTTGCTGCATCACACATCTAGCACATGCATTTGAGGATTTTAATGGATTCTATTGGTTTCTTTGTGGGTGCCTTTAAGAGACAAATCTCTAAGTTGTATAAAGTATATATATATTTTGATAATAAGTGTACTTTGAACTTTGAGGCACTTTGCAGCTTGTCGTTTTCTCACCTCTGGCGTGGTTATCCTATTTTTTCCCACTCAGCACATTGCAGTTGATCCTTTCTCCCCCCTTCTCACTCCTCCCATAATCAATGTCTTTTCCTCTCCAAATTTACCAGTGTTGTGTGTCTCCAGCAGCAGACTTGTGTCACTGTTTTTTTTCAGTCTGTCAGCTTGTTGAGAGGCTGATTAATGAGCAGGAACAAGAGCTAACAAAGCTATCTTGTTAAATTTGACAAAACGTCTGCTTTCCTGCCCTTGCAGTACCATCAGCTGCTTCCAACCTCCCTTTCTTCAATGTGGAGCACTACAGGAAGCTACCCCTGCCCTACACCCAACACAACATGCTAATATTATTCAGATTGTCTGAAAAAGGGATTTCCAGAAAATCAAGAATGAAACTTGTTGCAAGGTATCCATCTGCTGGCACTTTGCAGGATTTGTAGCACATCCTAGAGGTTTACGGACATGGTCTTGTGTATCACTGTGAGAGTGATGCTGATTAGGTGTCTTTGAAAAACCACGAAGTGCAATCTTTTCCAGTACAATAACGTCAGCTTTTTACAATATTATCAATCCTAGTAGCTATGTATGATGCTAAAAATGGCATCTATTCTGACCTTAGTAAAAGAATGGCACACGTCTTGGGGGGAGGGATGACGACCTGTACCTCCCTGGCGGGTTCAATGCCAAGGTCTGAAGAAAACACTTGGAAAGGCTTTTTAGACAAGGGGACAATAGATGAAGCTAACTTCAGTGGAATCCTCTTCTTGATAAAATGCTTCAAACATGATCTTGTCATAATGAAGACTTATTCTTGTAAGCAGCAACTTGTAACAATATATCTGATCCAAATATTGTCAGAGCAGGAGATTTCAAAGATGGGCATGTCCCTGCATCATGGCAAGTACTTATGATCACTGCTTAATCTGCTTTCCATCAGCCTGTCTCCAAATTAGCAGCACCAAAAGAATATCAGTGCTGAATGTCTGAAGGACCCCACAGTCAGGGATTTTCTCAGAAAACTGGTCAATTCCAAACCAAAGGGAGCTGGAGGATGTCCATAACATCTGGATTGGCCGGATGTTCATCTAAATAAGACCATTAACTACAAGAGCTGAATTAGGACATTTGTCACATCGAGTCTGCTCCACCATTTCATCATGGTCGATCCATTTCTTCCCCACAGCCCCATTCTCCTGCCTTCACCCCGTATCCCTTCATGCCCTGACCAATCAAGAATATATCGAACTCCGCTTAAATATACATAAACAGTTGTCCTCCACAGCCAGCTGTGGCAACAAATTCCACAGATCCACCACTCTCTGGCTAAAGAAATACCTCCTCTCCCACCATCGGAAACATCCTCTTGACATTCTCTTTATCAAGCCCTTTCACCATTCAATAGGTTTCAATGAGGTCACCCCTCATTCTTCTGAGTTCCAGTGAATGCAGGCCCAGAGCCATTACATGCTTTTCATGTGACAAGTCGTTCAATCTTGGAATCATTTTTGTGAACCTCCTTTGAACCCATTCCAATTTCAGCTCTTCCTTTCAAAGGTAAGGGTCCCAAAACTGCTCACAATATACCAAGTGAGGCCTCGCCAGTGCTTTATATAGCCTCAACATGACATCTTTGCTTTTATATTCTCATCTTCCTGCAATTAATGCTAACATCACATTTGCTTTCTTCACCACAGACTCAACCGCAAATTAACCTCAGTGAATATTGCACAAGGACTCCCAAGTCCCTTTACTCCTCAGATTTTTGAATTTTCTCTATATTTAGAAAATAGTTTGGTTAAGATTATGCTACCAAACAGTGCACCAGTTCGCTGATAGTTAAAAAGATATGAAAAACACCAAAAATAGCTTTTCTGAGGTAATTTGTGTTAACTTATCACCACAAACAGTGAAGGGGTGAATGATAGCAAGCGCCTTCAGGGGATGAGCCAAGATGATCTGTTACAAAATCATTGCAAATGTAGTTCCGATGCGCATATGACTGGCCCGAGTGTGAGGTTGAATTGGTGTGGCCACTGAAGAGAGAATTCAGGCCTCAGGCAGAGGAGATTCGGTGCCCATACAACTGGCCAGGGTGCAAGGTTGGATCGTTCTGGGCTAAGCTGATTTGAGGAGCTTAAGAGAGGCTTCAAATTGGGCAACAAAATCTGGGCCCGGAGCAGGTCATTGGGCAGCATGGTCTAGCCCCAATTCATTTTGCTGCAGATGGATTCTAGTGCATGGTATGATTAGCTGTTTCGACAATTTAAACATCAGCCCAGATCAGAGGTAAGATACGATTTTGCACACTTTCCGAGAAGATCACTCCTCTCTCCTCTCTCGCTGGAGCCTTTCGCTGTCCGACGTTTGTGCAAGTTAAATGCTTGCCCCCAGATAGAATGAAAAGACAGGATGTCAGGATCTGGGACATGAATAGATTTTGCTTGTCTCTACAATGGTCACTTCTCTTTTCATAGTGCTGCCGTGTGCCATGCCTGCTAATATAATGAACTGATAAGCGAGGCTTTGGACCTACTCTGGGTTGGTCTGGAGTTTGGATCTGAGGACTCAATTTTGCCTTGGAATGTTTTCATTTCAATTGTTTGCATGGTTTGTATTTTTTCCCTTCTCTTGCACATCAAGTGTTGGTCCTTTATTTTTATTTTAATTCTTTTTTTCATTAATTGTTTTTTTGGGGGTTTCTTGCTTTGTGGCTACCCATGAGCAAGCAAATTTCACGGTTGTAAAATTTATACATTCTTTGATAATAAATATACTTGAGTTTTTAATTTACCCTTTCATTTATTCCACCAAAGTACATGACCCTACACCTCCTGACACTCTATTCTGTCACTTCTTTGCCCATACTCTTAATTTGGCTAAGATCTTATGTAGTCTCTCTAATTCCTCATAACTATCTGCCCCTGCACCTATCTTCATATCGTCAGCAAACTTTGCATCAAAGCCATCAATTCCATCATCCAAATCATTGACATATAACATAAAAAGAAGCAGTCTCAACACAGACCCCTGTGGAACAACACTCGTTACCAGCAACCAACTAGAAAAGGCTCCCTTTATTTCCACACTTTGTCTGCTGCCAATCAGCTACTACTCTATCCATGTTAGTATCTTTCCTTTGATACCATGGGTTCTTAACTTGTTCAACAGCCTCATGTGTGGCACCTTGTCAAAGGCCTTCTGATAATCCAAGTACACAACATCCATCGATTCTCCTTTGTCTATTCTGCTTGTTATTTCTTCAAAGAATTCAGACAGATTTGTCAGGCAAAATTTTCCCATGAGGAAACCATGCTGATTACGGCCCACCTTATCAGTTGTCTCCAAGTACCATGAGACCTTATCCTTTCATCCCTACTAATCGACTCTAACATCTTCCCAACCAGTGAGATCAGAGAGGCCTATAATTTCCTTTCTTCTGCCTCTCTCCCTTCATGAAGAGGAGTGACAGTTGAAATTTCTAGCATTCCGGAACCTTTCCAGAATCTTGTGATTCTTGAAAGATCATTACTAATGCCTCCACGATCTCTTCAGCCACCTCTTTTAGAACCCTGTGGTGTACACCATCTTATCCAAGTAACTTATCTACCTTCAGACCTTTCAGTTTCCCAGCACATTCTTCTTAGTAATGGCAACTTCACTCACTTCTGTCTCTTGACTTGCTGGAACTTCCACCATACTGCTCATGTTTTCCACAGTGAAGACTGAAGTAAATACTTATTCAGTTTGGTTGTCATTTCCTTGTCCCCCATTACTACCTCTCCAGCATCATTTTCCAGTGGTCCAATATCCACTTTTGCCTTTCTTTTATGCTTTATGTTTCAGAATAAACATTTGGTATCTTCTTTAGTATTATTAGCTATCTTACTTTCGTATTCCATCTTTGCCTTCTTAATGACTTTTTTTTAGTTTCATTCTGTTGGTTTTCTAAAGCATTCCAATTTTCTAACTTCCACTAATTTTTGCTCTATTATACACCCTCTCTTTGGCTTTTGTGTTGGCTTTGATTTCTCTTATTAGCCATGATTTTGTCATCTTTCCTTTAGAACACTTCTTCCGTTATGGGATGTATATATCCTGTGCCTTCCAACTTGCTTCCAGAAATTCCAACCATTGCCATCATCTCTGCCGATGTTCTTTTCTAAATAGTGTCAGTGAAGAAATTCTTGGATTCTCCACTAAAGATAGCAAAGACTGGTTTTGTAAGAGCTAGGAATCAGGAAAACCCAAATAATCATCTGAAGTCCAGAAATTTGGAAACCCCACCATGACTGAAGCAGAAAGGAATTATCTATATTATCAGTAAGATTCAACAGAAAAAAAACGTGACCGAGAAAACAGATGGTGGGAGATCCAGAAACTCGTCAATAATTGTGATCTGTTCACTGCTTTCAAAGCTACCTACAGGCCCTAACATCCGACTGAAAACCACGAGCAGAGAACGGGTTATCTATGATAGGAAGCAGAATGCATCCTCTGAAAGGAACACTATGGACAAGAACTCATCTGAGACTCAAAACTTGACTCCAATGTCCTGGGCTCCTTCGCAGCACACACCAGCCTGATAAGCCTCACCTTTATCCCAAAGCAGCAGGAAGTGGAAAAGGTTGTATGTTAACTGCTTTTCCTTGCATCTCATTTCCAAAGGAGATGTGCAAATTAGTGCTGTATTTCCCAGAGGTAACCAAGACTATATTTGACTATAAGTCTCCTTGGATCATCCAGTGTACCGCAGGGCAATATATAAATGCATATTCATTCATTTTAAGTGTGTTTTAGCCATGCTGTATAATGAAGAACTGACATTAGATCAGAATTGTAGGTATACAACATTCAGATTCTGCACAAGGGATTTTTTTGACCCTTTGGTGTTTTACAATGCGTGTAAGGCAGTGACAGATAAAGAAAGAATGATGTGACAGAAGAGAGAAATTATTTTGTGTGCAATCAGGAAGGTGTGAGTCCTGGGCTCTAGGAGTTGTGGAGAAAGTTTTCATGGACAGTGTGGAACACACCTACTGAAAAAAAGTCTCTCAAAGACCAAGCTGGATCTATAACTATATATATATTAAATTAAGCAATGCCTTGGAATTTTTGGTGTCAAAAATAGAAAGCACAGTTGGATTCTCTCTCCATCTTTCTTTCTGTAACATATCAACCATTCTCTGAACTCTATCTATAAATCCAAATTTTATTGCATCGTCAATTAATCAGTTTTCAGATTTAAAATTATAAACACTAGTCTATTTAAAGTAACTCTTTGCTGTAGAATAAAGTACAGCCAGAATGTTCACCTGAATTGAAAAAACTTGACCAATACCCAGAGCTTCCCATGTATGTACAAATATCAGTAACTATATTTTCAGATATATCTGTAAAGCGCAGCTTGCATTTTCATTCCTGTTCTTTGTGAAATCAAGAGGAATCCAATAATAACAGAGGAATAATTTAGTCCTCAGAAAATATTGTTGTTACTGCAATTTTTAAGTTCTCACTATCTTTAAATAACAGTAGTTTTTCTATTTGGGTACATAAAACAGAGCACAAGATGACATTCTGTCTCAGACTGTTTCCACACCTTTAGCTAAATACAGTACCTCCATAAGAAAGCTTTTTATCTCAAGAATATGAAAATATTTTATCCAACTTTGAAAGTACTTTCAAGTGCAAATAAAGAAATAGTGGAACAGAAACTTTAAGAAAATGCACTTGATAAAGAGATTCATATTGCTGGATCCACATCAGGCTGTCCACCAGTAAAAGTGCCCATAAAAAGTATTCACCCCCTTGGAAGTTTTTGTGTTTTATTATTTTACAACATTGAATCACAATGGATTTAATTTGGCTTCTTTTGACACTGATCAAGAGAAAAAGACACTTTCATGTCAAGTGAAAACAGATCTCGACAAAGTGATCTAAATTAATAGCAAAAAAAATAATTGATTGCATAAGTATTCACCCCCTTCAAGTCAGTATTTAGTAGATTCATCTTTGGCAGCACTACAGCCTTGGGTCTGTGTGGATAGGTCTCTATCAGCTTTGCACATCTGGACACAGCATTTTTTTTCCCATTCTTCTTTACTAAACTGCTCAATCTCAGTCAGATTGCATGGGAATCATGAGTGAACAGCGCTTTTCATTTCCAACCACAAATTCTCAATTGTATTGAGGTCTGAACTCCAACTTGGCCACTCCTGGACAGTAACTTTGTTGTTTTTAAGCCATTCCTGTGTAGCTTTGGCCTTTTGCTTTGGGTCATTGTCTTGCTGGAAAACACATCTTCTCCCAAGTCCCAGTTCTCTTGCAGATTGCTTCAGGTTTTCCTGCAGGATTTCCCCGTATTTTGCTGCATTCATTTTACCCTCTACCCTCACAAGCCTTCCAGGGCCTGCTGCAGTGAAACTTTCCCATAGCATGATACAATACCACCTTGCTTCGCAATAGGGATGGTGTGTTTTTGATGATGTGCGGTGTTTGGCTTGTGCCAAACATAACGTTTAGTCTGATGGCCAAAATCTCAATTTTGGTTTCATCAGACCATAGAACCTTATTCCAGCTGACTTCAAAATATCCCATCTGCCTTCTGGCAAGCTCCAGCTAAGATTTCATGTGAGCTTTTTCCCAGCAGTGGCTTTCTCTTTGCTACTCTCCCATAAAGCTGCAAGTGGTGAAGCACCCAGGCAACAATGTTGTATGCAATCAATTGAAACACCTTAACTGCACACCAGTCATCTTCATTTAACTGATTATGTGACTTCTAAAACCAATTGGCTGCACCAGTGTCATATAAAAGGGGGTGAATACTTATAGCAATCAATTATGGTTGCGTTGCAATGGGTGCAGAAAGCCAGACAAGCCAAAGCATTGATATGTTCAGATTCATCCTCAGTTCTAGCAAGTTTAAGGTCTTTTCACACAAACAGTTGGCAAGATGTACTTTATGAAGTCCTTCAGTTAGTTACAAGAATTGCAAGTCAGGGAGGTCAGGTAAAATTTCTATGGGTTCCAGCACATGTAGGGGTTAAGGGGAATGAGAGGGTGGATGAGTTGGCAAAGAGGGTGTTAAAGAAAGAAAATGTGGAAATGCACATTAGTATCAGTAAAGCAGAGGTTAAGTGTGTAATCTGGGAAAAAGTCAACCGAATGTGGCAAGAAAGATGGAACAGGGAGGGGAAAGGGAGGCATTTATATAAAATACAAAAGAGTGTTGCAGTTACTAGGGTAGGTAATGGAAACAGAAGAGAGGAAACTGTGTGGACTAGGTTAAGTCTGGGGCACTGTGCATTAAACAAAACATTGAAAATGATAGGGAAACACCAGACAGGATTGTGTGAGGAATGTCAGGAAGAGGAGTCAGTAGAACATGTAGTTTTGTGTTGCAGGAAGTATGGGATACAGAGAGAGATGATGAGAAATAAATTAAGGGAGTTGGGGATGCAGGAATTCACATTAAAAGGGTTGCTGGGCATGGGTGAGAGAGCACAAGTCTGGGTATTTTTAGCGTTTTTAAGGGGTACAGGGTTTTTTTTATAGAATATGACGAATAAACAGGAATAGGATACTAGGATGGTCAAAGATGGGAGGGTGAAGTGTAGGTTTGTGTGTGTGTGCGCGCGCACGCGATTGGGTGAAGGGATTTAGAATGTATGTCTAGTGCACATTCTGGAGCAGAGGGTGGCGGTAATGCACCATTAAGCTGGATGCCAACCGTCGTAAAACAAGATACAGAGAGAGAGAGAGAGCAATCAATTATTTTGTGCTTTATATTTGAAATTCATTTAGATCACTTTGTAGAGGTCTGCTTTCCCTTTGACACGAAAGAGTCTTTTTCTGTTGATCAGTGTCAAAAAAAGCCAAATTAAATCCATTGTGATTCAAGGTTGTAAAATAATAAACTTTCAAGGGGGTGAATAATTTTTACAGGCATGGTACATTTAGGTTAACTCTTCAGGTAAAATTTTGCTACTTGTGGGACAAATTGTCAATCATAAACCTCAAATTTGTATGGAAGGTATATTTATTATATAAAAATAATATTCATTAAAGTTCATTTGGACCATCTTATAGAGAAAAATAATTATAATATTACAAGCCGTACTATGAGTCATTTTATTTAATTTTTTAAAATAAATTTTATTAAGAGGTAAAGCACAGAACAGGCCCTTCCAAACCAACGAGCTGCGCCACGAGCAAGCCATCTATTTGACCCTATAGTCTAATCACAGAACAATTTGCAATGACCGATTAACCTTCTAACCAGTACATCTTTGAACTGTGGGAGGAAACTGGAGCACCTAGAGGAAATCTAGACCGTCATAGGGAGAATGTACAAACTCCTTACAGACAGTGATGAAACTTAACTCCAGACTCGGATGTCCCAAGCTGTAACCACTATGCTATTGTGGCACTCTAAGATCAGAGGCTTTCATGAATTATTTTTGTCAGTTTGATTTTTTTTCACCTGTTCTATTTATTTTATTATTTAGCATTGATTATCATTGTAAGCTTTTAGCTTTTACTGCCAGTATAGCAAACACATAGTTAACCTGTTATATTATAAACAGACTTGTAACGTGAAAGCAAAATTTAAACAGCCAATGAAAGTACCCTGATGAATGCCACATAACTCACACAAGACACAGGAAGTGTGCTGCTTGGAATCTGAAAGACAGGATGTGGTGCCTAGAATTTGCTTATTATATCTGCAGGCAAATTTCCCAGAACACTGCTTATGATGAGTTAGTGATTATGCTGTTACCATGCAAGGAGGCACTCATCTTCAACAAACTAATCTAGAAGCAACTTGCCAAAAATGTGTGCCAGAGGCATGAAGCATTTACTACTTTCATAAGCTGCTGAAAGACTTTTTCACTCTAAGTAAATTAGTGCAGGTCGACCTTCTATAATCCGGCACCATTGCGACCTGAGGAGTGCCGAATTACAGAAGGATCACATTAAGCAATAGCTAATTGCCTCATCATACCTTTAAAATATCAAAGGACTCAAAGGTTCATTTATTGTCAGAGAAGTGTATACAATATACATCCTGAAATGCTTTTTCTTCGCAACCATCTACGAAAACAGAGGAGTGCCCCAAAGATTGAACGATAGTTAAATGCTAGAACCCCAAAGTCCCCCCCAGCTCCCCTCCCTCCTGCGCGTAAGTGGCAGCGAGCAACGATTCCCCCCTCCCCACCGGCAAACAATAAAGCGCACCCACTACCAGCACTCAAGTGTGAGCTAAGGGATAGCAAAGATACAGACTTGCAGTTACCCCAAAGGCTACATTGCACCCGCAGTTACTGGAGGAATCCTCATCAGTTTCTTTCCCTCTGCTTAGTAATATGCTTAAATTCAGCAGGTCACCACGTCTGATCTGAGGTCATAGGCAGAAGAGAACGGAGCGCCGGCTGGAGGGCAGTGCGCCACTGCCGGCAGGCGGGCGAGAAGACAGACCGATCCAGCGTATGCCAGCTCCCCCCCCCCCGCTGGCGGGTGTCAAGCAGCAACACCTCATGCAAATGATATCAATAAATGCAGGAAATCAAGCAGGAATCACATGTCTGTGCTTATAACAGCACGCCAACATGTCAACAAATCTAGCGCAACCGAAACAATGCGCAGCAGATTGGTATGGTGGCCCGGAAAATTTGAAATTACAGCTGCGCAGAAAATTTGAAATCAGTGCGGATTATTGAAGGAACCGGATTCCAGGTAGTCGGATTAGTGAAGGTCCACCTGTAATATCATCAATATTTAAGTACATCTCTAGCACAAAAAATATCTTACTGCCCCTTTTATGCTATGATATTTCAAAAACAAATATGTAAAACATGGCTAAATTATAGTTTTTCCTCTTGTCTCATATTACAATAACTGCTATTGAATTGTCTGAAAGAGCTTTGCACAGTCCCTATGTTGTAATATAAATGCAGACTTTCCTCTCAGTCCTCCAAGAACACCACAACCTTGTCATAGGATTTTGAGACTTGTGTGCCTCAATGTGCTGGAGAGCTACGTTAGCAGGAGACAAGGCCCTGGGCTTTGGCTTATGCTAGGATCGCCCATGCCAAACAGATTAAAGGGTAAAATCCAGACTAAGTGTGGTCCACTGGACATTCAGGTTTGGGGGTTCAGCTTAGGGCTAACAACATTGTCTGGTAAAAAAAATATTGTTCCAGAAACAGCAGTGAAGAATCCTTCTATTGCTGCGTGTGATAGAGATGAAGGACCTTCATTGCTGCCCTAAACACCAGCAGTGTAATGGGAAATAAGGAATTTTCCTCTCAATTTTAAATGCTTAAAATTACACTGAGAGAGATCAGCGATATCAAAATATTTTTTCATACCCTCTGCAAATTTGAATATGATACAGTTATTATAGAAATTGCTTCTTTTAATCTTTGAACAAGTTTGTGAACAACTTGACAAAGACCGTGACAATTTAAAATTGATTTTACGATTTAAGGACTCCATTATTGTTAAGCATTTCATATTTTACACATTTAACTGATTTTCAACAAGGGCCTGAAAGTAACAGACTAGATTATATTTTGGAGGAAATTTACCACAAGGAAATTTTATTTTAATCTAAATCAGGGGTTCCCAATCTTTTTAATGCCATGCACTCCTACCATTACGTGAGGAGTCCATGGACCCCAGGTTGGGAACCCCTAATCTAAATACTAAGTAATCAATTTGATTTTACAACTCAAAATTACTTTCCTTGGGCATAGACTAGAGGTGGATTTATCTTTAATACCATTTAATTGAGAGGCAACAAACTTAAAACATTCAGAAAGTCCTGTACTCTTATGATCAGCTATAATACATAATAAATACTGTATTGCGCATGGCCAAGTGGTTAAGGCGTTGGTCTAGTGATCTGAAGGTCGCTAGTTCGAGCCTCAGCTGAGGCAGCATGTTGTGTCCTTGAGCAAGGCACTTAACCTTAGTGCCCTTCCCTTGAACAACATCGGTGGCATGGAGAGGGGAGACTTGCAGCATGGGCAACTGCCGGTCTTCTATACAACCTTGCCCATGCCTGCGCCCTGGAAACCTTCCAAGATGCAAATCCATAGTCTCACGAGACTAATGGATGCCTGGTATGCATTGTAATATTATACCTGGTTAGCTTGAGTATTTTCAGTTTTGAGTATTTTGAGTGTTCATCTGGAAATCTAGCAAGAATTAACTTGAAATCAGGATATTTTTAAAAGAATTATTAAGATTTATATTATCTTTTGAACCCTGTTTTCTGATTAAAGTATTAAATTACTATGTGGAAAGAGAATCTCTAGGAATTATTAACAACGCATTACAGGTCGACTACCTCAAATCTGGCAATCAGTAATCTGGTTTGGACATAATTTTTGCCAGCCTAATTTCAAATTTCCTGCATTGCCACGCCAACCTGTCGCCACTGCTTTGAAGGCGACATTAGCAAAATCAGCTGTTGGCATGGCCTTTAAAAGAAGCAAAACATTCTTCTGTGTTATTCTGCATTTATTTTTATAAACTGTGCTGATCTAGCACTTAGCTAAGTGACAATAACCAATTTTCTGATGTAAGTAAATACAGATACTTTCTAAGAAATTTTCCCTGTAAAGTACTTCAATAAGTTTCTCTTTCTTTTATTGTTGTTTCTTTTTCTTCTTTTCTACAACTTGCACTATTTACAGAGTACGTTAAAGGTAGAGTGAAGTGATCATCACATGGGTCAGAGGTGTCTATTTATCTAACCCTAACCTAACCATCTGTGATACAGCAAAATCATTAATCCGGCACTGTGCAGGTCCCAGTCATTCCAAATTTGTGGTGGTTAATCTGTACTAGTAATGATTGAAGTGGTTTCAGACTGAACAAAAGGTGGGTGGAAAAGTTAGTGATAATTTGAAAATATTCATTGAACTGCATTGAAACAAGAAAACTAAAAATTATTTCGATTATTATTTCAACTATGGAAAAGAGCTTCATTTCAATGGCAAGCATGATTTCAAAGTAGAGTGTCTGTCACAGACATATTTCTTTTTATTTGATGTGGTTTGGACAGTGATGTGTTAATGATTTTGATTGATCTAGGTGCAGCACTCGGTCCAGTGGATCAATGTTCTTTGTCCAGATAGTGCAATCTCCTGTCCAAAGCATCCTGGAAAATAATGTAATTTCTGCTCAGCCCAATGAGAGTACTGAAACAAACCACTTGTTTACCATTAATAAGATCCCACCAATCATTACTCTTTTAGGGTGTCCTATATAAGAAGTTTTTTTGAACAGTTAGTGTGGTTCTCTTTTAAAATTAACTTGCATGGAAGATATGGCAGATATTAAAATTGGAAATTTTTGAATCTAGTTCAAAATCTGAACTATCAACACATCATATAACACTTCTAGGGTGTTAACTTTTAAATGTGTTGTACTCTAGACCTTGCAGATCTTAACAACTAATTATTAAATTCATGCTTTTGGCATGCCAATCCTAAAACCAATTGAATGTTCTTACAAGCTTTCTCTCTGAATTTTAACTCGCTGCTCATTTCTATTTCTCGGTTAGATAAATATTTATTTCACTTATCTCTGAATCCATGAACTGTGCCTCAAGAGACTGCAGCCACAAACTCTTTGAAGTCTCCAAGGCGTAGGTTCTGTTACTGCAGAGTAATCTGTCATTGACAGTAATCAACATCCAGCTTGCAGATGAGTCCTCTTAACAATGAGTTCAGATCATGCATGGACAGATGAAGAATATGAATGCTTTGTCTCAGCAAAAGTAGAATCAATCTTCAAGTAATATTGACAGATGAATATTTAGGGAAGAAATTGCAGGAATAAAAATTGAGAAAAAACACTGAAGTTATCAGGACACAATGATCTAGCAAGGTCATTCATGTGCTACAATAAAAATAGAAGAGAAACTGAGCAATTGTTGTGTCTTTTTTGAAGCTGTATTATTTTTGTCCCAATCATGACAACCAAAGGTAGAAGGGCTTAGTTTGCTCCCTGCACAAATCAATGTCTTCATTGACGACAATTCAGTCAATAACCAAATGGGTGAAAATCTGAGCCAAATACTCTCCATCCTTGGAGAGTGAAGCAAATATAAGGGCTGTCACTTCAAATCATTCACTTCATGTGTTGCTTCTATAGATTGTATGACTGCAAGCTAGAAGTATTGGATATGTGTTGCTCCACATATATGAATGAAAGACCATCTTAAACTATTCTGTTCAATGAACAAGAATGGCCAAAGAAACTGCTGTCAAAAATTTTACAGCAATCACAAATGATGGGATCTTTTTAAGATGCAAATCTTTCTTTAATAGTTACATTTTTATTGTGTGTTTAATAGAGAGGGAAGCTACTTTCAGAGGCATAGAGTTATAAAGTAAAATAGAATGAAAACAGATCCTTTGACCCAACTCATCCAAACCAGCCAAAGAGCCCAGCTAAACTATCCCTATTACCCACATTTGGCCTATATTCCTTTCTTACCAATGTACGTATCCATATTTCTTTTAAATTTGGTTATTATACCTGCCTCAACTACATACCCAGCTAGCTCATTCCATATATGTACCACCCTCTGTGAGAAGATGCTTCTTCTCACATTCCCTTTTAATCTTTCCTCTTTCATCTTAAATATATGCCTGGTCATTTATGGTTCCTTTTCCCTGGAAAAAAAGTATGTGCACTTAAGCTGTCTATGATCTTCATAGTGTTATGTACCTTCAAAAGATCACCCCATAGTCTCCAACGCTAAAGGAATAAAAACCTATCATTCCAACCACTCCTTATTGTTCAGGCCCTCAAGTCATAACAACATTATCGTAAATCCTATGAACTTAGAGCAGGCTAAAAGGCCAGAACAACATCATGCCGTGTCATGTTCTATGTTATGTCTTCTATATTTACATGGCATTCTTTTCAGCTTATAATTGACTTTGACAACTTAGGCAAAATACTTAATTGAGGTCTAAAGCTCAATTTTACCTCCTATAACTAGTCTAGATGATCCCTGTTCTGATGAGTGATCACTAAGGGAGAGTTCAATTGGAAGAAATGAACAGGATTGGTCATTACATCTATCCAACATCAATTCTTCTCTGACTGTTGAGTAGGATAGATCTCGTTCTAGAAACGTCAACTCTTAAGAGAGCCTTAAATGTCATCTGAGCCATAAAACAGATTAAAAGAAGAAAGGATAGAAATTTGACCCTGTTCAGTTGTGCTTCACATACCTTGTCATATCATTGCATCGCACCACTTCTGAAACTCATACCAACAATAGAATTAACTTTGTAGAAAGAATGTATTGTATTGAATGGCCATTCAGCACTATCATCTGCAGATGATATTCTGAATGGTACTGTTGAGGCCAAAACATCAAGTGATAAACAGGAAAGTACTAATTAGCCACTTAATAGACTCGGAAGATTCCAAATGATGACCAAAACATATACAGTCTCCTCCTGTGAGGATACTAGAGGGTTATCCACTCTGGGATTATCAACTAGAAATGAAATTTCTACTCATACAATGGTAAGGCTGGCATTGAACTTTGAGCACTGATCACCACAGAAAGAATTTGATTGAATGAACTTAATAAATACACGGCCAGACCAACTGAAAATTAATAATGAAAAACTTTAAAACTAGAATATATATAAAAGTTTGGAACCAGAATAATTTGTTCTTCATAAGGCTCATAAAATAATCCAGTGAAAATACAACCAAAATTATGAAGCTACTTGTATGTTCACCTTAACCATATCAATACCACTGTACTATTGTAAAGTGTCTAAAATATATAATTATAAATGAATTAATTAGCCAAAAACTACTATGTTGTGTAGCTTAAATGTTAGTAAATGAAAACTTGTAATAATTATATAATTAATTCCGCAGGGCATGGTATTGATTCAGCATTTTTAAAATACAAAAATGAACTTATTCCATTTGCAGTTGCTGATCATTTTTAATTCTATTCACCTTTAGGACTTTGATATGTCACAGAAAAAACCTTAGGAAAAAAATATTCACATAAATTACCAAATCAAATTGTAAAAAATGACTATTATCCAAACATTAAAATGGCCATTGTTTTCAGGTGCTATCTGATGTGTGGTGCATATCCAGAATATTCTCTTCGCTGATTTTGTTAGCTCAATGAACAGTTACATTTGTTATACCTCTGATTTCTCCTCTTGCTCCTTCGGAAATAAATCCAGCGTTGTAATGATTAATTATTCATGTACAGTATGTAAATAGCAACAATTCAGTTAGTCATCCCTTCAACATGGCTGCAATCTTTAGAGTACTTTTACCCTTAGTCAGGTGATAATACTTTGAATTACTGAGTCCACATACAGAACGCTGTATTTCAACAAACATCCATGTCAACTGCCCAGGTATTGACTGAAAACAAAAAAAAAGAACAGAAAAATTGCATTGCAAAAGAATTTTCTTGTAATCACCAAAGGTTACAGTCACATTCCAAAAATATCCATTCACATGTTTCTTCCTGTAATTTACAGACATCCCATTCACCTGATAAAGTCATGAACCTCAAGAATTACTTTTCTAAGTTCCCATTGCTGGATTGGTTATTGCATTGTGTTGCAAGTAAAAGTAACATCAATTTAGAAATGCCAGAACAAATTTGCTGCATGGTAGAGTGATTTGGTGCCCTCACGCAAATGTGAAAAAAAGCTCAGTAAAATCATACATTGCACTTCACTGAATTCTAAATTTGAGTTACTCAACAAAACTCTGCAGTCTTTTGTAATTAGCACCTAAATAAACAAACACAGGTTCATACAATAGCTTGGCTCACTGATCATTAATTAAGAAAATTTGGATTTTTTGTTACTGATTTGACATAGAACACCAGCGTTTTCTTGAAACTGAGTGCTTAACAACAACAAAAAAATACTTTTGCTTTCTATGGTAAGAAATTATATTGTACATCTTGGAACATGAGCTAAAATCTGCTTTTGTAAAAGCAGCCTTTCCTTTCAGTACATATTTAGTTCAATTATTCAGCCTTGTTTAGTTACCCGGACTCTTGAAGAGGAAGTATGGATTTACAAAAGAAAAGATATTGCAAATATCGTTCAAAACACCAATCCATGTTGCCCGGAAATCCTCCTGCTTGTTTTGTTGGGCATATTCAGTGCCACAGTTTGAAGCAAAGCCATCAGAAAATGTTCCACCATTTGGAAGTTTTTGTCAATGCTGAGAGCTGTAACTGGGGATGGTTTCTGCACGTGGAATCCTCACTGGATAAGAGTCATCTGAATTAAAAAAAAAGAAAAATATAATTTTTAAAAGTACTTAGAATTGTAAACAACAGCAACCAGAAGAAATGCATTGAAATTTAACTTCAGTTGGAAGTGGTAGTCAAAAGAATCTTTGACAGGTTAAAATGAGAATATTTGGACTGCTTTTAACATCAATCACAATGTGTTTATTAGTTGCTATTAGAAGAATAACTTTGAAAATTGACATAAATTCACATTATTGTTTTGTTACTCTAATTAGAAATTTTCCGCCTGGATGTCTATCAATTTTCAGGGATTGACAAAATCTTTAATGGAGTATTTAAACCTGATATGCCCACTGCATCTCCATTTAAACCACTTGAGAGAGCACTTTAAAAACTGATTTTTTTTGTTGTTAGGATAAACATAAATAGTGACCAGGCCATAATCTTATCCTAAGGTACATTTCAATAAAATTTTATTTAAAATTGGTTACAAAGACCCAACTGCACCAACAAGACTATGATGATGGCCATAAGACAAAAGGCATAGGAGCAGAATTAGATCATTCAAACCATCGAGTGCTCTGCCAGTCCCCCTTTACTTATCAAGAACCTATCAAATCTCTGCATTAAATACACCCAATGATTCCACAGATTGACCACCTCTGGCTGAAGAAATTTCTCATCACCTCAGTTGTGAAGTAATGTCCCTATATTCTGAGCCTGTGACCTTAATTCAGAGACTCTCCTGCTAATGGAAATCAATGAAATAATAACAGAACTATTCAATAGGTTGGACTGCAGCAATACAGAGAGGAAGAGAGTTAATGTTTCAGGTCAATGGCCATGTATCTGGAAGATTAGTTCTATTTCTCCCTGAGTTATTATCTGACCTGCTGAGTAGATTCCGCATTTTTCTTTACCATTTCAGTTTTCCAACATCTGCATTCTTTCTTTTGCTTTTAAGTCCATAATTAACATTGCCACCATGAATCTGAGTGCTAAACTTTGCAATGCTCCTTGCGGATGTTCATCTCTGCCACAAAGACACCAATAATTCAGAGATGTGGACTGCCCATTTGATCCCTGATCCAAATCTCTTACTTGCACAACCCAAATGAGCCTCACATTGTAAAGTATTTAGAGCATAGAACATAAAGATCTACAGTACATTGCAGGCCCTTTGGTCCACAACGTTGTGTCGACAATGTAACCTACTCTAGAAACCGCCTAGAATTTCCCTACCAGATATTTTTCTAAACTCCATGTTCCTATCTAAGAGTCTCCCAAAATACCTTATTGCCTCCACCTCTCCCACTGGCACTGGCAGTGCATTCCACACACCCACCACTTTCTGTGCCTGTTAAGACGTATTTCTTTAGAAACTGCTGCAACAGCAAAAGTTCACAATTGTCAGTTTGAAATTCTGGCACCATGTGTAACCGTGCTCTCGGATTTGCAACACTTGCACCCAAAACTTCTGGGTGTGAGCAGGCTGATTCTAAGGGTCTCAGTGTTGTGCTACCTCTAGCATGAATACTTCTGCTACGAGAGCCTTTGAGATGGCGATGAGATTGGATATCAGATGCTGGAAAATGACAAATTCAGTAAGATTTTTCTGTCAGTCTTCACAGTGGAATACACTAGCATAATGCAAGAAATTTGAGAGTGTCAGGGGACAGAAGAGAGGGTAATTGCTCTTACTAAGGAGAAAGGGGTTGGAAAGCTGAAAAGTCTGAAGGTAGATAAGTCACCTAGACGAGATGGACTACACCCCAGGGTTCTGAAAGAGATAACTGAAGAGATTGTGGAGGCATTAGTAGTGATATGTCAAGAATCACCAAATTATGGAATGGTTCCAGATAACTGGAAAATTGCAAATGTCACACTAGTCTTTAACAAGGGAGAGAATCAAAAGACAAAACACTATTTTGTATTCTATTATTAAGCATGAAGTTTCAGAGTACTCAGTGCACATGCTAAGATAAGCTGAAGTTAACATGTTTTTTGTTTAAAAGGGGAAATCTTGCCTGATAAATATGTTGGAATTCTTTGAGGAAATTACAGGGAGGATAGCAAAGGAGTTTCAGTGGATGTTGTTTACTTCGACTTACAGAAAGCCTTCAACAAGGTGCTAAACATGAGGCTGCTAAACAAGACGAGAGCCCATGGTACTCTAGGAAAGACGCCAGAATAGACTGAAGATTGGCTGATTAATAGGAGACAAAGAGTGGGAATAAAGGGGGCCTTTACAGGTTGGCTGCAGTAATTAGTGGCTTTTTGCAGCGGTCGGATTTGGGTCCCCTACTTTTCACGTTGTATGTCAATGATCTGGATGACAGAAGTCATGGCTTTTTGGGCAAGTTTGCTGATGATATGAAGGCAGGTGGAGTGCCAGGTAGAGGAGAGGAAGCAGACAGTCTGAAGAAGAACTTAGACAGATTGGTGGAATGGGGAACAAATTAGAAACTGGTATATAGTGTAGGGAAGTGCACCTTAATAGAAATAATAACGGTGTAGACTGTTTTCTAAATGGGAGAAAATACAAAAATCAGGGGTACAAATAGACTTGGGAGTATTTTTGCAGGATTCCCTGAAGGTTAACTTGCAAATTAAGTTGGTAGTAAGGAAAGATAATGCAATGTTAGCATTCATTTTCTGAGGATGAAAATATAAAAGCAAAAATATAATGCTGAGACTTTATGATGCATTGCTCAGACCACTTTTGGAGTGTTGTGAGCAGTTTTTGGACCCATATCTAAGAAAGGGTGTGTTGGAAATAGGGAGAGTCCAGGCAAGGTTTATGAGAATTATCCAGGAAATAAAAAGATTAACAGAGGAAAAGTGTTTGATTGCTCTGGGCTTGTACTCAGAATCAGAATCAGGTTTATTATCACTGGCATGTGACATAAACTCACCGGAGTTTAGAAGAATAAAGGGGATCTCACTGAAACCTATCGCATATTGAAAGGCCTGGATAGAGTACATGTGGAGAGGATGATTCCAATAGTGAGAGAGTTTAGGACAGGAGGCACAGGCTCAGAATATAAGGATATCCTTTTGGAACAAAGATCCAGTGGATTTAGTTAGCCAGAGGGCTGGGAATTAGTGGAATACATTGCCACGTGCAGTATGGCTGTGGAGACTAAGTCATTGGATATAATTAAAGCAGAGTTTGATAGGTTCTTGATTATAAGGGTGTCAAAGGTTATGGAAGAAGGCAAGAGAATATAATAGAATAGAACTTTATTGTTATTGTTCAATGGATTTGAGAGGGAAAATAAATCTGCCATGATCAAATGGTGGTGCCGAAACAATGAGGCAAATGACCTAATACTGCCCCTGTGCATTCTGGTCTTATGGTCTCAGATGACAATATTTATGGAAAATTCGAAGTATTATTTGTAATTCTGTTACATTACTGTTATTCTCAGAAAATGAAATATTTCAACTTGTGCTTTATTGAATAGGTTTCCTGCTCATTTAATCTATAAGACCATAAAACCAGAAGGCCACAAGATATTGTAGCAGACTTTAGGCCATTTGGTCCATCAAATTAACTCCACACATTTCATCATGGCTGATCCAATGTTCCTCTCACCCCAATCTCCTTCCCTGTCCCTGTATTCCTTCTTGGTCTGACCTATCAAGAATGTATCAACCTCTACCTTAAATATACATAAATACTGGCCTCCACAGCTGCCTGAATTCCATAGATTCCCCACTCTTTGACTAAAGAAATTCCTCACCTCTATTCTAAAAGGATGCCCTTCTATTCTGAGGCTGTCCTCTGGTCTTAGATCATAGGAAGCATCCTCTCCACATCCACTTTATCAAGCCCTTTCAACATTCAATAGGTTTCAATGAGGTTATCCCTCATTCTTCTGAATTCTAGGGAATACAGGCCCAGAGCATCAAATGTTTTTCGTATGACAATCCATTCAATTCTAGAATCATTTTCGTGAACCTCCTTTGAACCCTCTCCAGTTTCAGTACATTCTTTCTAAGATAATGGGCCCAAGACTGCTCACAATACTCCAAGTGAGACCTCACCAGTGCTTTATAAAGTCTCAACATTATGGCCTTGCTTTTATATTCTAGTCCACTTGAAATGAATGCTAACGTGGCATTTGACTTCTTAACACAGACTCATCCTGTACGTTAACCTTTAGGCAATCCTGCACAAGGACTCTCAAGTCCCTTTGTGCCTCAGTTTTTGTATTTTCTCTCCATTTAGTCAATAATCAACCCTTTCATTTCTTCTACTAAAGTGCATGACCATACACTTCTCAACATTGCATTCTATCTACCATTTCTTTGCCCATTCTCTTAATCTGTCTAAATCCTTCTGTAGCCACTTTATTTCCTCAAAACTATGTGCCCCTCCACCTATCTTCATACTATCTGCAAACTTTGCAACAAATCATCAATTCCATCATCCAAGTCATTGACATAGACATAAAAAGAAGCAGTCTCAACACGGAGCCATGTAGAACACTCTATTTTACCACAGCCAACCAGAAAAGGCTCCCTTTATTCCCACTCTTTGCCTCCTGCCAATCAGCCACTGCTCTATCCATGCTAGAATCTTTCCTGTCATACCATGGACTCATAGTTTGTTAAGCAGCCACAAGTGTGGCACCTTGTCAAAGGCCATCTGAAAATCTAAGTACAAAACATCATCCAATTCATCTTTGTCTATCCTGTTTGTTATTTCTTCAAAGAATTCCAACTAATTTGTCAGCTAAGGAATTCCCTTGAGGCAACCATGCTGACTGCAGTATATTTTATCATGTGCCTCCAAGTACTTTGATACCTCATCCTTAATAATGGATTCCAACATCTTCCCAACCACTAAGATCAGACTAACCAACCTGTAGTTTCCTTTTTTCTGTCTCTCTCCCTTCTTGGAGTGACATCTGCAGTTTTCCAGTCCTGAATTTGAATTTGAATTGACATTATTTCTTACACCCTTCGTATACATGAGAAGTAAAAATCTTTATGCTATGTCTCCATCTAAATGTGTAATGTGCAATCATAGTAATTTATAATAAATAGAACGGTCAGTGCAACATAGAAATAGACTCAAATCAGCATGAGTTAATCAGTCTGATAGCCTGGTGGAAGAAGCTGTCCCAGAGCCTGTTGGTCCTGGCTTTTATGCTGCAGTATTGTTTCCTGGATGGTAGCAGCTGGAATAGATTCTGGTTGGGGTGACTCATGTCCCCAATGATCCTATAAGCCCTTTTTACACACCTGTCTTTGTAAATGTCCTGAATCATGGAAAGTTGACAACTACAAATGTGCTGGGCTGTCCACACCTCTCTCTGCAGAATCCTGCGATTAAGGGAGGTATAGTTCCCATACCAGGTAGTGATGCAGCCAGTCAGGTTGCTCTCAATTGTGCCCCTGTAGAAATTTCTTATGATTTGGAAGCCCATACCAAACTTCCTCAACTGTCTGAGGTGAAAGAGGCGCTGCTGTGCCTTTTTCACCTCACAGCTGGTGTGCACAAATGTGCAAGGTCCTCGCTGATGTGGATGCCGAGGAACGTAAAGCTGTTTACCCTCTCAACTCCAGATCCATTGATGTCAATAGGGGTTAACCCATCTCCATTCCTCCTGTAATCCACAACCAGTTCCTTTCTTTTTGCTACTTTGAGAGAGAGGTTGTTTTCTTGACACCACCATGTCAGAGAGATGACTTCTTCCCTGTAGGCCACCTTGTTATTGTTTGAGATCAGGCCAATCAATGTAGCATCGTTGGCAAATTTAATTAGCAGATTAGAGCTGTGGGTAGCGACACAGTCATAGGTATATAGGGAGTAAAGGAGTGGACTAAGTACATAGCCCTAAGGGGCTCTTAATTTGAGAATCAGAGAGTTGGAGGTGAGGGAGCCCACTCTTACCACCTGCCAGCTATCTGACAGGAAGTCCAGGATCCAGCCGCACAAGACAGGGTGAAGGCCGAGATCTCTGAGTTTCTTGTCAAGCCTGGTTGGAATTATGGTGTTGAATGCTGAACTGTAGTCCAAGAACAGCATTCTTACATAAGCAAACTTCTTCTCCAGATGTGTAAGGATGGTATGTAAAGCAGTGGCTATTGTGTCGTCTGTCGATCGGTTGTGTCAGTAGGTGAATTGTAGGGGGTCTAGTTTGGGTCATAGCAAGCTGAAGATGTAATCCCTGACCAGCCTATCAAAGCATTTACTTATTATTGAGGTGGGTGCGACAGGAACCATTCTGGAACCATTACAGAAACTAATGATTCAAGAAAGATCATTACTAATGCCTCCAAAATCTCTTCGGCTACCTCTTTCAGTACCCTGGGGTATACAGCATCTGATCCAGGTGACTTATTTCAGACCTTTCAGTTTCCCAAGAACCTCCTCTCTAGTTATGATAACTTCATACACTTCAATAGCCCTGATACCTGAAACTTATACCATATTGCTAGTGTCTTCCGTAGTGAAGACTGACGCAAAATACTTATTCAGTTCATCTGTTATTTCGATTTCCCACATTACTACCTCTCCAGAATCATTTTCCAGCATTCCAATATCCACTCTCACCTCTCTTTTATGCTTTATTTATCTGAAGAGACTTTTGGAATCCTCTTTAATACTATTGGTTAGCATACTTTCGTAATTCCATCTTTTCCTTCTTAATTACATATTAGTTGACTTCTGCTGGTTTTTAAAAGCTTTCCAATCCTCTAATTTCCCACTAAATTTTGTTCTATTATATGCACTCTTTTTGGCTTTTAAGTTGGCTTTGACTTCTCTTCTTAGCCATGGTTGTGTCATCTTTCCTTTAGAATAGTTCTTCTTTGGAATGTATATATCCTCTGCCTTCTGAATTGCTTCCAGAAATTCCAGCAATTGCTGCTCTGCTGCCATCCTAGGCAGTGTTCTTTTCCAATCAATACTGGCCAACTCCTCTCTCATGCCTCTGTAATTGTTGTAATGTGAGCATTATTAAAAGTAAGTTAATACTAATCAGGATAATGGTGGGGGGGGGGGTGCGGGGGAGGTTTACTTTCGTTTCTTTTTACTTCCAGTGTTTTTTATATAGTGTTCCTGCCATGCCATACGGGTTGTGAAAGCCTCTGTATATACATAACGGTTTTTAACGTTCGAGATAAAATTGTTTCTCTGGGCATGAAGTTGTCAAGTGTGCCTTTTTCAAAGTAGAAGTTACCACATATTTTTGACAATGAGGTAAACTGGTTTATGTACGTGTCGGCACGTTTCGAATGGGAGCAGCAGCGCCGATATGGGGCCTCATGTTCAGATGGCTACGCTTGGGACTATCATTAAATTTGTGGAGTTAACAGAGGACTGGCTGGAGTATGAGGAAAGGTTGAGACACTTTTTCTGTGCTAATGGAATCACTGAGGAGGCTAAGAAGTGCTCTATTCTCCTGAGTGTGTGTGAGGCAAAGATTTGCAAGCTAATAAGGAATTTAGCCACACAGTGGAAACCAGGGGACATTCAATATGACGAACTGGTCAAGCTCGTGGGGAACCACTGCAATCTGAAACCTTCTGTGATAGTCCAACGGTGTAAGTTTCACAGCCATTTCAGGAAATCAGGTCAGTCTGTGGCCAATTTTGTGGCCGAGCTTTGGCAGCTGTCGGAAGATTGTGATTTAGGAGTGGTGTTGGAAGACATGCTCCGTGATAAATAATCCAGAGAAAGCAGGATCTCCCAGTGGCCACACATTTTAATTCCACATCCCATTCCCATTCTGACATGTCTATCCATGGCCTCCTCTACTGTAAAGATGAAGCCACACTCAGGTTGGAGGAACAACAGCTTATATTCCGTCTGGGTAGCCTCCAACCTGATGGCATGAACATCGACTTCTCTAACTTCCGCTAATGCCCCACCTCCCTCTCGTACCCCATCTGTTATTTATTTTTATACACACATTCTTTCTCTCACTCTCCTTCTTCTCCCTCTGTCCCTCTGACTATACCCCTTGCCCATCCTCTGGGTTCCCCCCACCTTGTCTTTCTCTTCGGACCTCCTGTCCCATGATCCTCTCATATCCCCTTTGCCTATCACCTGCCCAGCTCTTGGCTCCATCCCTCCCCCTCCTGTCTTCTCCTGTCATTTTGGATCTCCCCTTCCCCCTCCCACTTTCAAATCTCTTACTAACTCTTCCTTCAGTTAGTCCTGACGAAGGGTCTCAGCCTGAAACGTCGACTGTACCTCTTCCTAGAGATGCTGCCTGGCCTGCTGCGTTCACCAGCAACTTTGATGTGTGTTGCTTGAATTTCCAGCATCTGCAGAATTCCTGTTGTCTCCGTGATAAATTGGTATGCGGCATTAATAATGACAGCATACTACGCCGCCTGTTCAGGTAAACCCCACCGTTGACTTTCAAGAAAGCCTTAGGGATTGCCCAAGGCATGGAGGTGGCTGCTAGTAATGTCAAGGATATCTAGAAAGGACATGGAGGCTCGCAGTCGGTGGCAGTGCACCAATTCAGGAGGGAGATTGGTAAACAGGCAAAGCAGGTGGAGTGTTTCCGGTGCGGAGGGATGCACTATGCAAATGATTGCAAATTCAAAGACACTGTCTGCCATGCTTGTAGCAAAACGGGACGTTTGGCTTAAAAGTGCAGAAGTTCAAAGGGTAAGATTAAGCCTGGGCAGGAGAAAGCTCAACAGGCTCAGGCAGCCACACACCATCTAGAAGAAGCAGATGATGAGACAGCGTACGCCTACATGTTTGGAGTGGAAACAGATGAGGAACCATATGAACCATATTTATGCCACAGTCACTGCCAGGGGAAAGGACATGAAGTTTGAGGTTGATTCAGGGTCTACTGCATTGGTCATCAGTGAGGAGACCTACAGGAGGACATGGGGGTCCAACCTGCCTCCCATTAGACCGTCAAAGCTCAAACTTAGGACCTATAGGAGGCAGCCCATACCTCATTTAGGGGTGTTATATGTGGATGTTTCAGCCAGGTGTCAGAAGGCTGAAGCCAGGCTAGTGATAGCTAAGGGTAGGGGACCCAGTCTTTTGGGTTGCGACTGGCTTCACAAAATCCGGCTAAACTGGCATGAAATTAAGTATGCACATATGACGGAGGACATTCTGCAGCGGTGTAGTGACGTTTTCAGGGACGAGCTGGGCACAATGAAGGTTGTGACAGTGAAACTCCATGTCGACCCTGAGGCTACACCACGTTTTTTGAAGTCCGGGTCGGTGCCCTATGCTGTGAAAGGCAAAGTCAAGGAGGAGCTGGAACGTTTACAGAGGCTGGGCATTATTGAGCCTGTTCAGTTTTCAAGGTGGGCAGCTCCCATAATTCCAGTTTTGAAGACAAAAAAAACTGTGAGGATATGTAGGGATTATAAGCTTACAGTGAATCAGGTCTCTAGGCTGGAGGAGTACCCATTGCCACGGGTGGATGACCTGTTTGCGACCCTGTCAGGGGGTAGGCTGTTCACAAAACTGGACATGAGCCACGCCTACCAACAGCTGCTGCTCCATGAGGATTCCAAGGAGTACGTCACAATTCATACGCACAAGGGATTATTCAAGTACAATCGCCTGGTGTTTGGAGTGGCGTCCAGCCCTGCCATTCTCCAAAGGACAATGGACACTTTGCTGCAGGGGATTCCGCACGTAGCAGTGTACCTTGATGATATTTTGATCACAGGGGCTACGGAGGTGGAGCATCTGGCTAATTTAGAACGGGTTCTGAAGAGGCTCTCAGACGCAGGGCTGCGGTTGAAACGCGGAAAATGTGTGTTCCTGACATCAAGTGTGACTTACCTGGGACACAAGATCACAGCTGAGGGGTTTTGCCCTGTGGAGGACAAAGTGAGAGCTATCAAGGAGGCCCCAAGTCCTAAGACCGTCACGGAACTCAGATCATTTTTAGGCCTGGTGAATTATTATGGCAAGTTTCATCCTGACCTCTCAAGGGTTTTGACCCCACTGTATAAGCTGCATCACAATGACACTAAGTGGCAGCGGGGTGAAGAGCAGGAGAAAGCTTTCAAGGAAGTGAAAGAACTCCTCCACTCAGCGAATCTGCTTGTTCACTATGACCCAGAAAAGGAGGTTGCCCTTGCATGCGATGCCTTGCCCTATGGAGTTGGGGCAGCTCTCTCACATGTAATGGAGGACCAATCAGAGAAGCCTATTGGTTTTGCTTCACATACCCTGACGGCTGCTGTGAAAGGATATGCACAACACCCAATCCAGAATAGCTGGTCATCTGCTGGGCAAAACCATGAGTTGTTCTAAAATGCCATCTCATAGGCGCTCTGGAAAGTCCCCCTCCTGGAATCCAGCACCAGCCTGGTTTTTGCAATCTACCTTCATATCAAAGGTAGATTATTATTGTAGTATTGCCCTTTTGGCATGCATTTTCTATTTCCTGTTATAATTTGTGGGCCACATCCTTACTATGGTTTGGGGGTCTGTATACAACTTCCATCAAGGTCTTTTTACTCTCGCAGTTCCTTAGCTCTATCCACAAGATTTAACACTTTCTGACCCTATGTCAGTTCTTCCTAATGATTTGATTTCATTTTTTACCAACAGAGCTATACTGCTTACTCTGCCTTCCTGCCTATCCTTTCGATACAGTGCGTGTCCTTAGACATTAAGCTCCCAGCTATAATCTTTCAACCATGATTCACTGATACCTACAACATAACACCTGTCAATCTGCAACTGTGCTGCAAGTTCATCTACTTTATTCCATATACTACACAGATTCAAATATAACACCTTCAGTCCTGTATTCACCCTTCTCGATTTCATCTGCCTTTTATGTTGCAACTTATTCTGTTGACTTCAATTTTTCTCTATCAATAGCCTCTCCTCACTACACAATACAGCTCTTTGCAAACCAGCTATCTCATCTCCAGCACTATTATCCACCTTTCCTACAATACTTTATGCATTGAAATATAGGCAGCTCAGGACACTCGTCACACCTGGATCTACCTTTTCATTCCTGACTTTGTCTGAGGTCAGTAGCAGCACCAGAGATTTTTTCTTGCTGGTGTTACAGTAGGGCTGAATTATTCAGTGATGGTGCTGAGGGACGTACTGTATGGTAATATATATTCACAAGGCCAGACGTGTGGCATTCAAAAGTCAGTTTCAAGCATTATGTGCCTACTATAAATGCCTCTGTTGATTCACAAGCAACAGCAATTGATAAATATAATATTGAAGTGAACTGTGACAGTGTCAACAGCATCAGAGACAACCCAGGCTACACAGAGCATAAACAAACAAACCAACAGAGCATCCGACCCACAGCACACAATGAGAATCACGCACCAATCCAGCAATCAGCGTCAAATGCGTGCTTTTCAACTGAAAAACACAACACTAACCCACAATGTCCACTGCTATTCGCATTATATAGACAAACAAGGCCAAAAGATACACCGTTATTGAAGTCAAATAAGGCAAACAACAGATGCAAGGCTTTACCAGGAGTTGGACAAATCGTACTCTGACCATGCAATACCCCAATTAATTGGGCAACTGAATTTAAAACAAAAATCAACAGCTCGGAAGTCTAAGCAAAACCAGTAGACTTAATAGCAGTAAATGTAATATTTTAGGATTTGCAGGAAACATAATGACTCTGGGGTATCTACCATAAAATAATAACAATAATCAGCATTAGTCTTGGCCCAAATTAAAAAAAGAATCAACTGCATTGATGTTTTCAGAGAAGCACAATCCATCTGTTGTTGTGATTGGTGGTAAAAGCATCGATGATTTTCTGGATGTCAAGTGCTTTGGTCCTCTGGCTGTTTACGGCCAACAGGGCCAATTTGCTGTTCTGAGCATCACCGCTGCTATTCCTTAGGTAGTTTTTGAGGCGTCTAAGGCAAGAGAAACTCCATTTGCATGAAGCAGATGTCACAGGTAGAGTCAGTGATATGCAGATTAGTTTGTATAAATCTATAAGTACATCGCGGTAGGGTCTCATTAGAGCTAGAAATTCCACTGTGTCGTTCAAGGTCTGTCCTTGCTTCTGTTTTGTTTCCAGCAGACGCCGAACCTGTTGTAGCTCTGCAGTCAGGTTCAAATCAGTCACTCCATAGTATTGGGCCATTGGCCAAAGACAATTCTTGTCTAGGAAGGGCTTATGTTTGGGACTCAATGCTGAGACTCCAGTCAGAGCACCCCTAGTCTCAATTGAGCACCGTCTTTTCATTTCAGTCAGAAGCCTGTCTATAACTAGATAGAAACAGTGCTTGCGAAGGTCATCAGAGGATGTGACAGGTGTGTGTTCAGTTTGGGCCTCAACAACAAAATCATGTAGGTGGCGGGGTGGCTGGGCCTGTCTCCTTTCATGTGGTCGGCTCTGTATACCGGCCTTGAGCACAGGTCCCTAGCTCTTGCCTGAATTTCACTCCATGATTCCTCTCCCCGTTTTGCTGAGAGTACATCGATAACAGACTGAGCCAAGTCTACAGCGGATGAAAGCTCCAAACTGTGAGATTGTAGCTGGTCTGACCTGAACTTGGTGACGCGGAATAAATCCTCAAACAGAGTGAGAAGTAAAGCAAACTGCATGTCAATTAGTCCATTTACAGCTCTGGCCTCCATTTTCCTCCGTGCATTTGGTTGACCCATAATATCCTGTAGTGTAGCTAGAATGGCTGGGAGTGATTTCCTTATAGCCCACAAAGCTGTATACTGCCATGCCCAGCGTGTATCTGACAATTTCTTCAACTCCATGGTCTGTGCAGTTGATTCCAGTTCTCTCTGTTTCTTCATGAAAAGATTGTGGGCAACAGAGTTTGAAACAAAGTTGTAAAGCAGCTGCAGTTTCAAAAAACTCACCCGCCTGCTTGTTGTACATTGCTCACAACATCCACTAAAACAAGGTTAAGTCTGTGAGCATGGCAGTGTATATATAATGCCTGCGGGACCTCTTTCCTGAACCACTCTTGTACCCCGTTATTGCACCCGGACATCACTGCTGCCCCGTCATAACACTGACCTATACACACGTTCTTATCAATAACACACTGGGCGAGTGTCTGTTCAATGCTTTTAAGAAGCGACTCTGCATCCAACCCTTCTGCTGGAGTGAAGTACAAAAATTCTTCAAGCACTGTTTTGTTATTCAAATACTGCACCACCACTAATATTTGCTCCTTTTTACATAAGTCTTTACTTTCATCCACCATGATGGCAAAATGTCCAGCCTCCTTGATTTCTGCACTTATTTGATTTCTGACTATATCTGTCATAATACCCATAAATTCATTTTGGATATTGTGATGGGTGTTTATTGCATTTCCAGGATTGTCCTCTATTTTTTTAACTACCGTCTTATCAAACTGTCCAATTACACTGAGCAACTCGACAAAGTTCCCCCTATTGCCAGATCCATCAACCTCCTGGTGCCCTCGCTGGGCAATCCATTGGCACGCAGTATAGCGTAGAGACTCAACCACTGCTCTCATATACTCACAATTTTCTTGGACAATCTTTGCATGTGCTTTATCAAGCATATTTCCCAATCTTGAACCATCTTGTTTTCTCAATCTGAGTTCGGCCTATGCCTCCATAGTAAACTTCTGAGCTGCACTTACACGGTGGGTTTTGAAAGCTGTTGTAGCTTTCCGCCAGTTGCGGTAACGAGTGACAGTGAAGGTAGACTCAGAATGGAACCCATGTCCTCCACACAGGAAATGCCTGCATACGAAGCAGAACGTAATATCTTTGGTGATCAAATATTCCAGTCAGGAGTACAGGTCAAACCAGCCACGCATAAAACTCCTTTGCTGATTGCCAAACTGTTGCCAGCTGCGAAGGATACTTTTTCAATGCTGGCCGACGGGGTCCTTCCTCAGGCTGCAGGCTAACATTGCTAACAGTATTCCCACATGCACTAAGAGCAGCTTCATCCACGTTCTCTTCCTCACTTGCTTCTTTCTGCATGTCACTTTCAATTAAGACACGCTCAGGCTGAGACACCACTGATTCCTGTGGATGAGGTCGTTTTCTCATAAAAAAATGATCCATTTTTCACACTAGCCAAAATAATGCACGTGCCAGGCCCACACTAGCTTGTAAAAGCACAATGTGTGTGTGTGTGTGTGTGTGTGTGTGTGTGTGTGTGTGGCATCTGTTAGTCTCGCGAGACCATGAATCTGCACCTGGATCTGCACCTATCAATCTCTCACATGAGTGAGAGTGAGTGACATCACCACCTTAAGTGATCTTAGATCAGCTTAACTGATCTGAGGATAGCAACGGCAAGACATTAGCAACGAATGAATAAGCAGAAGTGCAGAATGGATCTGACCTTAGACCAGCACAGTGTTTATAACTTTATTACTGTGTGGGTGCTATGGTAATTGGGGGCGCTGTTTCACTAGATCAACTGGAGAAACAAGCTGTATTCAAAACTATATACAGGAAGCAATGCAGCTGCAACTTGTATGTCAAATTTCAGTTAATTTCTTGGTGGTGCTATTGTAATTTCTGCCAGTGCTATAGCACCAGCTAGCACCACCTCAGCGCCGCCCCTGTCTGAGGTTTTGCCAACATCTGTCTCCACAACCTCTCTACTAACTGTTCTGGCACTCTGGTTCCCATCCCACTGCAACTCGAGTCTAAACCCCACTGTGCAGCATTAACAAAGTTTCCCGCTGGGATAATAGCCACCCTACAGTTCAGCTGCAAACTGCCCCTTCTGTACAGGTCTCATCTTCCCTGGAAGAGAGCCAAATGTTCCAACATTCTTATGCCTCCCCTCTTACACCAGCTCCTTAGCCACATATTAAGTTATTTAATCTTTGTATCTCTGGCCTCACTAGCACATGGCAAGAGTAATCTATCTTTGTATAGAATTACAACCCTGAGGTCTCAACTCTGGAGGTCCTGCCCTCACTGAACTTTTTGTGCAGATACTCGTCAGTCCTCCTACCCATGTCATTGCTAACTACCTGGTCCACAACTTCTGGCTGTTCGCATGCTGAGGATGCAATCCAGAATATCCCGGACCCTGGCACCCAGGAGGCAACATACCATCCAGTAATCTCGTTCTCACCCACAGAACCTCCTATCTGTTCCCTAGCTAATGAATCCCCTATCGCCATAGCATGCCTTTTCTCCCCACTTCCCTTCTTAGTCAAGCGCCAGAGTCCCAAACACTGTGACTTTCCTCTGTTTGGTCATCCCCTCCTCCTCACCTCAACAAAATCCAAAATGATACACCTATTTGAGGGGGTTGGCCACAGGGGTACTCTGCACTGGTTCCTTTACTGCTTTCTACTTCCTGACTGTCACCCAGTCTCCTGTGTCCTGCACCTTGGGTGTAATTACTTCTCTATATGTTCTATTCATCACCCCTTCAGCCTCCTAAATAAACTAGAGTTCATACAGTTCCAGCTCCAACTCCTTAATGTGGATTGTTAGAAGGCACTCCTCACAATTGTAGTCACCCTGTCTCCCTGTCTTCCCACATCCGGCAAGAGGAACATTCAGCTATCCTGCCTGGAATCTCTACTATCCTATCTGTGCAGATATAAAGAAGGGTAGGGAAAAATATCTTAACCTAGCACCTTGGTTTTCTTTGCCTTCTTTGACTGAAGCCTATCGTTGTTGAAACCTTGAAGAGCTAAAGCCTTAAGATCACCACTCTGACTCTGCCCACTCTGATGATGGCCGCTGGTTAAAGCTCTTTTTCACTGTACTGACCCACTGCTACCTTTTGTACTTGGCAATGTACCTGATTGAAGTCCCTTCCACTCAATTCCAATTCTAGATTGGCCGCTGTTCAAAACTCTTTTTCGCTATAATAGCCCGCTGCTGCCTTCTGTACAGTATAAAGTGTAATTCTGTTTACCAATTGCAGGAGCATATTTATGCTTTCAAGGAATGGTGATGTTTTTGTACTTTCCTGAGTCTAACTGATCAGTCAAGTACAACAGATGACAGGCTTAATTTTCTTGTTGTCTAACTTTGTAGAAAGTGAACACTCATGATGTGTTTAAACAATGTTCCATTTTGGTATAAACTGATCAAAGGCAGCAGTGTGGATTTTGTTCTTTCTTTATGAGACTGTCACCAAAATTACCTATTTTGTATTCTGGATTTCATCAATATCAGCACTAGGAAATAATCATTTCTTCTTTTCTGAGCTGTAAATCAATTTGGTAAATGAGAACCTTTTCGACAAAGGAAATAAAATGGCAATTTCAAGTTAACACCCTGTATTTCCTTCTGCTTCAATATGCAAGAGATCTTGATTCAGTTTTCAATAATAGAAAATGGCTTTGGTGTGAAACAAATGTCCCTGCTATAACTTGTTCCATTATTTTATTAGATTTCCCATTGTGCGAGATTTTCAATGCAGCAATTACAGACACTCCATTATTTCTGTACAGCAATCTCACAATACCACCCATGCCCCTCAATTCATCAACCCCATCACTTTTCTACTTTTCCTTCAGTGTTTTCCTATCATTATTCTGAAATGTCATACTATTTTTCCGCATTTATTTTTTAAAAAGTTTATATCATTCAAGCTTTTGTCTAAAAATAATTAACATACACTTAATAGTGGAGACATTTCTCCTGTTTTCAATATACCTGTCTTACTTTTCATTGCCACAAGGTGTCCCCATCAGTCAGAATGCACATGGATTGCAACTTCAGCCTAACTCATAGAGTAATATTGGAATGCAGCAAGGACGCAGGTCTTTTAGCTACCCAATCTAAATGAAACAACACCCATTTACACAGTTCCTACACCAGTCCAAGTTCATCCAACCTCCATCCCCCATCTGATCTGACCAATCTGTAAGTATTTGGGACGTGGAGGGAAACTGGAGCGGCTGGAGGATTAAATGCAGTTAACAGACAGCGCACAGACCATGCCAGAGGTCAGGATTGAACCAGGTCTGCTGAAACTCTGAGGGAGCTGCATAGCTTGTTACACCACAGGGGCATTTCCAATTCCACGTTTACATTAAACAAAGTAGTATTGTTTATTTTTCTCCGCATTGCTTAGCAGGTTACTTGTCATAAATATAGTTGAGAATCAAAACAGGCTTGTGGTATGATACAGGATGTGGAACTGTGCAGTTCCATCACGTTGTGAACTTAATACATGCTGAGAATATCTTGTCAAAGATTTATATTAATATCTAATATCTTAGTGTGATCACAGCCTTTAGAATTCATACCTGTGCTATTTTCCAAACTACTAGAACCATCATACATCAGCAATGCAATTAGGGAGATAAAAGATGAAGGTTTTTCCAAAATTTATTCTATTCTCCAGCAGTAAAAATGCTATCTAGCAGTATAATGCTTTTGTACAGTAGGTCAGTGACTTCTGCTCTGTTGTCAACTCCTTCTGTACTCACTTGTACGCACCCTTGGAGCCAACTCGTGCAATATAGACTCTGTAAGTTCCCAGTTCTCAGTTCTCAGACTGGGAATTCTGCCTACCAAGAGCATAGTCATAGTCATAGTCATAGTCATACTTTATTGATCCCGGGGGAAATTGTTTTTTGTTACAGTTGCACCATAAATAATAAATAGTAATAAAACCATAAATAGTTAAATAGTAATATGTAAATTATGCCAGGAAATAAGTCCAGGACCAGCCTATTACCTCGGGGGGTCTGACCCTCCAAGGGAGGAGTTGCCAGTTAATGCAGTCTCAGTTAAAAGGAATCAGAGAGATTAGGTGCAAGTGGAAACTCAAGAAAGACATCAGCTGCAGGAGACCTGGAGTGACACAGAAAATGCTGGAAGAAATCAGTGGGTCAGGCTGCATCTGTGCAGAGAATGAGCAGTCAATGTTTCAGCCATTCTTCATAACTAGACAGAAAGAGGGGAGACAGCCAACATTAAAGTGGGAGGAAGGGCTGTAGAGAGACCTGGTGGGTAAGAGGTGAATCCAGGCGAGAGGGGAAGATAGGCAAGTAGGAGAGTGGGTGTGAAGTATGAAGCTGGAAGATGATAGATGGAGGTGCCAAAGGGCTGAGGTAGATGGAATCGGATAAGAGAGGATGTATGATGGCATAGAGAGAAGTAGGTGAGCAAGGGAACCAAAGGTAGGAATGTGTGGACACTGGATATATTGAGAGGGTGGGGGAGGTGAAAGAGAAGGTATTTTGGGGGATGGGGGCTACGAGATAAATGTAACCCTCAGGTTCGGCCTGCATGGGTTTGTCTGGGGGAGGCAGCCTCTGGTCCAGCCAAACAGAGAAATTTCATTTGTGTGGATGCTGCATGATGTGTTGGCCCGGTTCCAAATCTGAACCGCAAAATATCAGACAGTACACCATATACGATTAAACCACTGAACTTTATAAATCTTAATCTGCCTATAGGGTTAGTAAAGGAAGTATAAAGAAAAAGGGCTCATTTTAATGAAACAGTCTAAAGTGCACGCTGGAGCTCACGGAACCGTCCAGTTTTCCCCCATCGACCTCCTCTGAGCGTCGCTTGACCGTCAGACCCTCACTCCAAGTCCTCTCCGTCCAGCGGTCTACCAACTCTTTCCATTCGCGTCTTCTCTCCATCTCTCACCGACAAAAGACCTGCTCCCAGACCCGCAAAGAAAAACATGCCTCTCATTGGCTAGCATACATTCCAAAGCCCCCATTATCTCTAGTCATAACCCAAACATTGCTGCTACAGGAAAACCATTACCTTAGCAGTGAAACATTGCAGAGAGGTCATTACATTAGCAGTGAAACCTTACAGCGTGTTATATAAATGAAATGAAATGAAATGGGGAGAGACAAAGAGAAACGGTTGCTGGAATTAGGAAAAAAATATGTTCATGCCATCAGGTTAGAGACAATCAGTGAAGAAAATGACGTGCTGTTCCTCTTATTTGTATCTGACCTGAGCTGAGCAGTGGAGTAGTCTGTGGACAGACACGTTGGTGTGTAATGAGAAGTGAAATTAAAATGGTTTGCTGCCAGTTGATCTTGGCCATTATGTCGGAAAGAACAAAAGTATTTGATCAAGTGAGTCCTCAATCTATATTAGGTCTCACCAGTGTAGAGGATAATTGTATCTGGGAGCTCTGGATGCAATAAATGACACCAATGTGTTCACATTTGAAGGACTGCCTCATCTGGAAAGGCCCTGAGTGGTGGTGAGAGAGAGAAGATGTAGGGGCAAGTAAAATACTTGACACAGCTGCAAGGATAAGTGCGTGGAGAAGGACGAGAGGCAAGAGGGTCAGAGGGAAATGCAGGTATAATTGTAAGTAGATGCAAGTAGAAATTCTTTCAAAATTAAATAGTTTAAATCTCATATTGTTTTTGAGCCTTGGTGTGTTTTTCGGTGTCCCATCTTAAAAGCTTTAGAGTCATAATCATAGAGAGATAGAACACAGAACACAGAGGGTATGCCACAGCAACAAGCACTTTGGCCCTCAGTGTTGTGCTAAACCAGCTAAGGTAATGACACCAAATCCCTCAAATCCCTGCATATTCATGTGCCCATCTAAGAGCCACTTAAACACCTCTGTCCCAGCTGTCTCCACCACCGCGCCCGGAAGCACATTCCAGGCACCCACCACTCTCTGTGTAAAAATATTGCCTCACAAATCTATTTTTAACATTTTTTCCTCTTACCTTAAATGCATGCCTGTAGTATTGGACATTTCAACTTCGGCAAAAAAGATACTATCTGTCAAAAATAGCTACAGTGCCTATAAGAAGTATTTACTCTCCACCCTCTCCCACCCTATACAATAATCGTTGCCTGGGTGCTTCACCAGTCACCTCTTTATGGGAGAGTGGCAAAGAGACAGCTACTGTTGAAAAAAAACTCTCAGTCAGAGATTGCCAGAAGGCATGTAGGAGACTCTGAAGTCATTGGAAGAACGTTCTATGGCCTGATGAAACCAAAATTGAGCTCTTTAGCCATCAGACTAAATGCTATGCTTGGCATAAGCCAAACATCGTGCATCATCAAAAACACACCATCCCTGCCAGGAAACATGGTGGTGGCTGCATCATACTGTGGGGATACTTCACTGCAGCAGGCCCAGAAGGCTTGAGAAGGTAGAGGGTAAAATGAATGTGGCAAAGACGGCGGGTGGAGAAGATGGCGGCGCGACGCTGCGCGCGCAGCTCTCCAGTGAAATGATATTGTATTTGTTAAATAGGGTACCGTGCACAATTCTGATTTAATGGAGACAACCATGAGAAGCACGAAGGAACATCTGAAGTAACTTCTGAAATGCCCGGTTCGCTGCCGCTGCTACTGTGCGATCGAAAATCTCCGGAGAGAAGGCCCCAAAATCCTCGGTTTGCCTGCTGCTGGCGGCCGGGGCTGGGGTTGAAGCTATCGGCAGAGATGGTGCTCGGTGCTCGGTGTTGGAGGGCTGATCAGAGCTCGAAGTTATCGGACGACTCAGATTCGGACTGTGGTCGGGTATGGCAGGGAGAGTTTTCTTCCTTCTCCCATCTGCATGAGATGTGGACTTTTGAGAAACTTTGAACTTTTTTACTGTGCTCATGGCCTGTTCTTCATCAAGTTATGGTATTGCTTGCACTGTTGTAACTATATGTTATAATTATGTGTTTTTTGTCAGTTTTTCAGTCTTGGTCTGTCCTGTGTTTCTGACAATAAAAGAGGACTGTGAGTCATAATCTAATCTAATCTAAACTGCAGAGAAATTCTGTAGAAAACCTGATGCAGTAGAATATATTTTTCCTAGCAAGTCGACGACCCCAAGCATAAAGCCAAAGTTACACAGCAATGGCTTAAAAACAACAAAGTTAATGTCCAAGAGTGGCCAAGTCAGAGTCCAGACCTTAATGCAATTGAGAATTTGTGGTTGGACTTGAAAAGGGCTGTTCACTCATGATCCCCATGCAGACTCATAAAGCTTGAACAGTTTTGTAAAGAAGAATGGGGAAAAATTGCAGTGTCCAGGTGTGCAAAGCTGATAGAAACCTATCCACACAGACTCCAGGCTGTAGTTGATGCCAAAGGTGCGTCTACTAAATGCTGACTTGAAGGGGGTGAATACTTAATGCAATCGATTATTTTGTGTTTTATAGATCACTTTGCAGAGATCTGTTTTCACTTTGACATGAAAGAGTCTTTTTCCATTGATCAGCGTGAAAAAATCAAAATTAAATCCACTGCGATTCAGTGTCTTAACACAATAAAGCATGAAAATTTCCAAGAGAAGTGAACACTTATTATAGGCACTGTACATCTCTCATAATTTTTTAGACCTCTGTAAGATCTCCCCTTGGCCTCTGCTGCTCCAAAGAAAACTATTCACTATTAAAGATAAGTATGCCATTTACGTAAATTACCACTTTCTGAGAGTTATGGGGTTGGATAGCAAGATCCCCCTCTACACCAACAGATACAGTAAGGGAAGAGGGCAGAGCTTAGTCATGATGGCACTAAATGGCGACTCCTTCGCTTGCATCTTCGGCAACAGTTCTGTTTCCATCGTTAATATCTCTATTTTTCCCTATCAGGGTTCTTTTGAAGACCCTGACCTGAAGTTACACGCTGACTTCGGTTCTTTGCGGGAATGGGACCCACTCTCGGGGTTTCATGACTGGCCGTTATTCAACATGCCACGAATGCGGCCTAAAAGCTTAGCTGCACTTCGGAGGTCCGAGATCTCATGCTTTTTTTTGCTGGTGGGTGGAGGGGGGATTGTTGCTTGCTACCACTTACATGCGGGAGGGAAGGGAACTGTGTTGGGGGTGGACCTTTGGGGTTCTAACATTTAACTGTTATTCATTCTTTGGGGGAACTCCTCTGTTTTCGTGGATGATTGTGAAGAAAAAGCATTTCAGGATGTATATTGTATATATTTCTCTGACATTAAGTGTGCCTTTGAAACCTTTGAACCTTTGAAATAGGGCCTCTGGCTCATCAAATTCATTTCAAGTCACACTAATCCTACGTTAATCCCATGTTTTATTCTCCCTACAATCTCAGCAACTCCCTCCAGATTCTACCAATCACTGCAGGTGGTATACAATGACCAGTTAACATACCAATCCTCCTGTCTTCAGAATGTGGGATGAAACCTTAGCCACACTGCTTCTCAAGCACAGTCACAGAGGAAACCCATGTGGTCACTGGCAAACTCCACAAAGATAACCCCATAGGTCAGGTGCTCCATCTCTGGCACTGTGAGGTACCATTTCTACTACACCACTTTCTGACAAGTCCTATGTTCACCAAACAGTCAATAATAATGAGAACTTTGGCAAACGGCCAGAGGCGAATTTGGGAGTGGTGGGGAGAGAATAAGAGGAGAGTATGGAACAGCCTCGGCAGATAACATATCAGTTCTGCAAATCTAGGCATCTGCCAGCATTGAGACAGTCCCTGAGCTTACTATATCAAGGCTATGCTGGAGGAAACAGTGTGGCCCTAAACCAAGTAGGCAGCAGCCCTAGAGCAGCAGATCTGCCCAAGATCTGCCCTCTCTTCCCACTAATTAATACGTAAATTCCTCACATTTTTTTTCCATCTATTATTTGTAAAACAAGCCAAGGTTTAACCAAATGCAGGCACTGGAGCACTGCAACAGTACAGGATAAAGCAAAGTTTACCAACTAAATAACGTGTTATATGGATTCATTCATGTAATAAGAAACAGCCCACTGCAAAAGACCAAATATCAACCAGGTTAAACTCAGTACTGTCTAGTGTACAGATTTCCTGACAGATAAATAGTCAATTTTATGCTCTCATTAACAAATAGTGCAAAATCGTCCTTCTTTATTGAACAACGGGAGAGGTTATATTGTTTGAAATTTATTGTAATTTCCCCTCAAATATTTAAATTCCATTATAATGCCATTTAAGTGATAGCTGTATGCATGATTTGTGAAAGAAAATTTGATTCCTTTTAATGCAGCTTTAAATTGGATTGTGAAATGACGGCCAAACAGAATGCATTTCATTTAATTAATTATGTTATTTAGAAATAAATTAATTTCCAGGAGGATCTATGTACCATAAATTAACTGTGAGTTTTTATGCATCCATAAAAAATTAATAGCTGAACAAAGGATGTGTATGGAGAATAGTCTACTCATATCTCTTCCTCTTTATTCCTTTGCCTCTTTCTCAGCCTTCAACAAAAAGTATTGATTATTCTTTCTCCTGATCAAATACAAAATCACAGTTTCATGGAAATATTTTTTGAGTTTTAGAGAATAGGCTACAAAACTGTGAACCTATGAACCCAAGTGAAGAGAAGAGGCAAATTGGTATACCAGCATTCTCCAGAATGGCCTGGAAGGAGTATGGGCTAAGTGTGTTTACGTTTCACTGCCAAATATCATCAAATATATTTCTTCTGTGTTCAAAGGTGTTTAATTGCTATTTTAATTATTTCAACACAATATCGCGGGCTAAGGGACCTGTTCCCGTGCTCTACAGTTCTGCCTGAGGTTCAATATTTGAGAGAAGTCTGAGGGGAAGCATCTTAACTCAGTGGCTGGTGTTACTGTGGAATGAACTGCCATCTAGGTGGTAAATGTGGATTCAATTGTGAACACTTAAGAAAAGTTTGGATAGGTACATGGATTGAGGAGTACGGAAAGCTATGGTTTAGGTGCAGGTAGAACATAGAACAAAAAACACTTACAGCTCTTCAGCTCACAATGTTGTGCTGACCTTTTAACCTATTTACAAGATAAATATAACCTTTCTCTTCCCACAGAGCCCTCAATCTTTCCATCATTCATTTATCTACCTAAGATTTTCTTAAATGCCTCTAATATATCTCCCTCCATTACAACTCTTGGCAGGGCATTCCATGAATTCACCATTCTTTGTGTACAGAAATGGCATCTGACACCTGCCGATACTTTGCTTCAATCACCTTAAAATTATGAAATTGTGACCCCTAGTATTAGCTACACAGTACAGTGCAAAAGTATCTATAGCTGGGGCACCTAATACTTTCGCACAGTACTATATTTCTCAATGTGGAGCATAGAGTGAGTTTATAAATCTGGTGGGAGCAAAGGATGTTGGGATTGGAGAAGTGGCAAAGAAGGAGTGTCAGGGCAGGGCTTGGTTGGCGGCTGTGCAGAAACACTCAGCCTCAAGACACCAGGCATTTGATTCTAAACAATTGATTTATTGATCATTAAAGAATGTCTCCCTGGTGCTTTCTGCTCCCTTCCCTCTCCCTTCCCCTTTTGCCCAACCATGATTCCCGTCTCCCCCTTCCCACTCTCAGTCCACTGTGGAGACACATATCAGAATCTGGTTTATCATCATTCACATTTTGTCTGTCATGACATTTCTTTTTTTTTTGAGGAAGCAGTACAGTGCAATACATAAAATTACTACAGTACTGTGCAAAAGGCTTAGGTGCCCTAGCTATAGATACAGTATGTGCCAAAGACTTTTGCACAGCCCTGTATACGCCCTGTGAAAAAATCTCTAGCTATCCACTCAATCTATGCCTCTTAACATCTTGTTCACCTTTATCATGTCACCTCTCATCCTTCTTTGCTCCAAGTGCAAAGGCCTATCTCGCTCAGCCTACTACCTTCACTCATAATATGTGACATGACTGCATATACAGGGTTCCCCCGCCATCCGAAGGTAGAGCGTTCCTATGAAACGGTTTGTAAGCCGGAATGTCGTAAAGCGAGGAAGCAATTATCATTTATTTATATGGGGAAAATTTTGTGAGCGTTTGCAGACCCAAAAATAACCTACCAAATCATGCCAAATAACACATAAAACCTAAAATAACAGTAACATATAGTAAAAGCAGGAATGATATGATTAATACATGGCCTATATAAAGTAGAAATACTTTTCCACAATCATTGCAGCACTGTTCTCCATAGCAAAAATCTCACACAAGCGCTCTCAGCAAAAACACGCTCTCCAATAACCTTTAAGCTATGAAGCTGCCAAATCATACCAAATAACACATAAAAATACACAGCCGGTATAAAGTAGAAATAATGTATGTACAGTGTAGTATCACTTACCGGAATCGGGAAGACAGCTTGCCGAGCACACCGATGATGGTGAGTTAGACTGAGTTGTTGGAGTTTGGGGTAGTGCAGTGGCCCCCACCCTCTGGGCAGTGACCCGATACCAATCCGCAAAGCACGCAGGGGTACAGCGGTAGCCGGGAGGCACACACCACATCTTTAAGAAAAAAGCTGAAATAAACAAACTAATTCAATAGGTGCTGCCCAGCACGTAATTGTCGGCCCAGATCAGAGGCGATTTCCGATTGCGTCGCCTCTGATCTGGGCTGACATTTACGTGCCGGGCACATTTACGTTCACCAGATTGATTCCTGGGATGGCAGGAGTTTCATATGATGAAAGACTGGATGAACTAGGCTTATACTCGTTGGAATTTAGAAGATTGAGGGGGGATCTGATTGAAACGTGTAAAATCCTAAAGGGATTGGACAGGCTAGATGCAGGAAGATTGTTCCCGATGTTGGGGAAGTCCAGAATGAGGGGTCACAGTTTGAGGATAAAGGGGAAGCCTTTTAGGACCGAGATGCGGAAAAACTTCTTCATACAGAGAATGGTGAATCTGTGGAATTCTTTGCCACAGGAAACAGTCGAGGCCAGTTCATTGGCTATATTTAAGAGGGAGTTAGATATGGTCCTTGTGGCTAAAGAGATCAGGGGGTATGGAGAGAAGGCTGGTATCTGAGTTGGATGATCAGCCATGATCATACTGAACGGCAGTGCAGGCTCGAAGGGTCGAATGGCCTACTCCTGCACCTATTTTCTATGTTTCTATTAGCATGTTTATTTTGGCTTTTTCTTAAAGATGTGCTGTGTGCCTCCCAGCTACCGCTGCATTCTCCGCGAATCAATATCTGTCCGCAGCCTGGGGGTTGGGGTGGTGGGACACTGCGGTGTCATCTCATCACAATCTGTTTCCATTAGGGCAGGCAGGTCATCTTCTTCTATGTCTGCCTGCCTCGACATCAAAGGTCGTGGTTCGTCATCTGCTATGGCTGATGTGGAAGGCTTGCTTGATTGCTGAGCCTCGCACGTTTCTCTATCATACAGTTCTTAGTAAGCACTCAAAACATCTTGCAAATACTGTATGCCCTAAACCGACGTACCCTTTCAAAATTAAGGTCGTTCTTTATCATTGCAGTGAAAATCTCACGTAGTTGCTTCATGTTCAGTTCCTAGACGACTTCACTTTTGCTACTGAATTCGGTTTTGATTGTTATCCTTTCCTCTTCCAATTGCATCAGCTCTTCATCTATCAGTTCTTGTTCATGGGATGCCAAAACCTCTTCAACATCATCTTCGTCAACTTCCACGAGCCAAATTCCCTTTGTCCTTACTTCGTTCACCACGATCGAACCGCTTAATTATGTCTAGTTTTACGCTAAGTGTACACCCTTATGAGCTCTTTTAGGCTTTTCCGATATCTTAGAACTTATTTTGCTAACGGCTGCTCACAGGCACGTGTTTAAGCAATGCCAGCTAGAATGCCGTTCCGATTCCAGGCAGAGCGGCTGCTTGGGGCGCACGCTGATTTTTTTCGTGCGCTGATTTTCCCCGCATGTTGCCTTCAGTGAAAACACCTTCTGTTAGCGAATACAGGGAACTAATGTAGGTCTTTTGTAACAATGAGTTTTCGTAAAGCGAACATTCGAAAAGCGGGGGACACCTGTACACCATAAGGCGAGGTATTGCAGGCAAGGTTCACTGAATGATATGGATCATAATGTGTGAGTACAGTATCTGATAACACCATTTCCTTTACCTTTCTGAAAGCCAACTCACACTGCTTTGTTCATTATCGTTTCTCCGCGATCCAGTTTGGCAAGAATCTATTTTAGCGACTGACAAATCCTCACAAAGACTGCAGCTGTGACACATACTTTGGCCTTGGGGTATCTACCACCGCACAAATTTTCTCAGCACAATTGTGTCATTTTTGCACGTCAATAGTTTGTCCACAATAACTCACAGAACACTGGAGGAACTCAGCAGGCCAGGCAGCATCTATGGAGAAGAGTGCAGTCAACGTTTCGGGCTGAGACTTCACATGTGTTGCTTAGATTTACAGCATCTGGAAATTTTCTCTTGTTTCTGACTTGACCACAGTAAGTGATGCTTCGTTTAAAGAATTCACATTTGTTGCATTGTGCTTTGAGCCCATAACCTACTAATATTTTTATAACAAGGTGCAGCTGACTAAATTTATGTATGACCCTCTGCAGCTTCTTTCAGTTATGTGCAGTCGCTGCCTCCCATACCAGACAGTGATGCAGCCTGTCAGAATGCTCTCTATTGTACATCTATAGAAGTTTTTGAGTGTTTTTTGTTGACAGACCAAATCTCTTCAAACACCTAAAGAAGTATTGCCTTCTTTGTAGCTGCATCGAGATGTTGGGTCCAGGTTAGGTCCTCAGAGATCTTGACACCCTGGAACTTGAAACTGCTCACTCTCTCCACTTTTGATCCCTATATGAGAATTGGTATGTGTTCCTTTGTCTACCCTTCCTGATGTGTATAATTAGCTTTTCATCTTACTGACGTTGAGTGCCAGGTTGTTGCTGCAATGCCTCTCCACTAGTTGGCATATCTCACTCCTGCACGCCCTCTCATCTCCCTCTAAGATTTTACCAACGATGGTTGTATCATCAGCCATTATGATGGTTGTACCATCGGGGTACAGAGAGAGTAGAGCAGCGGGCTAAGCTCACACCTGAGGTGCACCAGTGTTGATCGTCAGCGAGGAGGAGATATTATCACCAATCCGCACAGATTGTGGTCTTCCGGTTTGGAAGTCGAGGATCCAATTGCAGAGGGAGGTACAGAGGCCCAGGTTCTGTAAGTTATCAATCAAGATTGTGGGAATGATGGTGTTAAATGCTGAACTACAGTCGATGAACAGCATCCTGACATGGATGTTTGTGGCGATAGGAAAATTGCAGTGGGTCCAGGTTGTTGCTGAGGCAGGAGTTCAGTCTCGTCATGACCAACCTCTCAAAGCATTTCAGATGAGAGTGCCACTGGACTATTGTCATTAAGGCAGCTCACATTATTATTCTTAGGCACTGGTATAACTGTTGCCTTTTTGAAGCAGGTGGGAACTTCCACCCGTAGCAGTGAGAGGTTGAAAATGTCCTTGAATACTCCCGCCAGTTGGTTGACACAGATATTCAGAGCCTTACCAGGTACTCCGTCGGGGCCTTCCATCTTGCGACAGTTGACTCCTTTCGAGACAGCCTAACATTGGCCTCCAAGACAGATCGTAGGGTCACCGGGTGCAGCAGGGATTTTCACAGCTGCAGCTAAATTCTCCCTTTCACAGGAACACAGAAGGCTTTGAACTTACCTGGTAGTGAAGCATCGCTGCCATTCATGCTATTGGGTTTCGCTTTGAAGGAAGTAATGTCTTGCACCCCTGCCGGAGTTGCCGTGCATCCGATGTCACTGCCAACCTCGTTTGAAAAAGCACTCCATAAGTCAGACCTGGTTTTCTGGTCCATAACTGATTTTCTGGTACAGACTTGGGATGCCAGACTTGAATGCCACAGATCTAGCCTTCAGCAGATGATGTATCTCCCAGTTCATCCACTGCTTTTGGTTTGGGAATGTACAGCAAGTCTTTGTAGGCACATACTCATCCACACAGGTTTTAATGAAGTCGGTAACAACTGCAGCATACTCATCCAGGTTCGAAGATGAATCCCTGAATATGGTCCAGACCACCAATTCAGAGCAGTCCTGTAAGGGCTTCTGTGCTTCTCTTGTCCATACTTTCTAGGTCCTTACTACTGGTGCTGCATCCTTCAGTATCTGCCTATACTCAGGGAGTAGAAGTAGAGCCAGTGATCGGACTTCCTGAAGTGAGGGTGTGGAATTGCATGGTAGGCATTTGCAAACATATTCTCTATCCTGTGGACAGGGTAGTGATCAGTGCTGGATTGATGGTGAACTTAAAATCACCACAGATCCTGACAGATTCATTCTTCTTGGCTACTGCAACCAGTGGTGTTGCTCATGAACTCCACTCAGCCTTGGAAAGAATTGCTTCAGCATCCATGCGATCTAGCTCACTGGCTACTTTATCATGGATAGCATATAGAACTAGACGGGCTTTGTAAAACTTGAGTGTGGCATTTTCATTTACCAATATTTTACCCTTGATATGTTAGAGTTTTCCAATAACATCCTTGAACACTGCCGTGGCATCATCCAGTACCTTTCTTAATTTGCTTTCAGTTGACTCTTTTGCAAGGGCTGTGAAATGCAAATGGTGGATGGATCTCCAATCAAGTTATAGTTGACTCAGCCACTCACAGCCCTACAATGCTGGTCCTCCTGTTTTTACCACAATCTGGCTTTTTGATTCACTGTTCTAAATGTCATTCCCACAGGAATTATCTTTTCTCCAGTATATGTTCTTAGTTGGATATCTGCAGGCTTCAATGAAGTATCTTTGAAATGCTATTTAAACTCATTTTGTGAAATGACTGAAACAGCTGAGCCAGTGTTGAATCAGATTTAATTAATTTGCCATTCGCTTCTGGTGTAATCCATATTGCTTGTCTATTGTTTGTTTTCACATTGTAAATTTCATGGCTATCTGTGACATTCTCATTATTATTACATTCTTCATCAATAGCATGCAGATTAGTGATATTTTTGAAACTGCAACTTGACCTTTCATCTTTATGTCTTTCCTGAGCAGTCTGTTTAATTTTGTCTGCCTGACATGTTCTTTGTAAGAAAATTACAATGTCAGACTACTACCATGTTAAAAATATTGCAAGAGTTAAAGGGCTTTTGTCTCAGCAAGATCTAGAAAAACTCATCCATGCATTTATTTTTAGTAGGTTTGACTACTAAATGGCACTTTCTCAAGCCTCTGTGAAACTCCCTCAGACAGTTACAGCTCATTCAGAACGCCACTGCTAGACCCTCTGACCAAGGAAGTAGAACACATCACTCCAGTTCTCAGATCATTTCACTGGCTTCCTGTCCATCAGAGGATTGACCTTAAAATATTACTACTGGTTTATAAAGCAGTGCATGGTCTAGGGCCAAAGTACATCTCCAATCTCTTGCTGCATTATGAACCTTCCCGAGCTCTCAGGTCATTTGTGGTGGTTCTGCTTATCGCCCCCAGGGTCAAAACTAAACATGGTGAAGCAGATTTTAGCTACAATGCTCCACATATATGGAATCACCTTCCAGAGGATATGAAGTCTGCCCCAACTTTAAGTTCTTTTAAATCAAGGCTGAAAACCTTCCTTTTCGCTGTAGATTTAAATTAGAAACTCCTGAACTGTAACTTCTATTTAATATATTGTCATGGTACCTTCTGGCAATCCCCCACATTGCTATTTACCACAGGAATTGGGCCTCAATCACCTCATTTAATTTCCAATCATTCCCAGGTTCCACTAACTAAACACACCTGCTTCTCATCAGAGACTGCAGGATAAAGACCCTGTGATCACAAAAAGGAACTGCCAGTTTGTGAGTTTATGTATGAGTAACCTTGTTCTATGGTTCTTAGGACTATCAGTTCTAAGTCTAACATCGTTCCTGAATTCGCTACTAAAACCAAGACTCCTGGTAAAGACTCTCTTGGACACCAATTCCACGCTTGCTATGACCGTAACGCCTCCTGTCTTGGCCTCTGCGCCCGTGTTCAGCACTTGGGTTTGTTCCACGCCACGTCCTTACAACAGAACGAACTGGCCGCGACGAACCCAGCGGACACAGATCCAGTGCAGCAGACCCTGGCCAGCCAGTGCTACCTATTGGGTGCCCACGACCAACTACTTCGGGAGATTACGAAAAACCTTCGGGCACTATCCACGAATGTGCAGAAGATCAGTGAACAACTGGATCGGGTCTCTGCTTCCTTTTCTCTGTCCCCTCCTAGAACCCCGGCTACCCAAACCGCACCACTCGGGATGGCCTTGCCCCTGGAATCAGCAACACCACCCCCTCGAGAGCCGTATGTACCCGTACCCGAGCCTGAACCCTATGCCGGGGACCTAGGTAGGGGCTGAGCCTTCCTGTTATAATGCTCCTAGTCTTTGAGCTGTAGCCATGTACCCACACTTCCGATAAATCAAAGATTGCGTACATCATGGGGCTGCTACGAGAGGATGCCTTGGCTTGGGCAAACGCGATATGGGATAACCGACCAGAGGTTTGTTCCTCCTACTCCTCCTTTTTCGCTGAAATGAGGAAAGTCTTCGAACAATCCATTCATGGTAAGGACGCCACAAAACGGTTGCTTACTCTTCGTCAGGCTTTGCGAAGTGTGGCAGTATTCCATTGAGTTCCGGACTGTAGCCGCAGACTCCGAGTGGAATGACGGGGCCTTACGGGAGGTGTTTTGATAGGGCCTCTCGGACAAGACAATGGATGAGTTGGCCACGAGGGACGACACGGACTGTCTGGACCCTCTGATCTCGTTAGCCATTTGGTTAGGTTATCGACTTCAGAAGCGTCAGAGAGAGAGAGAGAGAGAGAGAACCAGTCGCCCCGCTCCTCGGGAAAGCCCACAGTCCACCTTACCAGTCTCAGCCAGCTCCCCTTCCCCAGCCGCTCCCAGTGTGGCTCCTGCTCTGACTGTCCCCACCCCCCGGGGGAGGAACCGATACAGCTGGGACGGAACCATTTCTCCCTGGCCGAACAAATTTGGAGGTGGAGAGCTCGGGATTGCTACTATTGTGGCCAGCCAGGACATTTTTGGGATACCTGCCCTCAGCGGCCAAAAGGGAGGGCTCACCAGTGAGAAACGGAGTTCTGGTGTGGCAAATGATACTCCCTTCAGCACCCCAGACTTGGATGCAGATCCCGGCAACCGTGAATTACCAACAACAGTCCCTGCCCCTATCCCTTTGGTGGATTCCGCTGCGGAGGGCAATCTGCTGGACGAAGAGATAGCCACCCGGGCCGGAATACCTCGCGAGCCGCTAACTACCCCTCTGGAGGCCCGGGCCCTGGACGGAAAACTGCTGGCTCAGGTGACCCACTGTACACAGCCCCTGACCTTGATCCTATCCGCCAACCATAGGGAGGAGGTACGATTCAGTCTCATTCATTCACCTCAAGCCCTGGTAGTTCTAGACACAAAATAATCTGCAGATGCTGTGATCAAAGTAACACTTTCAGTACACTGGATGAACTCAGCAGGTTGGGCAGCATCAGTTAGAAATGATGAGTCGACATTTCGGGCCGGAACCCTTCATCAGGACTGAAGAATGAAAGATCGGTAAGGATTTGAAGAGTGCTTATAGCTTCGGTTGAAAGGTCAGTAATTTGAAAGACAAAGGGGTGGGGGAGGGGAAGCATTGACGTCATAGCCCTTGAAAACAATGAGTAGTAGAAGGAGGCAGAAACATGAGGGAGCTGCGGGAGGGGGTAGAGTGAAATAGGGATAGAGGAAGGGAGGGGGAGGGACTTACCGGAAGTTGGAGAATTCTATGTTCACACCAAGGGGCTGGAGACTATCACCACCCTTATCAACTCCGGAGACCTTCCATCCTCAGCCGCTAAACTCAATATTCCCAGACCCTGTACTGCTCGGTTTTACATCCTCCCAAAGATACAAAAGCCTAACTGTCCCGGTAGACCCATAGTTTCTGCCTGCTCCTGTCCCACCAAACATGTATTTGCCTACCTGGACTCCATTTTGTCACCCATAGTTCAGTCCCTCCCCACCTGCATCCGGGACACATCCCATGCTCTCCACCTCTTCAATAACTTCCAATTCCCTGGTCCCAACCGCTACATTTTTACTACAGATGTCCAATCCTTATACACCTCCATCCCCCATCAAGAAGGCTTCAAAACCCTCCGCTACTTCCTGGATAATGGACCTCACCAGTTCCCCACCACCACTACCCTCCTCCGGTTGGCGGAACTGGTTCTCACACTTAATAACTTCTCTTTTGGCTCTTCCCACTTTCTTCAGACTAAGGGTGTAGCTATGGGAACTCATATGGGACCCAGCTACGCCTGCCTCTTCGTTGGTTATGTGGAACAGTCTGTGCTCCAAACCTATTCTGGTACTGCTCCCCAACTTTTCCTTCGGTACATTGACGACTACGTTGGTGCTGCTTCCTGCACTCATGCTGAGCTCGTCAATTTCATCCACTTTGCTTCAAACTTCCACCCAGCCCTCAAATTCACTTGGTCTATCTTGGACACTTCTCTCCCCTTTCTCGATGTCTCCATCTCTGGAGACAGACCGTCCACTGACATCTTCTAAAAGCCCAATGACTCTCATAACTACCTCGACTATACCTCTTCCCACCCTGCAAAAATGCCATTCCCTATCCCCAGTTCCTCCGTCTCTGCCACATCTGCTCTAAGGATGAGGCTTTCCGTTCCAGGACATCTCAAATGTCCTCTTTCTTTAAGGATCGTGGTTTCCCTTCTACCATCATCAATGATGCCCTCACCCGCAACTCCTCCATTTCCCGCACTTTGGCCCTCACCCCATCCTCCCACAACCACAACAGGGACAGAGTTCCTCTTGTCCTTACCTACCACCCCACCAGCCTCTGGATCCAGCACATTATCCTCCGCAACTTCCGCCACCTTCAACAGGACCCCACCACTAAGCACATCTTTCCCTCTCCACCCCTCTCCGCTTTCCACAGGGATCGATCCCTCCGCGACTCACTTATCCGCACGTCCATCCCCACTGATCTCCCACCCGGCACTTATCCCTGTAAGCGTAAGTACTACACCTGTCCCTACACCTCATCTCTTGCAACCATTCAGGGCCCCAAACAATCCTTCCAGGTGAGACAACACTTCACTTGTGAGTCTGTTGGGGTCATCTATTGCATCTGGTGCTCCCGGTGCGGCCTCCTCTACATCCGTGAAACCCAATGCAGATTGGGGAACGGCTTCGTTGAGCGTCTCCACTCCGTCCACCACAACAGACAGGATCTCCCAGTAGCCACCCACTTCAACTCTGCTTCTCATTCCCATTCAGATATGTCCATACATGGCCTCCTCTACTGCCATGATGAGGCTAAACTCAGGTTGGAGGAGCAACACCTCATATACCGTCTAGGTAGTCTCCAGCCCCTTGGTATGAACATAGAATTCTCCAACTTCCGGTAATTCTCTCCTCCTCCCTTCCTCTATCCCTATTTCACTCTAGTCCCTCCCCCAGCTCCCTCATGGTTCCACCTCCTTCTTCCACTACCCATTGTTTTCATGGCTATAACGTCAATGCTTCCCCTCCCCCACCCCTTTGTCTTTCAAATTACTGGTCTTTCATTCTTCAGTTCCGACAAAGGGTTCCAGTGCGAAACGTCAACTCATCGTTTCTAACTGATGCTGCCCGACCTGCTGAGTTCATCCAGCATACTGAAACTGGTAGTTCTAGGGTATCCATTGCTGATCCAACACAATCCCCATATCAACTGGTCTACTGGGAGGATAGCCGAATGGAGCCCGTCTTGCCATGCCAACTATCTGCGTTCAGCCCATCTCCCAGAGAAGCTACTGCAACCCCACCTGTTTTGAAACCCCTCGACTTGTCCGCGTCCCCACAGAGTACCATGACTTGGGACAGGTGTTCAGTAAACAACGGGCCCTTTCCCTGCCTCTGCACCACCCATATGATTGTGCCATCGACCTTCTTCCCGGGGCCCTGCTACCCACCAGTTGCCTTTTTAACCTATCCCGACCAGGGAGAGAGGCAATGGAGAAATACATTTGCGAGTCCCTCGCGGAGGGCATTATCAGGCCTTCATCCTCCCCAGTAGGCGTCGGTTTCTTTTTTGTAGAAAAGGAGGACAGGACGCTTCGCCCTTGTATCGACTACTGAGGCCTAAATAATATAACAGTTAAGAATAATTACCCTCTACCCCTCATTAGTTCGGCATTTGAACCACTGCATAGAGCCACCATCTTCTCAAAGCTGGACATTCGGAATGCCTACCATTTAGTCAGGATGAGGGAGGGGGACGAATGAAAGATGGCCTTCAAAACACCTCTGGGCCACTTTGAATATTTGGTCATGCCGTTTGGCCTCACCAATGCTCCCGCTGTTTTCCAAACCCTGATCAATGATGAACTGAGGGACTTTATCAATCGGTTTGTATTTGTTTACCTTGATGATATCCTGATATTTTCTAGCACCCGCCAAGAACACGTACACCATGTCCGTCAAGTCCTCCAGAGACTGTGGGAAAACCAGTTATTTGCAAAGGCGGAGAAATGCAAGTTTCACTTTCCTTTGGTCAGCTTCCTAGGCTATATCGTTGAAAGTGGGCGGGTAAAAGCAGACCCCGAGAAGATCCGGGCAGTGGAGGAATGACCTAGACTCACAACACGCAAACAACTTCAACGATTCCTGGGGTCTGCAAACTTCTACCGCAGATTCATCAGCGACTATAGTCGAGTGGCGGACACCTTAGCCCCCCACCACACTGTTTTGCTGGGACTCCGAAGCAGACTCAGCATTCACCAACCAGAGGAGGCGTTTCACCACCGCTCCCATCCTGGTCCATCTGGACCCATCCTGTCAATTCATCATTGAGTTCGACGCCTCTGACTCCGGGGTAGGAGCGGTCCTATCCCAACGGTCAAGGTCGGACGAAAAGCTTCACCCCTGCGCCTTCTACTCCCACCGACTGTCCCCCGCTGAGCAGAATTATGACATGGGGAATTGGGAACTGCTGGTGGTCAAGCTAGCACTGGAAGAATGGAGGCACTGGTTGGAGGGGGCAGAACACCTGTTTGTGGTGTGGACTGATCATAAGAACCTGGGGTATATTCAAACCGCCAAACGATTGAACTCCCGCCAGGCCCGTTGGGTATTGGTTTTTTTTTGGACAGTTCAACTTTACCCTCACGTACCATCCGGAATCCAAGAACGGGAAGCCGGATGTGCTGTCCCGCCAGCATGACTCCAAGGATGACGCCTCCAGTCCTGAGACTATCCTCCCACCTTCCTGCGTGGTTGCCACCCTCACTTGGGAGATCGAATCTAAAGTAAAGGAAGCACAGTGGGACAACCCCGACCCTGGCAATGGACCCAACCATCGCCTATATGTGCCCGTCTCCGTCAGGTCTCAGGTTCTCCACTGGGGGGCACACATCCCAGTTTGCCTACCACCCCAGGAGTGATTGGACCCTGGCTCTCCTGAGGAAGTACTTTTAGTGGCCATTCATGGAGGAGGACACCTGTTCTTATGTCTCGGCTTTTTCCATCTGTGCCCCTGGAAAAGCCTCTCATCGGCCACCTGCGGGTGTATTTCAAGCTCTACCCGTCCCTGGTCACATATCGCCCTAGAAACATCACTGTCCTCACTGTGATAGACCGATTCTCCAAGGCGGTGCACTTTGTGGCCCTCCCTAAACTCCCTTCCTCTCAAGAAACAGTAGATCTTCTCGTCCTTCCGCCTCCACGGAATCCCCGTGGACATCATCTCCGATCGAGTTCCCCAGCTCATCTCACAGGTATGGAAGGCCTTCTGTCAAGCCTTAGGTGCATTAGTCTGCCTGTCATCCGGCTTCCACCCCCAGACGAATGGGCAGACAGAACGGGTCAACCAAGACCTGGAGGTGACGCTACGATGTGCAACAGCAAACAACCCGTCGACCTGGAGCGATAACCTCCTGTGGGTTGAGTACACCCACAACCCTCTGGTGAGCTCTGCCATTGGAAGGTCTCCGTTCGAGTTCTCCCTTGGGTACCAACCCCTGCTGTTCCCCGCGCAAGAAGAGGAGATTGCAGTACCGTCAGTTCAGGACGATATTGATCAGTGCCTTAAGATTTGGGAGGAAACATGCACAGCCCTACTCAGATCAACAAATTGAAATAAGAAGACAACCGACTGACACCAGACTCCAGCGCCAGAGTACCAACCTAGTGTGGCTTTGCTCCAAGGACATCCCACTCAAAAACGAACACAGGAAACTTGCCCCTTGCTTCTTGGGACCATTCAAGGGTGAAAGGGGTAACAATCCTACAGTGGTCCACCTAAAGCTGCCAAGATCCATGCGCATCCACCCAACTTTTCATGTGTCTCAGTTAAAGCCAGTTTCCGTCAGCCCCTTTTGTCCCCCAGCTGAGACTCCCCCCAACTGCTCGTATCATCGACAACCATCAGGCACTGGGAAGGGTACAGTCCAGAAAAGCGTTCCTAGGTCCCCCGCTCCTTCATCCTAGACTCTTCCCTCATCCAGGATTTTCATTGGGACCATCCAGACAGGCCTGGAGAATTGCCTGGAGGCTCCCGTTGGTGGGGGGACGGGGATATTGTCATGGTCCCTTCTGGCAATCCCCCACCTTGCCATTTACCATAGGAAATGGGCCTCAATCACCTCTTTCAATTTCCAATCATTCCCAGTTTCCACTAACTACACACACCTGCTTCCCATCAGAGACTGCAGGGTAAAGACCCTATGAACACAAGAAGGAACTGCCAGTTCGTTTGGTCGACTCGTGTATGAGTAACCTCATTCCATGATTCTTAGGACTATTAGTTCTAAGTCTAGCATCATTCCTGAATTCACTACTAAAACCAGGACTCCTGGTAAAGACTCTCTTGGACACCAATTCCACGCTCACAACCGTAACGCCTCCCGACTCTGCCTCCACGCCCGTGTTCAGCACTTGCATTTGTTCCACTGCCACGTCCTTGCAACATATTTTTTGTGTGATTTTATACTCTTATGTATTGTCTGAAGTTTGATGTTTTATTTTTATGTCCTGTTCTATGTAAAGTACTTCAAACTAACTTGTGTTTGTAAAGTGCTATACAAATAAGCTTGCTTGCTTGCTTGTACATGTCCTATTTTCTTGCATTTTCTGCAAATTTCACTGTTAAACCTGCATTGGTCTGGTGTATGTGATCCCCTTGCCGCAATGATAATACAATTTCTTTGACCTGTCCAGTATCTGCTTAGATTTTGTAATTTTGTTCACATTTATTTTCATTCCTGACTACAACTCAGTTGTGTCTGTTTGCTGTTTCCATTGATACCACTATTTCAATTGCTCTTTTAAATGTAAGTTCTGCTTCAGTTAGGAGCCATTTTTGAATGCTTTCTTGCAAGACTCCACAAATTGAAGGATCTCTTGGTGTATCATTAAGCCCATTACTGAAGTGTCAATACTCAGTCAACTTCTTTAATTCAACTCTATACACTGAAATAAACTCCCTTTACTTTTTTTTTCTCTTCTGAAACCTAAAGTGTTCTGCAATTGACAATAGTTTTGGCTTCAAATATTCATGCATTACTTTCAGATATCAGCAAGGCTCATTTTGGCTAGTTTGGTTGGAGCAGTTGAACTTCTAACAAGCTGTATGCCTTTACGTCCAATACACTCGGCAAAATTGGCACTTGATTTTCATGGGCTGTTTCAGTTGCATCAAAATATTGCACAATTTGCACAGAATACAATATCCAGTTATCTCTTGGGCAATTAAACACATCTATCTTTCTGATGTAGTGAGCCATTTGTGCTCTTTTTTAAAAAAAAAATATGATTATTATCTCCCGGTACTCATTGCTTTTGAACCTATGAAGTCATCCATGTTCTGCCTTTTCTTAAAACTCAATCATTTCTTTTCTCTTCTCTTCCACCCCCCCCCCCACTTCTGAAGAAATGTGTGCTGTACTGCTTTTCTTTAACATGAACATCTCACTGCACTTCACATGTAGGTCAAGTAAAACTCACCCATCACCTCTGTTATGTTTATGTTTAATAATTCCAAAACATAAAACTAATTAAAAGAAAAAGGCTTTTCTTTCTCGTGATAACTCATTTTTACCTTAAGTGAGGTCCTCGCATAGGATGTCGTGTACTGACAAATACAATTCACACACTTTTAGATAGAACTATGTAAACAAACAAATAATGTTTAAGTAAACAATATTGACATTATTACTCGAATATTACTGAAATATTAAATACACAATGGGAAGAATCTATGATAAGAAGATGGGGAGAGGGGAGAGAGTACAAGCTAGAAGCTGTTAGATGAAACCAGGTGGGGTGAAAGGTAGGTGAGTGAGAGAGGAGCTCATGGAGGGATTTGATAGGTGGAATTAGTAAAAAGCTGGAGAAGAAGATATCTGATGGGAGAGGAAAGTGGACCATAAAAGATTGGCATTGAATAGGGTTTTTTGGAGCTGTAACCATAGTTCATAGCTAATCCCCCAACTAATGAAGGCCAATTCACTATATGCATTTTTAATTACCTTGTGCAGCAACTTTGAAGGATCTCTGGGCATGGACCCTCTTATCCCTCTGCTCCTCCACACTGCTAAGAATCCAGTCATCAATCCTATATTCAAATTTGACTTTCCAAAGTGCACCACTTCTCTAAGTGAACTCCATTTGCCACTATTCAGCCCAGCTCTGCATCCTGTTAATAACCCATTGTATCATATCACAGCTTTCTACACTATCCTCAACTCCACCAACTTTAATGTCATCAGCAAATGTACTAACCCATGCTTTCACTTCCTTATCCATGTTATTTATAAGAATCACAAAAAGCAGAGCTCCTTGATCAGATCCCTATACAATATCACTGTTCATGACCTCCAGGCAGAATACTTTCCATGTATAACCACCATCTGTCTTTTATTGGCAATCCATTTCTGATTCCATGTTGCTCATGCCTCATGAATTTCTGAATGAGCCTATTAGAGGGAACCTTATCAAATGCTTTAGTACTCTCCATATATATCACGTACACTGCTTTACATTCAATGTGGCTTTTCACATCATCAAAGAATTCAATCTGGCTGGTGAGGCATAACCTGCTCCTCACAAAGCCATGCTGACTATCCCTAATGAGGCTATGCTTCTCCAAATGCTAGTACACCCTATCTCTTAGAATCTTCTCCAAAGATTTGCCCACCACTGAAGTAAGACTTGGTGATCTATATTTTCCATGGTTATTCTTGTTCCCTTTCTTGAACAAAGGAATAATTTTTGCCACCCTCTAACCATCTGGTAGTACTGCTGTGGCCAATGAAGAAGCAAATATCATTGCCAAAGATGCAGCAATCTCTTCCCTTGTTTCCCATAGTAATCTGGCATATATTCCTTCTGGCCCTGGTGAGTTATCTATCCTAATGTTTTTACAAAATATCCTGTGCACCATCTTTCTTAATGTCAACGTGTTCTAGCATATCAGCCTGCTTTATGCTGATCTCACAAACATTAATGTCTCTCTTCCTGGTGAATATGGAAGCAAAACATTCATTAAGAATTTTCCCTTTGACTGCAGGCACATATTTCTTCTTCTATCCCTGACTGGTCCTACCTCATTCTAGTCATCCTAGGGTTCTTTGCATATGTGTAAAATACCTTTGGGTTTTCCTTAATCCTAGTAGGTGAGGTTTTCTCATGCCCCCACCTAACTCTCCTCAATCCATTCTTCAGCTCCTCCTGACTACTTTGTAACTACCTGTCTGATTCTTGCTTCCGAAACCTTAAGTAATGTCCCTTCTTTCGCCAAACAAGATATCCCACATCAATTGTCAGTCATGGTTTCTTCATCTGAACATACTTTCCCTACCTCAATGGGACAAAGCTATCCAGAACACCATGCAAGTGCTCCCTAAACAACTTTCACATTTCCACTGTGCATTTCCCTGTTCACAATTTATATTCCAAAGTTCCTGCTTCACAGCCTCATAATTCACTTTTTCCAACTAAATACTTTCCCATACCATCTGCTCCTTTCTCTAAGTCTATCATAAAGGTCAGGGAATTGTGGACACACCTACCCAGTGATCTGACAGCTGACCCGGTTCACTGCTTAGCACCAGATCCAATATGGCCTCTCCTCTTGTTGACCTGTTGACATATTGTGTCAGGAATTTACCCTGGACAGATCTAACAAAATGCACCCCAACTAAATCTTTTGCACTAAGAACATGTCAATTAATATTAGGTACGTTGAAGTCACCCATGGTAACAACCCTGTTATTTTCACAACTTTCCATAATTTACCTCCCAATCTTATCCTCAGTTTCTCTGTTGACTTCAACCCACACTGATTCAGTAGACAATCCCTCCATGACATCTCCCATTTCTGCAGCTATGAAATTATTTCTGATTTTTTTTTAAATTTTTTTTTATTTAGGGATGTAGCCCGGAACCAGTCCCTCCAGCTTGCTGAGCTGCACAACCCTGCAACTCACGGATTTAATCCTTATCCAATCGCAGGACAATTTACATTAACCAAATAACCTACAAACCGGTACATATTTGGATGGTCAGAGGAAACCACAGCACCTGGAGGAAACCCACGCATACACAGAAGAACATAGAAACTTTCTTACAGAGAATGCCTGAATTGAACTCCAAACACCAACTGTAATAGCATCATTCTAACTGCTGTGCTACTGTGGCACAATGCCACTTGTTACCATTTTTACCTCCTTCTCCTTCATTGTTCCTTTTGAAACATTTAAACTCCAGAACACTCAGCAAAATGGCAGTATCACAGTTCCATGAACTGACCCATGCTCTAAGTTCTACCACAATATCACAGTTCCATGAACTGACCCATGCTCTAAGTTCTACCACAATATCACAGTTCCATGAACTGACCCATGCTCTAAGTTCACTGCCCTTAATACTAATATTTGTTGCATTAAAATAGATATACTTGTTGGCGCATGGCCAAGAGGTTAAGGCATCAGTCTAGTGATCTGAAGGTCGCTAGTTCAAGCCTCAGGTGAGGCAGCATGTTGTGTCCTTGAGCAAGGCACTTAACCACACATTGCTCTTTGACAACACCAGTGCCAAGCTGTAATGGCCCTAGTGCCCTTCCCTTGGACAACATTGGTGGGTTGGAGAAGGGAGACTTGCAGCATAGGCAACTGCTGGTCTTCCATGCAACCTTGCCCTGGCCTGTGCCCTGGAAACCTTCCAAGGTGCAAATCCATGGTCTTACGAGACTAACAGATGCCTATAAAAAGACATACTTCGACCCATTTCACAAACAGTAATTTTGTCCTATCAGCTGCCTATTCTTCCTCACAGTCTATGGAAGAAAGTAAACAGCTGATGTTTCAAACTGAGACCCTTCATCAGGACTGGAAAAAAGGGATTAGATGGGTGATGGGACTGTTTCTGTGCTGCAATAGTCCATATTCTAAGAATACTGCTTCAGGTGAGCGGAGTTGAGACACTTTTTTTTCCCTTCAGCTTGGATTGAGGGGAATGGTCACATGAACGCAATTTAATTGCTTTATAAACTGATAAAATGATAAGGGAATAAATATAAGCAACACACATCAAAGTTGCTGGTGAATGCAGCAGGCCAGGCAGCATCTCTAGGAAGAGGTACAGTCGACGTTTCAGGCCGAGACCCGAAACGTCGACTGTACCTCTTTCTAGAGATGCTGCCTGGCCTGCTGCGTTCACCAGCAACTTTGATGTGTGTTGCTTGAATTTCCAGCATCTGCAGAATTCCTTATGTGAGGGAATAAATATAATTTGCTTGATATTTCTAATTAATAACAATTCTTCTGGAAAGTTTGGTGGTTTCCATAGGGTATATTTCACAATTTATAATGGTTATGTTTTGTAACGCCAAAACATAAAAATAATTAAAAGAAAAAACTCACAGCTGGGATAACTTGTGTGTGTTAGATCATAAGGCCATTAGATAAAGGAGCATAAATAGGCCATTGGTCCATCGAGTCTGCTTTGCCACTTCATCATCCAGTTTTTCTCTCAGTCCCAATCTCTTGTCTTTTCCCCAAATCCCTTGATGCTCTGACCAATCAATAATCTATCAACCTCTGCCTTAAATATACATAATACTTGGCCTCCACAGCTGCATGTAGCAAAGAATTTCACAGAATTTCCCTCTGGCTGAAGAAATTCCTCCTCATCTTCAATCAGAAAGAATACCCCTCTATTCTGAGGCGGAGCCCGATCAATACAGTATGACTATGACTATGACTAGTCTCAGACTTTCCCACCATAGGAAACATCCTCTCCACATCCACTCTATCAAGCCCTTTCACCATTGGATAGTTTTCAATGAAGCCCTAATTCTTCAGAATTCTAGAGAATTCAAGGAACAGAGCCATCATACACTCTTCGTATGACAAGCCATTCAAAACTGGAATCATTTTCATGAATCTCCTTCGAACCATCTCAGTTTCAGTCCATCCTTTCTAAGTTAAGGGGCCCAAAGCTGCTCACAATACTGAGTGATGTTTTGTTTTTTTTTTCTTTTTTTTTACTGTTAGCAAGGCATGTGCATATGACCTGGCGGCATATGCCATTCATGTACTAATATCACAATGAAATATTTAAACAAACACAAATACTTAATCAAACAATATATTTACAGTATTAAATATATAACACTCCTCCTTGCTTAGCCATAAACTCCAGCTCCATATAGAATGCATCTCAACTCATATACACCCAAGAGGACCACAACCTCATGATGGTTTGGACTCTTGTATGCATCAGTGACCCAGAAAGCTGAAGTTGGGGCTTTATGCTTTACTGGAGTCACCCTTGCCAAACAGGTCAAAGAGTAGCGGACAGACTAAGAGTGGTCCACCGGATCTCGGGGGTAACAACCCTAACTGGTAAGACAAAATTGTTATGGAAACAGCAATGAAAAATGCTTCTACATCTGAGAACAATGGTATTCCTGAATCTCCACCTGGACTTGCATGACTGACTGTAGTAAAAATTGAGAGGAAGCTACTGACATGATGAAGGAATTCCTGAACACCACCAGAGATGGAGGACCTTCATTGCTGCCCTAAATGCCAACAGAGGAACAGACAGCAAGTCAACTTATATACATACATAGACTATATACAGCATACTATATAATACAACTACTCTATAGACATCCACAGCATAGTAAATTCAAAATGGTACCATTCAGGTCTAAAGATTTAATCGTTTGGAGGATTTCTTACTCTTGTAGGATAATGTATTTTCTGACAGGAAGGTTATTCTGCTTGGCATGGGGAATGTTGTGGCTGTGAAATAATCTCAGGTTCTGGGACCTTCTCCATGGTGGTTGTAGGAACTGACTCTGAAACTGCAAGAAATGGTTCTGACATATCTAAAAACATTTCTTCTGTACAATTTGGCATCCTGTTTGAGGACATGGCAAGCTAGCTGATCTAACCCAAGCCACCAGACAAAGCTTCAAGCCAATGCTTTCATTTTGACCATTACTAGATGACTGGCATGTACAGCAGCTCTGCCAACACTTTAGCTCTCAGCTTGGATGGTAGAACAACTCTCAATACCAATATAAGGCAATCTCCATCAAGGGCAAGTCCATCAAGGCACTGGTAAGAATGGGGAAATGAGAGTTTCTGTTGCTCCTTCCAGCCATTTTGTATAGCCATGTTGACCTGAATTAGCATGGGGTCCTTTCTGGTTTCCCTTTGGATCATTTCTGCTGTAATAGGGTGACTGTTGATTTGCATTAGTGAGAATAATTCAAGAGGACTGTCCTCTTTTGTAAATTTTTTAGGTATTTCCATTTTCGAGGTTAAACAAGACAATCCATCTGCTCTCAGGATGAGGCTTTTCATTCTAGGACGAGGGAGATGTCTTCCTTTTTTAAAGAAAGGGGCTTCCCTTCCTCCACTATCAACTCTGCTCTTAAACGCATCTCCCCCATTTCACGTACATCTGCTCTCACTCCATCCCCCCGCCACCCCACTAGGAATAGGGTTTCCCTGGTCCTCACCTACCACCCCACCAGCCTCCGGGTCCAACATATTATTCTCCGTAACTTCCGCCACCTCCAACAGGATCCCACCACTAAGCACATCTTTCCCTCCCCCCCCCTGCATTCCACAGGGATCGCTCCCTACGCAACTCCCTTGTCCATTCGTCCCCCCCATTCCTCCCCACTGATCTCCCTCCTGGCACTTATCCATGTAAGCGGAACAAGTGCTACACATGCCCTTACACTTCCTCCCTTACCACCATTCAGGATCCCAAACAGTTCTTCCAGGTAGGCAACACTTCACCTGTGAGTCGGCTGGGGTGATATACTGCGTCCGGTGCTCCTGATGTGGCCTTTTATATATTGGCGAGACCCGACGCAGACTGGGAGACCACTTTGCTGAACATCTACGCTCTGTCCACCAGAGAAAGCAGAATCTCCCAGTGGCCACACATTTTAATTCCACATCCCATTCCCATTCTGACATGTCTATCCACGGCCTCCTCTACTGTAAAGATGAAGCCACACTCAGGTTGGAGGAACAACACCTTATATTCCGTCTGGGTAGCCTCCAATCTGATGGCATGAACATTGACTTCTCTAACTTCCGCTAATGTCCCACCTCCCCCTCGTACCCCATCTGTTACTTATTTTTATACACACATTCTTTCTCTCACTCTCCTTTTTCTCCCTCTGTCCCTCTGAATATACCCCTTGCCCATCCCCTCGGTCCCTGCCCCCCTTGTCTTTCTTCCTGGACCTCCTGTCCCATGATCCTCTCTTATCCCATTTGCCTATCACCAGTCCAGCTCTTGGCTCCATCCCTCCCCCTCCTGTCTTTTCCTATCATTTTGGATCTCCCCCTCCCCCTCCAACTTTCAAATCCCTTACTCACTCTTCCTTCAGTTAGTCCTGACGAAGGGTCTCGGCCTGAAACGTCGACTGCACCTCTTCCTAGAGATGCTGCCTGGCCTGCTGTGTTCACCAGCAACTTTTATGTGTGTTGCTTGAATTTCCAGCATCTGCAGAATTCCTGTTGTTTGCGTTTAAATCCATATGATTAAATTTTCTCAGCACACTTGTGTAATTCTTGTGCATCAAAAGTGTGACCAGAGTAACGGATGCTTGATTTAAGGAATTCACACTTGCCTCATTGTGCTCGGAGCCTATAATCTTCTTATCTTTTTTAACACTAGGCTTCAGCTAAAACTGCTTTGCCGAATTGTTTCCCTCCAGAAAGGTTTACAGTAATATTCTCTATTCTGGGCAGAGAACATTGATCCAATTTCAGTGCAGGGTTGATGATTATCTTAAAAATCACCGCTTGTTCTGACCATTCTTCTTGGCTGCTGGGAGCACTGGCAATGCCCAGGGCTCCATTCAACCCTGAAATAATTCCTTCTGCCTCCATGTGATCTAGGTCACTGGCTATTTTATTATGGATGGCATAAGGAACCAGGAGAGCTTTGTAAAACTTGGGTGTGACATTTTAATTTAACATCATTTTACCCTTGTTATGTCTGAGTTTTGTAGAAGTATCCTTGAACACTGCTGTGGCCTCACCCAGTACCTTTCTTAATTCACTTTCAGTTGACTCCATTGCAAGGGTTGTGGCATGCAAATGGTGGATGGATCCACCAGTCATGGCCTCACAATGCTGGACCTCCTGTTTTTACCACATATACAAGCCCAATGTGCTTTATTGGTTGTTGTATATCACTGTTACAAATATTATTCCCACAGGAGTTATCTTTTCTCAGTATAAGTTCTTATTTGGATATCTGCAGGCCTCACTTCAGTATCTTTAAATTTCCATTCAGACTCATCTTGTGGAATGACTGAAACAGCTGAGCCAGTGTCCAATTCCATTTTAATCAATCTGCTGATCACTCCTGATGTAAGCCATATGGCTTGTTTATTGTTAGTTTTCACACTTTTAATCTCAAGGCTACTCAGTCCAGTGTCACTCTCATCATTTCAAGATTTTTCAAAAACAGCATGCAGATTAATGTTCTTTTTGAAACTGCAACTTGACCTTTTATCTTTTTCTCTTCCCTTTGCAGTCCATTTACTTTTGTCGGTATGATATGCTCTTTATCTGCATCTACTTTGTTACATTTTCTGCATTGTTTTGTCTTTAAATCAGCATTGGTCTGGTGCATGTGAACCTCTGACACACTGGTAATACAATTTGTTCATCCAGACCACTTTCTGTTTAGACATTGCAATTTTGTTCACGCTCACTTTCATTCCTGACTGCAACTCAATTGCATCTCTGTCTATGTTTCCATTCACACGGCTAATTCAACCGCTTTTTAAAATGTAAGTTGTGCTTCAGTTAAGAGCTGTTTTGAATTTTTTTTTGTAATATTCTGCAAGCTAAACAATTTTGAAGTCTATCATTAAGCCTAACACTGAACTGAAAATGCTCAATTTCCTCAATTCAGCCACATCAGTTCAAATGGACTCCCCTTCCTTTTCATTCTGCTTAAGAAACCCAAAGTGTTTTTCAATCTATAATGTTTTGGAGTCTAACTGTTACATTACTTTCACAATATCATCAAAGCTAATTTTGATTGGCTTTGTTGAAGCAGTCAAACTTTTAAGCAAACACTGTGTTTTCCCATCTAATGCACTCAGCAAAACTGGTACTTGTTTCTTATTGGTGATTCCATTTGCTTTAAAATACTTTTGATTTCACTCAGTATACATGAGATGGTGATCTGTTGTGTAATTGAACGTGTCTATCTTTCCGATGTAGCCAGCCATTCCTGCTTTTGTTTTATTTATGATTATTATCACCCAGTACTCATTGTTTATGAACTCGTAAATTCATCTGCTTTCTGTCTTTTTTTAAAATTTGAATGACTCGTAGTGTTTTAAAATCAAATGTCCTACTGCACTTCAACAGTTAGGTAATCGTCTTAGGTTCATTTTAAACTTCCCCATTGCCACTGTTAAGTTTTGTAACTCTGAAAAAACTAATTAAACTAAAAACACAAAGCCAGGTTAACTCATGTACATTAATTTCATTATTTTACTTTTAGCAAGGCACACACATACTGCATGATGTAGCCACATGATGACACTTGCCATTTAAGAACTATTATATATAACCTGTAATAAATTATTTAAGCAAAGAATGCTTAATCAAAGAATATATTTACAATATTACTCAAATATTAAACACAAAAACAATAATAAGCTTCAGGGTTATTTTAGCCTTAAGAATTTTGGGCTTCTTTAAATATGGCAAAATCATAAACATTTAAGGCATTCAATAACTTAAAAAATCAATCAATTCATGAAATAAGTTAGAAGCTTCAAAGCTCTATTAGCATTTCTTAGCTTTAAAAGCTTCAGCTGAATCAGGTAACTGATTATCCAATTGTCAGATTCTGTTTTATCTTGTTTTAGCTACATCGTCCTATTGCAAAAAATAACCTGTTTCACAATGCAAGCTCTTCTCTTAAAACTCTCTTGCAAGCTCCCACTTGGACGATTGCCTACAATCATTTTCTTCAGAAGTTAATGGTAATTGCAGGGGGCCGAACACTGGATACAACTTCTGTACCAATGCTTGTGAAATTTCTGGCATGTTCAACAGCTGATGAGGAGAGCTGGTTGCAAAATAAAAGATTCTCCGAAGCGCATTGGTGACTTAATCTGTACAAGGTGCGTTGGGTGTGTAATTACAACAAGAGTGCAGAATATTTTGGCAGAGTGGTCCAGAGAGCCTAATTCACTTCTGTTTTGCAATCAATAACTTTTAATTTAAACACATCCCCACGTTCTGATATATTTAGTCACTTTCATGAAGGCATAGATTGTAGAGTTTGATAAACCCCGAGGTTATATTCAGATCTTTACCAAATGACAGAAGGCCAATGACAATTTTCACATTTAATTGCAGAAATCTAGGCACTTATTCAAACTCCAAAGCCAGAAAGTCTGTTTTTAATTAATTAATTAATTAATTAGAGATACTGTGTGAAATAGGCTCTTCCAACTCTTTGAGCCATAGCACCCAGCAATCCTTGATCACAGGACAATTTACATTAACCAATCTTTGGAATGTGGGAGGAAACCAGAAGACCCAGAGGAAACCCATGCATTCCATGGGGAGGACAGCCAGACTTCTGGAGTTAAACGCTGAACTGCAACACTCTGTGCTGTAATGGCATTGTGCTAACTGTTACATCATCATAGCGCCCATTTTTGTAACTTTTTTGTTTCCTTAGATTAACTTTGAAAGGTTTTCCAGTAATTCAGTAATGGTCATGATTTTGATCTGAGCTGCATTTCAAAGTACATACATTTGAGGAGGCATTATTTCCTTTTATTTAAATAAAAACACCATTTGTTTTCATTTTATATTTTCATCTCCAAATTGTATTTATGCACCGATATTCAGCTCTTTCTTTGAAACAAGATTCATTTCTTTTCAAGGAACTCTCTTTCATACATTTGCAATTATCAATTAGAAATGGAACTGAGATATTGTAAATGTCACTACACTCTTCAAGGATTGCAAGTGCCTTTCCAATCTTCGAGAAGGGAGAAAGGCAGAAGAAAGGAAACAATAGCCAAGTGAGTCTGACCTCAGTGGTTGGGAAGATGTTGAAGTCGATTGTTAAGGATGTGGTTTCAGAATACTTGGAGGCACATGATAAAATAGGCCTTAGTAGGCATGGATTCCTCAAGAAAATCTTGCCTGACAAATCTGTTGGAAATCTCTGAAAAAATAACAAACAGGATAGACAAAGGAGAATCCATTAATGTTGTGTATTTAGATTTTCAGAAGGCCTTTGACAAGGTGCCACACATGAGGCTGCTTAACAAGCTATGAGCCCCTGTAACACAGGGAAGATTCTAGCACAGATAAAGCAGCGGGTGACTGTCAAGAGACAAAGAGTGGGAATAAAGGGAGTATTTTCTGGTTGGCAGCCTTTGACTAGTGGTGTTCCATGGGGTCTGTGTTTGGACTTCTTCTTTTTATGTTATATGTCAATGACTTGGATGATGGAATTGAGGATTCTGTTGTTTTGTTTGCAGATAATACGAAGATAGGTGGAGGGGTAGGTAGTTTTGAGGAAGGAGAAGGGCTACAGAAGGGCTTAGATTAGGGCAAAGAAGTGGCAGATGGAATACAGTGTTGGGAAGTTTATGGTCATGTACTTTAGTCAAAGGAACGAAAGGTTTGATTATTTTCAAAGTAGAAAGAAAATATAATAAACTGAGGTGCAAAGTGACTTGGGAGTCCTTATGCAGGATTCCCTAAAGGTTAATTTGCAGGTTGAGTCTGTGGTGAGGAAGGGAAATGCAATGTTAGCATTCATTTCAAGAGGACTAGAAATGATGTGGTGTTGCAAGGATGTAATGTTGCAACCTTATACAGCACTGGTGAGACCTCATGGAGTATTGTGAGTAGTTTTGAGCCCCTTATCTTAGAAAGGATGTGCTGAAACTGGAGAGGGTTCAAAGGAGGTTCACAAAAATGATTTCAGATTTGAACGGCTTGTTATATGAAGAATGTTTAATGGCTCTGGGCCTGTATTCACTGGAATTCAGAAGAATAAGGGGTGACCTAATTGAAAACTACTGAATGGTGAATTGCCTTGACAGAGTGCATGTGGAGAGAATGTTTCCTATCGTGGGCCTCAGGATAGAGGGGTGTCCTTTAGGAATGGAAATGAGGAGGAACTTCTTTAGCCAGAGAGTGGTTAATCTGCAGAATTCATTGCCACAGGCAGCTGTGGAGGTGAAGTCTGTATGTTTATTTAAAGCAGAGGTTGATAGATTCTTGATTGGTCAGGTCATGAAGGGATAAGGGCAGGAGACTGAAGCGGCTGAGAGGAAAATCGGATCAGCCATGATGACATGCAGAGCAGACTTGATGGGCCAGATGGCCTAATTCTGCCCCTATATGTTATGGTCTTCTATCCACCATTTTTTTGTATTCAATATTACTGAAATAGAAAAAAAACTTTTCTTATTTTGCATTCTCAGAAACTGTACATAATTTAAATGTATTTTAAGACACAGTTTGATTTTTGTAAAACAAAAAATATTTGTGAGCTAATGTAAATTATCTTTCCAAGAGTTTGCTATATTAGTTATGATGCTGAAATGTGCATTAAGATTCTGAAAGAAAACATTACGTGAGAAAGCTGAATTTACTTGTTCATTATGCAAGTAAACCCTAATGAACAAGTAAATTAATCTTTTTCATGTAACGTTTTCTTTCATTTGACCCAATCAGCCCTTGCTGGACCCTGACAGATAATTTCATTTGTTCCATTCTCTCCTTATTTTTTGATGACCCAATGACTTAATGTGAAACATTCACCTTTGATTCCTCTTTGATTTTATTGCTACGTATCCATACCTTGAAAATCTTCAATGCTGAGCAATTCACCAACCAGTATACTTTTGGGATTTAGTAGGTTTCTGGAACAAAACCTTCTTGCTTGTTAAAATAATGTGCAAAATCCTTTCACACTAGCCTAGACCCCTGGCTAGGACCATACATGGCTCCCTGGAGCTGTGATGTAACAGTGCTAACTACAGATAATTTGTAATAATGTAGCAGTATTTAGCATTTAGACATAAACATTTATGATTTATTGTGTTAGTATTGTTTAATATGGTATTCATATTAATAATTAAAACTCTAGTTACTATGAAAAGTGCAGTTTTTCTTTACTAATGAATGAATGGTCATGGTAGCTGTGTGTGAAATGAACTACGGAGTCAGCAGAAATGAACTGAACGATGGTTCTTAGTGAAGACACATTTACTGACAAAATGTCATGCAATGGTTAGAAGGACTCCAATACAGATTAAAGGAATAAAAAAATACAGAAGTACACTTGTGGAATGCAAAGTGTAACACGGATTCATTGAAGAGATCAAAAGAAAGCGACAGACAGAAAGGGGGTTTAGGCCTGCATGTTTGCTTGACTGCATTACAAGGGTCCAAAAGCTATTGAAGTGAGAAGACCAGAGTTTAAATCAACATTCCTATGTACTCTCCACAAGAAACCTGTGAGGACTGGCCTTCTGAGATGGGTAGTATCTGGAACTTCAACTGGCAGTTGTAACATTAAAGAAAGTTAGCTTGACATGACTTTGAGCACTTAATTATTTAAAAACAACATTTCATTTGGGAATTGCTACACCCGCCACTTCTTTTATGTCTCTGAAGATTTTGACTTCAAAGCAACAAGCATCCTCTGGAAAAGTTTCAACAGCCAGTTACTGAAAAAAAATAGAAATGATGAACTTCGAGCAACACACATAAAAGTTGCTGGTGAACGCAGCAGGCCAGGCAACGTCTATAGGATGAGGTACAGTCGACATTTCAGGCTGAGACCTTTTGTGAGGACTAACTGAAAAAAGAGCTAGTAAGAAATTTGAAAGGGGGGAGGGGGAGATCTGAAATGATAGGAGAAGCTTCATCTTTACAGTAGAGGAGGCCGTGGATAGACATATCAGAATGGGAATGGGACGTGGAATTAAAATGTGTGACCACTGGGAGATCCTGCTTTCTCTGGCGGACAGAGCGTAGGTGTTCAGTGAAATGATCTCCCAGTCTGCGTTGGGTCTCGCCAATATATAGAAGGCCACATCGGGATCACCGGACGCAGTATATCACCCCAGCCGACTCACAGGTGAAGTGTTGCCTCACCTGGAAGGACTGTCTGGGGCATTTTAATTCCACGTCCCATTCTCATTCTGACATGTCTATCCATGGCCTCCTCTACTGTAAAGATGAAGCCACACTCAGGTTGGAGGAACAACACCTTATATTCCGTCTGGGTAGCCTCCAACCTGATAGTATGAACATTGACTTCTCCAACTTCCGCTAATGCCCCACCTCCCCTTCGTACCCCATACGTTATTTATTTATATACACACATTCTTTTTCTCTCTCTCCTTTTTCTCCCTCTGTCCATCTCACTATACCCCATGCCAATCCTCTGGGCTTTTCCCTCCCCCTCCCCCTTTTCTTTCTCCCTGGGCCTCCTGTCCCATGATCCTCTCATATCCCTTTTGCCAATCAATTGTCCAGCTCTTGGCTCCATCTCTCCCCCTCCTGTCTTCTCCTATCATTTTGGATTTCCCCCTCCCACTTTCAAATCTCTTACTAGCTCTTCTTTCAGTTAGTCCTGATGAAGGGCCTCGGCCTGAAACGTCGACTGTACCTCATCCTATAGATGCTGCCTGGCCTGCTGCGTTCACCAGCAACTTTTATGTGTGTTGCTTGAAATTCCAGCATCTGCAGATTTCCTCGTGTTTGCGTAATGATGAACTTCGGTTTACCTCAGTCAGCTGCATATAACCTCCCTGCAAGCCCCAGAGTTGGTCACATCAAAGCAAGTTTACAAAGGGGAATCACTGCAGATATTAGAAAAAAATAATAATAAAAAACACAGACACTTCCAAAAAAATCTGATCGTGATGGCATCTTTAGGTAAAGAAGAAAAGCTGAGGATCTACTGTTGAGGATCTAAGGCTCATAAGACCATGAGACCATAAGACATGCAAGCATAATTAGTCCATTCAGCCCATCGAGTCTGCTCCACCATTCCATCATGGCTAATCCTACTCAACCCCAAACACCTGCCATCTCACCATATCCTTTGATGCCCTGACTGATCAGGAAACAATCAACTTCCGCCTTAAATATATGCACGGACTTTGCCTCCATCGCAGTCTGTGGCAGAGCTTTCCACAAATTTACTACTCTCTGGCTAAAAAATCCTCCTTACCTTTGTTCTAAAGGGTCACCCCTCAATTTTGAGGCTGTGCTCTCTAGTTCTCGATACCCCCACCATAGGAAACATCCTCTCCACATCCAGCCTGTCTAATGCTTTCAACATTCAGTAAGTTTCAATGAGATCCCCTCACATTCTTCTAGTGAGTACTGACCCAAAGTTCCAAATGCTCCTCAAATGTTAACTCCTTCATTCCTGGAATCATCCTTGTGAACCTCAACCTGAAACGCTAACTTTTTTGTTTCTTTCTCCAGAGATGTTAATTAATTTTCTAATGTGTTAGGATTTTTCATTATATTATGGGTTAGTTTTGCAGAATTAATATCAGAGTGTAGAGACAGAGGGTGGAAGGTCTCATGCTATCCATTCGAAGTAGGCTGCCGTGGGATTATCGTGTTCACTCTCCAGAAGTGGCTGCGTGACCTTAGCTTCACTAGAAGAGAGATCAAGTCAACCAGCAGGGCTGTAGCTGAGGCAGCAGAGAAAGGATCAGCATGGGTGTGGACCAAGTACGTCCAGAGGGGCAGATGGTCAGACAGTGTATACATATCTTGCAAACCCTTCAGTAGTTGCATAGACACCTGTAGAGCAGACTATCTGTTGGATGGAAGTGACCAACAACTCTGACAGAGGCAGATGCTAAGTTTTTAAGCTCACCAGTTGGAGGTGGTGCTTTAGCACTGCTGGCCCACCACCTCGAGGGAGTCTTGATCATAAGCAGGCTGAAACTCCTGAAGACAGGTGGCAGATCAACTGATAATCCCACTGGTGATAGCACAGGACAGTTAACATCTTAGTCCACGTGTATTTTGTAACTCTGTTGCTTCCTTTCAGAACTTTACAGATTGATTGATAGAGGAATTGGAAGTCCTTGAAATATGCAGAAGTCTGCTTCTGGAGTTCAATTAACTACAACAACTTGCCTTACTCGGTAAAGTAGGTATAACTTCTCACTGGGATACAAGTAGGACCAGTTATCCATCCAACCTTTGCCATCATGTTAGAAACTCTGGAACAGGCCTGAAAAAAACTTGTAAGCTTGTAGCAGGCCAAATAATGC